>NC_052399.1:11535645-12735645 GCF_009389715.1 Phoenix dactylifera | reverse complement strand
CATACTGGTTTGCCCGAGACAACAGCTCCGGGAAGCTCCGCGGCAGACGTTTGTCCAGGGAGAAGGTGAGTCTGCCCTTCCGGAAGCCTCGCTTCAGGGCTGAGAGAGCCACCTCCTGGCTCAAATTCCGGACCTCCAGTGTTGCCTTGTTGAAGCGGGTGAGATAATCCCGCAGGCTCTCTCCCTCGTTCTGCCGGACATCGAAGAGGGAGTCGGAGACCAGTCTTCGCCGGCTACTGACGGCGAAATGGCTGATGAAGAGACGGGTGAACTGGTGGAAGGACTGGATGGAATTAGCCTCCAGGCCGGCGAACCACGCCCTTGCCGGGCCGCGGAGGGTCGCCGGGAAGGCCTTGCAGAGGAGAGGATCCGATGCTCCATGGAGGAGCATAAGAGTCCTGAAACTCTCCACGTGGTCCCGTGGGTCCGCCGCCCCGTCGTAGGGTTCGATCGCCGGCATTTTGAACCCCGGCGGGTTTAGGGTTCGCAGGATCCTTGAGGCAAGCGCCGGCTGGGAGGAGATTTCCAAGTCGGCGAAGGGATCTTTGGAGTGGCCCTTCAGGACCTGGAGCTGTCTGTGGAGATCGTCCACCCGCCGGTCCAGGGAGCGCGACCGGTGGGTGGGAGACAAGGAGCGGCGCGAGGGGGACCGACTGGAGTGCGGGCCCCTCGAGGACTGGGGTGTCTGAGAACGCGCCCGGGTCCGCCTCTCGTACCCCGCGCAGCTCCGATGAGAAGGTCCTGGCAGAATGGACCGCACTCGAGAATCCTCCCCGCGCCGGTGCTCCTCTCCATGGGAGAGGAAGGAGCGCGGGTTGTGAGGAAGAGGCGAGTGCTCGGGGAGCAGCGGCTCCTGAGCCCGCTGCGGCACCCGAGAGATCACACCCTGCAGATTCTGCACTGCCTCCGCGAGGGTGCGAACCTGCTGGGCTAGCTGGTCGAACTGAGCAGGTTCGACCGTCTGAATGGGAGGAGAAGCGGTGGAATGCTGCTGAGAGTGTGTTGGGGACGCAGCAGCCTCCCGGCCAGAGGCGCGAGAGGCTCCGCGACCGGAAGCATTGGAAGCTCCGCGACCACCTCGCCGTGCCATTACGATCGTTCTGAGATTAGGCCCTTCCTCTAGCGCCAACTGTTGCTGGTGGTCCAAACCGAGAACGATTGACACGACGGTGTGAACGGGGTTCCGCCTGAGTTGTCTTGGTTGGTGCTGGTTGCGCTCCACCTTCCGCCAAGGAACCTGCAAACAAGCCTTGCACCACCACCAGGGTGGTGATGGCCCTCCGACGGTCAAGTCAGAGGAGATTGGAGGAGGAGAGATGATAATCACAAGTGGGAGAGAGTGCTCTGGGAGGTATTGCTTACCCCCCCCTTCTCCCCCCAGCCGCATATATGCCTGGCTGGGAGGTCTCTCAGGGGGGTTTGTCGTCGTGGGGCACGATAGAATGGCCACTGACATGGCCGTTACGGGGCGTCGTGGAGCAGCGCCGGGTACGGTCATGGCAGGGCGTAGTGGAGCTCCGCTTTGTACGGTCGATACAGGAGATCGTGGGCAGCATCAGGTACAGCCGTTGCAGGGAGTAGTGGAGCAGGAGGCCGCGGCGTGCCTCTGGAGAATAGCCTGTCGTTATCAAAAGATCTCCGATTCGGGGTCGGAATGCTGGATCATAGGGCAGCCGACCCGGGGTCGGGCTGCGGAGCCGAGGAGGTCCGACTCGGGGTCGGAGTGCTGGATCATAGGGCAGCCGACCCGGGGTCGGGCTGCGGAGCCGAGGAGGTCCGACTCGGGGTCGGAGTGCTGGATCATAGGGCAGCCGACCCGGGGTCGGGCTGCGGAGCCGAGGAGGTCCGACTCGGGGTCGGAGTGCTGGATCATAGGGCAGCTGTAGCTTTCCTGGATATGCGTGCCGATCACGTGGGGCATGGCGGCTCAATTCCCCCATAACAATAACTATTTTTGGAAAGTTGAGATTATGTATCTTAATTTATGATCATCAATAAAAGGAAAAGAAACCTAAAACCTACTTTCACCCAAATTCCTACTACTTTTTTTTGAGAGAGAGAGAGAGATTTGAGTTAGACAAATTGAGAGAATTCTTCCTTCTCATTGATCAAATCAGGAACCAAATTTATTGAACTAGCTGAAAAAATGAATACTTTAATCAACAAACATATTTAATCAAAAATCAGAAAATATTTACATAATTAAATGTTTTCTAACATGATGATCTTTTGGATGTTTTATGGTCCAACCATCTATCCCACTGGTGTGCTATGCCACCAGCCCACCAATTTGGTTTTGCCAATTATTTGAGCACTTTGGACTAGATGTATTAATTGTGAGACTCAAATGTATCACTGGAGCTCAATTCTCAAGCTCAGAAGCTAGTTAGGTCATGAGCCCCATCTTGATTACTTGTAAAAGATTAAAATTAAATACTTACTCAATCGAATTCTAGACCTAAGGTGGCATTTGGTGATCCAAATGGGAAGTGACCCAAATGGGATCATCAAGATGATCTTAGATCACTAGCGATCCTTATTTCGAGATAATCTGATCCTCGATAATCTAAGATTACCGTATTTGGTATATTATATTCCTATTATTTAAATCCTTGGGTATTTACAAGTAACTTGTTTGATATTTTATGAGAATCCAAAATCGCTAATCATATAATACTAAAACTACCCCTACCCCTGATATATTCTATATAATATATTTATTAATATATTAACTATTAATATACTTCACAAAAAATATATTTATTAATTCTATAAATATATTAATTATTATTATAGAATTAATATTTTTATTTATAATAATATATTATTATTTTAAACACTAATATCTATTTTGATTAAAAATGAGACAAATAGAAGTCATATATTTAGGCCCCATCTGGGAAAGCTTTTGGAGGGCCAAAAAATATTTTTTCGTCTCCAAAAGCACTTTTGGATGAAAAAGGGTGTTTAGTAAAAATTTTGAAAAGCTGTTATACCTTTTCCAGAAAGCTAAAACAACTTTTTGAGGGAAGCTCCATTTTGAAGTTTTCCAAAAAAGCTATTTTGAGCTTTGTCAGAAAGTTATTTTTTTTGACCAAAATACTTATAATAAAATATAACAATTACATACTTTGTCCCTTTATAAACCTAAAAACTTAGTGGAGACCTAACAAAGAACCCTAGCTGTGGATCAGGCTCCCCTCCGTGCAAGAAAAGGTATTCTTATATTCTATTATTATTTTATACCTTTATTATTGTATTATACTATAAATATAATATTATATTACATTATATCATAATACCTTAATATGTTATGTTAAATAATTTAATATTATGTTATATTATGAAAAATTAAATTTATGCTATAATTATAATATTTTATACCTTTATTATTGTATTATACTATAAATATAATATTATATTACATTATATCATAATACATTAATATGTTATGTTAAATAATTTAATATTATATTATATTATGAAAAATTAATGTACGCTAATAATTATAATATTTGGTAGCTTTATTTTTGTATTATACTAATAATATAATATTATATTACATTATATCATAACACATTGATATGTTATGTTACATAATTTAATATTATATTAAATTATTATACTATAGTATATAATATTATATTATATTACAGTAATATTATACTATATGATATATTTATATATTAATGTATGTTATATTTTATTATGCTCTGCTGTATAATAATATGTAATATCCTTTATGGTAATTTTGTCATATAAAAGTATTTTTTCAATTTGTTTGCCAAACACATATTAAAGTGATATAACACTTTAGAAATATGGTTACTAAACAGCAAACAGTTTTTTATAAAAACTCTACTTCAGCGAGCTCTACTTCCAACAGCTCCTCCAAACAGAACTTTAGTAATTTGATAATACCAATATAAAGTGCAATAATATATTTGTATTATAATTAAGAATTATAATTTAATAATAATATAACAGTAATAATATAGTATAATATATTATATATCATAAATATAATTTTAGTCAAAGATTGCTGCTCTGGATTAGAATCTGGATCAGGTGAAAATTTGAGAAGTGGATATGCTTTAGAATCACAGCTTATAAGGCCAGAATATAATAAAATATAATGAATGCCAGCACCAAATGCCCATAAAAGCCATCGTATGCAGGTCAAAAACTGAACCTGAGGTGGGTGCCGTACTACTTGACAAAAGCGGCGGAACTGCGTGCAATGGCTGAGCTCCATGCGCGCGCCCTTGTCAAAGGAAAATAATAGTTTTTTTCCCTGCAAATCAGAGCCGAATATATAAATGAAAGCGTGGAAAAAATTCGTCCCCTTGTGCCGATGAATAGCGACGTCTTCCCACCGCCGGAGACTCTTCTACTCTGGGAATCGGAAGCGGAGAGATTCTCCCATATTCGTCCCCTCTCCCAAAAATAAATGGTTCTCTCCACTTCTTCGGAGTCCTCCTCATCGCCCTCGCCATCTTAGAGAGTGCGTGGGAGATGAGAACGAGCGCCTCCGACGGGGTCGAGGAGGAGGAGCAGCAGGTGATCTCTGAAGGAGGAGGGAGAGGTACGTGGAAGCACGCGGCGTTCCACGTGGCGACCACCATCGCCACGCCGGCGGCCTATGCTCCCTTGCCCTTTGCTCTCGCCTCACTTGGCTGGCCTCTTGGTATTCTCCTCCTCCTTTTCGCTTCCTCATCTCTGTAGAGAAAACGTTTTAGGAGAAATCTCTGGGCTCATTCGACCATCCATCCGACCTTAGCTCAGTTGGTAGAGCGGAGGACTGTAGTTGAGCAGGTTAATCCTTAGGTCGCTGGTTCGAATCCGGCAGGTCGGATTTTTTTTTTTTTTCTATGAAATTTTTTTCTTGCTTGGAAGTGCTGTGTGCTGAAGTCAAAACTTCTTTTTTTATTTTCCTAATAATAACTATTATTATAAATCATTTTTTAATTCGATTGACATGTTTAAAATTTTAATTTGCATGTATGGTTGTTGTAAAAGCATCAAGCACTGTGAAAGAATGCATTGTTCTTTCCAATTAGCATCTCTTTTTTTTTTTTTTAACTGCTAGGTGCTGAAGTGAAAGCTTCTTTTCTTCCTTCCTAATCATAACTATTTTAAATCATTTTGTGATTCAAGTGGCATGTTTAAAATTTTGATTTACATGTACGGCTCTTATTAAAACATCAGGCACTGTGAAGGAAGGCATTGTTGTTTTTCCAATTTGGATCATTGAAAAGGCATAGGAACTCACCTTGAAGCCTTTGAGTGCCCAAAGACTAACTACCACAAGAAGGAATATGCAGTTCAATTGTACAAAAGTAATGAGAATCATGATGTAAAGATGAAATTAAACCTAAGACTGGAAAACATATCATGGACGAGGTCAGGCACACGAAAGCCTAAAAAGCAATGGCCCTAAGCTCATAGCAAGAAACCGAAAGCTCATGTCTAAGACCGATCCAAGATGGAGTGAATATACAATTTTGAAATTACAAATGTCTAAAACTTTAAAAATGTAGGAAAATATATGTTTGTTGAGTTTAATAAATATTTATTCCATTAAGCAAGTCGGTATGTATCGTGAAGCCTTAGAGTATGTCAGTTGATACACCATAATGCGAAGCAATATTGAGTTGTAATGAGTCCATTTTTACTGCCCAAAGGTTACAAAGGGTGGGCATCATGCTTAAGAGACCTCAACATATTTCGTGCTACATGATAAGATATGCATATATGGTGCAGAGCATTTTCTAAAATTCAGAGGATCTACATGAGAAAGCATCGATCAGTGTGTACTAATATTTGTTTTTATTGAAATAGGAACAACCATATTATTGACAGGAACGAAAAATAAAGATAAAAATTTGAAAAAGATGCAAAAGAGTAAAGATAATGTTCAGATCATACACCTATTAAGGTATAGGCAGTTGTGAGGAACAAAATTGAAATTGATCCTAATGATAAAGATTCTAAAGGAGACCACAAATTCTAAGGATTAATCTGGATTTATGGTAAGATTTTAAGCATTTGAGGTTATCTTCTTCCTAAGGAACTTCCTACATGAAAGAAAAGAGAAAGAAAATAAATACAGTTTATTGACGCGGAGCATTTGAAGAAATGGTTCACTGAACATTAGATGCAAGGCAAATAATAGGACTATACCATATCAAGATATACGTAAAGACTAATACTAGAAATTGTGGTGGCAACGCAAGTGAGATTCTATGATTTGGGACTTATACTGATGTTGATCTTTATTCTTGATCTATTTACATTTGTTGTGGATGAATAATTGTTGAAAATAAGAAATTTCCAGGATATGATGTCTGCAGTTGATGGTGATGCACATGCGAACTAATATTTAGGAAGAAAGCTATCGAGAAGAAGGATTCAAATATTAACAGAATCATAATATGTACGGTGTATGCAATTTAATAAGGAATTAAGAGGGAGAAATGATGATTCAGAACTCTTGCTCTCGTAGCTTAATTATACAATCAGTTCTGGATAACGGATTGTGCCGAAAAGAAATAAGCTGGATAAATGAAGTGAAAAGCTGCATGCCACTTAGTATCGAATAATGAGTTTATATGATAATGGTGTGGCTTGTACATGGCTCATGGATTTTAGCACTCGCAAAGGGTTATGCTCATGAGTGTACATCACAAAAATGACCCTATTAAGGTGATAGTTTGGTAAATGGTAATGGCAGAGAGGATAAGCTTAAGATTGAACGCATCAGAGGAGACAAATGGTCATGCTGGTTATAGACGAGTTCCTGCATTTACGATCATGTGGGATGTATATGGAATATCAGTGGAGGCTTTCATAATAAGTGCTAGTAATTGCCAAAAGGCCAAGAATGGTTGGCAAGACCTTAGATAGCTAAGTGAAAAAGTTTGGAGAAACAACTGACAAATCTTGCATTGGTAGATAGATAGCCCTCAAAGGGAATGAGAAAGGATTTACTAGTCTAACTTAAACCAAGTAGTAATTGGCTTCATGGAAACTATAAATAGCAAGCCTTATCCCAAATGGACCAATTTAGGGATTTCTCTAGTGCTATTCAAAAGGGCTAAACTAAGCCCCCAGTAAGATGGTGCGGATTGGATCTCACAGCTTTCATACAGGTTTTTCCAAGTAGCTTTCAATCCTTTTATTCAAATATCAGCCCCATTCTATAATATATGTTTCACCAGTTTTGTGTTATCATCTGCATCACTTTGCATTACCAATTCTTTGTCTTCCTAATAGACATGTATGCATAATTTCTTTCTTATTTTCTATCTTCACAACATCAGTCATCTTATCTTTATGCATTCTATGCATTTCCAACATTTAAACACATAGACATTATCCTCCTATGCAATCGACGATGGCACAAGTCTGTATATTTTTCCCTTCCTCCATTCTACTCTAAGATACTATGAAAAGTTTTGTCTTTTCGAAATGATCTTGATAGTGGTTGCTAGGAAAAAAAGTTGGCAAGGCTATGGTATTTGTTGCACTCACATCTGATGAATGATTCTGATCCTTTTGAATGTAGATCCAAGAACACGATTTCTCTGAAAATGATCCTCCAATCTGAAAATGCAACATTAAGAAGTCTTATTTTCCTGACATATGAGAAATTCAGTTACTTGAATCTTCATGAATCTCTCAATTTTCTTTAATTGCACTAAATTTTTTGATAGAATCCTTCATATTTTTGGTTAGTTGAAGACTAGAATTAAATTTTGGTCATTATGGTTTTAATTCAGGTGTTTGCAGTTTGGTTGGTGGAACGCTCACGACATGGTATTCCAGTTTGTTAATTGCTTCATTATGGGAATGGAATGGAAAGAAGCACACTACTTATCGTCTACTTGCAAAGAGTATATATGGTTAGTTCCTTTCAATTAAAAATAAAGTGTTCTACAAAGATTAGTAAATTAAAGCAACTCTTCTTGATTATGAAGTAAACTAGTGAAGTGTTTCTAACATTTTAATTGCTTTGTAATCTATTAGTTTCCTTAACTTGTGAAAAGTAGTGGCATGTTGTCTTCCAGAAATGGGCTATCATTTAATTAGTCTTAAACACATCCCAACACCACAAATATATGCATGTGCACAATGTAATTGAAAGGAAGAAAAGCTTTATAGTTCATCCTCTATTTATGATCTGATCAGGGAAAAGAAAGATTTTCTTCAATCCACTCAACTCGAATCTCTCGGAAGATAACTAGAAGAGGATAGAAGAATTATTAAAGTAGGGCTTTAAGTCTCATTTCTTTTATTAATGATTAAAAAAATGAAGTACATAACCTCTGTTTATAATGTGAGGTCCGCCCAAATACAATTTGGCTCGGATCTTTCTTTCTAAACTTAGTAGGACTCTCTTTCCTAAAATAGACGTTACTAGTAGAAATTTTTTAGAAAAAGCTAAAAATCTTGAGGGGGTAGATCTCGACTTATGTTGCTTCACCTGATTCTTCTCAGATAGAGAGCTACGTCTAGCCAAAGTCTTATCCGGAAAAAAAAAATGGTTTGATCGGCCTGTTTTGGGCCCCAATCGATGAAATTTGGACTACATCGCTTGGGGCGCCGGCCCCTAAGGGCATGGCGTCACGTCGTAGATATCAAAAAATTGTCTGATTTATAAAAAAAAAAAAAAAAACCATCTCAATCAGACGTCGTATGACCAAGTTATGGTCTCTAAAAGCTTTGGCTTGCGACTCAGCTTTCTATTGTAGTGGATCTTGCTCCTAGTCCCTGTCTAGCCCTGCTCGTAGTGGCCAAAATAGTGCACATCGATCTGGAGATCCTCTTGGATCATGTTACTAGAAAAAAAAAGAGGAAGAGGGGAAAGAGAAAATAAAGAGGAAGAGGAGAAAGAATGTGAAAACAAAACAGGAGTTTGAGAAAAGGGAAGATGGGAATTCTTATGATTGATATGGTATAATGTGGCTCGTAAACTTTATGTATCTAAGCATGGGCTATACAACTAAACTCTACTCCTCATATTGTTAATGGTACACCTAAGATCATTTGTCTCTTGGCCAATGAATGAAGGTCCATCTTTCCTTGCTTGCTTGAGTTCTTGACACTTCAGAAAGAATATTAGCAAGACAAGCTTGTCCTTATTTAAAGGAGAACAATTTCTTTTGTGGAAACTCTATCTATCTATCTGCCTGCCTTTTAAAATAAATATTAAATTTTATAGTTTTCTTGCAAAATAAATAAGGAACTGTTCTTCAAGTTATTAGGTTTTTATTTGGGCTTCTAAAACTTAGGTAGATTGCCTGTCAACCACAAGAGCAGGCCAATCGGGATTTATGTCTCTACTGTCATGTGATCATGATTGGTGTTGCTGGTGGTCCAAACCGAGAACGATTGGCACAGCGGTGTGAACGGGGTTCCCTTGGAGTTGGGTTGATTGCGCTCCACCTTCCACCGGGGAACCTGCAAGCAAGCCTCGCACCACCACTGGGGTAGTGGGGGCCCTCCGACGATCAAGTCAGAGGAGATTGAAGGAGAAGGAGAGATAGCAGCAGCAGGTAAGAGAATACTCTGGAAAACCTTTGCTTACCCTCCCCCTTCTCCCCTCCAGCCGCATATATACCAGGCTGGGGGGTCTTTCTGGGGGGTTGGTCATCGTGTGGCACGATGGAGTTGCCACTGGCATGGCCGTTACAGGGCGTAGTGGGGCTCCGCTTTGTACGGCTGTTGCAGGGGATCGTGGAGCAGCGCCGGATGCGACCGTTGCAGGGAGTAGTGGAGCAGGGGGCCGCGGTGTGCCTCAGGGGAACAGCCTGTCGTTGTCGGGAGATTGCCGACTCGGGGTCGGATGACTGGATCAGGGGGCAGCCGACTCGGGGTCGGGCTGCGGAGCCGAAGATATCCGACTCGGGGTCGGATTACTGGATCAAGGGGCAGCCGACTCGGGGTCGGGCTGCGGAGCCGAAGATATCCGACTCGGGGTCGGATTGCTGGATCAAGGGGCAGCCGACTCGGGGTCGGGCTGCGGAGCCGAAGATATCCGACTCGGGGTCGGATTGCTGGATCAAGGGACTGCCGTAGTCTTCCTGGGCGCGCGTGCCGGTCACGTGGGGCATGGTGGCTAAATTCCCCCGTAACAGTAGCCCCCCACTTCCGAGCCTGGAACTAGGAGGGGAACGGGTGAAGGGAGTGATGCTTCGAGATTGCCGCCATCCCTCGGAAAGGCGCGCGCGCTTCGAGCTCCCCGCCTCCTTTATGGCGTATAGCGGTTGTCGCTGATCTGGCAGTCTGCGGATTTCGGCGGACATCCTTCCTTAATGGCGTCGATTCGCCTTTGGGGCGCGAGCGATCCTTCGGCAGCCAGGCGTCCTCTGGCGTCACCGAGGCGTCACCCGTCTTTCCGCCTATTTAACCGGGGGCCCTCCCCCGTCCGCTTTTCTCTTCGCAGGCATCTTCGAGTTTCTCCCTTGCGCTGCTGTCGTTGCCGTCGGACTGTTCGCTCGCTCCTCCTTTGACGCTCTCGGAGCCGTTCTTCCTTCCCTTCCGGTGAGTTGCCCCATTCTTCAATTTAGGGCTCTCCATACTTTCTCCTTCCATATTAGTGTACTTCAGTCGTTCCGGTCCTTTCCCCCTTTTTGGCCCCGTCCTGACCGTAGATCCACTGGCCATTAGGTATGGACGAAGTAAGAGCGAACCGCATTCAGTCGGATCTGGTCCCCGAAGACCTAGATAGGTTCGTGGCCCGGTACCACCTTCCCGAAGCCTGCAACGTTACGCTCCCGGGGCCTGAGGAGAGGATGTCCCATCCTCCTCCAGGGAAGGTCGCCATCAACGAGGACATCCTTCGGGCCGGGTTCCGCTTTCCCCCCTCGGACTTAGTTGTGCAGGTGCTTCGGGGTTTAAGAGTGGCGCCGACGCAACTGGTGCCGAACTCATGGCGCGCCATGACGGCCTTCCAGGTTCTCTGCCGCATGCACGAGGTTCCCGCCACCCTGAATGTCTTTTGGGAATGCTACAGCCTGAACGGCCACCCCCAGGACAGAGGGTGGTGGTGCTTTGCGGCGCGGCGAGGGTGCGGCCTCGTCAAGGAGGCTCCTTCCTCCATTCACGGCTGGAAGGAGCGTTTCTTTTTCATTGACGTAGATCCCTCTTGGGGAATCAGGGCAACCTGGGAGACGCCGATGAAGTCCCCGATCGGCCTATCGAGGTTGTCGAGGGAGGAATCCGATGGCGTCGCCGTCTTGAAGGGGTTGGTTGCCGAGGGCCGGCTCCCCCCGGTGTCTCGCCTTATTTCTGAGGACACCTTGGTGAACGTCGGCCTGAGCTCGGTCCCCGCTGACCGTGAGCCCGCCACTTCTTTTTTAGCTTTTTTTCTCCTCTTTCATTTCTTCTTTCCATCAGCTTCTCAGTCTCCGACCATCTCGTCCTTTTTGCAGAAATCGACGACGTCAGGCGGTCGGACAAGGCGATGGCTGTTGGTAGGACGTCCCTACTGGAAGCGGTCCGGAGGAAGAAACGGACTCCTCCGAGCGGGGTCCCACCGGCGAAGAAGTCCCGCCAGCAGGCGACTCCGACGCCGACAGACGGGTCTGGACCCACCGATCAGGGGGACGCCGCGGGCTCAGACCGACAGTTGGCGCTGTATCAGCCCTCCGGTGATGAGACTACCGTTATTCCGGAGGTGTCATCTGAGCGCGCCCGAGACGGCCGGGTTGGACGCGATCGGTCCCCAACCCGGCCTTCGACTCGGTCGGCTTCGGATGACACGAGAAGGAGGGGCGCGCCGAGGCCCCGGCCAAGCGGAACCCTGTCGATTCCTGGAGCGGCCCCCGCCCCGAGCACGGTCAGCATGACTCTTCCCCAAGCGATGGGTAAGGGTAAGGCTGTAGAACCACCGTCCGGCTCCGGGGCGAAGTCGGGGTCGGCCTTCACTTTCGCCGGCGCCCGAAACCTCATCGAGACGGTGCTGCTGGAGAAGGACCGTTGGCAGGTCCGGCAGATGAGGATCCCTGACGTCGGGGCTGCCAGCTGCGTCTGTCTTATGTCAGTGAGTGTTCTTTTGGTCGCTTCCGCCACTTATAAGTTCTATTGATCCCCGTCTGACGCTCTCATTTTTCCTATCTTTTAGCTCGCCCAGTACATGATTCGTCTGGAGGAGAGCCACGAGGAACAGGCAAGGCTCCTGGCGAGGGCCGAGAGCCGACTGAAAGCAGTAGAGGAGGGAGGCCAGGCTGCGGCGGGGAGGACGACCAGGGACCTCGAGACGAGGCTCCAGGTGGCCGAAGAGCGGGCACTCGGCTTCGCCGCCCTCGAGAGGCAACTGTTGGAGGCTCAGGAGCAACTCAAGGTTGCCTCGGGTCTCGAAAGCGAGATCAGGAAGGCGGAGGAGCGGGCCGAAAAGCAGTCCCGGAAGGCTGCCGACTTCCGGGAGAGGTGGAAGAAGGCCCGGCAGTCAGCCGACAACGCCCGCAACCGAACCCGGTCTCTTGAAGCCAAGCTGGGCGAATTGGAGTCGGTCTTGGAGGAGTCCCGCGCGAGCGACCAGGAGCTTCGTTCGCGCTTGGAGGAGGCCGAGGCTGCTCGCATTGCTGCCGAGGCGAAGCACAAGGAGGCTCGGGCTGATCTGCTGAGGGTCTCCTCCGAGGCGGACGACCGGATTGTGGCGAAGGTCATGGAGGCAAAAGCTCAGATTACGGAGCGAGCAGAGGCGGCGCTGGCCGAGAAGAGCGCGGAAATCGGGCGTCTGGCGGTACAGGCCTATCGTCAGTCCGCCGAGTTCATCCGTGACATGTCGGAGGCGGTACAGGCCTATCGTCGGTCCGATGAGTTCGTCCGTGACATGTCGGACGCGGGGTCCGACTCCTTTGTCTTAGGCTTCGATGAAGGCTTGGCAAGGGTGTCGGCCAAATACCCCGGGATTGACCTGAGTGGGGTCTCCCTCCTCGACTCCCCTCCGGCGCCATTGCCTGCTGATTCTCCAACTGCCTCCCTACCCCTTGCGGACGTGCCCGGCGTTCCCGACCCAGGGGTTCCTCCAAGCTGACCCTCTGTACCTTTCTTTGTCCTTTTCTTTGTATGTTGGCGTTTTGCCGAGTTGTATGGGTCTCGGCCCTGAAACAATGAAAGTTAATGCAAATAGAGTGTTTCTTCATTTCACTTTCGTCCTTCCTCTTTTTAACTTTTGGTAGCGTCTCGCCGACTCCTAACTCTTGAAGTTCTTCCGGCGCTAGGCCAGGCATCCGAGGGTTAGGCCTCAGGAAATTCTTCCGGCGCTAGGCCAAGCATCCGAGGGTTAGGCCTCAGGAAATTCTTCCGGCGCTAGGCCAGGCGTCCGAGGGTTAGGCCTCAGGAAATTCTTCCGGCGCTAGGCCAGGCATCCGAGGGTTAGGCCTCAGGAAATTCTTCCGGCGCTAGGCCAGGCATCCGAGGGTTAGGCCTCAGGAAATTCTTCCGGCGCTAGGCCAGGCATCCGAGGGTTAGGCCTCAGGAAATTCCGCTCGTTAGTCGGCCAAGGCTGGCGCAAGCCGAGGCGACCGGTCGGGGCTTCAGGCCAGTCTGCTCCCGGGATGATCATCAGGTTAGCCTGGCATCCGAGGGCCGAGCCTCGGGAGATTCCGCTCGTTGGTCGGCCAAGGCTGGCGCAAGCCGAGGCGACCGGTCAGGGCTTCAGGCTAGTCTGCTCCCGGGATGATCATCGGGTTAGCCTGGCATCCGAGGGCCGAGCCTCGGGAGATTCCGCTCGTTGGTCGGCCAAGGCTGGCGCAAGCCGAGGCGACCGGTCGGGGCTTCAGGCTAGTCTGCTCCCGGAATGATCATCGGGTTAGCCTGGCATCCGAGGGCCGAGCCTCGGGAAATTCCGCTCGTTGGTCGGCCAAGGCTGGCGCAAGCCGAGGCGACCGGTCGGGGCTTCAGGCTAGTCTGCTCCCGGAATGATCATCGGGTTAGCCTGGCATCCGAGGGCCGAGCCTCGGGAAATTCCGCTCGTTGGTCGGCCAAGGCTGGCGCAAGCCGAGGCGACCAGTCGGGGCTTCAGGCTAGTCTGCTCCCAGGATGATCATCGGGTTAGCCTGGCATCCGAGGGCCGAGCCTCGGGAAATTCCGCTCGTTGGTCGGCCAAGGCTGGCGCAAGCCGAGGCGACCGGTCGGGGCTTCAGGCTAGTCTGCTCCCGGGATGATCATCGGGTTAGCCTGGCATCCGAGGGCCGAGCCTCGGAAAATTCCGCTCGTTGGTCGGCCAAGGCTGGCGCAAGCCGAGGCGACCGGTCGGGGCTTCAGGCTAGTCTGCTCCCGGGATGATCATCGGGTTAGCCTGGCATCCGAGGGCCGAGCCTCGGGAAATTCCGCTCGTTGGTCGGCCAAGGCTGGCGCAAGCCGAGGCGACCGGTCGGGGCTTCAGGCTAGTCTGCTCCCGGGATGATCATCGGGTTAGCCTGGCATCCGAGGGTCGTGCCTCGGGAAATTCCGCTCGTTGGCCACGCGCCTGTTGCTTGCCGCTCGACGGGATTTCTCCGTGGCCAGCTACGATCGTGTTTCTCCTCCTCTCCAAGCGTCGCCTGGGGAACACTGGAAGGGCATTAAATGCTAATTGAAGCGTTACCTGGGAAATCGGATCGCCAGTTGCTGCTTGCAAGGAGTGTCAGTTAAGCGGCCGCGATACGCGCGCTCTTCGAGGCGGATGCGGCCTGGGCGCGAGCGGAGATATGTGGGCCGCGGGATACACGCTGCCCGGAGTGTCCTGCATGAAGAATGCAATTAAGGAGAACGACTCTTAGGAGATCGTGGGAGGATACGCCTCGAGAGCCGGAACGGCTCCGGATTCGGTGCGCCCGCCTTTATTGGAGCCACCCGCATCGGAACGACCGGAGGGCCTCAGTTTGGCTATAAATATAAGTGCAGGCGCGGTGGAGCCTGCCAAGCCGGAGCTATTCAGGTTGCCATGGTTCGTGGACCTCCTCTCCGGCGTGTGGCTGGGAAACCCCCACCGGAGGAACGGGAGGCGCGCCCCTCGCGACTTCCGCCAACTAGCCGTTTCATCTGGGATCAACAGGGAGGTTCTCCCCGGCGGAACTCCGCTCTAGGCGTTTCATCCGGGATCACATCCCCCCTCCTTTCAGCCCCGCCTCCCGATTGAGCTCTGCGCCAGACGCTTCATCCGGGTTCGCGCCTCCTCGCGCTCTTCTCCCTTGTGTTCCTTCCCTCCCCTTCTCCTGGGGAGGACCGGAATATCCCTTGGAGGTGGCGTTCCTCTGGAGGCAGCGGGAACTCCTCCTTCGTCCACTTCTTCTTCGTCCGCGCCGGCTCTTCGTCTTTTGCGTGAGGCGTCGATGGCGCCTCCGGGGAGAAGCACCCACGCCCGGTGGGATTGCAGCTGCTTCGGATGGAGGGTTCGGGATCCCAGATCTTCAGCTCCACGGAGTCTCCACCTCTTCCTTGTTTTCTTTACTCCCCAATTCTCCTCTGGGAATTCTTTGTAATCACACGAACACACCGTTGTAACCAGGAATTATTGAAACGAAAAGAATTGTACATTTTTCGAACTGTCTTCCTGGCTTTGTCGTTCTACTGGTAATACACCCGCAGGTTAGCGGAATTTCAGCTCCTCGGAATTTCTCGACCATCTAGGGCCTCCAACTGGTAGGAGCCAGGTCGGTTTACCCAGCGAACCCTATACGGGCCTTCCCAATTTGGCGCCAGCTTCCCACCTTCCGCGGGTTGAGATGCTTTGGCTCGCCTTAGCACCAGATCTCCGATTCTGAAAAGTTTCGGTCGGACCTTGGAGTTATAATATCGGGCCACCCTCCGCTGATACATCGCCATCCGAACCTGCGCCATTTCTCTTGCTTCTTCCAAGAGGTCCAGGTTTCCTCGGAGTTGCTCCGAATTGGCCTCGGGTCGGTGCGCGGCCACCCGGGGCGAGGGGAGTCCGAGCTCCACAGGAACAACCGCTTCCGTGCCATAGGTTAGGCTGAAAGGCGTCTCCCCGGTAGGGGTCCGATGCATGGTCCGATACGCCCAAAGGACATTCTCGAGTTCTTCGACCCAAGCTTGCCCCGTCCGACCGATTCGCGCCTTAATTCCTTGGAGGATTGTCCGATTTGTGACCTCGGCCTCACCGTTGGTTTGGGGATGCGACACAGATGTGAACCGATGCTCGATCCCGAACTCCTCGCAGAAGTCACGGAAATGCTTGTTGTCGAACTGTCGACCATTATCCGAGATGAGGACCCGAGGTACCCCAAATCGGACAATGATGTTTTTCTTCACGAACTTCCGGACTTGCGCCTCCGTGATAGTGGCCAGCGGCTCTGCCTCCACCCACTTGGTGAAGTAGTCGATTGCAACAATCAAAAATTTCCGCTGAGCTGAAGCGACGGGGAACGGTCCGAGGATATCCATTCCCCACTGTGCGAAGGGCCAGGGCGCGGTGATTGGTGCCAAGGGGACAGAAGGGACTCTCTGGACGTTGGCGTGGCGCTGGCAGGCGTCGCATTTCCGTACGTGATCCTTCGAGTCCTCCAACAAGGTAGGCCAATAATAGCCTTGCCTCATGATCTTGTGCGCTAAGGACCTAGCCCCCAAGTGCGATCCGCAGACGCCCTCATGGACTTCGCCGAGGACGTAGGCCGCCTCCGAGGGGCGGAGGCACCTTAAGAGGGGGGCGGTGAACGAGGTCCGGTACAGCCTCCCTTCATAGAGTACGTAGTGGGCGGACTTCTTGACAAGTCGCCGAGCTTGATCTTCGTCTTCAGGGAGGATCCCTTCGGCGAGGTAGGCGACGAGCGGGTCCATCCAAGACGGCTTCGGATCAATCGCCATCACCGCTCCAGCCTCGCCGATGCTCGGGGCATCCAGGGTCTCCAGGTAGATTGCCCTCGACAAGTTGTGCGCCTCTGTGCCCACCAAGCGGGACAACCTGTCGGCCCTGGCATTTTCGCTTCTGGGGACCTGCTGGATGTCGACACTGCCGAGGTTGGGAATGAGTGCTTGCACCTTCCGGACGTAGTTCTGCATGGTCGGGCTCCGGGCCTCGAACTCCCCACGAACCTGCCCGACCACCAGCTGGGAGTCGGTGAAGACCTTCAAACGCCGAATGCCGAGCTCCCTGGTGAGTTTGAGTCCCGTGACTAGGGCCTCGTACTCCGCCTCGTTGTTGGTCACTGGAAATCCAAACCTCAAGGCATACTCGGCTATCACTCCATCAGGACTGGTAAGGACCAGCCCGGCCCCTCCACCCTCGGGGTTGGACGACCCATCGATGTGAAGCGTCCAAATCGGGAGGTCGAGGCTGGGTGTGTCCGGCGGTTTAGGTTCCGCCTCCTGCACCGTGCACTCAGCGAGGAAGTCCACGAGCACCTGGGCCTTGATGGCGGGTCGAGGCTGGTAGCGGATGTCGAACTCACCGAGTTCTACTGCCCACTTCACCAGTCGTCCCGCATTCTCGGGGTTGCTGAGGATCTGCCGTAGCGGTTGATCGGTTAAGAGGGTGACCGAATGAGCCTGGAAGTAGGGGCGAAGCCTCCTGGTCGCGGTTAGCAGCGCGAAGGCGATCTTTTCAGCCTTCGTGTACCGCGTCTCGGCATCCCGTAGGACCCGGCTGATGTAGTACATAGGCTTCTGGAGCTTTGCCTCTTCCCGAACCAGCACCGCACTGACCGCGGTTGGGGAGACCGCCAGATAGAGGTAGAGCATCTCCCCTTCTTGCGGCTTGGACAGTAGGGGAGGAGACGCCAGGTATTCCTTGAGCTGGTCGAATGCTGCTTGACATTCGGCCGTCCAGAGGAAGTCTTTCGGGCGTTTTAACACTTTGAAGAATGGTTGGCAGCGTTCGGCCGATTTTGCCACAAATCGTCCGAGCGCGGCGACCCTTCCAGCGAGATCCTGAACCTCCTTTACTTTGGTCGGAGGGGACATACCTTGGATGGCCTTGATTTTGTCTGGGTTGGCTTCGATACCCCGCTGGTTGACAATGAAACCGAAGAACCTCCCGGCCGAAGCGCCGAAGGCGCACTTCGCTGGGTTCAACTTCATGCGAAACTTCCGCAAGGTGGTGAAAGTCTCCTCCAAATCCGCGATGTGCTGGTCTGCATGGCGACTCTTCACCAGCATATCGTCCACGTACACCTCCATGTTCCGGCCGATTTGCTCTTTGAAGATTTTGTTGACGAGGCGCTGGTAAGTGGCGCCAGCATTCTTCAGACCGAAGGGCATTACCTTGTAGCAGTACAGCCCCCGGTCTGTTATAAAGGCAGTTTTCTCCTCGTCCTGTGGGGCCATCATTATCTGGTTGTAACCGGAGAAGGCGTCCATGAAAGACAGCAGCTGATATCCGGAAGTCGCGTCGACCAGTTGGTCTATTCGCGGAAGCGGAAAGCTATCCTTAGGGCACGCCTTGTTCAGGTCGGTATAGTCGATGCACATCCTCCACTTCCCGCTCGCCTTCCGGACAAGTACAACATTTGCCAGCCACTCGGGGTAGCTTACCTCCCTTATGAATCCTACCTCCAAGAGCTTGTCTACCTCCTGGTCGACCACCCGGATCCGATCTGGGGCACAGTGTCTCTTCTTCTGCTTTATTGGTCGGTGGGTCGGGTCGACGTTGAGGGCGTGAGAAATGACCTCCGAGTCGATCCCAGGTACATCGGCCGCCGACCAGGCAAATACATCGGCATTGGCTCAGAGGAATTCCACCAACCGGGCCCGAGCCCCCGGGTCGAGATTGGCGCCGACCCGGACCGCCCGGTCGGGGCGGCCTTCCTCAAGGGGGACTTCAACCACACCCTCGGCCGGCTCCCCGTGCCGCAAGGCCACCTCGTCTCTGGCATCAAGGGACTCGACGCTTAGGGCTTCCACGGGCTTCTTCCCTTTGAGAGTCGCTAGGAAACATTGCCGTGCGGTCGGTTGGTCACCTCGGACCTCTCCGATCCCAGCCGTCGTGGGGAACCGCATGAGCAAGTGGTACGTAGAGACCACCGCACGAAGGGCGTTCAGTCCGGGTCGTCCGAGGATAACGTTGTAGGCCGAGGGAACACGGACGACTAAGAACCCGAGTCGCACCGTGGCTTCTGCGGGTGCAACGCCCGCAGTCACAGGCAGCTCGACGACTCCTTCGGCCGGGACAGCGTTACCAGTGAATCCGATGAGGGGGGTGGATGTTTTGTGCAACAATTGTCTGGACAAGCTCATCTTTTGGAAGGCCTCGTAAAACAAAATATCAGCTGAGCTTCCACTATCAACAAGAACACGCCTTACATCATAGTTTGCCATAGTGAGGGAGATCACCATGGCGTCATCGTGGGGAGTCTGAACCCCCTTTACATCCTCATCAGAAAAGGTGATTACATTGCCGACCCTCTGCCTCTTTATGACGGCCATCCCTGATGCTTCCGCCGAGCCCCCTGCGTTCCTCACAGGCCGAGAGCAGCCCCCAATGATAGTATGGATCACGCCCGCAACGGGTCGATTCTGCTCCCGAGGCTCCGGAGGAGCCGGGTCGGCCGGACGCGGGTCCGCGGGGGGACGTCGGTCGCTCACATATCGACCGAGACGCCCCCGACGGATGAGAGCCTCGATCTCGTCCCGAAGCTGGAAGCAGTCCTCCGTGTCGTGGCCGTGGTCTCGGTGGTACTCACAGTACGGCCGAGAGGGCCTCTTCCCAGGGATCTTCCGCATCTGTCTCGGAGCCGGGAGATCCTCCCGCCCCTTGATCTCCATAAGGATCTGGGCCCGGGGAGTCAGGAGAGGGGTGTACCGGTTGAAACGTCGAGGCGGAGAACGAGGGCGCGGGGCGCCGCGGTTCCTCGCCGGCGATGGGCTTCTGCGCCGACGCTGGGGCGTCGGGCTCCTCCTCTGGCGTGCCTCTTTTCGCCTTTTCTTCCCAAGCTTTGGAGGGATCTCGGCGGCCTCCTTGCTCCGGTGGGCGGCCGCCTCCTCGGCGTCCGCATACTGGTTCGCCCGGGACAACAGCTCCGGGAAGCTCCGTGGCAGGCGTTTATCCAGGGAGAAGGTGAGTCTGCCCTTCCGGAAGCCACGCTTCAGGGCTGAAAGGGCCACCTCCTGACTCAGGTTCCGGACCTCCAGCGTAGCCTTGTTGAAGCGGGTAAGATAATCCCGCAGGCTCTCTCCCTCGTTTTGCCGGACATCAAAGAGGGAGTCGGAGACCAGTCGCCGCCGGCTACTGACGGCGAAGTGAGTGATGAAGAGGCGAGTGAACTGGTCGAAGGACCGGATCGAGTCAGCCTCCAGCCCGGCGAACCACGCCCTCGCCGGGCCACGGAGGGTTACCGGGAAAGCTTTGCAGAGAAGGGGATCTGATGCTCCGTGGAGGAGCATGAGGGTCCTGAAACTCTCGACGTGATCCCGAGGGTCCGCCGCCCCGTCATAGGGCTCGATCGCCGGCATTTTGAAACCCGGCGGATTCGGGGTCCGCAGGATCCTCGAGGCAAGCGCCGGCTGGGAGGAGATCTCCAAGTCGGCGAAGGGATCTTTGGAATGGCCCTTCAGGACCTGGAGTTGTCGGTGGAGATCGTCCACCCGCCGATCCAGGGAGCGCGACCGGTGGGTGGGAGACAAGGAGCGGCGAGAGGGGGACCGACTGGAGCGCGGGTTCCTCGAGGACTGGGGGGTCTGGGAACGCGCCCGGGCCCGCCTCTCGTACCCCGCGCAGCTCCGGTGGGAAGGTCCCGGCAGAATGGAGCGTGCTCGAGAATCCTCCTCGCGTCGGCGCTCCTCCCCATGGGAGAGGAAGGAACGCGGGTTGAGGAGGACAGGCGAACGCTCAGGCAGCGGCGGCTCCTGAGCCTGCTGCGGCGCTCGGGACATCGCACCCTGCAGATTCTGCACCGCCTCCGCGAGGGTGCGAACCTGCTGGGTTAGCTGGTCGAATTGGGCGGCCTCGACCATCTGAATGGGCGGTGGGGCGGTGGAGTGTTGCTGAGAGCGTGTTGGGGATGCAGCGGCCTCCCGGCCAGTGGCGCGAGAGGCCCCGCGACCGGAAGCATTGGAAGCTCCACGACCACCTCGCCGTGCCATTACGATCGCTCTGAGATCCATCCCTTCCTCTAGCGCCAACTGTTGCTGGTGGTCCAAACCGAGAACGATTGGCACAGCGGTGTGAACGGGGTTCCCTTGGAGTTGGGTTGATTGCGCTCCACCTTCCACCGGGGAACCTGCAAGCAAGCCTCGCACCACCACTGGGGTAGTGGGGGCCCTCCGACGATCAAGTCAGAGGAGATTGAAGGAGAAGGAGAGATAGCAGCAGCAGGTAAGAGAATACTCTGGAAAACCTTTGCTTACCCTCCCCCTTCTCCCCCCCAGCCGCATATATACCAGGCTGGGGGGTCTTTCTGGGGGGTTGGTCATCGTGTGGCACGATGGAGTTGCCACTGGCATGGCCGTTACAGGGCGTAGTGGGGCTCCGCTTTGTACGGCTGTTGCAGGGGATCGTGGAGCAGCGCCGGATGCGACCGTTGCAGGGAGTAGTGGAGCAGGGGGCCGCGGTGTGCCTCAGGGGAACAGCCTGTCGTTGTCGGGAGATTGCCGACTCGGGGTCGGATGACTGGATCACGGGGCAGCCGACTCGGGGTCGGGCTGGGACTGCCGTAGTCTTCCTGGGCGCGCGTGCCGGTCACGTGGGGCATGGTGGCTAAATTCCCCCGTAACAATTGGTAAATAAAAATCTTGTCTTTGCGAGGAGTTCAGATATCCTAGTGTGCAACTTAGGATGAATTAAAACTTTATGATGCATGATTGATTGATTAGGACCCCAAAACTTATGCAGTGGTATTAAATATGGTGTCGATCATCCTCCCAACTACCAACTGGAACAACCCTTCTTTTGAAGAGTTTCTTCACTTTTTTATTGCAACTTGAGTGGTGTTCCATGAATGCATCATCTTATCTTGATCTAACTTTCTACTCACTGAGCAAATATCTTGTGTACCAAATTCTCTTATAAAAATAAAAAGAAGTAGCAAAATAAAAAATATTGGATAAGGATTGTGCTAAAAACAGGAAAAGAGAGAACTGAGGCCAAGTAGAAATAGAGGGATGGTTGTTGGGGTTTTTTAGAGATAGGTGGGGGTCCATACTGTTGGGAGAGAGAGGATAAGAATTGTTAAGAAATTAAACAACTTTTTAAGATGGAGAGAAACATAAAGAGAGAGGATTGTTTAGATGGATGAGGATAGGAAAAGAATACTTGTATTAGGAGATTTGAATTTAAATAAAGAAGAAAATTTTCTCTTCCATATCTACACATGCTATCGATTCTATTAAATAAAGCTTTATATGAATAACTAATTGAAATTCTGGCAAGGGTCAAATTTGATAGACCTAAAAGCCGCATGATTGATTGATTAGGACCCCAAAACTTATGCAATGGTATTAGATATGGTGTCGATCATCCTCCCAACTACCAACTGGAACAACCCTTCTTTTGAAGAGTTTGTGGGGGTCCATACTGTTTGGGAGAGAGAGGATAAGAATTGTTAAGAAATTAAACAACTTTTTAAGATGGAGAGAAACATAAAGAGAGAGGATTGTTTAGATGGATGAGGATAGGAAAAGAATACTTGTATTAGGAGATTTGAATTTAAATAAAGAAGAAAATTTTCTCTTCCATATCTACACATGCTATCGATTCTATTAAATAAAGCTTTATATGAATAACTAATTGAAATTCTGGCAAGGGTCAAATTTGATAGACCTAAAAGCCGCTGCACCCCCCCCCCCCCCCCCCCCCCCCCCCCCCCCCCCCCCCCTTCTCTCTTTAATATAGTGTAGATATAGATGAAAGGAGGCAAAAGCTAAAGTTAGAAATTTTCAAATTCAGGTAAAATTGAATGGAAGCATTTTTTTCATCAAACCTTCATCTCAAGAACCATGATTTTATATTGTTTCTCTGTTTCTCCACTGAATGTATTATTTTTCTTCTTAGGATCCTGGGGTTATTGGTTTGTGACACTCTTTCAACAAGTGGCTTCTTTGGGCAATAACATTGCTATCCATATTGCTGCTGGAAGCAGTCTTAAGGCAAGTCTTCGATACCATGCATTTATTCATCCTAGTGGATACCAGCTAACTAACTTGAATCATTTCTGTTTTTTTCTCAGGCAGTGTTTAAGTATTATCATAGGGATGGTACTTTAACATTACAGGATTTCATTGTTTTCTTCGGGGTCTTTGAGCTGCTTTTATCACAACTCCCAGATATTCACTCACTGCGGTGGGTAAATGCCTTGTGCACGTTTAGTACCATAGGCTTTGCTGGAACAACCATTGGTGTGACCATATACAATGGTAAATTCATTATACTTGTTTTCTCTTTGTTAATTCACAGAGATGACTTATTAGATCAAATCAATGAATACAGCTTAACTTTGCTCCTGTTCTTTTCAGTTTAAATGCTAGAATTAGCATGCAATATTATTTCCTTTGAGGATCATTATGTTTTGTAAAGTTACTGATAACATTTTTTGCATTGGCTAGCTTCATCAATTGTAAATTTACTTCTATATTAAGGATATTTAGGCTGGCAAGAACTTCTAAAGGGCTTCTCAATTATACTTTCTATGTCACTGTCCAGCCAACAAGGCTTGCCATATGTTTGTATTCGAAACAGAAACAAGGGGGCATATATGAACTTCGATATACGTATAGAGGGATGTTATATCTATACAAGAATACTCTTTTTTGTTATATAATCTTATGATTGCTGATATCCCGATACATTTTCCAAGAACATGAAATGCAGGTATATTTTTATAATTTAACCAAAAAAGTCAGTATTCCAGTTACCTGTGAATTTCTACATTTTCTTTTCTAATCTCAAGTACTACATGTTTTAACTTATTCCCTACTGAACACTTTGCTCCATTGTTGTTGGTAGCCTTTATTACCCTCTACATCTCCATCTCTATCTCATGGAATCCTCATTATACAAGGTATCTACTACTTAGAACAACTACTAACTATTTACTAGGGAATGTAAAGAAATATAACTAAACTACTTAGGTTCAAGCATTGCCTTTTACAGTTGTCTTTCTGTTCTAGAACTATTTTAATTTAGGATGATCCTGTTATAATCTTACTGAGATTTAATTTCCAGCTGAGTGAATGGATTATATACACATGAGTTGTGAGACTGATAGTTAAGCATGTCTCAAAATGAAAGAAGGCACAGAATTGGATCCATAGTCCATAGCATACCTCAAGACTTCTGATTATCATGGGCAAAGCTGGCTTCCTCCCAAATAGCATGACATCATGCAGAAGATCCATCGATACTGAACTACAATTTTCTTGAGGTCCAAAATTTGTGTGTTTACTAGTCTCTGCAAATGGAATTTACATTTAACATCGCTGTGGTGAAACTGCAGGCAGGTAACCAAATCCAACAGCAACCAGCACAACTGCGCGGCTCTCATTAGATTGCCAACTGAAAGGAAGAAACGAACAGGTAAAAAACTAAAAGAATATAGACTGAAGGTGGCAGGATGAGACATCATGCAGTCCCTCCTCGCAGTTCGGAAACATTTTTTTAAGTGAAATTGGGTTCGGGATGCGGCAAAGCTAATTCAAAGGCATGCAATATCGGCTTGCACTTCATGATCACGCTTGTGGACAATTGTCATTATTTCTACCAAAATGTCTTGGACCTCCAAAAGTATAGCCCTGAGATGGTCCAATTATTCAAAAGAAAAAAGAAAAAGTAACCTAAGGGATTAGAGGAGGACGAAAATAGGAGTGTCCACATTCTTAACCCAAACAAGGGAAAACTCAAAAGCAAGGTTGCCTAAATCAGTATCAGTACATGTATCGGTCAGCCACTGGTTGGGTACGGTATCGGTTTGGTATCATACCTGCACACAGTATTACATGGCATGCTGGTCTGATGATGACATGCCTATTTGTTTTTTTTTAGTTTTTTAAATTTTTTTAACATTTAATGAAATGTAATCAATTGTTTTTATTCTTTAAATGATTTTTTTAACTCTAATTTGATGTTTCTTGATATCTTTTGATGTTTTTATTAAGGTGAACCTCCTAATTTGATGTTTTTATCATCTAATACATCTTAAATGATGCTTCTCAACCCTAAATAGACCATAATTATATCATGAAATGAAATTAAAGTAGATCAAGCAGTATATTTGTAAAACAAATAGTGGAATACAAAACATATAATTAATTAGATGTATTTAAACTTTAAAGTACAACATACATACGAATATTTAAAATCTGGTGGAGTGTTGATGTCTCTCGTAGATGTCTGGATCATTAACATAATTAGGAGGTACATCAGTCCACCTCTCTATTCACTGTGTACATGATCGCCCCCAAACTTGAATAAATGAACACTAAATTTTGGTCGAGAGTAGCTTGCATACCCCTAAACAAGCTTCAAATTTTGCAGTTATTTTTTTGTTATTATTTTATCTGTTCAAAATTTTTAAAAAATAAAAATATATTTTTGATTTAAAAAAGTATAGATTTAACAAAAATTAAAAATTTTAGTGCCATTATATAGATTATTCATAAATCTACAATATATCATGAAATCATACTAAATTCAAAATTTTTAGCATAACCTCCTCTATTTTTTTCATTTTTTTTCCAATTTTTGGCCTAAAAAGGAAAGAAAATGAAGAAATAGAGAGTGGGAGAGTAGGAATACCTTGAAAGAAGCTTGGATCTTATGCTTTTATTGTTGAAATCGGTGTTTATTTTTATTTTCATGGGAATTTTTGGAGAAAATTGAAGAGAGGAGGTGTGAGAAGCAACAAGAGCTTCTCACGCCCTTTTCTTCAATTATAAAAGGGGAGGGGGGGTGAAACCAGACTGAACCGGTCAGTGCGAACCGCCGGGTTTGCATTGGTTCCACTCGAAAGCTCTTGATTCAAAGTGGCTTGCACGGGTTTGGTGCATTTTCCATTTTGTGGGAGAGAACCTTGCCCAGTTTGGTTCGGTACGCCCAGAATCAGGCAATTCGGGGCGCATACTATGCTCAAAAAGAGGGTAAAATAATAAAAGTTCATTAATTTTTTTAGAAGAAATAGCACAAATTAAGTTGTATATTTCACAATGAAACCATTACAAAGAAGATTCAACCCATTCCAAATTAAGAGATGAGATAATGCAGAGACAACATAAAGGACAATGAGATCATAAGAAAGAACACAGAACCTTGGTGGTGGTGGGATGGGCAAAGAGAAATGGAGAGAGAGGGGGGCACAACTAAGATTTGAGAAAGAGAGAGCAATGGAGGGAGAGAGGGGAAAAGGGAAAGAAAATGTAACACTAATTTAGGAGAGATGGAGAGGGAGATAGGACCAAAGCCATGACAAAGTACGGAAATGTTGCCTTAAAGATATGGATGGCCGAATGCCATAGGCTGCAAATTTACTGGGAGTCTGAATGGCATCAGCAAGATCACCAGTAAAGGGAAGACAATAGATATTCCATTTTCCACATGCTGGCCTTGAAGTGTTTTGTCCTCAGCAAAAACTTTTCCACCTCCATCATCTCCTCCCTCTCTCTTTTTGGGCTCTTCCATCCACCTCACCTCCACCATCTCTACCTCTATTTGCAAATGCAGATTCCAATGATGCCTCATGGTCTCTTCACAAGCCATAGAAACAAGAGAAGGGGTTACAAGGGTCCAAGATCTTAGAAGTTGATTTTTTTTTTTGGCTTCTTGGTCTAATTTCTTCTGATATAAATAAAATATGCTCATGCCTCAAAACGGGCATTTGGAGCATGGAATGGGGACACGGCAAAGTTGCAATAATTCCCTAGGTTTGGCTTTTGTTCTCCAAGATTTGAATGTTAAGAACTTCAAATAAGAATCGTTATGTTTTGGCAACTTCTTATGTGTGTGTGTGTTCGTGTGCATGTGTAGATTATGTACATGTATATTATGTGCATATGTGTTAGTCTATGTATGCATGAACATGTATATTATCTCTGTGTGTGAGAGAGAGAGGGAGATAATACACATGGTGTAAAGAAAAGAGTTTACGCCTTCTACAAAATTTTAGAATATATTGACAACTAACAGTGGTAGCATTAATGTTGCTTTCCTTTTACTCTTTAGTTTCACTATCTCTTTGATGTTGAATCCTGAGGTTGTTTGCTCGTTTGTCTACAATTACACAAGGGAAATGTTTGATACATTTGCTGTATATAGCACATATCTAAACATGCAGGCCATGAAACTAGTAATGAAATGCAGTAAAATTTAATCAGGAAACAGTGGACAAGACAATGGATAGCATGATCTCTAGGTTTTCTATATGATGGTGGTTACCAAGTTTTCCTCTTTTTTTTGTAGGAGAAAAGATTGACAGGAAGTCAATCAACTACACATTGCAAGGGAGCACTTCCTCTAAAATTTTCAAAGCTTTTAATGCTCTAGGTGCGATTGCTTTCTCATTTGGAGATGCCATGCTTCCAGAAATACAGGTGGAACATCTTGGAATGATTATTTCATCAGCATTTTCTGTTTCTGGTTGCATTGAGCATATTTTTTTTATCAGTAAACTTAATGTTCTATATTTTACTGCTTAAATTGTCGTCTACAGCCAAGGAAATGATCTTCACAGATTGTATGCAAATTGAGCTAATCTAGTACAATTTCAAAATTATTAACATTATGTGAATAAGCTTGACTATAGGAATTATATCGGAAACTAGCCATAATTTTAGCAATGCTGCATAACACATTAGAGTTAGTAAAAATCTGGTGGAAGAACTGTGAGTCATCTTTTATTAGGAAAAAGAAAGATATCATTAATTTTTTTCGTTGAAAAATGTTTAACACTTAAACTAGATGCCTCGATAACTTAAAAGAAAGTCCAACTAGTATATTCATATCATAATATGGTTTAGTTGAATGGTATCTCCTGTACGTGATTGGGCACGTATATTAGATGGGAGAAAATATCGTATACTTAGCATTCATGACCTTATAGCTGTCTCAAATTATGAGTCATTTGTCTTTTTATTTTGTTATTTTTATTCCTTTTTATTGGGAAAAAGGAATTTTGTTCTGATGCAGCAAGAAAGAACTCTGAACCAAGGTTTGTTGAATCGTGCCAAGCCGGCCGGTTCGGGGTGTATCAAACCAGACCAGTCGGCTACCGGCACGGTTCAGTCCATCGATTCGAAACAAAGGAAGACGGAGGAGAGAGAGGAAAAGAAAGAGGAACGGAGACGGAGACGGAGAGTGAGGGACAGAGGGAGGGAGAGAGAGACCTCTCGGCTCGTCAGTAGGGGTTTCCCCTATTTCATTTAGGGTGCCCTTAATTTTGTTGATTATTTTGAACTGAAGTCCACAAGCAATTTGCCAACTTCACTTAACTTCACTTAAGTAAAATTGGCAAACAGTTTGCCAATTTCAATTCGAAATCAATAAAAAATTGAACTCGGTAAATGGTTTGCCGACTTTAGTTTGAAGTATTTCAATAAAAAAAATACTGTAATCCTAGAATGGCACTGTATGGGCCTATACCATACCATGCTGGTCGCGACTAGCGTGAACCCTAGAACCGGTTCGGCGAATCTTGCTCTAAACTGAATTAGTAATACTTGTAAGAGATCTTAGTTTCCACCAATATGTGTTTGTGATGCTATTCAGATATGTGACATAGTTATTAGGTGTTCAAGCATCGTTAAACAATGGACACGGGCCTTTAAGAAACCAGACAGCAGAATGGAAGATCTCTAGATTCACTAACTGTAGTTACTATATATTTGCAACATTTTTCAAACAGGTGACGTGTCTCAAGTCTCCAGCTTTCCAGAAGGACCTTAAAGAATTCCAACATAGGGAAACAAAAAGTACATCTGCAAATGTGTTTAAAGATCTTTTCTTATGTATATAAAATATAAGCAGTTGATCTAACTGCAGTACAATTTGATAAAAATGACATTTTGATAAGTATTATGTTAGAGCAGACTATTTTACCTAAAATTACAAAAAAAATGACAGAGTAGTAATGATATCATGGTTTGATGTGATGAAATCTCGAGGAGTGTGGATGAAGTCTACAATTTCGTGACAGGTCAGGAATCGAAAATTTAAAGCATCCAGATAACAGTTAATGTTTTTACATTATTTTTATAATAAATCTGGTATTCCAATTTAAGATTTATATGGACACATTTACATAGAGGCTAAGTGCTATCAATTGAGCGGATGGTGTATTCATTTAATAATATATAAATATGCGACTCTCTTACCAGAATACTGTAAAGGAACCTGCAAAGAGGAACATGTACAAAGGTGTATCAGCTGCATATGGAATTATTGTTTTGACCTACTGGCAACTGGCTTTCACTGGATATTGGGCATTTGGTTCCCAAGTTCAGCCCTACATCTTGTCCTCCCTCACCATTCCAGGATGGACAATCGTCATGGCAAATATATTTGCTGTTATTCAAATATCAGGATGCTTTCAGGTACCTTTCCTTCATCCCTATCAAAAGCTGTAATTTAACACGTATGCTTTTCGATGTAGTGCAGATAATGCAAGCAATTTAAAACATATATCTTGATGAATTTTTTTCACTTCATACTTCTTCCAATATAAGCAGTGTGGTCCCGATTGCCATCTATTAGATAGGAAAAACAAACAATCTGTTCACACACGTATTCTGATGCATTTTATATTTTCAGATATACTGCAGGCCAACGTATGCATACTTTGAAGAACAAGTTCTGTCTAAAAATACAACTTATGGCATGCGCATCCAAAATGCTCTATGGAGACTTGCTCTCACCTCCATCTATATGGCTTTGATTACTCTAACTGCTGCTGCCATGCCGTTCTTTGGAGACTTTGTTTCCATTTGTGGAGCTATTGGGTTCACCCCTCTAGATTTTGTGTTCCCAGCTTTAGCTTTTCTAAAATCTGGAAGAATGCCCAAGAACAGCAGACTGAAACTTCTGGTGCAGATATTTAACCTTGCCATTGCTATTTGGTTCTCGTTTGTTGCAATACTGGGTTGCATAGGTGCTGTTAGGTTCATTGCTCTTGACATCAAGACATACAAGTTCTTCCATGACATGTGATCTTATATTTTAGCTCAGCCGTATCCCTGTCATCAGGGTATCGATTAGCTTTCTGGATTCTGGGCTTAAGCCTGCAGGTATAGATTGAGTTGCAAAACATTTAACGTATACCTGTAACTTGTAAAATATTAAAAAAAAAAAACATCTTGAAACACCTGCAAACTATAGCCCTGTAAGTATCTTAAGGACACATCACTTGCATTATATCAAACATTTCCATATTATCTTGCCTATAGGTACTTGATATAGTCAAGTGTTGCAGATTACGCTGTTAGACTGAACAGCAGTGAGTTGGATACAGTCAAATTGACTCCAGAGTCCAGACCATTCATGGAAGTGTTTGATCTACCGAAGCTTGTTTGACAAATTCAGGAATCCAATTTAAATCTTAATATTTCTATTATGTAAATTTTTTGAGATAATTGTATTATGTAAATTTTTTTCAGATAATTGTACACGACCATCTTGTTTAATGAGGCTGTGGATTGTGAAGATATACATAAACAAATGATTATATGAAATCTCTTTACTTTCACTATCTTCTTTCATAATCATGGTCCTACAAGCAGAATTGAAATCACATGATTGAGTTGATAGATTATGCAGCAAGAGGTTGTGCAGCATAACTGATCAAAATTGAAGGGGCTTACCTGAAAATTCGAATGGATGGTGAAACCTAAGGAGCATCCTATAGAACACTAAGCTTGATCAGCAAGTGGGCCTTCTTTATTTATTAAGTGATTGAGGAATTCTATAGTAGCTAATAGAATGTCTTGTTTTCTGAGGACAGTTATTATCTATAGAAAGCATGGTCTGTCGTACTGCTACATACCAGGCCCCATACCGCCTGGTACAGGGCGTAACATACTATATTGAAAGAAAATTGGTACCAAATTTAACTTCAAGTCGGTCCGTACCGATGAAAATGAGAAAAATGGTTTGAGAGCTATTTCAGTACCGAGATTGTGGACCTTGATAGAAAGTCTCTATATATTAACTGCAGAAGGATTCTGGCTAGACTCTAGTATGTTTTGTAGCTAGACAAATTGATTATGTAAATTGTATTCCCCTAGAGAAAATGAGTAGAATTAAAATACATCTTGAATCAAGATGGTTATGTACCATTAGATTCATGGTTGTAAGGGTTGGTACAATGAGCGGCGGGAGAATATCAATGAGATTGTGTAAGCATTGGTAGCTGCCTTGGTTCTTTGATTTCTTTGTTGTTATTCAATTTTTAATTTGTGGTACTTAAGTTGAAATTTAATTTTGTAATTCTTAGTTCTTTATATTTTGATTGAAATTTTTAAATTTCTTTTTAATTTATCCTATATTTTCCTATTTTGTACTTTTATTGTAAATATTTTCTTTTTCTTTACATTTTTACTATATTTTTTAGCTCATATTTTGCAATCTTCCATTTTTTTTAAAATTTATTTTTAAGTTTTATTCAACTTATTCATCTTAATATTATAGTAGTCTATTTTATTTTTGTTCATTTGTAACATAATTCCTTTAAATGGTTTGTAAATTTTTTTCCATGAATACTGCACATGCCTCTGCTCCTTCCGAATGCTCCAACATCTGATGAAGCTCATATCACCCTCTAAATGCTATTCATGCAACATTAAGCCAACCATCGCCTGGGCAAGAAAGTCTAGATTCTTTAGTAAGTTCTATTTCTTTTCCTAGATTCTTTAGTTTTTGATCAAATTGATCTAGGAGTTCCCTTGACTTCATCTGTTAGGCATTTTATCAGCAAGCTCTGTGTATATTGCACCAGTAATGGTTCCACACAGTCAAAACTGCATTGCTCATAGTAGCTTCTTCCTGCCCAAAAGCCTGAAAGGTTGATATATAAGATTGCACGATAACGACGCGCTTGAGAATTCTCGCAGTTTAATCTTGGTTTCTGTTTAAATGTCCAATCATTCTGGGAAGGCTGAATGCTGCATAGGATGCTATAAAGCAAGTAGGATTCTTAAACTTCTAGTAGGAGGTGATGCAACAAAAATGGTCATACATTTAGACTCCTCCCCTCCAATATATGTCTGAAAATAATTTTAGTACTAACAGGCCATTTTCACATGTATTTTAGCAAATTCAGGGAATGCAGAATATGGTTTCAAGGGTCTGAAGTGGAAAGTAGATACGACCAAGACTACATTCAAGGGAATTTTAACGTCACAAGCTAAAGGGGCATTTCGGCTGCTCTCACGGTACATATAATTTTACTCTGTACATTCAGGATGAGAGTCAGCATGGGTACTGGGTGTAACATCAAGGGCGAGTAAAGATGAATCAACTCTGAAATGAATCAAAAAATTAACCTGGCTCCCACATATACTCATAGCTTACGACACCAAGACAAAAAGAATCCAGAGCAAAAAGGAGTAAAGAGAGAGAGACCGTCCCGCAGAGCTTGATCCTTGTCTATGTTTTTGTCTCACAAATTTACCTACGACTTATCAAGGCTTGAGAACTATCATTTGGTAGTGAGTTCTCAGGTAATATAAATGAAGAAAGCCTCTAAAACTCATGCGCAATGCAAAAATATTAAAAGCGGGCAGAGGACCATATTTTATATACGAAATTTGTTCTCCAAGCCAAATAATCTGATAGCAAAAGTGAAAATAAAACAGTACATCCAAAACCATTTCAAGTTGGATCTTTATGGATTGGCCCATTCGATTCAATGCCTCATCATTATACCATATATGCTTTTTCTCTAACTCATCCAAATCAGTAGAGGGACTTTTTTGGGACATACTTCAGGCTAGCCTGCTCAAATTTTGGATTTGATTTAACTAATTAAAATGATAATTTGCATAACAAATATTGTTTATGGTTACAGATACATGATTATATTTCTTCCACTTGAGCCCCATTGCTTTGAAAAATTGGGTCATATATACAGCTCATCAGCACTCAGCAGCAGTATCTGTCATTCCAGTTTGCTGATGCTGGATGGAATTCATGGATGTGCGGACGAAGCCAATCGAATCTTCTTCATTATCTTCAAAAACATCAGACTCATCATCTTCATCGCCATCACCATCCTCATAACCATCATCACCACCATCAGCAGCCCCACCATTATTGGCATAGTTTTCAACTCTGCCATATTCATCACCATCAATGACAACAGCAGTATTAAAAGTGTGAAGATAAGCCTCATCATCATCATCCTGCAAATAACAAAAATAAGAGGATCACTCTTTGGCAATTCCATTTTCTTAACATGGAAAAGATATGCCAGAGTAAGTCTTTTGTTAATAATTTATATATAGCTCAAATTGGTCCACTGAGAAAAATGACTGGTGGAGATTAAGTATGAACTGTTGAAAAACATTTGGCCCATTTGATGGTCTCATTTTCATGCAAACAGCTTCCCTTCTCACAAAATTAACAGCTGATGTCAAATGTAAGTATATCTACCTCTGTATCTTCATCTTCAGTGGAATATGCAGAGTCCAGTTTGGTATACAATTCCTCGTCCCCTTGGTCTTTTACATTGTCCATTTGGACCTGAGATAAATGTAAACTTTTAGTGAATATACAAAAAATATATAAGTATACAGATTTTAACAAGAAGCTCATGTTAGATCTTAAACAAACTGAGCTCATACCAGTTCAGATCTTAACTGCTCCACCCTTTTCTGTAAATTTGAGATATGACGGCTAAGAGCCTGTTTGAGAGAGAAAACTATAGAACATCAGAGCACTCCTGAGATATGAACCTGTTCTTTGCATATAGCAATGCAAATTACGTAGCAGTTTTTAACTGGACTCTCTATTTCGTTTTTTCTTCTTTTTTTCCTATCATATGTTCATGCTTGCATAACTAAGACTGATTTTATTTTTTCATATAACATTAAAGCTTACCTCATGCCTTTGAAGCTCTATAGATCGTGCTAGAGCTTTCCTTTTAGTCAATAAATTCTTAGGCCTCAAGGTAGAAGGTCGCTCATAGTCCTTTCCTCGGTACACAATAATAGCAAACCCCTTAGAGACCTTGTCCACAGACACTAAGACACCTCCACTCTCAGATTCAAGTGATAAAGCAATGTACTTAGCCTGTTCAAAAGTTTTTGTTTTCACAATGACCTTAACAAGTTCCCTGTACTTCCAATGCAAATGCATGTTTTCTACAGTACCAGCAAACACTCCTCTCCTCCCTGAAACCATTACCATAATTAGAATATAGGATAGATTAATGGAAACCAAAAATTTGCAGATGATAAAAGGTAAAATAGCATGTATTGGGTAAAAACTCAGATATTGGATAGTACTCGTGTATATATAAAAGAAGTATTATAGGTAAATGTATATTTAAAAAGAAAATATCAAAACATTTATGAATAATTTGTTAATTGCCATCAGAAGAAAGACGAATGCATAATCATGAATAGATCATACATATTATCCTTTGTTTGCATGATAAGAAAGATCTGCATAAGTCTAAAAAACAATGACAACATTCTATGAACTTCCAGCTCTGAAGTAAATAAATGCAAAGGCCAAAGAGAATATTAGCTGCAGTTTTGGTGCAAAAGTTACCAAGGAGCAAAAAAGCCTTCATCCTTAACCCAAGCTTGCGAAACATAAATCTCTCCTCCTCAGTTATGCTTTCAGGATCTACAGTATGTTCAGCTGGCTTCAGGGATTCTTCTACTTTGGCTAAAGCTTTTTCAGCTTTCATTAACCTGCGTTCAGCCTGTGTCAAACAAAACATAAAACAATATTAAGTCAGAAATACACAAAGAAAATGCAGTGTGATACAGAATTTGAGCCGCAACTTTTTATTTCACCAGATACATGAAAATTGTCCTTGAAACATGTTGGTACAATTAAATCTCCATGTCCCTTAAATATGCTTCATATAGAAGATACTAATTGCCATTCTTTAAGCAGTCTAGATAACTTCTCATTTGTAACATCAGAGACAAAAAACTTCCTAGTATTCTTCTAGAGTGCTGCCTGATCTGAGAACCAAATGAAACCAGCTTATGTTGGGTAACAGAAAAGACAATAAACAGAAAAGCAAGAGGGCATTGATGTCATCAAGCCATACTATACAATTTGACTATAAAAACCCTAGTGTATTCCTTATTTCAACAAAATCATGAAGGGCCTGCACTCAATCTACATGCACTGGTTACATGATAGGCAGGGCAATCCTAGAATAGACAAGACAGAATATGCAATGCCAAAGAAAGCCAGTATGCAGGCTGAAAATAAAGTGATATAGAAGAGAAATATAAGAAAAGTTTTGAAATTTAACACAACTCCATTTGTGTTATATTGCAACGCCAACAAAAATGTAGGATGCAATAAGGTCTATGCTTCATCTTCGAATTGATTAAGATGGACCAGGCTATAAGTTTAATTCAGGATGCCTTGTAAGTCTTAAGAAATTATGAGGACCACATTAGATTTCCTATTAACGCCTCGTGCTTGGGAGGATTTCTTCATGAAAATACTCTCATTTTCGTCAAAGCTAGGTTGATTTGAAAAATATTACAAAGATTAATTTGTTTGTGGATATTCTGGGGTCAGTTTAGAATCTCACCTTTCCATTAGTCTCTTTTTTTCAAACTTTTCCATCGAAGCATAACTATATTCTCTATATCTACACTCATCTGCATCAGGTGATATCTAGATTATATTCCTCTAAAGTTACCTAGTTTATGCCACTGCAGGTTTGCATATGAATTAGCAGCTAAAGGTTAACGGATGGGAGTCCTTATGATGTGTGGTAAAATGAGGGAGAAAGAAACAGGTATGGATTATTACATAGTTCTAACAGGATGTAACCTTTAATTTAACAATGTTTCCTTCCTTTTATCCACCATATATTTCAATGTAAAGCACTGATGGTACAGAACCCCAAGATACCCTGATAAAGAAGCAGGATACAGAAACAAATTCAGCTGTAGGAGTCAAGAAGCTAGAACCTTTTGAAAAAAGAAAATAAAAAAATGAACTGATAAAGCCTGGGAAAATTTGACAATATAAAGTTAAATTAAATATTATCAAGTGATGTAATCTAGTAATCAGGCTGATTTAACTGGTTTCTATGGGAGAGTAGCCAACTATGTTTATCACATGGAAATGAACATAGAATAGAAACAAAATATTACATAGCATAATCTTATTTGGACATAGGTTACCATCGACAGGATAAAACGGCATAGTTATGATAACAATGGGCTTGAAGCATTAGAAAATGTTTGCGAGTGCCACTTCTGGAGGCACTGTGGTACCCAAAGTGGAATATTCCACAGAGAGAACCCAAAGTACCAGTTAGACAAGGACAATGATATCTAAACATCAAGTGTAAAAATACCTCTAATCTTCCATTTCTAGAATTGGAACAGGAGTAACTATGATCATCTTCCCCGAGATAAGAATCATGGATTCTCTTATACCATGTCACATGATGCACATAAATACGACATGAGCAAAAAGGTTCACATATCCTGTAATATGATGAGAGCTCATGGAGTAACCTATCATGCATTGGAAAGCTATCTAACACGATCATATGGGAAAAGAGTTTGAGAGTCAAAGGTAGCAGTTCTCAACGTGCAAGTTAAGGTAGTAAATTGAAACAAGGTGACCAGCTAAGAGAAAATTCTTCAAGTAGAATCAGCCACCTGAAGTGACAAAGGATTTTTAGCAAAAAAAAAAAGTGACAAAGGATTCAGTTTAATTCTGCAAAGTTCTGGGGGTACCACCACCATGCGATGGATGGGAAAGCATAAAGCACACACAATTACTAACAGGTTATGGTATCAAAATTTGGGACAAGATGAAAGTCCCTTCAAAGTTAACTCTCAACCTAGTTAATTCTGAATGGCCCCTCCATCTCCAGTTCCACCAGCAAAAAGATGACATAGTTTCACAAGAAGTATGTAATTATGTGAGATTGAATAGGGAAAGATTATGACATTTAAACTCATTCTACTAGATATGTAGTTCACCCCAAAACAGCATATAAGATTATATCGTGCATTTCCACATTTATACAGTAATGGAGAAACATTGCACACCAACTAAAAGAGAAACCACAGATTTTTTTCCCAGACAAAAAGCAGATTCAAAGCTTTAGATAACCAACATGACTCCTCGAAGACAAACAAAGAACAGGCATGAAAGGCTAAAAAGAAAAGTAAGTGCTGACAACAAGTTGATTTCAAAACTTTAGTGAAGTTCCCTTTGCTTCTTAAATATGAGCTTAAAATCCAAAAAACAAAATTTCAAACAAAAAGGATCAAATGAGGATGAAAGTGATGTAAGGTCTCATCAACATTATAACAAGGGGAAAAAAGCAGATACCACGAAAGGTCTTCAGACTTACATTTTGCGATAGCAAATTATGCAAGAAGATTTTCAATAGTGATAGAAAAAAGTATGTCCTTGTCACAGCAGTAATCAATAAGATAAGATGAACTGATGACATTCATGAGAGTGTGCAAGGAAACTCGTTTAATTGGATGACCATGAAAAGATAGTACTACAGTTCAATTTGTCAGTGTCTAATCATTTTTAGTTGGAGAATCAACAACAATCAGGTCCCTTGTGATGTTGCACAAATGTCAGCCACGAGGACAAATGTTTGTAATTCAACTGAAATATAAATTTTAAAATATAAGATGCATTTATTCTAGTGGGGAATGTAAAAACAAGCAAATTCCTATTTCATATTGTTTCATTTAAAGCAGTACCAAGAAGATCTAAAACAGCAAGTTGGCACGATTTTCCTAAAACAAGATAGAGAAATCCATAAATCATATTATTACTTGTTTTAGTGAATAATGCAAGACCAACTAGGAAAGGCCTGCATAGGCGTAGGTGGACCGATGAAAGGAATTTAATTAGGATCAATGATCAGGTTGCTTGCTGTCTTCGACCTGTGTACAGGACCTATGATAGGAATTTAATTGTGATTAGGGATGAACAGATTGCTTGCTAACTTCAACCAATATGTGGGACCAGTGATCAACGTTTGAAATTAAGGCCAAGTAAAGGTCAGATAAACCTGCCTTATGGATTTTGTGATGTGAAAAGACAGGAGGTTTTAGTAAAAAAGAAGCTCTATGATTGTTATCTAAAATTCAGAAAGCAGAGCATGTAGTTATATGAGCAAAGACCAAAGATACTACAACAAAAATTGCAGGGGGGAGACTTCGGAAGGGCCTTCAAACTGTCATTCTTGTTCAAGTTACATTGAGATCAAAAACTTTGGTTATTTTAGGAAGTTCTTCATGTGCTTAGTGCCTTGCAAGATTTTAGATAAACCAGTACATGCTGGAAGTATTTAAGGTATCTTACCCATATGATCTTACCCTTCTTACAATGCTCAGGAAAATATTTCAAATTTAGGATACTTACCAAAGAAAGCCTCCTCTCTAGCTTCCTCACAAGGTCAGCATGCCTTGCCATTTCTGCAGCTCTCATCATTTTCTCCATATGATCTTCATCCAGTCTATTCCCCCATCTGGCATCAGCTTCCAGAGTCTCTCCAAGAGTACCAGCTGTCCCAGGTTCATCAGCTATTTCAAAATTTGAAACAACTGAAGAGGAGGCTCTTAGTCGGGCTTGCTCCTCCTCATCTTGTAGGGTCTTAGCTAATGTTTCCCTCTCAAGTAATGCTTCTGTCACTTCTGGGGCCAAGAAATCCTTCCCTCTATAAAAAACAAGGTAGTCCTTGTTACTAGAAAGAATTGTACCCCCTGTTAATTTCTGCAATCGATAATAAGAAGAATTAATACAACTATGTTTTTTACAATTTGCAAAAATATTACAGAACAAACCAGTGAAAAGAGGGGAAAGACAAGGACAAGAAAGACCCAATGTATATTCCATAGACATGCAATAGATAAATGCATATTCCATAGCCCTCTTTCATCTAAAGAAAAAAAAATCCAATGCCCTATTCATGACTGAATACAAACTGAAACATAACAGAGACAAAGAGGGCCCTCTTGAACATCACCATTAAATAAAATTAAAAGAACATAAAATTCAAAGGATATCCTCCAAACATCCGAACCAAACAATTAACTATTTTACTTACACCTTTCCCATGCTAGCCTAAAGGGAAAGAAAACTGAACATGATTTGTGATGCAAGGCCCAATCTCAATGACTGGAAAGCTTTAGATATCCTCACAATGGGAGAAGCTGGATCAAAGATATATCACAAGTTTTGTGAATTATGCATCTACAAGTAACACTTCTTAGACACCGATAGCTTTAATTCCCTATATGACTGCAATACAAACACACGATCATATCCAATAGGTTGCCATTTGGTCACTGTAGCTACGCATCTCCAACAATGATCATCTCAAATCCTAGGTTCCCAATTCAAGCTCCAATTGCTGCAACTAACCCCTATTTCCATATATCACTCATAATTAAGAAGTCAATTATCATAAGCAAAATGCATGAAAATCACAATAGATCTTTTTATCCTTGGCCAAAAATGAGTGCTTTCCAAAAATAATCTAGATACATAGATAAAAAAGAAAACCATGAAAGTCAAAGTCACTACATTAACTTACACTAAAAGGTTGGTTATAGAAAAGTTATGTCAATTATAGTTACAGTTATAAATTATTAAAAAGAGCAACCAGCCAGACATAAATGGCATACAGTTTTCTAATTATGGTTACTTAACACAATATGTTAACTTGTTATTAGCATTAGAGAAACGAATGTGAATAGCCTAGTTCTTGATGGACAGGATATGGGATTAAATAACAATCTAATTTGCTAGAAGGTTGATGAAAAGTTTTGCACTATTTAAACAATAAATTAAGAAAGAATGGAAAGCTTTGTCAATTTTAAAATGAAATGGAAACTCAATTGATTACTACATTTCTTTAAAATATCGTTTAGCCTATAGATAAGTTGCATTTGAATAATACTTTGCCTAGAAAAATTTCTAGTAAGAGGAGATATTTAAGACATACTTTTATTTCTTCAGCCATTCTTTCACTCGTCGTAAGTTGTACCCCACGCTTCAGAGCAATCTTTGCAATGGAACTTTTCTCCCAGAGCTTCACCATCGCTGCAGCTAACCCTTGATGTTGCCTACTTCTCCCTGTAGATGTTTATAATGCATATGTAAGAAAATGCTCGTCTCAACAGTCCATCAATCAAAAGCAATTTTAGAAAAGGCATCTTACCAAGGGCAAAATGAGGAGGCAATAGCCTTGCAAGCCTTCGTAATGCTGTACCTTCCTTCAGACCAAGAGTGCGTCTGACTCCATATGGAAGAATTCTGAAAGGGGGTTTATATCCAGGAATCACACCTGGAAGCAAATCAGCATCTACAGGTAGTGGACCAGATCCTGGCCAGTCTGTGTAACGAGGACCTAGGCCATCTAATAGCTTGTCAATCTCATGTTCATATTTAATTTCTGCATCTGGTTCAGTATCTTTTTTCTTCTCAAGAGAAGCTGTCAAATCTTCATGAAGATCTTGTATATTATTGCCTCTACCATTTTCTATGGAAACTCCAGTTGGATAGTAAGTATCTTTGTTGAATGTGTCCACAGCAGATCTTTGCACACTCTGATATTGCTTTTTTTCTGGTTGAGGGATCTCATAGCCTACACCCCTATATAAAGAAATAGAAGTCCCTGACCTCCATATCACCAGACCTCCTGTTTTTCTCTGATTATCATTGGTAGATAGAAATCAGCATGCTGGGTTGGAACCATTTCAGACAAGTTGAACATGAAAAATTAGAAAAAGACATCAATAGATAAAGGAGCATGTGATGTAATGTGATAAAACTAGTGAAAGTTATCAGATGCATCCAAACAAAGTACTTGGCCATGACCATACACTTAATACAATGACTGACTAGGGTTATTAAGAAACTTAACCAGTGCAAACAATTATTAACAATGGAACAAAAAGATAGTAAAAAAAATTAAGTATTTAGCAAGGAAAAAGGAACTTTTATGACCAAGGTTTGCTGGATCGGTATTGGAGGATCCGTACCGTGCCGATCTAAGGTGAACCGAAAACAAGGAGACAAGGAGGAGAGGGAGAGGAAGGGAGGAAGGGAGAAAGGAAGGGGAGGGTTAAACCCGAACCCTAACCCTAGCAGGGAGATAGGAAGAGAGAAAGGGAGGGAGGAAGGGAGGGAGGGAATGGGAGGGGAACCAGAGAGAGAGAGAGAGAGAGAGAGAGAGAGAGAGAGAGAGAGGACCCTTACCGGTGATGCCGTGGGTGAGGGGAGGTGCTTCAAGCGTGAGAAGGGGGTGGCAAGGTGCTTCAGGCCAATCGCGTGGGTGAGGGGTGATCGCACGGGTTTCTCAAATGATCGAGCCAGGGGCCGCAGAGGGCTTTTTAAGCTATTTTTTTTAATCAAATGGGCCTTAATTGAATGGTGGACATATTCCCAAATATTTAATCCAACGGTTCCAAATCGATAGAGAAAACTGTCCTAGCTCCCTATCAATGTGGTTTGGTATGCTCCAAACCAGTTCACCCAACCTTGTTTATGACCTATCCTTATGGATCTATAAAGGTCAATAACTTTGCTTGCAAAACCTAGCAGGTTAAGGTCAGAGGGGAAGCAGAAAAATAGCATCTAATTTCTGGGTGCTCAATTTCCAATCCAAGAAAGTTTCATTGACTATACCATGTAAAATTGTCCACAAAAACCTCTTCCTCTCTGAAGATCATGTTCTTTTCTGTTTTAAATAAATATTCAAGTACATGGATATGCTATAACTAAGACAATTACAACATCAAACACGAGAAACAGTGAAGAGGACAGGCAGGTTTTTTTAGTTAGGCAACCTTCAGTTAAAGTAAGACTTTTCATCCTCATAAATGCTCAGAAATCAGTAAGGAGTTGTTGCCATCCCAAAATAAAAATTTGAATTATGACCTCTTATTGTTGTCAGCATGCTCAAATTTCACCATGAAATTTTCTTCTCCTTAGAAAGAAAAACTATCATTGTCCTACGTAGTAAATGTTAAAGTTGCCATATCAAGTATTCTTATTTATAAATCAACACAAAAATAAAGATATAAAAGAGAAAAGCCGAATAAAAAGAGGTTCTAGAATTTCTCTTTTATGATAGTTCAGCCCTAAGGATAGTGAGCTACGCAATGCATTAGCCTATCCCCCACTGGATCATCTCTGAACTAGGCCATAACCACACCCAACTGCACCAAACAACTCTGAACTGGCCTAGGCCGCACCCTTTCCATAACATGACTGCTGAACCGCCCTCTTAGGGGCACACACAGCAATTGTCCTCATTTGAAACTCCACAGAAATGCACAGACTTGCAAACAAGGTACTGCTCTGGTGAAAAGGGAACAGAAACAGTCATGCAAGTAAAGAGATACATGTACTCAAAGCATATCAATAATGAGTTCCAGCACCACATTCATAAGTACACAAATTTGTATCAGGGACAAGTATATGCAATTATATCAGGACCATGCTAGCATAATATATCAAAAGTTGGGGCTGTTAGGATTACCATTCCAAATTCCAAAGAGATAAATCTTACCATCAGGTGAAAACATAAATTTCAATAGCAAAAGTAATATTTGATGAATACTGATGAAAATTATGCCAATGTTTCACCTCACCAAGCCAAGAATTCTATGACCCTATCCCAAGGCAGATCTGACCTTCCACAACTACCAAAAAGTGGCAACTTCTATAAGACTCTATTAGAGTAAGGATTAGGAAGGTATTAGCGCTGTCCTCCAGTTTTTGACAATCAGTACACGTTTTTGATAAATATTGATATGTCAATGTGTCTTGGCACCGACAAAAGAATCAAGCTGATCTTTTATATCCACGTAAAAGTTGTGATCTTCTGTACCAAATTGCAGCTGAACTATATCAGAATTAGGATTCTGAAAACATAAGTGGCACTGTGTCTTGGCACCAAGCTGGACATGGATGTGAACAAAAGACAGAAAATCTCATGTACATGCAAACAATATGCATTTAACAGACATAAGTAAAGTTCATAACACTAAACAAAGAAGTCCAAGGAATTCTAAGACACTATCTCACTGTCAAGTAAATATTCTCCATTACAGGAAAATTATGATTCTCCATAACTAGTTAGGACTTAACTCTGTTGGAACTAGAATTCTGAAGAAGTGTAAGATGAATTCCTAGACTGTCAAAATTTGTTGCACAAAAGGGATCCAATTTCTGCAGTTTCTCTGTCATAGAAACAGAGAATTTCAAATGATTCTAGACTACCAGTTTGGAATGTTCACATCATTTTGTATTTATTATTCTTTCACTACCTCATACCAAAGTTTAGCCCAGAGAAGGAAGAAAAGGTAAACCAAGTGATGTCTAACCTCCAAGATCTCATGAGTTCGTTTCATGTTAAGTGCTGGAGCCCCCTCACACTTAAGCCTCACTACCTCCGTGGTCTTCCACTGCTCGTGAATCAAATCCACGATGTCCTTCGTCACTCCCGCACCTTTAATCTTCGTCTTTGACTTTATTCTCACAGCCATATGCCTCAGCCTCCTCAGCTCCCCTTCCGGGAGCGTCAACTCTGCCAATGAAGTCTTGCTCCTCCTCTTCCGCATTGAACTACCTCCTCCATCCCCTTCCTTATTCTGCAAAGGCTTCTCCCATGGAAATCGGACCTCCTTGTTCAAATCCAACGACAGTCCACCTCTCGAGTCAGGCAAAATCCCATCTTCTGCGTAGAAGATGTCCTCCACCGATCCCTTCTCCGGCAAAGGACTCTCTTTTCTCTCATCGGAGACATCAATATACCCAAATTTCTTCAGTTTCTCAACAATCTTTTCCATCGTGCTACTCCCAGTGCTTCTACTGGTGCCCACCACATCGTCGTCGCTGGAAATGCCCTCCCGGTAATCCAAGAAGGCTCTAGGCCGCTTCGGGCTTGTCAGGAGGCGAGATTGGTTCCAGCTCTGGATCCAGGTGGGCCGCGACGAGAGGTCCCCGGCTGGGAGACGGCGGGGGCGATGGCCGGGTCCGGGGTAAGGAGAGGATTTGCCATCTGGGGCTTGGTCGTGGATGGAATTCGCGGAGAAGCGGAGTTTTTTGGAGGGAGCAGTGGAGGAGGAGGAGCGGAAGAGGAGGAGGCGGGGAGATTGGAGGCGCGAGAGGGAGGCATGGAGGGAGTCGAATATGGGGGCGGGGTGGAGTTGGAGGGTGGGAGCAAGCGCCATGGATTTGGAGGAGAAAGGGGTATCAGGCTTTGTGATTTGAAACGAGGGACATTTTGGGGTTGGGATTTTCAGGAGTCGGGGGGTTAACGACAAAGGTTGGGATCGAGGACAATGAAAAGATCTTGAGCAAGAGTCACGTAAGCCTTGCGCCTGACATGGTTCACTGAAGCATGAGTCGCTATGATCCTCGTCATCACATGATCTGATCAAAATTTTGCTCACACCTTATGCACGTGATTCATCAAAGAGTATTGTTGTGACGGACATGGGTTATATCTTTCGCGCAAAAAAAAAAAAAAAATGAACTTTTTTCATGCGACTCCGCCATTGGATTGCACGAAATAGCCTCTTCGAGATATATATAAGTTGATAAATGGGATTTGTATAGGGTGCAATCCGAACGATTGATATCGCGGAAGAAGATCATCTTCTTTCGTGCAAAATATAAAATCTGAACCCTGCTGCGACTCACTCATGAAATCACTTCTCGGTTCATCGAGCTTATGTGGCAATCAAAGTTTGGTACAATACACGGTAGGCATCGTATGCTCACTCACTTAAGAGGAAGACTCGGTGGAATGGAAATGGGCCACTCAAAAACCTTCTTGGTTCAACACTGTTACAGGTTCCTAAGCCTTTGGAGGATAACGTCATCCTTCGAGAAGATAATCTGATAAGTCATCCCTCCCTGACAAAATGAAAAATTTCAAGTGGTTATCCTTGCACAATAGAATTCTCACGGCGGAAAAGTTGAAACAAAAAAGGAAGTGGCTTGCACCACCATTCTGTATATTGTGTGGCGAGGAAGATAAAATAGTGGATCATGTCTTCCTGAAATGTTCTTTCTCTGTAATGTTTAATTTAGCAAGGAGCATACTGTAGAAGCACTCTACTCTCCTATCATCCTCTATTGAAGAATTTTGGCTGAGGTGGAGACTTAGGATATCAGATAGATGGCAATGGCTGGCTTGGGATTGTTTATTTTTGATCAGCTGCTACTGGACCATTTGCATTGAATGAAACAACAGTTTTCAAACAATAAGCCACATCTCCAACGTCCCTCCTACAATGAGCGCAATGGTTACTATAAGACTGGATGTTCAGCATTGAGGGAAAAACCAAAGCAGTGATTGAGGCACTATGGTGGGGTAACTCAGAACTTTTGGATAAGAGAGTTCGACCTTGTTGAAGGTTGAGAGGAACCTATTTCCCTCTCCTAGGAGGCATATCACGTTTCATGGTTCTTGCAACATGGTCCAGCTTACAAATCAATCATGTAGTCTATACTCTGTCTATGGACTTTGTTTTGGAATGCACCAACATCCCTTGCTGGGTCAGGCTCACGAACCTTCATCCTATCAAAACATTATTTTTCTTAACAAATAAACCTTAGATGGGCCACCCTCCCTTTTCATCAAAAAAAAAAAAAAGAGCATCAGTCAGACCCTAGACCCTGCCTATCACTCCTCGACCACCAACTTCCATATCAAACCAATGAACTAAGTAATGATTTAACGGGTAATCTCTTACTCTTTTTTTTGTATTTCCATCAAATGGTTATGGATATACAAACTAAGCTTGTCTATAATAAATTTGATAAGTATACTTTCATTTTAAACATATTAGTATAATAATTATTTTAAAATCATTGTTAATATTAAAGACTCAACATAATCTAAAAGAAAAGAGTCATTGTAATGATTTTTGCGTGGGGTTAGCTTAAGATGCTGCTATCCCACACCACAAGGATCATCATCTTATAATCCCTTACCTCAAAGCATTCGATGTTTTTTTGAATTATCTCTTTCCCACATTACTCTCTAAAAGGAAATAGAATAATGGCAAATCAAATCTACTTTCATCTTGATTCAAATAAAATAACAGATTTGATTTGAAGCCAAATTCATGGGAGATTGTCTTGCATCCCCTTTTAGCCCCAAACTACATTCCTTCTCAAGTTCGCCAAGTCTCTCCATTAGACCATTACTTGAACCTTCATCTAAGTTTGGACAATCATGTAGATTCAACACCTTATACCATCTTTAGGCCTCAAGATAGAGAAGACATTTAAGAGAAACAAAGAGGAGATAAACAATCAAAATCAAAAGTATATTTGGAAGCAGTAGTAGAAGTCAAGTCCTTTCATGATCTTAAAATGTGAAACAAAAGATTAGAACCAGCTAGCATTCCTCCATTAAAAATTATGTTATTTCCAAGTAGCCATAGCCTCAGCCAAATAGCCAAAATTAAGATTTGCCAACCATAAAAAAATTCTTTAGAATAGAAGCCTTGGACCTATCAAACCAAAGATCTTGAAATGATGGAGGAAGAGAAGACATATCCAGCTTGGTGCAAAAAATGTTTCTAGATACTTTGCCACAGTACAATGTATTATCAAATGAGAGAATATTTCTTCTTCACGAAAACAAAAAACATAAGTAGTATGAGGTCATCCCTTTTTACCAACTATCCTCTATCAAAATCTTATTTTTAAGAATAACCAACCAAAGATCTTGACCTTCTCTATAGTAGAAGTTTTCCACAATTTCATAATATCTTTTTGCTTGAGTCATCCAAAGTTAAGAAACTTCTAGAAAAAGCTTACTGAAAAAGAGGCTAATTACATCTTCAAAAAAGCTAATCATGGTTACTTAAAAATAAAAGAGCTTCCAAAGAGAAAAAATAAAAGAGCAAAATCATTAGGCAACATGGAATCAAGATTTCTTCTAAAAATTTAAAAAGCATATAAGTTTTCATGTTTCAAATTAATTATCCTAGTGGAAGTGTTTGGTTGTTGTGATCACTTCTAAAGAGATAAACATGGGGTTCAAGATAGGTCTGAAATCATTGTTGGCTATTTATAGCCAGCATAAACCAGAAAACCAAAAAAAATAGGATGAACAAGGAGAACCAATAGAACCCAAGCCTTGATTAAGTCTTGGGGATACTATCAAGAAAGGTTCAAAAGTGAAACACCCCTTTTATCCCTAAGCATAAAGACTTAGATCCCTACTTTCGTGTATAGAATAGTCCTAAGGCATGTCACGATGGCCTAAATAAATAGGTGCAAATAGTCGAACATCTAGAAACCAAGAGTTTAGCCTTCAGCACATGCTAGGATACTATTTCAATTGTCTTGAGATTCTTTCAAGGGTAAGATTAAGGGATATTAGACCCAATTAATCTGTCTAGACAAAAAAAAAACTACAAGTTACTTGGCAAGAACGCAAAAATTAAACTAAAAAGCGAGTAAAAGAGAAAGATATAAGCCATTTCATTATCAAAAAGCAAGAATTTCTATTCAAATCAAGTCAATTACGTGCTGTCAAATGAGATCCGGGATCAAAGTAACACAAAGAAAAAAAGGAAGAAAACGATAAAGTGACTCCTCATGTGATAGATTGATATAATCTAGTGTGTTTCCTTCTCTTTAAAGGATACCTCTTGATGGATCTTCTTAAGCTTGGACTTCTTCTTGCTCTAGGCTTTTTTACATTTAAGATCGGGATCCCTCCTTGGGATAGGGAGATCTATGTCTAGGTAATTAAGGCCTTGTTTGGGGGAGCTTTTGGATGGCCAGAAAGCACTTTCTGGCCCTCCAAAAGTACTTTTAGATGAAAAACTGTGTTTGGTAAATTTTTCGAAAAGCTGTTTCAGCTTTTGCGGGAAGCTGAAAATAGCTTTTGGGAGGAAGCTCCAATTTGGAGTTTTTGGGAGGAAGCTGTTTCAGCTTTTTCGGAAAGCTGTATTTTTGACAAAAATGCCTATATTAAAATAACATAATTACATAGTTTGTCCCTTTATAAACCTAAAAATCTGCTGGAGCCAAGAACCCTAGCCGTCAGACTCCCTTCCGTAAGAAAAGGTATTTTTCTTTTCAATTTTTGTATGCATCTCTTGAACCACATTTTAGAAGAAAAATTTTTTAATCCTTTTCCATACCTTCCAAAATCAATCTATTGTTTTTTTTTTTATCATCAACCTCGCGGCCCACGCTGAGGTCCTCCTCGAGCGTGGACCACGAAGAAGAGCCCCTGGACCGCGAAAAATTATTTTATGAGAAATTATGGGAAATTATTTTATACTAATAATTATAATATTTTATACCTTTATTTTTGTATTATACTATAAATATAATATCATATTATATTATATCATAATACATTAATATGTTATGTTAAATAATTTAATATTATGTTATATTATGGAAAATTAATTTATACTAATAATTATAATATTTTATACCTTTATTTTTGTATTATACTATAAATATAATATCATATTATATTATATCATAATACATTAATATGTTATGTTAAATAATTTAATATTATGTTATATTATGGAAAATTAATTTATACTAATAACTATAATATTTTATACCTTTATTATTGTATTATACTATAAATATTATATTATATTACATTACATTATAATACATTAATATGTTATTTTAAATAATTTAATATTATGTTATATTATGAAAAATTAATTTATAATAATAATTATAATATTTTATACCTTTATTATTGTATTATATTATAAATATTGTATTATATTACATTACATTATAATACATTAATATGTTATTTTAAATAATTTAATATTATGTTATATTATGAGAAATTAATTTATACTAATAATTATAATATTTTATTCTTTTATTATTGTATTATACTATAAATATAATATATATTACCTTATATCATAATACATTAATATGTTATGTTAAATAATTTAATATTATGTTATATTACCAAATATTAATTTACTCTAATAATTATATTACTATTATGCTATATTAACATAATATTATTTTATATTACAATAATATTATACTATATCGTATATTTATGTATTAATTTATGTTATGTTTTATTATGTTCTGTTGTATAATACTATGCAATGTCCTTTATGGTAATTTTGTCATACAAAAGTACTTTCTCAGTTTGTTTACCAAACACAAAACAAAGTACCACACCACTTTACGAATGTAGTTACCAAACAGCAAACAGCTTTATATAACGGCTCTACTTCAGACAGCTCTACTTCCAACAACTCTACTTGCAACATCTCTACTGCCAACAGCTCCCCCAAACAGGACCTAAGAGTGAAGAAGGGAACCAGAGAGGAAAAGCTAAAACTAAATGATCTTAAGATAAAGCAAGAGAAAGGGATCAAAAACATCAAGAGAGAAAAAGGTAAATTGGGAGAAAAAGATCCAATTCTCTCCTCCAATAGGTAGTTTATAGGTGGAGGAGGGATGGTCAATAGTTGAATTTTTTGAATTGAAGAAGGGTTCAGATGATGCTAAGCGACATTCTAGGATTGGCTTAAGAAGAGATTCGTAGATCAAAGGCTTGATTTGATGACTAGGATGCTCATTCTTAAATTTGAAAGCTTAGAATGATACACTTTTCCTAACTTTGAGAAGAAAAGTTAGAGCTATAAATATGATATCTATTTGATATTCTTACCCTTTTTTATTTTTTGATAAATTTCGGCTAGACTTTAGGTATTTTTGGATGGTTTTAATTCTTAAGGAATAGAAATATCCTAAAAATATAAAATTTTAAATGAGATACCTGGACCATAAGCGGAGGCTGCAATTTAAATGTGAGTCCAATATAAGCTTGTTTGACTTGGTTTCAAAAAAATTCAAATTTAGGCACAAAAGTGAACCGAATTGAGTTTAATTGACTTGCATGTGTTGAGAATTGATTAAACTGAGTTTGAATAAGTCTAAGTAGACCTTCAAATTAAGGATAGAGAAAAAGTAGAATTGGTGAATAATTTGAAGAGGATTGTATCTGCTTAGTAAATTGGGCTAGATCATGTGAACTAGGGTTGGCCTATTCAAAGTTGATTGATAGAGTTGGTAGAAATTTTGATCAATTGAACTTATGATTGACCAATTAGAAATGGAATTAAGTAAAAGATGGAGCAAATTAGGCTTGGAATGACTCAAGATAAGTCGAATTGAAACACAATGGGTGAATTAGGGTTGAAATTAGTAAAAATGGGTTGCTTGATGTAATTGGGTGTGATCAAGTCCAATTGAGAGTGAAATTGATCAATAGAAGTGGGATGAGATGAACATTGACCAATTTTGGACTAATTGAAGTCAAAGAAAAGAGATTAGTAAGATGAAGAACTACAAGAAAAAAATAAGGAGCTTTTGATTTCGAAGCACAATTTTTTATTGATTTTTAGGTCTAAGAGATTTGGAGCGATACTCGGGATGTTTGTACATATTTAAGTAGCTCAAGGCTAATGATATATTACTCTCTCTTGAATCAAGGACTCTCCCAAATCTACTATCTCCAAATCACAACCCTAAGAGCATTGCTTGTTCTTTGTTCCACGGCACATGCGGCACAAAAGTATAAGAATAACATGTTGGCATTTAATTAATGAATATATTATTTTAATATTTATTTTTAATATATTATAGCTAACAATATTATCAAATAATATTTTCATTAATGTAGCACAAAGAACATAACAACAGCATATTTGGCATTCAATCATTAACTAGTGTATTTATTTTTTGACATTTATTATTTTAATATTCATTCCAACTATATTTAAAATATGAATTTTTGATATAAAACAATACTATCTTTGATGTACCACTGAATATAACAATAATATATTTGGCCTTCAATCCAATTGTCTTCCAATAGACAAGGCAATTTTGTCCAATTTATATAATTACTTTTGAATCTCCTTATTCCAGTCTTCCATCCAAATTTCGTTCAGGCAAAACCTTGGGAATAATAACAGATTCTTATCAAACAATATTTGGGTTTATTCCATCAATTCATGGAGTATGGCAAGGAAGAAATTATTCCACTTCTACTCTTCCAAGCACAGCCTTAGGGTTATTGTGCAATGCATGAGAGAGTATTGAATGTTATCCAACATTCTCATTTCACCACTACATGAATCCTTGCAAATATCCTCTGATTTAAACTTGTTCTACTTCAACCACAACCATCTCTTTCCCCACTAACAAGTTGCAAACATGTACATTTATCCTAGGGGTGCAAATGGGCTGCGTCTGAGCTCAGGCTTTGCATAATTTAAAAACGGTCTATTCTAGATGGAAATCCAACGGTCGTAATCTTCTCCAGGCTGAAATAAAACCCTTCTCGGGTCTTTTCTAGAGCCGTTTCGGTCTTCTTCGAGGCATCCCCAAGAGACTCTCTTTCAGCTCTTGGAAGCAAACGCTTAAAACCCCACGACTGCTCCCTCGGAGAACAGCCCGAATCAGCAATGGCGTCCGATGCTTCAGCAGCCTTGTCAGGTCTCGTGGTTTTCCCCTCAAGAAAAGATCTTCTTTTTACGCGATTTTTTATCTCTCTCTTCCGATTTTTTTCCTTTTTTTCCTATTTGACCTGTTTTTTCTTCCTAAAGTTTATCGCTTTTGATCTCAGTAAGGCAGAAAGTTCAGAAATTTCTAGATGCTGCTCGCACGGGGAACCTCGATCTCTTCAAGAGTGAGTTGGGCTTCTTTTTTCCCTATGGTAGAAGCGTTTCTGATTTTTCTGAATTTTATTGGTCATCTCTTGATGCTTTTGGTATTGTTATAGCGCTGGCAATGCAGCTAGATGAAGGGAAGGGGCTGGCGAAGACGGTGGCTGACGTGAAGGATGCGAATAAGAGGACGGCGCTCCACTTTGCGGCCAGGGAGGGGAGGACCGAGGTTTGCAAGTACTTGCTCGAGGAGTTGAAGCTTGATGTCAATATGAGGGATGATGATGGTATGACTTCATTTTCTGAACGTTAGTAAGCTCTCGTATTTGTTGGAATGCTAGTTAGATCAAATTGAAAGGTATGGGCTTTATGAATCCCTTGTGCTTCTTCTCTATCAGAAACATACTTTTAAAAGAAACCTTGGGAATTTCGAGTTCTGATGATTAAGTGAGAGTAAAAAGATGCGATATGGTTGGAATGTTACTATGGAAAGGACAGAACCTTAAAGAGTACTCAAAGGACTAACTACTAAGACTTGAACATCTCAAGAATGTCTAAAATTAGTGAGCATCATGACTTATGATCTCTGGGCATAATTTCAGGTCTGTTTCAATGGTTTTCAAGCAGGGAATTTTAGTGTTAAATATGCTGAAATCCTGGGAGAAGGAGTCCAAGGAGGCAATCACAACTAACCAAGTTACTATATGATTGGCGTCCTTGTCTCTTCCTCACCTCTTTGGCTTCTGTTTCTATCCTAATAGGAAGCCAATTCTGAGAAGATCTTTTCAGGCGATAAGATCTCCAGACATACAGAAATGCCTATATGTCCTATTCCAGTCCATAAAACTGCTGGAAATTTGTTTTATTTGAATTATTCTTGAGACATTTTTATTTGGGATTTCTCATTTTATGAGCTACTTCTTTTCTTAAGGATTGGGAGGTGGGAAGGTATGTGCTTTGGGTTCCAAATTTTCTCCTTGCATGTTGGAGACAACTATCTCATCTTTGTTTCTACATATCCTCCTTGTTAGTTGCTGTGGAGTTGGAGTGTTCTTTTTCCTTTTTTCTTTTTTATTTTTTATTTTTTCTCCTTCCTTGATTTGGCATGTTGAATGCTTAATGTTGTATAATTTGATCTTGTAAACCCGTGTTGCTGTCCATATACTAACTCTGTGTTCCTATATCTACATATTGATTATTTATTAATTCACTAATACAGTATTACTATTACACATAATACATATACCAACAGCATACATTTCTGTTTGTATCAGATGCAATTAGGATGGAGTTGCTTTAAATTCAGAATATTAGTAAGTTGAGCCATACCTGTGACTTTAGTGTGCTTCCTGCTTTGAAAATCTTGCTTATAAAATGGTGTTTTAACCTTATGTTCTCTTTTTGGCAATTTGGTTTTCCTTCTTGATAATGTCTTGTCTTGCCTATGACTATCTCTTCTTTATTGTAATCAAAATTATGTTGTAAGGTTTGCTATTACTCTTTCATGTTAATGGGTAAAATGAGGACCTTATAAACATAATATTCATGATTGCCTGACAGGAGAGACTCCTCTTATTCATGCTTCTCGACAAGGGCACTTTCTCACTGCAAAGTATCTTCTTGAGCAAGGGGCAGATCCATCTGCTTCCAGTGAACTAGGCGCCACTGCTCTGCACCATGCTGCCGGAATAGGTCTGGTCCCTTTCCATGAACAAAGATTAGATATTAAATCTGTTTGGGGTTATTTCAGCATGACATTTATTTATGTACATGCAGAACTTATTAGATTACGACATCTCATATTAATGGAGTGCCCTTCAATTGAGGCTGCGATGCTAGTTTATAGTAGAAACAAGTCGTTATTACCAAATATTGGAATATAAAATGAGTTCTCATTTTTTCCCTTGTTTTGGGATGCTCCAGCATTCATATATATATATATATATATATATATATATATATATATATATATATATATATATATATATATATATATACTCGTACATACATACATATACATATACATATATATATTCCAGTGCATGGAAATCAAAAAAACTTTGCATGCTATAGCAAAACAAGTTGTGATCCTTACTTCCAAGGGAAAAAAAATCTAAGGGATTACGTGTCTTGTGTGGTTGATATTAAACCCAATCACCAAAGAACAACATGCGCACACACAAAAGAAAAGAAAGAGAGAAATCTTCTCTTATACAGTTTGGAATTCTGGTTTCCGAGTATGTCTTTTTTGAGGTCAAGGACCATTGCTTTTCTTTTCTCCTTGTTGAAGAAATTCTTGGAAGATCATGTTTTATATATATTGCATTTAGTGAGAAAATAAAGATATCTTTTGTATGCACTGGAATTATGGTTTTCCAAGTTGATCTTTTTCAAGCCAAAAACTTATGCTTTTGGTTAGTACACTCACGGTAAATATGTTCTCACAAACATTCCATTTCATGCAAGTCCAACTTAGGATAAGTAGACTCATGGTGGTTTGATTTAATACAATGCTTTATTCTATAAATTTGTGTATTGTGGGGATGTGACCATATATTTGTGAGGCATTTTTCTTACTTTCTTATCATGTAAAGAAAGGAGCCAGAATTCATGGAATAAGAATTGCAACATATCCTGTAAGTCTCATTCTTTGACAGTTTTATTATGAGAGAGTGCAACATAATTAAATTGTGATCAAAAGGCACATCTACAATAATTCTTGTTATGCATCTATCTATCTGCATTCTTTTGTGGTATGATACGCTTATATTTTATGCTATTCAGGCTCTAGATCACTCTATCTAGATGAACATATAATTTTCCGAACAAACTACTTTAGTCAAGATAATTGTGGAATATATACACCCTAGACATTGGATTGTGCATTTTGCTTTTGGCTGTACTTTTGGTCATGGCTGTTGGAGAACTGCTTAAATTTATAGTAGTAAGACTTTGAAAGGCTTTAACCATAGGGCTTTCCTTTTCATGATAAGAGGACCACATCTTTATGGTTGGATTCTCAAGTCGATATTGGAATCTGGTGATTTGAAAATGTAATACTACATTGTGTAATTTTTCCATGACAAAGCCTTGTTCAGGCTAGGATGTAATTTAGATCCTTGAACTCATTCCCAACAATTCTTAAAGCATATATGTGAAATTTGGAATAGAGGGCTGGGATGCGTTTAGATCCTTACAACCATTCCCAAGGTTCTTAAAGCATATATGTGAAATTTGGGTAGAGGTTTAGGCTGTTTTCCATCTTGATAAATTCGGTTTTATGTGGAGTTATTCATTGTTCCATTAGAGGCAGGAGTGTAGGTAGGTATCTAGCACGCGCGTGCACACACACACACACACACACAGAGAGAGAGAGAGAGAGAGAGAGAGAGAGAGAGAGAGAGATGGCTTGGCCGACTGTTGGTGGCAGCTTGCGGTGGTCTAGTGGTGGTCCAGTTGGATTTCCACTCATTGGAGAGGACAATGTGCCTAGGTGGATAGTAATCCAAATGATGGCAAGGGATGGAATGAGATGATAGGAAGGGGGGGTACAGGAGCGTGATTGGGACAATATCAGTTATGGGTTTGGAATGAGAAGGGCACTGAAAGGTAGCCATGGATTTATAATTATTTTAGTTCTTTTGAGAATTAATATCTATTTGTTGCAAATTCAGAGTGAAGTTGTCAAAAAGTTAATCTTTCGAGCAAGCTCAGGTCAGGCCTATGGTCCAAAGAGTGGCTGGATTTCATTTCAGGTTTTCATATGTAGGCCTACCTTGGTCTATGGTGCATTAATTATAGTCAAGGTTTGCCCCTAAAACTATTTCCAAGTGTTCCTTGCATAGTTTAGGCTATAAAGGACATTGGCAAGAAGAGTTGATTCAACTTACATAGGTGGTGACGAGGGAAATAAAGAATAACTGAATGAGAGTAATGTAAAGGTATTCAAATACCCATAACTTTTGGGAGGATTCTTCGTTAGATGAGCTTTTATAGGTGGGCATTTTTATGTATGTATATACGTATGTACGTGTATATATTCTTCTTAATCTTATCACCTTGCTTTGAAGGTTGCTTTTCTGAAGGGTCTTAGTTCAACCCCCTACTTTTATAACTTCATCATTTCAGTTCTTTCGTTTCTTTTATAATCTATTACATGACTTCCTTATTGTATTTTACTATATGTATGCAGGAAACATTGAGCTGTTGAGACTTCTGCTTTCCAAAGGGGTTGATGTGGAATCACAAAGTGATGCTGGTACTCCCCTAATATGGGCTGCTGGTCATGGACAACAAGATGCTGTCAAAGTTTTGTTAGAACACCATGCTAATGTAAGCTGGATATAGACCACTAAATTTTATTCCACCTCACTGTTTTTATGATTGTTACAATATGTTTATATTATATGTCTTTATATATATATGTATGTGTATCTAGTCACATGCTTGTATATATAGGTGTATGAATTTGTGTTTGTGCGTTTATCATTAGAACATTTTAGTCCAACTTGTTATGACACATGACCTCACCGAAAAAGCGCAAGCTAAAATATTATTAGTTGGGTTCCTTGGCCCTTCTTAAGTATCCAAGACCTCCCCAACACAAATTCATTGTGAGGCTAAATACATGCCTTCACGGGTTAAGCTTTAGTTTCTTGGCAGGGGAAGAGTCCAAACACCAAATACCATGATTGGCCCATGGTCAGCTGCAAATAGGCGCGTGCTACAATGTCTCTTAGCCATATGGGTGATGGGTTGGGTTATTTTTGATATCATTTGTGACAACCTATGACCTCACCCAAAAAGTGCTAATCCAAAGGTATCTTTTGTGCTATAGAGGGACACTTAGAAGGTTATTATTTGAAACCTTGATTAAAATTAAAGAGTTTTGAACGTTCATAGTCCTTGCATGTATTTTTGGGTTATCAGAGAAGTAAGTTATTCCACTGATAATATCTGAACAAATAGTAATACCGAACAATGAAAAGAAAAATGAACTTTTGTAAAAAAATGAATGCCATATAAATATTGTTATTAAAACAACAATATTAGTGTAGCTATTTTATTATTGATTTTTAAAACATGACACAAAAATCTTCTCTTCTAGTTAGTTGAAAGAGGTTGCAAAGGGCCATCTTGAATTGCCTAACACCCTGACCGCTCAAACTAGGGTCTTGTTTATGTACCTTCTTAAGTGCATACGTATGGCCTAACTAGTAAAAGAAAAGAAATTATTACATTGCTCAAGTTTTTTTCTTGGGTCAAAAATTTGTGAGGAATAGAGTACAAGAGTGCAAGGGTACATGGACTCAATATCTCTATAGTGATGCATTGTAGGCTTGATTGCATGTTGGCGGCACCACCTCATTATCTAACACCTCCGTGGAGGTCGTGGTCTCGAGGTCATGATAGCCGCCTCGATGACCCCTAAGGCCCAAGACTTGCCTTACAGTGAGCTGCCAATCATCAGAGAGCATTGTCAATAAAGAAAAATAACACTACTAAGGACACTATAATAAGGCTTCATAAACATGACAATGAATTATAGGGAAACGGTAACAACTTATTAGTTCTCCCTAGGGTCACAGAGGGTGGACCGCCTATACAATAAGCATTCTTCTAGGATTTATCTTTAGTAAGACTTCTTCTGTAACTAGTTTAGCTAGAGACTTTTGACCTTGAGATTCTAATCCATCAAAATGATATGAGATGCGAAAATATTCAACAATGGAACTAGAGCGACTTGGCTGGGGGAGAGGGGTGGGGGGTGGGGTGGTCTTGAGTTTGCAGGGATCATTGACACGTTTGGCCCACAGTATCGGGATGGCGACCTTCTCCATGGAGGTGTTCGATAATGAGGTGGTGCTTGTATCACTTAATGATGTCAAACCATTTTCTGCATTGCCACAGATATTGAGTCCTTCTACCTACAAACTAGACACAAAATATTTATGGGCCTCAATTACAAAGATTAATCTACAAGAGTCAATCAGCCTACAAATTTCGAACAAGTCTCATTGAGTCTTCTGAAAAATCATCAATATCTTTTCGAATCAAACTAAAGTCTCGTGGATCCTAGATTCTTCAAAATCTTCAAAAAATTATATCTCAACTGTAGTTGGAGCATGTATATTGATTTCACAGTGAGTTCATCTGTCAATTAGACTTCAACTTAACAAGTTTTATGGATATCTTGTGATTAACCACCTTTCCTTATAGAAAATAAAGACCTTTACGATTTTGGCCTTTTATGTGGTTAGGGATCTAGCAGTGTATATAGTAGGTATATTGCTGCATAGAGATGGAATGGTTTCAGCAAAATCAATTTCAAGGTCCCATCAGCTTACATGTACACATCAGCTCGCATGTACTTGTAAGCAGTAGCTTCATACTTAGCCTCTGTGGTAAAATAAGCAACCATCAACTGTTTCATGCACTAGCACCCTGATCCCAATGTACAGAAAGATGATCTGTCTTATCTGCTTTACTTTGTTCTAAACATTAAAATGTCCTTGTGGCAGTACAATATGTTTCCTTTGGGAGAACCTTTCAAAAATTTGATATATTACTTCTAGTTGAGAACGAATGGCTACTCATTAACTTGTTGGCCACTTTCATAAAATGGAGTTATATCAGTCAAGCATATGTCAAGGTGCTTTCCCTAAGAGATAGTAGCTTTGCATCCCAAAAAGTTGTTTTGCTGTTGCAAAACCAATACATATTTCAAGCAAGATATTAGCTCATCTTCATTCAAATTTGGTACTTTATTGCCAAGAACATAGTGGCATTGTTCCAAGGTTTTATTTTCAATCAGTGTCGCAGAACTTTCAGAATAGCATCTTCTAAATATGATATCATTTACATAGACAATGGGAACCATATGTCCCTAGGTAGTCCTTTAATAACTGGAAAGGGTGATCTTGACTTCTTGTGAATAGAATTGGGCCAAGCATACAAGGACTACTCAAGACTGCTCATGAATTTCTTCAATTGAAATACTAGATAGAAAGCTGGAGAAAATCTGGTAGGAGGATCCACATAGACTCTATGGATGTTTTACTATTTGAAAATGAGGAAGTGCATATTTGACATCTAAGTTGCAAGAGGATTATTTTAGGTTTGCTGCAGAATGATAATAACCATACTGATTTCAATGTGGCCTATAATGAGAATCTCTCAAAATAATTGACTCCATAAATTTTTTAGTAAAAGCCATTTGACCTAAGTTGTGCCTAGATTTCCTCATACGAAGGGGATAATATGGATGTGGATTTTATGTGTTAAATAACCGACAATACTTGGAAAATACAAAGACAATATGAATGATTAATTTCTAACTTTTAAGATAAGGGAATTGAGATGCTTGAAGTTTTGCGGTACTCTGCTGTACAGTCGCAGAGCATGGGGGGTGGGGGGCGGGGCTTGGGGGCATGTTCCCCCTTGGCCTGTAGAAGATGCCCATAGTCCTTGTGCTTTTGGCAGCAGAAATGGACCCAAACAACCCCCTAGCACACCATTTCTTAAGGTCCCTTGACATGCTTCCTGCCATTTCTCTCCTCTTTTCGTCTCAGTGGAACGGCCCACAGGCATTATCTATTAAAAAGAAAAAATCAAAAATATGTAATTAGATTTTTCATTTTATCCAAAACCTTATTAGTCCACTTCATTTTGAATGGAAAACAACATAGAGGGGTACCATTTCCCTGCTCCCCCCAACTCCAGCCATCAATAGTTCGAAGCCTTGCTTTATTTTACTGTATCTCATCACCCATCAATTCCCTAAACTTACCACCTAATCCCTTTTGTTCATTTCCCCGGACAAGCATGATCCAGACAAATGCTGCTTTGCTTTATATCTCAAAAAGGTCAAAGGACTAAATGCATGTAAAGAACTGGTGTCCCTACCATCCCTAAGGTTTAGCCATTGTCTACTACCTCTCAAAATAGCAGGCATCAATCCTTGTTCTTCCTTTTATTTTTTTCATTTCATAATTTATCTATAAGTTAATTGATTGCTTTGCATCATTCATGAAATATTGCAATATTTGGGTGGTTGTAGCCCTTTAAAGATGGTGCCCTTTCATCCTACAAGACCATGGATTTTTTTAGGGTACCTAATGTTGCCTCTTGAAATACTTGCCTCTTTGTATGTCGATGTAAAGTGGAATCAGATAGTATGATATAACTGATTTTGGTTTTTTTGATAAAAAAATCTATATCCTGTTGGTTGTTCAAAATACTACATTTTATATTTTGTTGAACTATAATGAGACAACCAGGCAATGATTTCAAACCTTGAGAAAATGTGGAGGATGATTATAATGCACAACGAAATTGTAATTGAAAAAATTGTAACTGCAACATATTCTATGAATGGAAGGTAATGTTGATGAATGTATATATTTGAATTGACATTTTAAAAATTTATATTTGACGTATGTTTGTATTAGAACAAGATTGTGATTTATATCTAAGGAATATCCCCCATCCTAGAATTCCAGGTTCTGTCCCTGCTCATGTGCAGTAGTTGACTTGCTTGGTGCTTGCATTAAAGTGGTATTTTTTCACAAGTCAAAACTTAATATCCATGTTCAGCTTTTGGTCAAATATACCTCCATGTAAATTTAGACCAATAGCAACCACAAAAGGTTAAATTTAGATCTCCATTTCCCCCTTAGCTGAAGTTTCTTATTCTAAAACATATTCATGTATCTCCTCTTCTGTAAAAAGAGAAGAAAAGCAAAAGATAAATCTCTGTGATGAGTATTGGCCTCTTAAAAGTGGTTTTCACATGAAGTAGAAGGGATTCGTAGGAAAATAACTTCTTGTTTCTCTAAGGAAATGATCTGCATCCTTGCCTTTTGTAAAACTACCCTAACACTTTTTTTATATTGGATGATGTTCTTGTTTCCCATTTATGTGCAAAATAATGTTCACAGTTAGTCAATAGTCCAGATCTCAAATGGATAGCTAATTATTTCCTTCCGATCCTTAAATTTCAAATAAAAACCAATTCTGTATGAATCTTAATTATCTCATTCTAATTAATTGGCGAATAAAAATAATTAGATTTTTTTTGTCTCCATCTATTTATATTTCTACATGTTGAATAATTGATAAATGCTACTGTTCTTGAGCATGATTCGCCATACCACTTTGTATCGGCTGTACTGTTCAGATGGTGAACCTATACTTAGTATAGGGGGCATATCGAGTGTTGGTACCGTAAACCGACATATACCAGCAGTGCACTAGCATGGTATCGGTATAGGGTACTGAAATTGATACTGTGAACCATGATTTTGAGTGATATGTGATTCTTAGTAGTTTTCTTCCCTATTACTTGTATTGAAGCAGTTAGTCCTTCATGACTTTCATTCCATCTTTAGCTTCTAGTCCACTTTAACTTGCTCTATGGACCAATATAGCTGCAATGGTCTATGACAGAAATTTAATTTATCCCAGTCCAATCAAAGCCTAATTGCAAATATACGCTACTTTATGGCTTAAATAAGAAAAGGAAAATCCTTATGACAACCTCCCAATAAATAAGTCTAGCACACTTAGAGAGTTAGAGTATTTGGTACATTTTTTTTATGTGCGATGTTTCTTCTTCCTCACATTTTTTTCAGTCTTCTTTTGTCTAAGCAAATTCATCTTTTAACTTACACTTTCTATCTTAACTTTTGCAGCCGAATGCTGAAACAGATGATAATATTACTCCATTGTTGTCAGCTGTTGCAGCTGCATCGCATCCATGTCTAGAATTATTAATTCAGGTATGTGAACTCACTCTAAGTAATCAATGGCATGCACTTGTTAGAGGTTTATGTTGTTTTTTGCTGTTGGAGATCTACATCTGATGAAGGTGGCAACTAGAAATGTGTTGTTTTTCTTTCAAATCTTTGCTTTGCATGAATATATTATATGGTCAAAAGGCATCATCTTGCTATGATAATGTGAAAGATTTAGCCCCACTAAACAAGCTGGCCTTTAAATTCTAATGCCTTTCTTCTTACTTTAATCTTTCTTCTGCTAAATAGAGAAAAATAGGACTAGGCTGGAACGTACGCATGACCACTAGTTCTTCCAAAATTTTCTTGTCCGTTCTCATCTCCCTTTTGCTTGTTGCAGTCTCATTTTTAATAAAAACACCCCCTTTCGCTATCGTCACATCACGTTCAAAAGAGATGGATTGGGATATGGATAGGGATGTCGCTTGGGCTATGGTAGTAGAGATCTAAGTTGACACTACTCCTAAGGTAAAAAGTGGTAAGCTAAAATAAAATGTGTTGATTGGATTGTTGAAAGATTCTTACAAAGTACAAATTTTGTTGAAAGATTCTTACAAAGTACAAATTTCACTTATTTATACGAAACATAATAACTACCCACTTTGATAGTTACCACCCATGTCAGGCCTCAACTCCTGGCAGTTCTGGTAACTGATGCCAACTGTCCTCCCACTGCGCATGTCTGTCAGAGCAAACTAATCTTTACTACTTGTCAGACCGATTGACATATTTAGTTAGCTGAAATCCTTATTGTATCTTCATTCGGCCTACTTTATATTGGTGCCCTCTTGGTCATTCTTTTGTATTCAACCTTTGGTGTGCTTGTCAGCTACCATACGATGTCCATTTGGTCTTCGCTCTTGGGATGTTCTCCTGAAACCCATTATGTCAATTCTCACTCCATCACGTGGCCAATTAGGCACATGTCTCCCACATGTTGGTTTGAACAAGGATGTGGTGTAAACAGAGTCCCTGTAGGTGGACTGCCTGCAACTCAAGTTGCATTGCAGCACCACCTATAGGGCTCTAAACAGCCCCTTAGTGGATGTCAATAGTCATCATCTAGAACAATTTCATATGGAGAATGTAGAAACAATATTATTACTTCTGTTAAAGGATGCACTAATGAAATGCATGTCTTCCCAAGATAAATAACTAACCCAAAATGTTGATGAAATTTTGAATACCAATACAAATTTTGGTAGGAAAAAATGGATCGCCTTGGTCTGCAACTAAACAATTATAAGTTATATAGCAAAATTTGTCAATTAAAGTTGAGACCGAAGTGAGTAATATCGAGACATTAGTCTTCAAAAGAACTCTATTTATATATCTTGCAAGTTGCGGTCTTAGGAAGGCCCACCTGTACATACTGAGATCTTTATTATCTCATATGCATCAAGTTTAGGAGAGGCTGACTTATATGGCTGAGCGGAAGGGGCCATTGGAGAGCATATAGGGGGGCCGTGTGCTATATATGGTAAGATTTGGAGATCTATAAAATCAAAAGATTGAAGTTTGACTGCATGGCCGCGACCTTTTAGAAGGCATAACTTTTTTGCAGAAATACCAAATTTCATGATATTGTATTCATTTAGAAGGAATATTTGAGATCTATAATTGATATCTCACACCCAGTGAAATTCGAACAGTTCCTGAGTAGAAGAGCTGCTGAAAGCTAAATTATAATGTATAGTGACAATTTTCTTCTGATTTTTGGAACTTTAGTCATATTTGGAGTCGTTTAAGAGTAATTAAAATAATTACAATTTCTTCAATTAGATTCAAAGGTTGTGATGTCCTATAGACAGAAATTTTTTATTTGTGCTTTATATATAGTATAGATTAGTTTTCTGCACATACTAGCATATGGACACATGTAATGTATGTTAGATTAATATGATATGACTAAACACCTTGTTTTCTAATATATTTTTGAAATTTTAGTTGCTTTTATTAGCTTGAAGACAAGGATTGGATTTCACTTGTGCTGGTCCTGTACTAACTGGCTCTCAGTACTATTGGGGCCGGTACATGTTGGTTTCATGGAATTGGGCAGATCGACCCGAACCAATTCGTACCATTTGGTACCAATCAAGAAACCTTTTGAAACCGCCGCCTTCTTTTTGGTGTTTCTCACCATTTGAATATGGGAATAACCAAGCAGAGGGAGTGTTGAGGTGAGAACAATGAGGGATCTCTCAATTAGGAGTTTGGATCAGCAGATTTGAGCTATAAGTAAGCTTCTAGCTTGGTGATGGTCTCCCTCCCCGACTTTTTTTTAAAAGTTTATCAAAAATCCAATGATAAATGATATGGAATTGAAGAAATAATGTAGCTACATGTTGTAGGTAGATTTAAATCAGTACACTCATCATATTTCTGCAAAAATAGCATAAAAATAATAAAACACAAGAAAAAGGCAAAAGAAAAATCTGGAGTGACCTTGTCAATATAGCATGAGATATGGTGTGTACCATACTACCTGGCCATCTCTATGCACCTGTACCTTGATATATGAGTTTGTGCTTCAAGCACAACAAGGCTATTCCATATAATATGGCATATATTACCCTTTCTTTTTTACTCATTTTCAAATATTTTAATGGTTTTTAAATCTTTTTCAGTAAAAGATCTCAATCCCTTTGTTGGAAATTAAAATCATATATTAATATGTTTTGATTCTTGGTTAAAGAACACATCTAATGTTTGGATTCTTTGAATTAGTCCGTAGTTCTCTGTTGTTCTTTTTCAATAGCCAATAGCTGCAAAATATTATCTAGATGGGTGGAATGGTTCTACTTTTTGGTTCCATCGGAAATCTGTTTGTTGCAATCAAGGTCCGCCAAACCGGATTTTTTTTTCAATGTTTTTTGAGTTTGAATTAATGCTATTCAATGTTTTTCAAATTTTTCAATGATTTAAAGTATAATTTGATGTTTCTATGATCCCGATACATCCTAAATGATGCCTCTTGATGTTTTAGAGTGATGCAAAATATAAAATGATTAGTGAGATGTTGCATGCTAGAAGAAGCAATATGAAATATCCTAAAATTAATTAGTGAGATACAAAATATAAAGATTTTAGTAGGATAGATTGTGTGGATCATCCATAAATTTACAGCATATCATGAAATCATGCCAACATCGAAAATTTTGGCACGGCCTCCCTTTATTTTGGAAATTTCTTGGCATTTTTCTGCGTTGAAAAAGAGAGAGGAGGAAATGAGGTAGGAGAGGGGAAACATACCTTGTTTTGGGTTGGATCCTCCTTGAATCGTTCAAATCAATGTGATTTTTGGCCCGAGAGAAGGGGGGCGGGGTTGAAAAAACCGTGAAGGCTCGAGAAGACTTGGGAAGCCTTCTCCGGCCTTCCCACCCCTTAAAAAGGAAGGGGGAGGGGGGAACCGGTTCGGGGCAGGTTTCGAATTCCACAGCCGAATTGACCCGGTCCCATGCCAATTCGGTAGACACTGGTTGCAGTAAAAGATATTGGCACAATCCACCTTTTTCTGTGAATGTGCCTTTTCTACTTTGTGATACAAGAACAGTTTTAAAAAATGATCCACCTTCAAGATTTACAATAAGCTTTGTGATCTAAATCTGCCAATTGGTATCACAATTTTCCAATATAGTGGATCTCAAACAGTAGATTCAGATACAAGAAAGGTCTAAAAAAATGAACCAGCTTGCAGATATACAATAAGAGAAGATAGTTTGCAAGACTTGGACATGACAGAAACCTACATCAGTTAGGGGCTGAAAGGCCTCTCTACTGCTGTTATTGGGATAATGGATATGGTAAAGTTGTCCTGTGTCAATTTGTCCCTGCAGTCCTGAACCAGACCAGCAGGTTCATCGTCACTAACCAGCAACAGCCACATGTTTAGGCTGTTTAACATGAAGTACATGGTGCAGCAATTGTGGCTCTGGAAGCCCTTGTGGAGGGTGCAGCAAATGGAGCTGAGTAGATGGTGAGGATCACATGGTATGCTTGGTACCTAGGATTGAATATAGAATTTACTCTATGTCAGGCAATGAACAAAACTAAATAAGAATCATCCTTTAAACAGCTGATGCCATATGTTCATGCTTGATTAGTTAGTATTTAGCCAGTTGGTTATTTGTACCAAACTTTTTTATTTTTCTATTCTTCATTTTCACTTCTGTGTCCTTCTGGAAGAGTGATATTAGCAACTTGGTTGTATCAGTGCATTCTTTGGTTGTATCAGTGCATTCTTTGGTTCTAGGTCAGTGGATATTGTCATAAACTTTTTCTCTGTTGCATTTACATGTTTAATCATAAAAGATCAAAGTAAATTATTCAATTACTAACTTCATGTTTTTCTTCTGTGAAGGCAGGTGCTAGTCCAAATATTAATGCAGGTGGAGCAACTCCATTGCATGTTGCTGCTGATAATGGAAGCATAGAAGTTATTGATTGCTTATTAAAAGCTGGAGGAGATCCTAATATTTGTGATGATGTAGGTTACTTCAGGTCTTTATTTATGTGCTTAAATTGACGTATTGAATATTATTACTCCATTTTAGATCCATGAAATGCACTTGATCAGCATTTGATATACTCAATAGTTATGTAACATGTTTTCTTTGTTATTTCCTCAGTATCACACATGATTGTTTTAGCTGTTCAATGGTGTGTCATTGTTGTTGACTAGTTGTTATACATGAAATTATGGTTACCATCAAGCAATAAAATCAGTGTCAAATTAAAGCTAGTTTTTCATTCACACCAAAACTTCTAGTTGTTTTGATTAACCATGATGCGTATGCAAAAAGTGAAACTCAGAAGATTATGCATATTTTTTATCCCATTATATATTCTTTTTCTGAAGCATTGAGGAACATAGGAACAAATATTACACCACATCTTATGAGGGTTTGTATCGCTAAAGACTCTTCCTGAGGGGAATATTTTCTTTGCAATGTTGCAGAAAGCAAGGTTGTCTACCTTTATGAAAGAAAAATGTTTTTGTTTCACCTGAGAAATTTCAAACACATAGACTAATACCTAAAACCTGTATTATAAGAATGAGGGATAAAGTCTCTTTCATTTGATAAAATGATTCATATACATTTTCTTCTCTCCTTTAGAGTACATTTCTCTTCATTTCTCTTGTTTTCTCCTTTTATTTTCATTTATTTGGCTATCATTCGATCCATCTCATGGTGGGTTCTGAAATGGTTAGTCAAGTTGGCATGTGACACTTTCATGATCCAGTTAGACACCATCCGTTCAGGAACTGATCTTATGTCAGCCAAAAAATTTGATAGCTTGATTAACCTGAGAATGATAAATCTATCAGATGTTGTTATCCTAAATTAACTATTTTGGGGGTGGGGTGCATTCATGGGTGAGGGGCTAGAATTGGCTTTTTTCTTATTCCAACCAGCCCCAGTTATTCACACCAAACTTAACTAGGTCCTAAAATTACCCTCCCCCACTGTGTTTTCTTTTCTATTTCCACCTTTATCCCTTCCGGCCTTATCACCCCAACCAACAACTCAAATTGCACCAGTGACTTGGCTTCATCCTTGCCCCTGAAGGTCCTAAAATTACCTCCTCTGCATTTTCCACTGAATGTGGCACGAGTAATATCACAAGTTTTGGTGGGACAGCTCTGCCTTGATCTTATACTCGATGTTGCTCAGCATCCTTGGATGCAATTTCCCTTCCCTTCATCTACAATTGAAGGCCTCATCCTTTCCTTCTCCATCTAGTAATGCTGCTATGCCTATTTTCTATTTTTACTGTTTCTTTCTGTTCTTACTGCAGTTTATGCAAAAAAATTTCTTTGCTCCAGACCTCTTTATTTCTGACTCCACAGCTAGATTTTCTTTGGCCTTATACCTGATCTTTACTCTGTTCATGTAGCCATCACTAGTGCATGCTTTGGGGGAACACCACTTCCTTCTCAATTGAAGGCTGTGGATCTAGCAGAACCCCTGCGTCCTCCTTTGGTCAACCCTCCTTCCCCTGTTCCTTCTGGCAAAATAGCTATGCCCCTTCCTTGTTGGTTCTTGACCATCTTGCTAGGGTTTAGGGAAAGATATTCCCCCCTTTTCCTCCCTTCCATGTTTAACTCAGCCACCAAATTTGCTCTGCTCTTACCAGACTCTGTCTTAGTGGCTAAAGCCATGCATGTTGTGGTGGAACATATCATTCATACTATGAGTTATTTCAGGAGTATTTTATAGTCCCATCTTAACTAAAAAGCACATTTAACCATTCATCTAATTGTTTTCAGGAATAGGGCATTTTAGCTAAATGAATAACTTCTTAATGAACAACTTCAGGTGGTACAACTATTCTTTGTCTGCTATTTCTTATGCTCAGACCAGTTGGTGTCAATCTTTATTTAGTTTTGATCCGTCAATGTACCTATACTCAATTCTTCCAAGGGTGGTGACACCGTTTTTTGGGGTTGGTAGGGCTTATGATCCTCTGAACCTCATTATCTCCATCACTTTCTGTCATTCTACACCCTACTGCATCCCTAATATAAAACTTCCAAAATATGTAATGACCATGATTAACTGTGTGGATGCTTGATACCTAGAATGCATAAGTGAAACCTCCAAACCATTTCCTTTCTAGCTTTGTGCAATTTAGATGTTGTAATATGCAAATAATGGTGTCAGCTCTCAGTTTATATGGCTCGTTATACATGTTTTGCATAGATATATGTATGTATGTATATAAGAAATTTAATATTGCTCATAGTGCAATATTATGTAGTCATACAAAGCCTCCATACTTGAAACAAATTGCAAAATAATTGTACTGATAACTTGTAACATAGCTGAGGATCATCTAGTATACAATGTGTACCTATTATTATAATTATTTACATTGTTCTTACAGTTCCTCTACCCCTTACCCCCTTGTTTGTGTGAAGAAGGATGACAGTAATTTAAGGCATCACTTAATGAAAAATGGGGGTTATATCTCTCATATAATATCATTTTGTTATTTTTTTTTAATTAACAAGGGAGCTGATAAGCTTTTGGATATATTGGAATGTTAAGGGAATGGTTTCACAATTTAAGGGTTTGAGATAATGATGTTGTATAAACAGATTTAAATGGTCTTGCACAAGGTTCACCGTACCGGGTCCGGTAGGCGTACCGGTTGCCTACCGGACCGGTACGGGCCGGTTCGTACCGTGCTCCGGGCGGTACGAACCGGGAAGCTCTTCCCCGCCGGAACCGGGGAAGAAGAAGAGAATCAGAGCGAGCGCGGGGAAGAGAGGGAGCGAGCCCACCTTCGGCCGCCATCGGAGAGCCGCGGAGGGGCGTCGGAGGCCGGTGGGGGGCGGCGGAGGCCGGCGGGGGGCGGGGGAGCCCGCGGGGGCGCTGCGGAGGCGGTACGAACCGGGAAGCTCTTCCCCTCCGACACCCCTCCGCGGCTGTCCGATGGCGGCCGAAGGTGGGCTCCCTCCCTCTCTTCCCCGCGCTCCCTCTTTTTCTCCTCGTCTTCTTCGTCTCCGGCAAGAAACCGGCCTGTACCGGTTTCCACGGCTCCGCCGTACCGGTAGCTAGCCGGACCGGTTTGTACCGGCCCGTACCGGCCGGTACGGGCCGGTTCGGCATACGCTGGTCTTGCATGAGAGGAAAGTAGAGATGGATGAAATGTTGTTCTTCATGGGTGTTTAAATTTACATCCTTAGCTTTCATCAAAAGATGCTTCAGGTAATATCAATCTTTATCATTTAATTGCTATTTTAACCATTTGTGTCATTGTTGTTAGACAGTGAGATGACATCAATAGTTGAGAAGAGTGATGTTCTTAAAGGGGTGGGAATTGTTGGACATCTTGGATTTACCATATATTCTAAATGCAATCATAAGCCATCATAACAAAACAAAACCAATATCAAGTTTTAACAAATTACAGAAAATGCTGATCCTGGACACAAGTAGATGGTAGGTAAGGTAAGTGGAAAAGCAATCACTAAAGGCTTGTGAACATGTAAGGTCTGGCTTGGACTGGAGCATGGCAAAGTAAATGGAGAGGCTTGCATTCAAAATGTTTGTAACCCTTAGTGGGTAGAAATTGGAAAGCAGGATTCTAAGGTTGACACAAATTAGTTTAGTAGTTAGTTTGGATGCAGCTTTTTGATTTTAATTGTAATCTGCGAAGTTGCATCTATGTAGTCAGCATTCTGAATGAAATTTAAAAATATCACTTTATAAAGTTTTTCTAAAGGTAACTTAAGTATCCTTCGTATTTTTCCACATTATTCTCTATCTTCAATATTACTGCATATAAACTCTGCACTGTTTGATAATTATGTACACACCCTCAACAAATTTCAGTCGATTCAAAATAAGAAGTTCTGCCAGTTCTATATTGTCAAAATAAGGAATAAATTGCAAACACTCCTTCCCAATAGCCATTAAAAGTGAGTTAAACGTTTAAATGACTATTTTTCCCTTCTTCTCCAACTTCATCTCCTCAATTTTGTCACCATTTATCAAGCAGCTATTGATGATTCAAGACATTTTCTTATGGTCACCGCTACCAAGGATTAACAAAGGGTGGATACTCTCATCTTGCAATCAACCCCAGTTAAGAAGAAAAGTTGACATCAGTTAACTGTAGGACTCCCTTTGCAAACAACCTGATTTATTAGGGGGCACTTATGATGCTTTTTTCCTGAGCATGTATTTGCTAAGATTGGGAGGATGTTCATAAAGAACACTATGTCCTATTTTCTGCTTTCTTTATTTCTTTCTTTCTGTTTTCAATGCAGGATGGTCTAAAGCCTATACAAGTTGCTGCTTTAAGAGGTATCCGTGGAGTTGTAGAGATTCTTTTTCCATTGACATCTCCTGTTCCGAATATTTCAAACTGGAGCATTGATGGAATAATTGAATACATGCAATCTGAGGCAAAGAAGGAACAAGTACATCCATGAATCTTAGTTTTCGTGTAATGTGAATTTGGAAGCTTATGCGCATTTGAAAATTATGTTTTCATTAAATCTCTGTCTCTTTCTTCTCTCTGTTTCTCTCTTGCTCCCATGCATACACTCAAGCAACATAAAATTCCTTATTTTCCAACCTTATATTCTTCAGTTTTAGGTTTTGTATGATATAAAGTGAAAAGTTTGTTGGCTTTTCAAACTTGTTGACAACTTCACCAAACACTCGCTCTCTCTTCTCTCTCTCAATGTGTTCATTGGTGCTTGTGTTTCTGCTAACAAAGTTCATCCTGTAGGAAAATACGAAGGAAGCTATCTTGCAAAAAGGTGCCAATGTACAAAAACCGGAGATTATTGAGGTGACACTCCTACTTTATACTATTTTAGCTCTTCCATGAGTTATTAGCATAACATGAACATGTGTAATTCTCTATCACCATTTAATTGGATTATTATCTTAAATTCTTTTATAGTATAAATGATAATTATAAAGAATATAAACAAGACCATTCCTGCTAGTATATTTGTTGATGAATTTATCTATTTGCTTGCAGTTCAAACTTCAAAAAATTAAGTATTTAATTGATTGGTTTTGTATGTTCCTTATGATCTTTATTGACGTGCAAGCCAGTTATTTTTGTAAAGTAGGCATGGTCACATTATCATTCGATGGTTGCTTAAGCTTTTCTTTTTTCCAGGTTAATAATGGCTGATCAGAATCTCTTTGTAGAATGAACCGATAAATCTTGCATCAGGCTTTCCCCAAATACTTGTGTTTGACATGCTAAAATTATTCTTAACTTGTGCAGGTGACACCTGAAGCAAAAAGGAAATCTCTGGAAGCTAAAGCAAGAGGCGAAGATGCCTTTAAAAGAAAAGACTATCAAATGGCAGTAGATGCTTATACGCAGGTAGCTCCTTTAGCAAGATAATCTAGATGTGTGCTTACACATTCAAATGGTTGTTTGGTTTTATTCAAATTACTTAAAGCAAGAGTTATTGATATAACTTGTGCTCTAGCTGAAGCACTAGCCAATTACAGAAACTTGCACAGCATACAATTACCAGTAGCCTGCATAAAGACATCTGAAGGGATAAAATTGCTGCAGATCCCTGAGAATTCAAAATACACTCGCTAAGATTCAAAAGCCAGTTGAGTCTTTTGAAGCCTAAATTGCTCTCCTTTTGCGCCGAGCTCCTGGTTTTCTGCTTGAGCCGCATCTCCTGCCTGTGCTTGAGTTTGGTATGAGTTGAATTAGTTTGTAGTTAAATTTGGATATATCTGCCCTGCGCCCTAACAATGTTATACGATACCTGAATGAATTGTAAGTCATGAAAATCCGTGAGCATAAAAGCCAAACAGAGGAAATATAAGGAAAGACAAAAATATGAAGATAAAAGATTACAACTTTATTAAAATTATCATTACTAGAGTGTGATTTGGCACATGCAGTCCTAGAGATTATTCCACTATTATATTAGGTTGAAGAGTATAAATGAACAATTATGGCAACATGGCTAATTATGTTCAAATCATATCCTAGACGCAAGAAGACGTCCCAAAAACCATAGCTGCTAAAGACTCAAGGATTGGACTTAAAGTAGGAAAAATAGATATTCTCCTTCTGAGACCTAGATGTAGCCATGGTATCAGAACTGTGCATCTTAATTGTCAGATATTTAATATTCATGACTTTTTGATCCTTTATTAGCTTTTATTGTTAATTTTCTAGACGTCAAGTCATCATAGTTCCTAAAAAGACAGATACTATTTGATAAAATTACATGCTAAGCCACAATGCATGTATATCGTTAGCCAAATTGTTCATACTTTGAAGAGTATCATATGTAAATTGGTTGCCACTCGGTCCAAGATAATCCTCTTCGATTTATTCAATCTCTTAATTCCTATCTATTTGATCTATCTATTCGAGAGTCATTCCTATTTGATAATATGGCATTGTAGTCAGCATAATATAGAACGAGAAAAGGTGAAATGAGGTGATCAATGCCATTGTAGCAGTGGTAGAGATTGAGGGGCTGGAGGAACCATGTGCTCCCCTGGCTCCAGAAATATATAAACATGTGTGCATGCACACGCATGCATACACACTCTTGTCACCACTAAAAACAAGACTAGGTGAATAAGTTGATCAATGCTATTGTAGCAGCGATGGAGGTAGGGGGACCAAGGGACCATGTGCCCCTCTGCACCAGAAATATGAATACGCGCATGCACACAACCCTGCATACATACTCGTGGTCTCCGCTAAGTAAAACAAGAAAGGTGAAATGAGGTGATCAATGCCATTATAGCAGTGGGGAGTGCTCCCTCTCTCTCTCTCTCACACACACACACACATGCTGATCATGGAACCTTCAAGACATAACCAAAGGCACTGACAAAGGATCACAAGTCTTTGGTTGGAAGATGCTAGTTCTTAGTTGGTGTTAATCTTGTTTTAGTCAATTTTAGTGTTTTGATTCGTTCATTTATTATTTTCTTTTAGGTGAACCCCTCTTATGTTATAATTTCTGGGGACTAGGGACCATATGAATTTCTTAGGGATGCTAAGTAAACATAATGGTTAATAGGGTCTTAGATTAAATTTGCCACTTATACCTATAGAAAGTGGTTGGCCATAGGGTTTGTTTAGAGGGATACCATGATGAATAAAAGAATGTTGCTTTCTTCTTCACAGTCTTCTCCTCCTTCATGCGGGATGAAGCTGGCTTGAGGCCTTTGGAGCGAGTCTGAGAAGACTTGTATCTTCTCTGACCTCTCTTTTCTTTCTTTCTCCCCTTATTCTTTGAGCCTTTCTTGCTGACTCTCATTTCCTTCCGATTCACCGGGACGTCGAAAACCCGAACCCTGAGGTTGTTGACATATCCTGTAGCAAACAGCCACCAGCTTTGTTGTTACCAGCGGTTGGTCTTCACCAGGTTGCTGCCAGCCTGCCTGCAGACCTGAAACAGACCTGATTTGGTCCAGAAACAGCCAGGAGCAGCCATTCTGCAGGACCATGCTGTTTTCTTTGGAGTTCAGTCATTCCTTTGATCCCCAGTAATGCCTTCTTCAATCTATCTAAACCTGAAAAACTAACCAGCCTGTGCAGTCCCAAGATTATCCTTTTTCCAGGCCTTTTGCAACTTGCTGTCATCCCTCCACCTAATCAGCTTAGAACAGCCCCTTTTAGTTATTTTCTGGATCACCACCTAAGTGGACCAAAAACCTGTTGCTGTTTGCTGAATTTCTGTGTCTGTGGCTTCGCAAGATTGGTCAGGATGATCTTGGTGCATCTTGAGGAACTATCTCAGGTTCCTCAAGATCACCACCTAAGATCACCAAGCTTGAACTCTTTGAATTTTTGTCTCTCGCTGGAATTTGCAGGTATTCTAATTTTATGATTGCCTTAATAATTTGAGTTTGAACTCATCTTAAATTATTCATAGCATGCATATTAGGTTATATAGAAGCATTGTCACTGTTTTCTGGCTATTTATTCCCCTAAGTAGTCTTATTTTCTTTCCTGTTGTTAGCAGTTCATTTCATTTTATTTCATATATTTGCCGTTGCTTCTTTCTTCTTGCATCAGCACCATTCTAGGTGAGCATATAGAGTTCCCATTAGGTATGCCTTGCTTCACCCCCACTAAATAAAACAAGAGAAGGTGAAAGGTGAACAATTCCATTGTACCAGTGGTGGAGCTGGGGATGCCCAAGAGACCTTTGTTATTTCATATATTTTCAGCGCGTGTGCAGGTCCCCACTTCAGTTCACTGCTGTTCGTGCCTCCCAAGCACGTTTTGTTCTGTGCCTAAGGGATCCTCCTATGGATTTTGGTGGGCAAGAATATGCCCATTAGTCCCAGGTTTCTCTGGGCTCACTTAGGTTTTGCTGCCATGTGCGTAAAGAGAGAGAAAATCAATATGCTCTCTGCAAGATTTGAACCATATGTTACATCACACCTCGCCACTGCACAGTTTTCTCTCCCTCTTTTGTCCACATATCTTGATTGAATCACTTTGGTGGTTCCTTGCCTCTTTACTTCCAAAACTCTGGCACCAAATGTCCCTGCCAATTCGCGATATTCTAAAGTGCCTCTCTCCCTCCATGCGCACCACCCTCACCCCCCAAACACCCCTACAGTACATCTCTCTCAGGGCATGTCTCTCATGTCCAAGTTCCGTCAGCACTACAGGGATACAGTTACAGACAGCTTCATGATATATCTTCCCCAATCCCCATCACAAGATCCATGTCATTGTCTCTGTCTGTGGGCTTCATATCCATTCTGTGGACACCCTTGCAAAAATGATTTATACAATCTTTAAAGATTAGTTGTTATTATGAATACAATGATAGCAAAAATTGCACAAATGTCCATTCTTTTCCTATATCTTTGTAGGAGTGGTTTTTTATTACAGGTTCTCATCCCCACTTCAGTAAAATCCTGTTGCAAGATTAAGGAAAAGATATAAGAAGATGACTTTAACCTAGACAATAAGATGATGAAGGGTGAACAATTAAAAAGAAGATAGCGGAGGAAGCTAGATTTATGTTAAAAAGTAATGCCTTATGTATAATGGTGGCCCCCTACATGAGAACGCTTGCTCTGACCCAGAATTATAGGATTTTTTTGTTTCTATGAAAATGAGTTATGGTAGAAAAGATTAATTCTTTGTATTACAGGCTATTGATTTGGATCCCAATGAAGCTACTTTGCTCTCAAATAGAAGCCTTTGTTGGATACGTCTTGGACAAGGTGAGTGCGCCTTGGCTGATGCCAAGGCTTGCAGAGCTCTGAGGCCAGACTGGCCCAAGGCTTGCTATAGAGAAGGTGCGGCATTGCGTTTATTACAAGTAGGTTATCTCTGCCATTCCTCTTACTATGCTTGTTCAAATTATTGTGCCAGAATATTTATGCCATCCTTTTTATTCCAGCGGTTTGATGAGGCAGCTAATGCCTTTTATGAAGGTGTGAAGCTTGACCCTGAAAACAAGGAACTTATAAATGCTTTCAGGTACTGCTTGATGTAGTTTCTTTTGCTTGCCATCCTTTGTTGCTGACCAGAAAGGAAAAATCAGAAAGCGCATCTTGCTTGTAGTTTGAAAGTCCGTTACATTTTTTTGTTATTTTATATCCAGTTTCCAATATTCTATCCAATAACACACGTACAAGGAGTCATAGTAATATGACATGAGAACCACTATATCATTAGAAAAAAGAAAAAGATTCTAGGGTGTCAATGCGCTAGTTCATGCCTAGGACTGAAACCAGCCTGGAGTTTATGTCAGGCCCTAGCCTGGCTCGCCCCATCCAGGTGCAGGGTACCGGACCCGAGCCTAACCCCAGTCGGGATTTTTGGCCCTAGAATGGATCAAAGCCACCATTCCTTTTCTACCAAAATTCCATTCTGGAATTATTTGGGCTTCCTAAAAATCAGGGCTGAGTCAGGCTTTTGGGCTTAAAACAAGAATTCAACCTGAGCATGTTTTTTTCTGGGTCAGGTCTTTAGGCTGCTCGGGCTGACCGGACCGATCAACAACCCTGTATTATTGACAAGTCTGAGAAATTGATCTAGTTCTTGACCTTCAAGCTGCTATTTTCAATATTAAAATTTTCACTGAATCTTGTATAATGCAATAATAAAATTTATTTTTGATGAAATGTTAAATAATTGTTCTTTTAAAAATCTTGCTAAGTAAATATTAGGATATAAAGCTACTATTGGTGCAGTTGCTGGAGAAAGTTGTTCTGCCATGTGATGTCTTCTTATATCATCTTTATTATCACCAAAGAAAATCATCATTTTTAAGGAAGACAGGATTATATCATTAATTCATATTGTGCAACCATGACGAGCGAGCCTCATCCCAATTGTTCAGGTTGGTGTTTCTGAATCTGTTGCCAGTCATTCCTAATCCTGGACTGCATAAACTGTCCCAACCAGTTATCTATCATTTTCAAAACTTTCATGGATGTTTCCATACTTTCTGGATGCAATAATATGCAAGTGTTTTTGGAAATAGCACCATTAGCTGACCATACCAATTGTTTCAAATCCTTACAACTGTGTGTTTTGTCCTAAATCTTTCTTATTCATAACTTTGGAAATACTCCAGCCTGGAAAGATATCTTGTTTCAATGAAACCAATTCAGTTCTTCAAACTTGCCACCTCACAGTGCTCATACCAGCACCCCAGACCCTTACCCAGCATAAATTTCAAGCTCTATATATGGTTCCATTTCTGTTTATACTTAATCCAAATTCTGCACGGATAATCATACTATTTGTTTTATTTTTCACTTTCACTTTAGTTATAAAGTTTCGATTTAGTAATAAAGTTTACACACGGATTTGGTCAGTTGGATGGACAATTACCCCAGTTCTATGTTCTGAGTTTACTCTGACCTCTTAAGTGACTTTCGAAAACTACTGTAAAGGTTTCAAATATAGGGTTCTGCATGCAACTTTGGCAGTTATAAGTATATTTCTCGTGATGGTTCTTGTTCCTTAAATTTACTTTTTCCTCTTCACTTCATCAGGGAAGCTGTCGAAGCTGGAAAGAAATTTCATGGCACGGACCAGCAAAAACAATGACATTTTTTAACTGCGAGGACCTGCTAGGATTGTGAAGGCTTCCTGTATTTTTCTTCTGATGCACACTTTTTTTGAAATTTCTTTTTACAAATCTGCCTTTGTTTTATGTCCTTGTAGGTGTCCCTTTTTGAGGTGGAATATGGGCATCTTGAAATTACCATGAATAGAATGTGTGAAAAGCCTGAGTGGTTTATAAATCTGTTTGGAAGTAGCGAATGTATAAGTCCATCTTTAGCAGTTAGATTTCCTCCTCTCCCCACTCTTCTCTCTCTTTGGTTTTTGACATGGGTGTTTTGGGGTGATTGGGTAGGTGTGGTGATGTTTCTGGAAGTATGGATGTGACTTCATAATATAATTTTCAGAAATGTTTGCCCATTCTTTTGTTTGATGTCTTATAGATGTTTTATTTTTTGATACAATGCCTTGTATGTTTAAAAACTATCCGTTTGTGATGATGAATGAGATTAAGACTCTTCAGTGATCTGTTGTGAAGGTTGAGTTGCTCCCTTGTGACCTAAGTGTCAGGTTCGTACACGGGTTCACACACAAGGGTAAGGATGTAGACATTCGATCCTCCTTGGTCCTAGTAATGGGGTCTCTTAGAATGTTTTTTTTCTCTTGAATGAATTGAGGTCAAGCTTATAATCATGGCATGCACCTAAAGTGGGGATTGTAAAGGAGTATCACTGATATTTATAAGCAAGTTAACTCTTCTTGTTTTGACTAATTTGATCTAGACTTGGGTTAATACAAACTTAAATTTCCATTGGATTTGGATCATACATCATTATTGTCATCACCCCATTCCTCATCATCCAAGATTTTCCATCAACTACAGATTGAGAAGATTTAAGAATTTAGCAAATTCTGCAAATACTTGTGTTTGCTTTATACAGCAATTGTGAATCAAACATATTTTCTTTCAAGTCGAAGTCCATCTAGTCTACCATGATGCCAGAGCTTAGGCCCCATGGTTTCATGTCTATTTGAAGATTTGTAACTTAATAAAGACGCTGTAAGTATGTTTCTTTTTTTTTTTCCTTCTTGTTTTCATTCTTTCTTCTTTTATAAGTTCCCCCCATTTTTTTCATGTAATTCCTCTATGAACAACAGACAAATATGAAAAATGAAAACATATTGCAGATAAACATATTGTAGCTCAAACTACTTTCCACAGTTCCTAATAAGAAATTATTTCTTTTTTAATTTTTTGATACAATGAATAACTCATACAACTCTCATAGGAGTATATTCAAGAAATTTAGAAAATAGCAAATCTCAGAGCGTCCGGGGCAACTTCGCCTCATCGGTCCAAATGACTCCACTTGAGTGATCAACTACAAAGAAAGTCACCTAGTCTATAGCTTCATTTGTCTCCCAATGACATGCCTCGCCTCGAAGGTAATACCTTCATTAGCCATGCCTCAGATGTTCTGAAGTAGGAGGTGGTGGCACCTAATCTTCCTAGGCTGCCCTAGGATCCAACCGACCATACTGGCCGAGTCACCTTCTAGTAGGATGGCATTGGCCCTCAACACATATCGAACATGACTGAAGCTAGCCTAGGTTGCTGTCAGCTTCGTCTTAAGGACTGAGGTGTCAAAAATCGGACTTCCTCCAGCCGCTACCACTCTAGAATCTGGGCTTTTGATCATGAAGCCTACTCCACCCCTCTTACTGCCATCCAATACTTATCCATCGAAGTTAACCTTGAGAAAGCTCGGAGGTGGAGGCTTCTAGGTGATAAACACTGTCCGAGACGCTACAAGAGCAGAGGTAGAGTCCTAGGTGCCCCGAGCTATCATAGGCGCTTCAGATGAACCTGTATGAATGATCTCCGTAGCCTGCATATGTGCCCTCTCTAGAGTAAGCCTCAGCAGCGAACTACCTCAAAGATTCAGGAATTCTTGGCTATCCAAATGTGATAGGCAACATATGTAGCCATAATCGCCGCAATCTAGGAGTAAGGTGTACCCGACCACCTCCTCAATAACTAGAGGAAGGAATCAGCCAAGGTCGTGTTGCAGAGTACTTTCCATGGAATGTTGGAGAGTCTCCACACCCGCACTGCTCGGTCACACTGAAAGAGGACGTGGTCCACGAACTCCTCTGGCTAGCAGCTAGGGTAGGTCGGCAGAATGCTCAACCCACGCCTGCTCAGGACAGCCCAAGTTAGAAGACAACCCCAGGTCACCTTCTAAAGGAACATAGCAATCTCTCGGGTGAAGACCAAACCTCTAGATCTAGGCACAATCCTGACTTTGAGTTTGCTCACTCTTGAAGAGGCCGTAGAGATCCCTCAGTTTGACCCTTGGGCTGCAAGATGAGCTCCAGACCCTCACGTCTGAAGCATCACACCTCGGAACCACCACTGACTGCACTCTTTTTACCAGATGCTCGTTGAATAGATGGCCGATCTAGCCAGGTTTCCACCCTCTTCCATCGAGATAAAGAAGATCGCTGACCCGCAAACCCCCATGACCTCAACATTGACCGTGATTGACCAGAGCCTCAACAAGAGGACATCCATCCACGGGTCACCCATCATGTCCGCACTTCGCTCGTCCCCAACGAGCCATCTAGTGTTGGCCAGGACTCTTGGACTGTGCGCATAGATCTTCCTCCAAATGAAGGAGCTTCTCCGTCCACTCTAAATTTCCTCATCAACAGTCCATTGGCCCATACCTGACCCTCATCACCAAACTCCAAAAACACTGGGCTCCAAAACCAATCTCACAGCATGCCTGACAACCAGCACCTCTCTCCTCCTCAGCAGAGTCTAGATACCCAACCCTCCATTATGTATTGGTTGTCAAATCGCTCTCCATAAATCCAAATGTCAAGAACAGATGTGTTATGGAATGTTTTTAATGCAGAAAATTCACTGAGTAACTTAAAGTCTCGTATCATATGTTTTACCAAAACAAAAAGGCTCACACAATATGCTGGAAGCCTCCATGGACCAAGAGTTTGAGCAGAGGGACCCTTTTTGCTGTATTCTGTAGCATTAAAGCCCTTAGGCATAGCAGGTGAATATCCTGCTATACTGCAGGGCAGAACTTCTCCCCACTTGTTATGTTGTGTCTTACGTCCAAACAACATTTTGGTACCTCGACAATAAAGAAAACAAGTACGAAGCCATGTAATTAAGATTTTTTTTTTTTTTGAAAACATGTTTGGTATAGCCAATTAATTTTAAAAATAAACAAATAATAGTAGCAGAGGACAGTGATATTAGCAATGGAGGCCGTGGATATAGCAGTGATATCGACGATAGGGTTGGCGATAGTATTATGAATGTGATGATGATGGTGGCGGTAATGTGGTGGAGGTGATGGTGGTGGTGGTGTCGTGATGGTGGTGGCAGTAGAGGCATCAATATGTGGTGGAGGCAATAACGATAGTAGAGATGATGTGGTGGAGGTGTCAATAATGACAACGACAAGGTTAGTAGTGGTGGGGATGATGATAGTAGTGCTATACTAGCAGCAATTGTAAAGCTGGCAATATCAACAATAGTGGTGATAGTGGTGATAATGATAATACAACGACAATGGTGGTAGAGGTGGTAAAAAATATGAGTTTCTTGTTTTTAAAATATTAGAAGTAAGAATTTTTTACCTTTATCTTTTAAAAAATAATAACAATAATTTTAAAAATAAAAAATAAAAAAATAACATCAAATATATATTTTTAATTCTCAGTTGATATAATTTTATTTATTTTTTTCCAAAGTGGAAAACAAGAAATAAAAATGATGCTAAACAGATCCCAAGGTTTTGCCGGGAGATAGTGCAAGATTTTATGCGAGCATAATTTTTTAGTTGATTATGCCATTTAACCATACAAATAAAAGCATAAATATTTAATATGCAAGCACCATCATCATCTGCATGTTTGTGGATTTTTTGTAGTAAAATCAATAAACAAACTTATATCGTCCGATACAATTTATTCTTTCGAAAGAGCAAAAAGATGTCTTAAGCAAAAAAAAAAAAGAAGAAGAAAAGAACAAAAAGATGACTAAATAAAGTAATTGGTAGTAGATCTTATTCCATCAGACCAACCAACTGATTCGTCACAAAAATCATTCTAGACGACTATGATATATACATAGAAACTAATCTGCATGCTTTTACTCCTCGTCTCTACTTTTGATCCGACGACATATAATCTATTTGTTCACTGAAAGGAAGACGTCAAGAAGAAAAGAAGGGCGCAATGGGATGGGATTTGAATGCTTCCAAACACAAGCAATCAGCCACTTTCTTCAAGTATAACAAGATTGGTTTTACAATTTCTATTTCCCTTGAAATCCAATTAACAAGGACTAACAAGATCAAAATACATGGGGGACTTGAGGTTAGTTCATTGAGTTGCTGAAGAGGGAGAGTCAAAATGGAAGTATGATTAGGGGATTGGATTCTTGGAACTCCCTGAACAAGGGATTAGAAATGGTTGGTGTCCCATAAAATCCAAGAAGATCAAAATAGGTGGATTACAGGATGGCTTGAAAGAAGGATGATCGACTGGCTGAAAAAAGAAGTCAGGATAGACGTGGTTAGCCATTTCTTAATGGATTTGGACTCCTAACACTTCCTAATTAAGGGATCAGTCCATAGAGAAAACACTACTGCTCGTTGGAGAATGGAAGGATAGACCCCGGGGGTGATATGTTGGATATTGTTGGAGGTGCGGTTCCTAGAAAATCACCAATAATTTCAAAAATGATAACAATACAAATTACAAAAATCAAAGGAAAGAAGATGTGCCTGGGCCGAGGCATGTGAAAATACTGATCTAAGAACAAAATTTGCACCCTTATGCGAATCTACAGCAAGATCATCCCCAAGGTATAATCAACATAGCTCAGCCCGTATCCTCCAATCACGGGCACATTTGCATGAGAGGCTTGACCCAATTGACTCTCTTTCAGAGTTTCAGTTGTCCAAAAAGTATTATAAAAGAAAGAGCTTATGAAATTGAGAAAGAAATGAAATTTGGTGCAAATTGAAGGGAACATCAAAGGCAAAGAATGCATAGTAATAGTACAAGGCCTGATCTAGGTTTGGATGTGTTGTCCCAAGACTCAAAACGTGGAGACTTTTTTATAGGCTCGGTCAATCAGGAGATACGATATTTAAATTTCAAATTCATATTTGAATTGAATCATCTTATGTTAAGATTCCAAGATCATATATGATTTTAAACTTCATATGCGACGCTTAAGTTACAAATAGAAATCAAATTTCAATTTTAATTCAATAAATTCGACAGGATGTATGGAAAAATGTGTCATCTTATGTTAAAGGTATTTTAATTAAGCAGTGTTTCCTGATAGGAGATATTAATATAGTGCTTTGTGCCTATAAAGTAGGAGGACGAACCAATAGAACCGGAAAAATTTGCTAGGAAGCAATTGTGGAAATGCTATATCTTTATTTTAACATTCTTAACAACTACAGAACTAGGCTGTATATGAATATTTGAAATAATCCTATTGAAGAAAGTCATTTTCTTCTGCAACTTATTACTCGGTATAATCAACCTCATAAACAGTTATAACTCACTACAACAAATGTGAGTTTTGCTGACTGTGTTTTTCCGACGCTAGGGGAAAGCATCAGGAAAGTTTGGCTCAGCGCCAACCTTTGTCAACGCTTTGCCCTTGCGTCGGTAAATCTCCAGAAACGACGACGCTCTAAAGCGTCGTTAAAACATTCAGAAACGACGACGCGTAACAGCGTCATTAGAAAACATAAAACCCTCCCAACCGCTCGCCCGGCCCCCTCTCCTCATCCTCTCTCTGCGCGCCGACATCTCACCTCCATCCCGAATATTTCATCCATGTTACAACGATTTCTCCCTTCTCAGGTAAATAACTATATCTATTCGAATACTTTACATATTATCAATTATGATATATGAGTTAATGTATTACATTATTCCTAACTTCTAAGGTTTCTCTTTTTTTTGTGCAGATTCCTGATACTTCAACCACTCGTAGAGATGATGATGATGGAGCTGAATCCCGTCCCTGATGCCTTGTAGACTATTTTTTATAGAGTTTGATATGTATATGTTTCTTATTTTTCAGAGTACATTGTAATTCTAAACTTATTAAGCAAATTTTTAATCAGATATGATAATATTCATATTTCGAATGATATGAGTATTTGTGTCAATGTGTCAATGTAATACAGGTTCATGTTGTTATAATATATGTTTCATAATGTGTGTTTTATAATGGGAATTGGTATTTTTATTTTTTTAAAAAAATACAATTTCCAACGCTTTTAAGCGTCGGTAAAAGATGTCATAGCACAGCCCCGGCACGCCTATGCCGATGCTTCAAATGCTTGCATTAGCGTCGGCAAATGCGGGATCCGGACGCTTTGAAGCGTCGGCAATTGTCGATGCTTTAAAGCGTCGGGGTTGTGAGGAATTTGTCCGTCGAGTTATCACCGACGCTTTATAAGCATCGGCAAATCTCAGTTTTTGCCGACGCTTTCGTCTTGCGTCGGCAAAAAGTTTTACCACTCCGGTATCGCCGATGCTTTGGCGACGCTTCGCGTTGCGTCGGCGGGATTTAGCCAACGCTTATAAGCATCGCTAAAGATTGCAAAAAGCGCCAGAATAGGTTGGTTTTCCTATAGTGACTATGCTATTTGTCTATTTAATCCTTTGAAACATTGCTAATATTTTCTTCTCTAGTTTTTTAATAGGTTGAAATAATCATATGATGTACTTACTTCAAGCTCCAAATAAAATGAAAAAAAATGACTCAACTTCAAAAGATTGGAAACTCTCGATCAAATAAAAAAGGAACAGATTTTTTGATGTAAGCAAACACTTATTTATCCTACTACGAACATTCAGTTGTTTTATTTAATAATTTATCCTTTCCATCGGGGCTGATATTTTTATTCATGAGAAGTTGGACCAAAATGGTCAATCATTATTATACAGATTTCACTTAAAATTTAATTATCATTCTATTTCCCAAAAATTTATTCATTCTTTTGTCACTTCAATTTAATTTTAAATTTTCATTATCCCCCCACATGTTGCGCGGGTATCATTCTTGGATTCTTTTTAATTAAAATTAAACTTTTATAATGAAATAGATTTATAAATTAAAAATATAAATGCAAAATGCTAGCTTATTATTGGCGTACCCACCTTGTGCTGCCTTTTCAAAAGCACAGAGTGTTACTCTCCATATGGATATTTTTTTTGCATAGGGTTTGTTTCTGAGCTTTGTTTTTAGGGTGTCGTTAGAAGGCCCTGGCATTGCCTACATGGGGCACTGATTCAAACATAATTTCTTTAGTGCGCGCACCGGAGAAGATTGCTTGAGGACCTGGGCAATGTAGCTCAATAGAGGGATAAATTGGAGTTTTCAAAAACTTAAGTGTAATACAGTGAAATTAAAAATTTTATAGATGAATATTAATTTTAGCAAAAGAGTAATAAGTAGAGATGCAAGAAATATATGCAAGCAACACAAATGCATATGATTTATAGTAGTTCGGTGCCAACCCTACACCTGCATCCACTCTCTAAGATTTTTTTTTTTGAAAATTTCACTATAATCTTTTTGGGATTACATTCAATTATTTTTCATGAGCTCATAATCAACTCAGTTGATTTTTTCAAGCAATTAACCAAAACCTACACAGATTGTTTTACTCGGGCTCACAATGAACCCAGTTGATTTTCTGAGGCAATCAACCAAAACCTTCCATGATCCTATCCTAGGCTCAATACAGTCCAATTCAAAGTTTGGATGAATCTTTTTTCAAGTTTTAGTCCCTAAAACTTGTTACAACAGAGTATAGAATGAATAAGTGCATGCACAATAAAGTACAACTCTTAAACAATATATACAAAGAAATAAATGGAGCTTGACTTTGTTGGTTGGCTTTGATTGATCTTAAATACGCTTTACCAACTCTCAGCTTTAGAAAATGTGATCATTCAGCTCACTATGAATGCTCTTGAATGATTTTCTCTTTGAAGCTCTCTTCTTTTTCCTTTTTTCTTGCTTTAGTGATTTTTCTTTGTATTGCTTGAGCTCTCTTCATTTCATGGTGTTCTTATGCATTTATACCATTTGAAAGAGATTGAAACATACTCCTAGCCGTTAGACAGGTAAAAGAGTTATTGTGAGATGAAAACAATTGTTCTGACTCACATGAAAACTAGCTATTATTATTGTCAGGCGCAAAGAGGTTGACTCGACATCTTCAGGGGTCGACTCGAGCTTGCTTTTGTTTTTGTTGCACTCTGTCTTTCTTTTATGTATAATGTGGAGTCGACTCTCTTAGTTTAGGAGTCCACTCATCTAGTGATATGAGTCGACTCGTTTTCTAGGGTTGACTCTTCAATGGACTAAGTCTTACTGCTCTCTATTTTTTCACTGTGGTCATCAGAGATCAACTCGTTTGTCTCTAGGGCTGGTCTACTCTTGTCTGACTAGAATTGGCTTGTATTTTTCATGGGTCGACTAGCCAATGTAATAAAATTTTCAGCTTTTTATCCTTTTTTTGTGGCTATTTAGGGGTCGGCTCTTTTTAGATTGGAGTCAGCTCGAGCTCTTCATGTGTCAACTCATTAAAACGATGAATTTCATAGCTTTTTATTTGTCTTTTGAGATTGATCTGAGGTCGACTCGTGATCTGCTGGAGTGGGCTTGTGAAGGTATATCAGATAATAAAGTATGCCGAGGTTGACTTGTTACAAACTTGGGATTGACTCTTAAGGTAGCTTAGGATGAAAATTTCTATATCTACATGTGAGCTTCCAAGGATTGTTTTCATGACCTTTTTGGAGTTATGCTTCTTGATATAGAACTTCAGATTGATGATCTTCATTTGAGAGTAATTGAAGGCTTTTTTCTTTGCTTTCTAAAATTAATCAATTAAACTCAAGAAAATAGATTAGTTATCTTTTTACTTAATTATTTTGTATCATCAAAATCAACCATTTAGAGTCAACATTCTCTCTCTTTTTGGAAAACACTTGAGTTCTAAAAGAAAATGATGTAAATAGGGATAATAACTGTTGCCCAGAGGTGCGCGGCTAGGGGTGGCAAAATATGACCCGACCCGCCAACCCGACCCGTGTTCGACCCGCCATAAACCGGTTTGGGTTTGGCCTAAACAGGTTTGGATCGTAAACAGGTCGACCCGTTTAACCTGTTTATTAATTGGGTCGGATACGGGTTTTAGATGTCTGACCCGTTTAAACCGTTTAACCCGTTTAATTGTTGGGCAGGTTAAATAGGTCTAAACAGGTTAAACGGGTTAAACAGGTCTAAACAGGTTAAACGAATCTAAACAGGTCTAAACAGGTTAAACGGGTCTAAACAAGTCGGGTTGGGCAGGTTAAACAGGTTGGGTTGGGCAGGTTAAACAGGTCTAAACAGGTTAAACGGGTCAGGTTGGGCAAACAGGTTAAACAGGTCGGGTCGGGTTAGGTAAACAGGTTACCTGTTTATTAAACAGGTTAAACGGGTCGGGTCGGGTTACCTGTTTAATAAACAGGTCAGGTTCAGGTTGTAATTTCTGACCTGTTTAATAAATAGGTTGGGTTCAGGTTTATGATTTTCTGACCCGACCTGCATGTGACCCGATCCGTTTATGACCCGACCCGACCCGATTGCCACCCCTATGCGCGGCCCAAGAGAGGGGGGGGGGGGTGAATTGGGTCTTTTTTTAAAAAATTAAAGTTAAAACGTGTGAAGAGTATGAGTTACTATTATGTTATAGATTGAGCAGCGAAAATAAGATTGCACAAATACGACAACGAATAAAATGAGGAAATCAATCAGAAATATGCAGAGAAGAGAAAGAGAGAAAAACAACAAGCACAAACACCAAGGTTTATAGTGGTTCGGTGCACTCCCAGCACCTACGTCCACTCCTCAAGCCTTGCTTGAGATTTTACTATAACCCAACAGATTATTATTTTCCGGGCTCACAATCAAAACCCAGTTGGCTTTCCCAGGCAACCAACCGAAAACCTTTTGTTTTTCGGGATCACAAACAACCTAGTTGGTTTTCAGATAAACCAACCAAAAACTTTACACAGTTTGTTTTTCCGGGCTCACAAACAACCTAGTTGGTTTTCAGACAAACCAACCAAAAACTTTTCACCGTTTGTTTTTCCGGGCTCACAAACAACCCAGTTGGTTTTCAGATAAACCAACCAAAAACTTTTTCCTTGCTGAATATTTCCGATTCAGCAACTTCCAATCGAGGCTTGGAAGAGCCTTTACAAGTTTCAAATCAATGAAACTGTTACAGCAACAATTAATCTGACTAAAAGAATACTGTAACCAGAAAACTTAAAGCTTCAGAATATAAAGAGTGAAACAATAAAAATGAAGACTGAAGCTGATGAAGAGGTTGGCTGTGGAAGGATGTTCCAATGCTTAAACAACTGCTCTTCTCGATGCAGTGAGAAGCTTCGACTGATTTCCTCACGGAAGAAGGTTTCAGATGGAATGCCGGTGAGGATGATGAACTGTTAAGCTTTTCTTCTCTTTTTCTCAGTGAAAACCTTTTGTTTTTAATAGAATCTTTTTTCTTTTCTTGTTGTTCCCATTTTGAGGTTCCCTCGTATTTATAGATAAATTCTTCGGCAGGATTTGAAATTCTTTCTTCCCGTTCTGATGAGAATCTTTTTCTGTTATAGAAGAAGATAAAAGTCGTTCAAAGCTTTCCGTTGTGGTCCCAGCAGTACAAGGGTCGACTCATCTAACTCAGGGGTCGACTCATGTTCATTCTGGATCGGCACTTCAAGATGTTGAGAAGGCTTATGCTGTGATATCTTCAAAGGGTCGACTCTTTATCCTTAAGGATCAATTCATCTTCATTAGGAGTCGCCTCTTTAAACGCAAGGGTCGACTCATACTATAGTTTTTCGGTTGACGCTGAGACTGAGCAGGGGTTGACTCTTCAAACGCAAGGGTCGACTCTTCAATTTCGGGGGTCAACTCATTTTGAACAAGGATCGACTCTTTAGACTTTGTCTCAGGCGGTAAAAGTTTTTTTGTCTAATTTGAACTACACAAGGGTCGACTCATGTTTTGCGGGGGTCGACTCATTGACTGTGCTACTTGAGTAAAACATACCAGAATCAACTTAAACTTGTCCTTTTTGCTTAGGGGTTGACTCAAGTTTTTCAAATAGAAAACTTTAGACTTCATCTTTGATCTCCATGGATTATATTAAGATCATTTTCTTTTAGAACATGTCCAATGAGATGTTTGCGAAGAACTTATGATTTGCAGTGCTTCATTTCTTCTGATTTTTCTTGACTTATAAAACTTCACAATTAAGCCAATGTCATTAGTACACAATATCATCTCATGTGTTTTGTAATCATCAAAATTCATCCTTTAGGGTTGACAATAACTTTTAGAACAGAGTATAAATTTGTAAAATTCAGATAGTAGTATAAGTAGGAAATATCATTTGAGTTTATATTTGCAAATTCAGAGAATGATCATGTCTTTTTAAATTGAGTTTATATTTGTTTGATATCATTTACTCTTTATACTTGATTGATTGAATTTACTTTTATTACAAGGTTTATAAGTAATTCTCCCCATTTTGATATATAGATATAACTTTTTAAAAAAAGAATTCCAATTTTCAAAGATAGCTTGCTTGTTTCCATAGCAGTTCTTATGCTATGTCTTTACACTTATAACTTTGTTTTTGTTTTCCATGGATGTCAATTCTTTATTCTTGTATATCTATTTTTTTTTTACTTAAACTTTTCTCCCTCTATTTGCTTTTCTTTTGAACTTTTCTGTTTTCGTTTTCTCATCTTTTGGTATTTCTCTCCATTTTTGTCATTATCAATAAGAAGGAAACTTAAGAGATTAACACTTAAATAATGAGAAACACTTAAACATCAAACTGAAACAAACATTCATCAGATAGAATTGCAATATTAAAGCATATCATAAGAAGCAGAAATAGTAAACACTTATCACTTAACCTTAAGCTATAGATATTCATTAAACACAAGTTACTTAAACTGAAAATTTCATTGAGTAACTGAGTTTAAATACAAGTAGGGATAAGTTACTGAGAAAAGCATAACAAGAAGATACATAGCAGGAAGGTTTGAACATAGATCAAGGATAACCATAAAATAATATCTAGTTTTCGTTAGAAGAAGAAGATACATCTAAATGAGTTGGCATGTTAGAAGATGCACCAGCTCGGCGACTCCTAGTTTTGCTAGAAGATCCAGCACTAGTGAAGAATTGAAAAGATTTAGATGAAGAAAAAGTTTTAGTTTTAGAACATAAGTGATATCGATAAACAAGTTCACCAATACATAGTCCACATAGTTAGTTGAAATATATCTCGTAAATTAGTCATCAGTGACCCAATACACATCTCTAGTAGTATTGATATATAGTATCTAGAATATGACATTCATCGGTACATAATTTATGGCCAGCTAATGCACACCTAGGGATGGATTGTTTGAGGATAGGCTGCTTGGGGATGGGAAAGGGTAAGAGACTCCCAAGGGTTTCGAAAGAGGAAAGAGGAAAGAGGAAAGAGGAGAGAGAGAGAGGGGCTACGAAATAGACGGATGGTTCTCATCTTTATTATAATTATAATTATTTTTTTTTCAAAAGTAATGGGGACAGGAGGGGCTTAAAAATAAAAAAAAAACTGCTCGTTTCTGTTCGCTACCTAAAGGCTAAAGCTATCTACCCAGGTATAAATAATATCAAGTCTCTTTCTAGCCGTCCAAACTAAAACGAACGATCACAGTTACTTCCATGTCCATCGGTGAATAGGTCACGTTTAATGGCATTGTTTGTAATTTCAATTAAATGTGAGGCTTAGTTCATAACAGAGTTTGTTTTTTTGATCCTTTTGCTTTTTCTTCTCTATTTCTCCCGTCGCCCCCTGTCCCCCTTTTCTCCATTCCGTTTCTCTCTTCGTCCGCCACCGGCCATCGACGAGGACGGCCACGGCGGACGGCCATCTTCGGCCTCCCTCCTGGCCTTCTTTTCCGACGGCACTCCTCTCCCTCCTCTCTCGCTCTTAGTCTCCTTCTCTCTCACTTTCTGAGCCTCCCACCAAAGAGGACAAGTACCGCTGACGGAAACCTCCGATCTCCCTCGTCGCCTTCTCCTGTGACCGTACGTACTCCCATCCCTCCTCTCTCTGCCCCTCTTCCTCCCTTCTCTCTCTCCCGCTTCTCTCTCTCTCTCTCACTCTCTCTCTCTTTCTCTTTCAGCCTCCTTCGAAGAGGACGCCCACGAGAAGTCACCTCCGACGACCGCCGACGACCACAGGTGCTTCCTTTCCCTCCCTTCCTCCCTTCTCTCTCTCGCATTCACCATCCCTAATCCCCCACCTCTCTCTCGCATTCAACATCTCTCATCCCTCATCTCTCTCTGTCTCCCTAAGCAATTTTTCATAATGCATAGGGTAAAAAAATGTTCATATTTCATGATGCAGAGAACGACTGTTACTTCATTAATTTCTTACGAATTCAAATTGAATAATGGAAGTCCACTCAAAGTTTAAAATGGAAAAATGATCGGAAGAATCATGAAAAGTAAAAATGATGTATCTAGGTTCTTTATGGAGAAAGAAAAAGAAGTAAATATAGTTATTTTATATTTAAAAGAAATTGATCTTGCATTGCAAAAATTAAGACAATAATGCCAGATAAGCAAAAGAAAGGGGTCTTGCAGTCCTAAGATTCAAATAAACTAGGGGAAAATGGACATATCCTCTTCTTCAACTGCAATGAACATATGACATGATCTTGGGCCAATAGACGTCTTTGTTGGTTACCAATTTAGCAGAGTTTGCACCTGCACCATGTTAGCGCTTATAGATCTCTCTTTCAAAACCATCTCTATGAATTTTGAAGTACCATGCTGCAAGGAAACGTTCGCAATTAGTTTATCTTTGGGTTTATGTTCTCACGAATAACTTGATTTCAAGTTGATTAAGGTGTTATTCTTGTTACAGATAAAACGATGATGTATATTGACATAAGGTTGTCCTAATATATGTGCCTTAGGCATCTAACTTGATAATTATGATTTGGGCAATATGAATTTTTCTTGGGCTCCTTTGATGCTATCTTTCTATGGTTAAGGTGAGTTCATATGACCATGTGATTATCTCTATAAATAAAAATCCTTCATACAGATATAGTTGTCAATTTCTAACTAAAAGAATGCTTGTGGAAAAATTTAAGCCCCATGTTTTTCACCAGTTGATGGGTTCACAGTCATCTATCAAATATCCTCCTCTTGGATGGGCAGTGATATCACAACTTAACTTCCATCTTTTCACAATTTTCAACCTGTCTTTTTAGCTTACATGCGAAAAAGGCCCTACACTCCCTCCAATTGACCAATTGAATTGCGGGGTTCTTTTCCTCCATCTATATCTGCCAATTCTTTTTTTTACGTTTATTTTTATTTTTTGTTTTTTTATATCTTCTTCAGTCCTTTTATCTTGTCATTACTTCTTACCAGAATATCTGACAATTCCTTGAGAGCACAAGCGCCCAAACTAGTCATGTTCACAATAGGTTTATCATCTCTAGGGAAAGTTTATAAGGTTTTTAGTTTTTCTTTCAAGCTTCTAATAAGAATATAATATATTCCATATTTCAGCAAATCGAGACCAATACAAATAAGAGCAAGAAAAAGAAGAGGTTTCATTTATACATTTCAAACAAGCAAAGAATGTACATATGGCTTTGAGATTAATTCCCCAAGCTTTATGTCTTTAGGCTACAATCTGTAAGGTTGTGGTGCCTTTTTTCGTCTACCTACAACATTAATCTTTGACCTCCCATCTGCTACTCCAAAAAACTGCAATCATTCTGCATTAGAATAGGGTCTTCTAGCATTGCGGTCTTCTCAGTTCTCCTGATTGAAATTCACATTAGAGTAGAGAAATATCTGATGACCTTACTTTCACTTTTGATGGGTCCACTATGTACACCTCAGCTCTTTCTTGAAACATCTCTTGCTTTGATGGAAGCATGAAAAAATCTTTTGAATTGGTCTGAATTCAGTAGGTAGTTAATCTTTGGCTTTTACTCAAGCATTTCCTCCTCTCACTTCTCAGATACCTTACCCTTATCTCTTAATTCTTTAGTTCTTAATATTTAATATTAATGATGATAGGTCAGCATGTCCTGCATGATCTCCAGCCCTTTCTTACATTGGTATTTTAACTCCTTTAAGACCCTGCTCGCCCTTTTCAATTTCTAAACCAAATATACATGGGGCTTCAAAAAATAGGTTTTGCCAATCCTTTTGAAACCACTTTCAAGAAATCCTCATGCCTGAACCAAGCATTAGAGTACTTGAAAGTTTTTTTTTTTAATACGAATTGGAGAGTTCAGGAAAGAATTATAGGCAAATGATCACTTATACTAGCCAATATAGCAGCAAAAAGGCATCGGGTAATTTGTCAAGCCCAAAGGAGTTGAAAAACTCTAAGTTTGACATCTACATTTCTTCACATCGATAATCTAGCTACATTTGGTCCTTGGTAGCTGGAATCTTCTACCTAAGATAACTCACCCACTTGTAATCTTCCGGAATCTCAAACCCCCACCGTTTTCTAAGTGTTTTCTTATTAAAAGTATTCCTAAAGTATCTGCTTCCCTGCACCTGCATTTGTACCCGCACCCGCACCCCTACCATATGGATATTGGTTTCCACCTCTTTCTACAAATTCATTTTGTTGTTGTTATTGTTTGTTGTACCTGCATATAATTTTCTTCTCTATTTCTAGTTTCGAGGATATTTTGGTTTGTACCAATTTTAAAAATAAAACTTGATTATGTAAACAAATATGAAACTCTTTTCTTTACATATATGAGCTAATATAATTTTTTTTTTCAATTTGGATTTGTTGAAGAGTACCAATTTAGTTTTTTCGCACAATTTCTTTACTTATGTTTTGAGCAAACTTATTTTCATAAAACTTGCTGATAAAACAACCCAATAAGATTAATAGTAATAGCGAACCTCATTGTAGACAGTCCCATTAGGGTGTCCACAGGGAGAGGGTGGTGTGCAGAGTCACCATCATCTTTCTAAGGAAAAATTGGAAAATCCTCAAAGATTCTAAAATAATGACTCAGTCTTCGAACCAAAGCTTGGTAAGCACCAAAGATACTATGTAGGAAGGGGTCAGGCACCCCCAAAGTGCCCTCTGAAAGAGCTAGGTCCATAGTTACTCTATACCTAGGATTGTTGGACTATTACAGTGAATGTCACTTACAGTGGTGCTCACTAGAGCAAATTCAGCGAACAGAGACATCTAAGTCATCCTCCTTACATGTTCTTGGGGGATTGTGAGGGCCTTGGATTTGTTGATCTTTGGTCTAGGAGAGTGGTGTAAAATGGGTAAACCCTAATCCATCTTGTTAAGTCCAAATCTTAAAGAAAGTATAAGAAAAGAAAAATAAATTAGAATTTAAAACAAAGGAAAGGAGCAGCGTTACATGGTGGATCAAAGCATCTATGCCAAATTTTAATAGAATTTGTGGCATAAAGAAAAGAAAACAAGGAGAAAGGAAGTGCAATCAGATATGCTGGCTGATTGAGGACCTCTCCTTTTGGAGAGGACCCCTTAGGAGGCCCTTTCTTGCTCTCTTGCTCCTAGGTGTGGAAAAGTTCAAGCTTGATGCCTTCTTTGAAGTGGAACCAGGGTGGATCTAAGTTGATGAGGGAAGAAGGATCAAAGAGGAGAAGACTCCATGGATGGGAGCTTTCCTTCTCTCTCCTCTCAAACCCTATATTTAACCCTAAGGGAGAAATCTGAGATCTAAATAGCAAACGTTTCCTAAGGTTTCAAAAGGTTCTCTCAAGTCTAAATTAAGGGGTATTTATAGGCTCTTAGAATTTGATGAAGCATTTACATCTAAGGTTCTAGAGGGTTTCTAGGATCCTAAGGTTTACGTTGGTCCAAATGTCCCTAGGTTACTGGTAGGAGGTGAAGCCATGGATCATGCCCATGGAGGGCTTAGATCAAAGGAGATCAAAGGAGAGAAACCACAAAATGATCCAATGGATGAGGTCTAAAAACTATACTGGATTAGCGAGTCATAAAAGCAGAACACAAAAGTAGGTGCACTTAAATTTCACCAGGAGTCGAGCCAGTCGTACTGGCTCCAAAATAAGGCCAAGAAATGCAGAAAATTGGCTGAAAAATTGGGGAAAAATGTATGAATCAAAATTGAACCCTAAATAGGCTTGTTAGGTTTGGAAAGTGAACGTGGTGGGGTGGAGAAGGGTGAAAATTACAGTTTAACTAGGGTTTGGCTAGATCCAACCTTACAGGATTTGAAGCATTCAAGTTTGTATATGATCAAGAAAGCAGAGGGAATTCCTAGGGGTGTTTATGCTCATATTGATCAAAGATTATGCATCTTTGTTCTTGAGCATGAAATTATGCTTTGTGGCATTATGATATCTCTTTGAAAAAGTTAGTTGTTATACTTAATTTTATTCTTAAATACTTTAAACTGATTGCCTTACCTCTGCAGCGTACATGCTGAAATCTAATTACAATGTAATTGCTTCATGCTCTTTTATTGATTCCATGTTTTGGCTTAATGGAATATTGATCGTCAGGTGAAATTCCAATTCATATTACTGAATGATATTTTTTAGAACCTGTGATGTTGATAAAATTTTGAGGTTAAAGAACATCCCAAATAACCTTTTTACATTTTTTTTAATTATTTTTATATCATTATGCATTTGAACAGTATGTTTTATGGCTTATCAACATCTTTAATAAAATAATGAAATTATTGTGAACATATTGGTAATCATGATTACTTAATTGTTTCAAGTCATGTCGTGAGTTTTCTAAATTATTATTTTGATCTTATTTTTTATTTGAAATGCTTAAATGGTGAGATTCATCGAAGCTTTAAAAGAATCAGGCAACTTTGTTTGAAAAGAAGCCAAATGAAACTGAGGAAAAGTTGTAGAATTGACAATAGGAGAGCCACTGAGTATTGTTTGATTTGCTCTGTTTATCCTTTTCCCTAGAAGGTCATGCCACTTCATAATTGTAAGGTAGTCATTACCCGTGATAATGGATTCTAAAACAAAAAAAAAAAAAAACTTTATTTGAGTTTATGTAGAAAATCTGTGATATAAATTCTAATAACTTCACAGGATTTAATTGCTGGTGTTGAGATCTGCATTCTTCAAAATTTCATATCATGTTCTAGCTTTGATGAAATTCTTGATGTTAAGATGCATCTATGGAGATTTAAATGCATATTTCCCTCTCATTGACATGTTATTCTAAGGACACAGAAGAGCATTTAAGCATATGGAGATATGTTATTTGGAAGGATTCATTAAAATGAAATGTTATGAAATCCATTCAAATTGTTATATATATATATATATCCATTTATGGATCGATTCCAATTAAAAGTTGTGAAATTAAAGCTCATATTTTTCTTTATTGGGTTCTGGTAGATCAAAACATGGTGTTTTTTGAGGTAGAAATGCAATGGAATGTTTTAATTTCTCCCAACGAGCTGGATGCAAAAGGGCTTCTGCTCCAGAAAGCGATTATTGTACACCTTATGGAGGAATTTGCAAACAGAAAGGCATCTAAGGAGCATGGATACTATGTTGCAGTAACTTCTCTGAACTCGGTAGGCGAAGGGAAGGTCCGAGGTCTCACAGGAGATGTTCTTTTCCCTGTAACATTCAGCTGCATCACCCAGAAACCTGCCAAGGGTGAGATCTTACAAGGGTCAGTGGAAAAAATTCTTAAACATGGCATCTTTCTGAAATCTGGACCAATGGAAAGTATATTTCTGCCTGAAAAGACGATGAAAGACTACCGTTATGTTGCTGGGGAGAACCCCGTGTTTCTGAATGATAAGCATTCGAAGCTGGAGAAGGACACCATTGTGCGGTTCAAGGTTCTTGGGTTCAAGTGGTTGGAATATGATAGGCAATTTCAGTTACTAGCAACTTTAGCAGGTGATTTCCTTGGACCTATTTGATTAGCTGGCATTAATGGACCTGCTTATGATAGCTTAGGGTCTTTTTGTTAGGCAGAAGCTGGCAATTATGTGATAAGAGGTTTGTTTTCAGGTTCCAACCTTCTATATGTGCTGGTAGATGCTGTATGTTTTGATGAACTTAGCCTACTTGTAAATCTGTGGGCTGATGTATGTTAAACTTGATCTGGACTTGACTGTACCGCAAATATATTTATGTTCTTGGCAGTTCTAAAAATCCTAGAATGCTTGTAGGTTGAGTTGTTGTGAAGTAAAAATTGAGTCAGGCTTAACCATTCTAATTAGGACTACATGGATTGCACAACAATTTTGGTGACAGCTTGTATTTGCTTGTAAATTTATGCAATGCTGTTCTGCAAATCAATATGGCTAAATTGTTCAACCATATGAATGGTATCGCTACCGAACAGCTGCAACCATCCTAGTCATGTTGACCTTGTTGCATTATTTTTAATTTAGTTATCTTAACCTACATCTTTTTGTAAGATGATGCTGACCCTGTTCGGTGTAGGGGAGCAAAGAGTAGTGTTTGAAGGTTGTGGATCACCCATACAAGTGTAATCAGAGCTTTCACGGGAGATGTCATTAAAGGCTGAGAGTACTTGTTTCCCCCCATTTGGGAGTTTATTGATTGTATTAGCCTTTGGTGCAGCAAAGAGGGAGGATGATTAAGAAATCAGGGCTTGTTTCCTCAGTAATAACATCGTTCTATGCATGCGTTAATTAGTAAGTAATGAGTTTGAGATTAATGATATAAATGTTACGAGGATTTGGACTTTGCTAGAACAAAATAATGATAAATCCTTCTTTTGAGTCATTTCCAGAGTTTTACATAATTGTGGCATTTTGTTGAATTACGGAAATATGATTATAGTATATGACAATCCTATTGGCAATGGCAGCCATCATCTTTCAAATTTCTGTCTATTTTTCTTCACTTTTTCTAGTGGAAAGGAAGAAAATCTTCAGTGTGGTAAACAAAGAAAAGCAAAACAGTTCAAATTTTGTCCTCAAGATGATAGATAAAAGAAGTGCAACTTTTGGTTTTCTTCCTCCTCATCTCTCTTCATTGTTGGATTCTTTCATTAGAGAGGTTCCAGCTTTCACCAACAGCATATATAACTTTGAATGAAGGTATAATCAACTGCTTTGATCATTTTTTTCTCCCCTGACTGCCACAGCGAAAGTGATGCAACTGTCCAGATGGAAAATTTACATTCCAGAAGGCAAAATTATTTCTTGATAGAATTGTATTCCACTTTTCTGCTGATAGGAGAGCCAAAGAATCCAATCTAGATATCAGAACAAAACAGTCTGAAACTATCATGCTCCATAATCCATGCAAAAAACCGTTATAATCCGAAAGCCAATAATGATAACAAGATCACAAAGTAAAATTTCAGTTTTTCTGGAATGTCCTTTTAAGATTACTGTTGGCAGGCAGTTAAAATATCACCACTCACAGATTCCTGACAGTGAGCTAGATATGCTTTATATTGCAATTCCTGAAATTATTAAGTTGCATAGATTTACAAACCAAGTAGGGCATCGTAACTTCTCATATTTTCTGGCCAAATAAAGAAAAAACAAAGAGAATAATGCCAAGAACACTTCAGAGTGCAAGACAAATCCTTGTTGCACCAATGGACTGCAGAAGCTGTAGCAATTAGGACTCAGTAAAAATGTTTGTAAAAAGGATAATAATCTTGTAAGTATCTTAGTGAGCATTTTGGACACTGTATATCCTGTCCTAAATCTCTTTGAATATGAAAACTGTGCCCTTGTGCAATGACACTTTTACATCAAATTATTTCTGATTGTGCTTTCTATTAGCATGATCAGGCCAATGACATATTATAGATAGCTTCACAAATATCAATGAATATGCCGTATGAGGATGATAGTGTTATTTTGATGATTAACAAGCAATTATCTAGAGTATGTTATAAGTTAAATCGATACTACATTCTTAAGTCTGTTACTCTCAATATATTTATTTAAATTGATATAGATACATTTCATTGTTTATTTAAATGTATCTAACCTTGAGATGCAGCAAAGTGTGGATTGAGTCGACCCAAAGGATGATTGGGTCGACCCCGGCACATCAAGAAATCATTTGGCATACTTCTGCAAAAATGGCACAGATGAACAGTGTGTTGGGTCGACCCAAGGAAAGCATGAGTCGACCCAAACATCAAGATCCTCAAAACAACTCAGAAAATGGTTCTCTGGATTTACTGAGAGGGTCGACCCAAGATGAAGTTGAGTCGACCCAAGCTTGAGTCGACCCAAACCCTGTGTGGGTCGACCCAAAGGCAAGACAGAACAGAAGACAGAAAAGGTTCTCTGGAAACCCTGTTAGGGTCGACCCAAGAAGAAGTTGAGTCGACCCAACTGAACCTTGAGTCGACCCAAGGAAAGGTTGGGTCGACCCAAGTGAAGGAAAGCTGAATTCCAAGTTTCTGTGTTTCTGAAGGTTGGGTCGACCCAAGAAAAAATTTGAGCTGACCCAAGGTTTGGGTCGACCCAAGAAAAGTTTGGGTCGACCCAAGCACGGGCAGAAGCATAACGGCTAGTTGTGCAGAAGTGCTTTTTGGACTCCCAACGGCTATAAACAGCTAGTTTCTTCAATCCAACGGTCAGGAAGGACTATTTGGAGGTTGGAGAAGTATTTAAGAGGGAGTATTCATTAGAGGAAGCAAGCTTTGAAAAATACATCAAGTGCATTCAAGAGAGAACCCTAGCAAGGCAAGCTTCATCCAAGTGCTTCATTCAAGAATCAAAAGAAAGTGGTTGAGCAGATTCAAAGAGTCATCAAGAGCTCCATCCACCCTTGAAGAGTGAAGCATCCTTGACAAAGAAGAGAGAAGTCACATCAAGCGATAAATATTCTCTAAACTCTTCTTTGTAGATTATATTGTTATATTTGCTCATCTAGGAGTTTAAATCTTCTTCCTTTGTTTATTAAACTACTTGTAAAGGTTGGTTGGTTAGCCCGCAAAACCAACGGCATAGGTTGATTGGTGAATCCGGAAAACCAATTGTAAAGGTTCGTTGGTGAGCCCGTAAAACCAACATAGGTTTTTGGTGAACCCAGAAAACCAAAGTGTAAAGGTTCGTTGGTGAGCCCGTAAAACCAACATAGGTTTTTGGTGAATCCGGAAAACCAAAGTGTAAAGGTTCGTTGGTGAGCCCGTAAAACCAACATAAGTTTTTGGTGAACCCGGAAAACCAAAGTGTAAAGGTTTTTGGATTGTGAGCCCGGAAAACAATCCAACTGTAATCCGCGGGATTATAGTGAATTCCCAAGGGGTCGCTTGGGGAGTGGACGTAGGTGCTAAGGAGAGCACCGAACCACTATACTTCTTGTTGTTTGTATTGTGATTTGTTTAAGTTCACTAACTCATCATTTAACACAAGTAAGATAGTTAAAATTAAAAGAAACCAATTCACCCCCCCCTCTTGGCTTGTCACCTTGGGCAACAAGTGGTATCAGAGCAAGGTGCTCCAATAGTACTCATTGATCTCACAATCAAGAGTTAAAGATCATGACAACCCAAGTGGGATGTTCTATGAGTGAGGGACAATTAATTGATAGACCTCCACTATTTAATGGTATAAACTACACACATTGGAAAGCACGCATGCGCATTTTCATTCAAGCACATGACTACGATTTATGGAGTATCATAGTCAATGGGCTACATACAAATGCTAATCATGATAAGAAAATGGCTCAGCAAAATGCAAAAGCCATGAATATTCTATATTGTGCATTGGATGATAGTGAACTTAATAACATATCTTTTTGCATGACTGCTAAGGAAATATGGAGTATGCTTGAAGTTAAATATGAATGTACTAACATTTCTAGTGAATTTGAAACTAGCTCCGAAGAAGAAGAGCAGCAAACTGAAATTGAAAATCTATGCTTTGTGGCACATGAAGATGAGGTATGTACTTGAATACAAAGTGATTTCTCATTCAAAAATCAAGTACATACTGAAGCTCAATCTGATTTTACATTTGATGAACTTCATGATGCATTTTCTGATTTATACTTAGAATACAAGAAGCTTAATTTAAAGAATAAGAAGCTTAGTTTAAAGAATAAAAGGCTACATCTGAAAATATCAGAGGAAAGAAATTCTACTGTTGAAATGAAAGACAAATTAAATTCTGAGAATGAACGCTTAAGAGTAAATTCAGAAGAATTGATTCAGAAAAATCAGAATTTAATTAAAGAAAATCAAAACTTAAGTGAAGAAGTTAACCAATTGAAATCTTTTATTAACAAATTCACTGTAAGTTCAGAAAGATTAAAAACGATGTTTGAAAGTCAACATGCTGTTTTTGATAAATCAAAACTTGGCTGGATTTCTTTGCTCAACAATAAACCCCTAAAGAAAAAGGTTATCAATTCGCCAAGCAAACCATTAAATAAGATAACTTATTTCAAACATAAAAAGATTGGGCATAAAAACTTTACCTATGGTTCTAATACGAATAAATCAAATGATAAAGTTATTACGTTTAAACAGATTTGGGTTCCAAAAGGAACCATATGCACTAACCCTCAAGGACCCAAGCAAGCTTGGGTACCCAAAATGAAAATATGAGGGTGTAGATATAAGTGTGCCAAGCTACCCATGGAACAAATGAAACTTTCATACAAATGGGTGCGTTGACACATAATTAAAAATAAGTCTCAATTTATTCATTAAATCTAGTATAAGGTTTAACATTCTACATCGTGTATCAAAATTATCTTTTTATGAAATTACGATACTCTCTGCATCAAAGTTCTTAAATGCCTCATATGTTGAATTTTTATCTCAACGATCTTAGCATAAAATTTTTCTAGTGCTTGCATGATAATAAGAAAACAATGAATGAATATGTATAACCTTCTCCTTTAAGTTTTTCAAAATCTAAATTTCTTCTCTAATATAAATGGTTGATGCTGATTTCATGCTAAAACTTTATTGAGCATAATACTTATGAAATCTTAGGTTATCCTTCGTGAAGGTATGAATATAATTCATCATGTTATTATACCATTCATTCCTTATATGATTATCTGAAATGTATTATGATTTGCTTTATAAGTCTCATATATGCATCATAGGTTAAATCATAATCATTTCAAATTGGTTCAATCATAAATGATTAATGTGTTATGATCATAATAAGAAACTTACTTAAAAGTTTCTATAATAACAAATCGTCTTCCCTCTTACAAGTAATGCTCAAGACTATTTTAAAATTCAAAATCAATAAATCTGATCATTAAAATATTTCATTGAGCATAATCATTGTATCCATGATTAATATCTTTTCCTAAAATGATCTCAAATTCCACTGATTAATTTTAACTCATCATATTTAATCTGAGCATAAAAATCTGTTAAAGCATGAATATTAATTTTCTTGAGCTATCTCTCATAAATCAAAAATATTTCTTATTTTTTTCTAAAAGAAGATTGCTTGTCTTCCTGAAACAAGAGTATCTGTGTTGAAAGCTAAATCATAATCAGAATTTTGATAGAAACAACTACTTAAGATAATCTGATTAAAATTCAACTTGTATATTTTATTGATAATTATCTTATGCAAATTGAATCTAAGTTAAATTGATTCTGAAAACAAAAAAATTGATTTAACTTTAATGAATCTTTCTATTGCCTCACATGCTTGTCCTTGAACCATTTTACTTAATGAAGTTATCTCTTTAGTTCAAGTGACTTGTGCTTGCTTATATTTAGGCAATCTCTTGAGTAAAGTGACTCAAATTCAATTATTGTCATGTCTCATGTTGAGTCATCTTGTTAAGAAATATGTTGTATGAATGTTTTTGTATCCTAGAGAACCTAATGAATTGCCTTCAAGAAAAGAAAAAGATTTTGCTAATGATACAGGATTTATGAGCAAGAAATTTCAACTTGAAGGACACCTCGATGAAAGATACAATAAACATTCCCTTGCAAATAAAAAAAGGAGAGATTTTCTTCAGCCAAGGGTGTAAAGAATCTAAAAGGTATTTGGCTTGAAGAATGCTAAATGCACTGGTAATCTAAACTCTTCTCTTGTGAGTTAGTTGAGCAAAATCAATAGTCTGAAATTATATGGTAGCATGATTAAACCTTTAATTGCTGATCATCTTGATATCATGCTTCATTCTCATGCTAGTGATAATTGTTTCATGGTGTGATTAAATTGAAGTTCACTTTTTCCTATGTAATGCATAACCATGAAATACACAAGTTTATGCCTCAAATCTCTAATTCAAAATAACTTGTGATAAGCTATGAATCATTGGGCATAATGAAAATGCTGTTTGCATGATATACATTTATATGCAGCATATTAGATTAATTTTTTTTTTTATTCTGCTCTTTCATGTAATTACTTGAAAATAATAAAAAGAAAGAGAGATAAAGAAAAGAAAATGAACAATTATTCAAGGGAAGTAATAAGTAAAGGCAAATACTCCAATCTTTAGGAAAAGCAAAACAAGCATAATATATTTGGCACATTTGTGAGACTAATATGAACATTCTTTTTGGAAGAGATAAAATCCGTAATTAATTACAGGAAAAGTTTGAAGTGAACATTTTAACCCTTCTATATTGCTCATCATAGGGATGGTGTCAATGGGAAGGCTAGTGGTAGTACCCGACACTATTTGACCCAACTATTCGGTGTAGGGCATATTAGGGACGGCACAAGAGGGAGGCTAGTGGTAGTACCTCGTGCCCCTTCCAACTCCACCGGATAGGGAGCAAATAGAGTATAGAGCATAGAAAAGTAAAACCAAAAGAAATGAAGATTAGAATGTTCACTAAGTGGTTAAAGGAAGAAATTCAAAAATGAGGAAATGAATGACAAGATAAATGAAAGTATATAAAAAGCTTGTGAAAAGCCAAATGAAGTTTCGATCACTTGAAAACACACCTTAAAGATAAAATCAGTGTAGAATTATATATAAATAGGGAGAGTTTATTTGAAAAGAATAAATTTTGATCCTTGACATGCTTGCTCTTAATGTTTTAATACATGATGTTATGACTTAATGCATATTATGTTTTGCATGTGACATGATGTTATGAATTATGTGTTTTCAATATTCAAATAACAAAGATCTTTCCTAAATATAACTTGTAATGCTTCATGCCTATAAAATTTGATTGAAACATGTTATTACCAACAACAACATCATTTTGTTTTAGTAAATATATTTTGAAAAAATAAAAAAAAAGAATAATTTGAATTTGCAAATTAGGCAAAATGAATTGATTCTGATTTATCTTTTATCTTACCTAACATTGGTACATAATATCCTGATACTTGTTAAATTGCTCCAATTTGTGCCAAAATTAAATGTTAATTACAAAGATTCTGAATGTGTTCTAATACTTTTGAAATGTGTGTTTTCAATCTTAATAACTTAAGATGAGCTACAATGTAGAAGATGCATATCTCAAATTATAATCCTGAAAGCTTCCTTGAAATTTTTTATGAAATTCAGAATCTGATTTTGTATAAAAGCTTAAACTTAATTTAAAAAATGCTTCTATCATTGCATTTTTGTAACTTTTATTATATGCTTCAATGATTGCATCATTTTGAGGAATAACTCAATATGATTCCTGGATGAAAACTACGGTCTAAGAAAAATAGAATTAATTTTGATGCCTTAATTGTTTGCTCCGATACGCATCTGAAACATATCATTTTCTATCTTATAAGTTTATTAAAATTAGTCTAAATGATGCGTTTTTCAATGATCTTGATTGCAAATAAATGGTTCTAAACATATGATATTATTTTGATATTAAAAAGATTTATGGTGCTTCATATATACATTGCTGAAAAACTATGACTAAAAAATTAATATTTTGAATATACACTCCTACATAATTAAATGCTTCTATCATTAAAAAGAAAAGCTATTTTTAAGAAAAGAGTTAATGATCCTAAAGCTTAGAATATTTCAACTCACTTCAATAATTCTTATAGGAAAGAAAATGTAATTACTTTTGAAAGAAATTTGAGCTTCAAAAGAATTATTTTCTGATTAATATTTTCATACATATTCAAAAAAAAATAAGAGGAAATATAATTTATTCTTGAAAGATTAAAAAGAGTGATTGCTATAAATTTTGAAAAATTCTAGATCACTCTACATTCTTGATATTATAGAAGAACAAAAAAAAAAGGTTTGAAAGAAAATGCATCTTTTGAGGGGGAGCTTTAAATACTCAATCTCTTTATTGAAAATTATCTTCAAACTCTAAACTCTCAAATGGAATGATTAATTAAGGAGAAGAAAGAAAATTTCAGAGTGAGAGATCATATAGAACTTAATCGTATAAATTCGCATCTAAAGATGAGACAAAGAATACTAAATGTAAAGTGGTATTAAACTTTGTGCTTCATTGAATATTTTTTGAAAGTTGGATTTCCATCTGTATTCATCGGTAAATCATTTATTTCTGAAAATTTAATTGAAAAGGATTCCATTTGTCTTAGTTTCGAAAATTTATCTTGGAATCTACTTATGAGTTCTTATTGGCTTGCACTTTAGTGTTTCAATCCTGAGCCAATTCATTTTAATTGATTTTGATGCTATGATCTTTAAAGGAGTAAAAGAAAGTCTTTAAGAGAGCTCTAAAAGAACTTTCAAAGCCTTGAATTTTATGTATCCTACACTGTATAAATTCATGTTTTGGTATCTATGCCCCAATACTTTTATATCATGAAAGAACTTTGAAGTCATTAAGAATTAAGGATTCAACATAATCTTATGTTTTTCGAGTATATAAGGTTTGATCTTTATTTGCTCTTATACTATACTCTGAAAATTAATTAGATTGCTCTCATCTTGCTATATACTTAATATATATATATATAAAGGTGTTGAATTTTCATTCGTGCCTTCTTTGAATATTATTCTTGATACTTCTTGAAATAACTTGAAAAAGATTCCATCTACACTTGATTTGAAAAATATCTTTGGAATCTATAGTTAGAGATCTCTTTTGGCTCACATCTTAAATGTCTCATTTCTAAAGCCAAACACATAGAAATAAGATATCATTTTATTAGGGATCATGTGCAAAATGGAAACATATGTATTGAGCATATATGTACTGAAAAACAATTAGCTGACATATTCACAAAACCCTTGAGTGAAGATAGATTCTGCACGCTAAGGAGGAAATTAGGCATATGTGATCCTTTTTTATTGAAGAGATACAAAAGGGAGCAAGCAGTCTCATGATACATTCCTCCCATTTCTAAAAACCCATGAAACATGAGTCAAACTTGTAATCTATAGATTCCTTACTCATGTATCATTGTCCCAGAAAGAATTTGTAAGGATTGGAAGCAAGGAAAATTTTTAGAAGCGAAAAGGAAGAGAAAGGAAAAATTCTGAACTTGGGTCGACCCAACCCAGAATAGGGTCGACCCAACGTTGAGTCGACCCAACGTCGAGACCCCACTGTTAAAAGGGGGACCCGTGAGCTATCTAGGGCACTGTTTACCCTTTGTCCTCTTCCGAAAACCCTATTTTCCACTCTTAAATCTTCTCCAATCATCTCCAAATAGTAGATTACTTCAATATCTTGGAGAAATGGGACCCAAGAGAGTCGTAGCCAAGCGATCCGGGAGAGTCTCACGATCTTGTTTAGAGCCTAGGATATGTATCTAGTTCTCATATGTATTTTGTGTTGATCATGTATTTTGAACCTTGATTGAGGAACATTGTATTTGCTTTTGTTTTTGGCATGATTGTACTAAAATGTTTCTATTTTGATCAATGAAGTTTGAATGTTTGTTATTTATTGTGTCTTTTCCCATGTACCTATTTGATGATAACAAAAAGGGGGAGAAGTAAAGAAAGAGTAATAGGGGAGAAGTAAAGATAGAGTAAATAGAGTAACAAAAAGGGGGAGAAGTAAAGAAAGAGTAATAGGGGAGAAGTAAAGATAGAGTAATAAGAGGAGAAGTAAAGAAAGAAAGAGAAATAATTTGTAAAACAAATTGAAAATCATATAGGAAAGCATATACATCCAAGGGGGAGCAATTTGCAACAATAAAAATGATCAAGTCAAAAATTTATATCAAATTTCAGAATTTGGCACATATAATTTCAGAATTTGGCACGCACCTTTCACACCTCGATACATAACCTGAAACTCATGTTTTATCTCAAATTTTTGGAGTTTCATCTTTAATGAATTATAAATGAAAGGGGGAGTAATTCAAAAAGTCAAATTGGCAACATTTGAATGATATAGGGGGAGACTTCACTCTTATATATGAAAAGCTGAAATTCAACAAGTTAAGCCCTTTCAAAAAAACTGATTTTAGAGACAAGTATCAATAGGCTCATACTCTTTATTTTGTAATCATCAAAAAGGGGGAGATTGAGGATGATAGTGTTATTTTGATGATTAACAAGCAATTATCTAGAGTATGTTATAAGTTAAATCGATACTACATTCTTAAGTCTGTTACTCTCAGTATATTTGTTTAAATTAATATAGATACATTTCATTGTTTATTTGAATGAATCTAACCTTGAGATGCAGCAAAGTGTGGATTGAGTCGACCCAAAGGATGATTGGGTCGACCCCGGCACATCAAGAAATCATTTGGCACACTTCTGCAAAAATGGCACAGATGAACAGTGTGTTGGGTCGACCCAAGGAAAGCATGAGTCGACCCAAACATCAAGATCCTCAAAACAACTCAGAAAATGGTTCTCTGGATTTACTGAGAGGGTCGACCCAAGATGAAGTTGAGTCGACCCAAGCTTGAGTCGACCCAAACCCTGTGTGGGTCGACCCAAAGGCAAGACAGAACAGAAGACAGAAAAGGTTCTCTGGAAACCCTGTTAGGGTCGACCCAAGAAGAAGTTGAGTCGACCCAACTGAACCTTGAGTCGACCCAAGGAAAGGTTGGGTCGACCCAAGTGAAGGAAAGCTGAATTCCAAGTTTCTGTGTTTCTGAAGGTTGGGTCGACCCAAGAAAAAGTTTGAGCTGACCCAAGGTTTGGGTCGACCCAAGAAAGGTTTGGGTCGACCCAAGCACGGGCAGAAGCATAACGGCTAGTTGTGCAGAAGTGCTTTTTGGACTCCCAACGGCTATAAACGGCTAGTTTCTTCAATCCAACGGTCAGGAAGGACTATTTGGAGGTTGGAGAAGTATTTAAGAGGGAGTATTCATTAGAGGAAGCAAGCTTTGAAAAATACATCAAGTGCATTCAAGAAAGAACCCTAGCAAGGCAAGCTTCATCCAAGTGCTTCATTCAAGAATCAAAAGAAAGTGGTTGAGCAGATTCAAAGAGTCATCAAGAGCTCCATCCACCCTTGAAGAGTGAAGCATCCTTGACAAAGAAGAGAGAAGTCACATCAAGCGATAAATATTCTCTAAACTCTTCTTTGTAGATTATATTGTTATATTTGCTCATCTAGGAGTTTAAATCTTCTTCCTTTGTTTATTAAACTACTTGTAAAGGTTGGTTGGTTAGCCCGCAAAACCAACGGCATAGGTTGATTGGTGAACCCGGAAAACCAATTGCAAAGGTTCGTTGGTGAGCCCGTAAAACCAACATAGGTTTTTGGTGAACCCGGAAAACCAAAGTGTAAAGGTTCGTTGGTGAGCCCGTAAAACCAACATAGGTTTTTGGTGAACCCGAAAAACCAAAGTGTAAAGGTTCGTTGGTGAGCCCGTAAAACCAACATAGGTTTTTGGTGAACCCGGAAAACCAAAGTGTAAAGGTTTTTGGATTGTGAGCCCGGAAAACAATCCAACTGTAATCCGCGGGATTATAGTGAATTCCCAAGGGGTCGCTTGGAGAGTGGACGTAGGTGCTAAGGAGAGCACCGAACCACTATACTTCTTGTTGTTTGTATTGTGATTTGTTTAAGTTCACTAACTCATCATTTAACACAAGTAAGATAGTTAAAATTAAAAGAAACCAATTCACCCCCCCCTCTTGGCTTGTCACCTTGGGCAACACCGTATTTATTTACGATATAAGCTAATTAACTAATAAAACTCGTCGTCTATCAAAAAAAGTGAGAATCTGACATCTCATAAGATTTTTTAAAAAATAAAAGACAGAATAAATATAGAGGGGGGATGGGGGTGAAGCGGCTCATAGCTTTGATTTATACCTATCGATTAGAGGTGAGCAAACCCTGGGCCTGGCCGGGGTCTGTGGCAGAAGCTAGATCTGATGGCTATGCCCAAGTTCGGCCTAGCCCGGCCTGGCCTAACCATCAGTTTTAAATTTTTGTCCAGGTCCAATCCAATTTTTGCAGAGCCAGTTCCAGGCCTGCCCATCGACCCAAGCTGTTTTAAGTTTGAAATTCAAACAGAAGATATCCAATTCTTCTCAAAAGATGGGCCTGATAAACAGCTCAAACAATGCAGTAAATTTAGGCCCACAAAGCCAGCCAGCTTATTTACATCCTTAGTTAACCTATCACTCTCTATGATATTTGTGTGTGCACGTGTGTGCATATATACATATCGGGCCTTCAGGTCTGGCTATTTTTCAAATTTTTTGGGCTCGCCTCATAGGCCTATTTTCAGTGTCCAGGCCCGCTAAATTTTGCACTGGGCTAGGTAGGTCACCTAGCCCATGATCAGCTTTACCGTCAGACTAAGAAGCATCAATATTTTCATACATTAGACAATAAAATGTAATATGCCCATGATAATTGCTTATATAGGTTACAAGTGATAATTAATTGATTATAATTATATAGTAGCTATGCAAAATCCATCAAGAAATTAAAAATGAACTACAACAATGGAGGAAAGAGAGGAACAAAAAGAATACAAATTCATATAATTCTGACAGAATTCATCAATCTAACAAGATTTGGCATCTTTTCACGTGCTGGATAACATGATTATACCATACTACATAATTTAACGGCAGAAAATTTTTACTCATAGATATCATAAGGAGTGCAGGGGTCGTATCTAATCGATTTGGAGCTAAATCGAAAACTCAATTGATTTAAACGTGTTTCCCAAATGAAAATTAAACTGGTCATCTACAAAAACCACTTGAAACTAATTCAAAAAAATTAGTTCATTTCGAGACAGTTTATCGAATTGATAATCTATTATATATATAAAAAAATTGAAATTCATATATATAGACATATTAGGCCGGGTTGTGCTGATTCAGTTTGAATACACACACACACACGTAGGTTGGGTTGGGTTAGGTCAGATCGAATGAATCAATTTTTTGAAAACTCAAATTGAAAGCAAACTGAATTTCGGTTCAAAATTTTCTCAAACTGAAACCAAATCAATTTAAAAAAATCAATATAAACCGAACCAAAAATATTGATTTAGATTAGATTTGCAGTTTGGCCGTTTTTTACACCCCCCTAGTAGATTCTTTTCATATCTATAATTAACCCTAAAAGTTTAATCATTGTGCATACTAAATGAAGTTAGGTCTTAAAAAATAAGCTTCCAGCTTCCATAGCAACATCTTTTTTCCCAACCTAATCTAATATTGTACATGTTGCTAGAAATCAGACCCGAGGGTGACCGCTAACCAAGGAGGAGGAGCTTCTGTTGCAGTACGGTGGCGGACGGTTGTCTCCAGCAAACTTGCAAGAAGCCTGGACCGGGGAATCCGACGAAGACCCGCCGATGCTTAAGTCAGAGAGGGATCTTGAGATATTTTAATGGAGATGTTTTCTGGCGAGGGGAGAAGATACCTCTTTCCCCGGAGTCCTCCCCTCTTTATAGGAGGAGGTGTAGCGGTTACTCATAATCAGATGTGATTATGCAAATCTTGGGTTAAATGAATCTCTTTAGATGGCACGGAATTTTAGGCTAGCTAGCAATCGGTTGAGATTGCATGGATTCAAATATTGACAGCCATTATGGCAGAGATTGCGGAATTTGATCCTGAATATGGAGAATTTGGTGAGACCTTCTTTAGGCAAACCGACTTGACTGTTTGTGGAGTCGGGGTCGGTCTCAGCTTCTGACTAGGTCTTCCTTGGCCTGGAGGTCAATCGGGCTTTGCTCAGCCGAGACCATGCCTGCCGAGGTCATGCCTGCCGAGGTCATGCCTGCGGATATCATATTTGCCGAGATCATGCCTGCCGAAGCCGTGCTTACCGAGGTTATGCTCGTCGTTGGACTCGGATGCTTTAATCACATGTATTGGGTGGTCTATTTTCCCCCCATCACTATCCTCCGACTTCTGAGTTCGAGCCATTTTCGAGCTCGGGCGAAGGAAGTAGCTAATTTTGTCATGCTGATGAGATTAGGCGGCTTCAAATCATTTTGTCGTTTCAAAAGAAGGGGAAAAGATACTTTTGGGTGTTTTTAATGAGAGCACGAGGTGACAACTTTTTGTTTTTTGAGGTGATTTTGAGCTGCAACTTCATAATGGGACTCCAGTGTTCGAAGAGACGGCTGCTCCCATTCCGTTTTTAAAGCAGTGATCTAGGTTGATACGCTGAGCCGATTTTCGAGACCGACACGTGGCATAATATGGACGCGAGGCGTAGCTTGCTTTTGTCAATCCAATCCATTGGGAGAGTCTATATAAAACCCAAACCAGCCCTAAAAACCTTCATTTGGCTGCCACAGTCTTCATCTTCTTCTTCTTTCATTTTCTTCTTCCCGTGATTGTTGTTTGGTCTTCCCTCAAGGTACTTTGGGGTGTTTTTTTGGCGATTTTTCTCGATTCTTCATTTCCGGCCGTTAGTATTTTCGGCGAGGACTACGGTAGGTTTTCTTCTCACGTTTGCTCGGAGGCCTACCTTTTCTTCTTCTTTGTTTCTTTTTTGTTGAGGTCAAGGTAAGGTCGGGCTCCGGCCCGCGCGTCCAGTGCTACGGGAGGATTTTCCGTCCTCCGACCTCACCATTAATGAGGTCAAGGGAGGTGGGGCTCCGGCCCGCGCGTCCAGCGCTACGAGAGGATTTTCCACCCTCTGACCTCACCATTGATGAGGTCATGAGAGATCGGCCTTCGGCCCACGCGTCCAGCGCTACAGGAGGATCTGTCGCCCTTCGACCTCGTCCTCACCGGGCTCAGACAGCGGAGACGACTGCTTCTCCTCAGAGGTATTGTCCGCTTTGGGCGCATCGTGCGCTACCCTTGGAGGTCCGCGTAGGTACTAGCCCCTTTGGCGCGTCATACGCTACTCTCACAGTTTTGCCTCACAAAAGACGTCTCTGAAGAGAAAGGGGTTGTCCCCCTCCATTTAAGGAACATATCTCTCCGCTATCTAGTCGATGTGGGACTAAGTTCAGAACCCCTTATTCCCACAACAGTACAAATAAATAATTATATGAATTAATTGAATCTTTTATTTAATATTCTTTTTTACCATATGGTGCGTTTAATAACCAATCTCCCTTAAGTAAAGGGATGCATAAATATCCAAGGCAATTACATAAAAAGAAAAAAGAAACCAAATAGGCTCATATATCACAATCATATCTGTGAGGTATAATAGATCCGTATCTGCTGTATTGGTTGTCTCTAGGTCACCGAGAATGCTATATAATATATAAACAAAATATTGATGCGTATTATATTGGCCGCCCACGAATAGCGGAGGAGGAGGTCGAGGCAAGGTGGGGACTGCAAAGGGATGGTTTCCCCTTTGATTGGAGTTTGAATGGTGAGCAAAAGTAGAATTTGTAGAACAACATGCTACTCGGTGTAGGTCAAACTTGCCGATCTAAGTTCCTAAATAAATATTAATTAAATTAAACAAAAATAATAGAAGAAAAAATTTGGAAGAAAAAAAAATTATTTTTAAAAAAATAAAAGATGAAACAAAGAGTTTGACTCGAAGTCTCACTGCCCGATACGTAAAAAAAAATACTCTCTTTCTTACTCTATTGAAAGACACTCTTGTATATATTGGGTTTGAAGCTAACTTAATTTGTACTAGCACTAAAAGACAAAAAATTTCAATTAGAATTCGAATAAGGAATTAAGATAAACTAGGACTACAATCGCAGTATAAGCACGAAAAGTAATATGGACTTCCAACAGGAATTCATCTAGGCTCACAAATGATTTGATCAAGTTGTGCTGGGAAGTGATGTGATTTTTCAATCAATGGCTAATGTGAAATGTGAGGTGGTACTTTGTTATTTTTCCCTTCTAACTTTGAAGTGGTTTCAGTTGAGGAGAGGAATGTATTTGATTGGTCGAACACTTTTGCTTTTGAGAGAGAGATGAGGAGCCATGAGTGGTTGTTGCTTGGTGCAATGATAAGGCTTGGATTGACATGCGTAGGTCCTTGGATAATCTCTTTGTGCAAAAAAGTCAATGATCATAGCTGGGTAATTGACTTTTTGAAAATAGAAAAGCATCAAATCATTTTATGAGAAAATAAAATAAAAAAAGTTGAAAGGAAAAAAATCTTGATTCTTCAATGGTTATGATATAACATAGAATTTGCTCGGGTTACAACTATTCTAACAAAAAAAAAGCGAAATTATTAGATAATAAGATAAAAAACTTTCAAAAACTTTCCTTGAAAGAAAGAATTCTTGACTCCAAAAGAATATTATCAAGGACAATAAAATATAATTGAGAAAAGAAAAAGAACGAGCTAATAAATTAGTTGGGAATATGCCCCTCAAAACTACTAAGCCCATACAGTAAAGCTCAGAACCTAACCCCCAAAAAGAAGAAAAGCTCCAACTTGCAAAGAACTCGCACAGCCTAAGGTATGATGTGCAACAAATCCTGAATATAGAGAGAGAAAACATCTTGCACTAGAGTTCTGGCACAAGGGGCATAAGGTAGAGAGATGATGCAGAATTGAGTTTCAAAAACTATTAGCTAAAATGAACTATCTATTGAAGTAATAAAGAGAATGAAAGAAATAAAGTCCAAACATGCTAATGAAATGTACTCTTTTTCTTCTTAAAATTATTCTTGTTTCTAAATTCACAACCAAAGACAATATTTGACATGATACATTAGTCCATCCCAAAATGAGAGCAGCTTTAATAATTGTTCTTCAAAACTAAACTTGATGTTTTCCATGGCTGATATGCCAAGATTGGACAACAACCAAAGAAAATGATAACAGAATTTGTGGATCAATTTAAGATATAGAGGTATAAATGTCATCTTTCAATATCAGAGAATGAACTTGTTAAAGCAGCATAAAATATGTTAGATATTGCACTTAGGAAAGGAACTTGAAAAAATGGGTTTCACAGATAGCGTAGATAAGCATGAAAGAAGAATATCACAAGATAATTTTTATCTTGAGTTATGTTATCAAGATCCTTATGTTAGCCAAGGTAGTAGCTCTAAATACATTTATTGCAACAGCTCAATCCGACACAAAAATTTTAGCACATCACTTGTTAATTAAAATTCTGATACTTTGGAAATTTATTTTGATTTTAAATTTGATCATACATAAAAAAGAGGGTAATGTTGATCAAATTTTTGAACACTAAATTATTGGAAGGTTTGTTCAATTTTTAGATATGCATACATTGCTAATGCCTAAAAAGAAAAAGATAGATATTTTCTTTTGTAAATGACTTAGTTATCAAGATATGTACTAATACTTTTATGGCTTTTCAAATTCCTATGCAAGAGAATACTAAAAAGATTCTTATAATTTTTAAACAAAACAAAGGATTATTAAAAACTTGTTGGACATCAATAATTATATGTTTCTTGAAATGAAATCAATTAATATGGATTCTTTAAAGAAGAATTTGGAAAATGAAGCTTCATTAAACCCCAGAAGGAAAAAGAAGCAAAGTGGTCAAGGTAGATCCACTTATTGGCATTTGCTCAAGATAAATAATTTGTGGAGTTGACCAATAATAAAAAAAGGAAAGATTTGAACACATGATAAATTATCGAGTTTTTAGTTTAGGGCACTTTTTTTTTGTTTTATTAGTATGTCAAAATAGGTTATTAGTCTTTTAACATATTCAGCCAGTTTAATGAAAGTGCAAGTCCTCTATAGTTCGGACTTGAATTAGAGAGGGCTGGTTCTTTAAGCACAACTGCTGCTGGTGATTTTTGGATTGCTAACATGGAGTGCTTTCATTGATTTGCAAGACAACAAGAGGGCAAAGTACTCATCAGATGGGCTCTAGTCGGGGCCACCAGTGCAAGTTAGAGAGTAAATATTTGGAGTGGGAAAGAGATGAAAATTCACAATAGTGAGGGAATGAGAGACTTATGTTTCTAACAATGGTGTGGGAGAAAAAACTATGAGATAGAGTAACCATATTTGCATACTTGGTGCCTTAGACCCCCTTTTCTAGAGGAGTTGTTATCCCACTAAGATGGGATTCTTCAGAGTCCGAGTCTAAGTAAAAGACTATTTCATCGACCTACGGAAGGTCAGCTCGTCGGCCTATGGGAGGTTAGCTCTTCGGCCTATGGGAGGTTAGCTCTTCGACTTGGTGCTCGAGGAAGGACTTGGATATTTCTTCGAGAAAAAGAGAAGAACAAATAAGGCTGGGTTCTGCTTCCTCTGCTTTCTAAATCTGGAAAAGAGAGAAAAGAGAGTTCTGGAAAGAACCAAAGAAAGAAGGCAAGAGAGGAAGAGCTTTGACCTGCACGAAAGAAGAGTAGAATGATAGTACAAGCTGATAGATGAGCTATGAGATATTGTACTTGGGTTTCTTGGCCCTGTTTATATAGAGAAGAAGGCATGGTTCTGTTACAATTGGAGGTGGAAATCAAAGAATGGGCTCTAACCGTCCTTCCTTATCTGGATCTTATTAATCGCGTGGAGTTGTAACCGTTCCTCTTAATTCATCCAGAATTCAAATTTGTTTGAAATTGGTCTTCCTGCATGCCTCGTGTCGGCCCATGATAAGCAGGTTGATTTTAGGCCACATAACATACCCCATACTTCTAAGTCCGAGCTTTATTTCTAACTCAGGCAAAAGAAGTATTAAGATTGCTCATTAACTAGTTTTAAAATTGAATATTTTATATGTTAATGAAAGCAATTTTATTTCTCCTCATATCTTATTTCTTTTGAGATGTCTGTATTTGAGGTTGGCTTAGTGAGGCAAGGTGTTAAGAGTAGGCTCTGAGAGGTTTGAAGTTTTTGTTTCCAGATCAGACCTTTTTCCCCCTATTTCAGCATCGTTAGGTTGCCACAATGGTTATGCTGCTACTCTGGTTAAAGCTACGGGAGATAGATCTCCCGGATCCCAAACCTCTGGAGGCGATAAAGTTGTTCCAACCAGAGTTTTATCTTTTCAGTAGTCAAACTGCCTTCCTGGTTGATAGCTACAGTAGACGGATCTCTTGGACCCCAAACCTCGTAGGGCTGCAATGTTAGCCCAACCAGGTCTTCATCTTCTTGATGGGATCTAATGGGAGACATGTTGGAGTGATTTCTTGTCTTAGGTGGTATGGCTTTTCATTTGGTTTTCCATAGACGGTTCCAATCTGTTTCTATGGATCTCCGAATTGTTGATGTGGAGCGATTCTGTTGATCTACATGACAACAAGAGGTTAGAGAACTCACTAGATTGACTTCGACTAGCCCTCCATTGCTTAACTCAGAGAGAGAATATTTGGAGTGCGAAAGAGAAGGAAATTCATAACAATGAGGGAATGAGAGACTTTTGGTTATCTTTGATAATAGTATGGGAGAAGAGAGTATGGGGTAGAATAATCTGATCTGTATACTTGATGCATTGAACCCCCTTTTATAGAGGAGGAGTCATTGTCCCACTAAGATGGGATTCTTCAGAGTCTGAGTTTGAATAGAAGACTACCTCTTTGGCCTATGGGAGGTTAGCTCGTCGGCTTCCGAAAGGTCAGTTCGTCTGCCTGTGGAAGGTTATGTAGTCGAGGTTGTGGTCCTCTGAGATCGGCTTAATAACTGATATAGCCTAAAGTTGGCTGCATGGTAGGTCTTCTCGGAGAGGAAGAGCTATGACATGCACAAAAGAATACCAAAATTTTAACACAATGAAGTCCTCATGTCCTCTTTCTCCTTTTCTATCTCTCCACCCTAATTCCTCTATAAGACCAACCTGGTTGGACCAATCATTCCAGTTTCATACCAAACTATATTTCAGGAAAAAAAAAAGCATTGGGATATTGGTGCAATGCATAGACTTTTTGTTTGGTTCTTTTCTTCAAGCATATATGGTTGGGCCGAGAAAACACTAATTAAAACATCAAAACAAAAGGCCACCCATCGTAGCATAGTAATTGACTCTCTTATTAACATTTAAGTTTGTTGTAATTATCGGTCCCCATTATAAACACCAACAAATCCACATGTATGCATGTGACTACCTATTATTTCTTTGCATCGTTCCTAGATACATTCCCCATCCTTGACGGAAAGGAAGGGGAAGAAACCCAGAAGCTTCTATGAGTGGTCTACCGAGCGAATAAGCTCTGACGTTCTCGTCATGCTAAGAATTAAAATCCATTCAAATCTAATCACATGCACTATAATTGGCCCATGGTCAGTTGATACCATTTGTCACAACCCAGGTCCTCACCCAAAATAGCTAGCTGGAAGGTATTATTTGGGTTTCTTGATACACACGCCTACATGGATCCTCACATACATCTCGCATTTAAGCCTCGACATCTTTGTCAGGCTAAAAGTCCTAGGTATTTTATATGTGAGGACTGTGCGGGCATATGTTTGGTCCTACATCGATTATTAGCCGAGAAGATCTTGGGTACTTATATAGAACCAAGAAACCAAAAAAATACCTTCTCGCTAGTCTTTTTGGATAAGGTCCTACATTGTTACAAATGGTATCAGAGCGAATTTGGCCCATATTCTATGTAGGCTAGGAGACACTACAACACGAGTTCATAGAGGCTGACCACAAACCGATTGTGGTGCTTGTAATTAGATTTGAATGGATTTGAACCCTTAGCCTGATGAAGATATCGGAGCTTAAATAGAGAAACGATGCAGACATATATTTGGTCCCATATTAGTTATTCGTCGAGAAAATCTTGAGTATTTAAATGAGATTCTCGGTTGTTACATTTCTCGTGTTTCGCCTTATCCTGTTCCTTTTTCTTTTCTTTGTTTTTTTTTTGCTGAAACATATGTATTATACATAGCAAGTATGAATACATCCAAAGAAATCAAAAGATGATAAGTCTCGGAGGGCACCGAGTAGTCCCCTCTCTCCCAACCATAAGATCTCCCTAGAATGGTTAGCCACATAGGAGGCTACTCAATCTGTTGTCTCGTTGGCCTCTCAATATACATGCTTAGCCTGCAAGGCCATCCCAACCCTCACCATCGCCCAAATATCCCTAAAGAGAGGATGGTAACCACCCACCCCTCTTATACTCTGCTGGATCCAACCAATAATAGTAGCCAAGTCGCCCTCGCGGACTAAGGTATTGGCTTGCAACATATGCCAAGCATACCTTAGGCCGATCCAAGCTGTCCACAACTCCGCCCTCGGAACGGAGGTATCAAAGATCTGGCAACCACCCTAGAGTCCGGACCGCTAATGATGAAGCCCGCTCTTCTCTTGCTGCTGCCATCCAGTACACATCCGTCAAATTTAACCTTGAGGAATCTCGGAGGTGGGGACTCTCAGGTGAAGAACACAGGGCAAGATGCTCCAAGAGTAAAAGAGGAGCTCCAGATGTCCCGAGCAGTCAAGGTACCATTAAACATATGTGACCGAGTAATCTTAGCTGCTGGCTCTCGGCACTTTCGGCAACGAACCTTGGAGGGAGTAGCTATCATCGAACGTCCAAGCATTTCTGGATAGCCAGATTTGATGTGCTGTATAGGTCACCACAGTTGCCGCTTGCCTGGATCGTGGGGAGGTCACCCACTGTCTGACTTCTTGCAGGAATGACGCCGTGTCGCACCGAACCCCAAATGGGATCATGGCAAAGTCCTAAATCATCCTTGCACACCGGCACTGGAAAAAGACATGGTCCACAGCCACCAGGCACAAGAGGCATTGGGGATATATATCTAGCCCCTTTGTACTCAGGATGAACCTCGTTAGGAGCCATCCCCAAGCAATCTTTCAAAGGAATAAAGCTACACTAGGAAGCAGACCAAAGCGCCGAACCCGCGCACAATCCACTTTCGGGTGCTGCCCACTATGGAGGAGGCCGTAGACATCGCCCACCCTCACCGAGGATCTGCAAGAAGAGATTCATACCCTCACGTCAAGGTTGGCAGATCCGGGGACTGGCACTGATCGGATTCTCTCAGCAAGCTGGTCTCCAACCAGCTGGGCTACACAGGTAGAATCCCAACTAGCTCCTCTGGGAAGGAGGAGGTCGCAGACTTGTAGTCCTCCCAGGGCACCGATGTTGACCATAGTCGGCCAACGCCCCAAGGGTGGCGAGTCCACCCAAGCGTCTTCCATTGCGTCCACGTTCTGCCCATCGCTCATAAGCCATATGCAATTAGACAAAACGAGAGACACATACCTGCCGATTTTCTGCCACAAGGGGGAGCAGTGTTGACCCATAGCCAATGTTTGACCTGCCCGAATCAGACCATACCAAGCAATCGTCACCTGACTCTAAAAGTATTTGGAGCTCTAGGATGAATCTGGTCACATACCGAACTATCAAAGACTCTCTCTTCGTCAAAAGAGACTGCACTCCCAGTCTATTAGAGCGGTTTGGCTGACAGACTCTTTAAGGTGCACCTTGTGGCTCCCACCGAGGGATTTCTTTGGAAAAGTCGCGCGATCCTTGGGAGCACCTTCAGAACAATAGAATGAAACTTAGGTGGAATAATATAGAGGACAAGACCGACTTACCAGAATTAGGGCTGCAAATGGGTCGGGTTGGGTCGGGTCCTAGGTGACCCCGATCCGACCCGGTTGCATGTTCGGGTCCTAATTTTGGACCCAGACCCGACCCGGTTGAAAAACGGATCGGGTCGGGTCGGGTCCATACCTACCCCAATGGGTCATTCGGGTCGGGTCGGGTCCGGATCTGGTCGGGTCCGGGTCGGGTCCGGGTCAGATTTGCATTTTTAATTCAATATTTTGTCAACTCCAATACTCCATCACCGATTCACCAATTCACCATCAGGTGAAGCCTTTTGCAAGCTCAACAATTCCTCCTGAAAGGCTGGAAGCGTGAAAATAAAGACTTCACCAACATCAACATGACCATTTTTATCACAACCACTTATCTTTGTATGTTGAATGACATCCATTATCCAATTTTGAAGTCTATAGTGTTTTGATCAAGACCTTGTGACCCATCAATGGCAGGCTCATATTGCACACATTGGATTATTACATCAGTCCATGATTCAAGCATTCTGTGCACACAACCACAGGAATTCAAATATATGTCATGGTAAAAGAAGTTTCCACCAATACATGCAAAATCTGGGAGCACGCTGGACATGAAAAAAATAAATGGCATCCACGTAAGCAGTAAACTTGGATTTCTTCTGAGATTCAAGGAAGAACAATCACAATCACCTGATAGGAACAGTATACAAATGTCACATGCTCAAATATGGGAGAGCTGAATAGGACACTGTAAAGTGGATGAAGTACAGCTTTGGACATTAGAACCATGTCGTCAGCACTGGAATTATAAGCCACGTCATCAGCTACGAATGTGGAATCAAGCCGAACATTCTTCAATCCACATTGGTCCTGAAATAGGCAGAGATGGCGCCATTGGGTGCCGACAATCTCATGGTATGGACCTCCATCTTTCCAATATCATACATAACCTCGCAGGCAGCGTTTTGATCCACGAAGAAAGTTGAGACAAACAAGAAGGGGCATAAAGCAGGGTTACATGCACTACAAAATCCCTGTTGCAATGCTGGAAGTTGCATATATCTTCAAGGACTGCTCTGGTATATATGTCAGACCTGTTACGTCAAAAGACAGTTCATGAGATTTCACAACTGGGAGTAAAATACAAAATATATATTTAATTTCTCAAGAAGATTTTGCTTCGTCAGGTTTTCTCTCTCAATCTGCCAGAGTCATGGCCGAACAGCTATGAAGTCTCCGATCCCAAGACATGACAATGAATCGGAGAAAATAGGCAACAGCTACTGCAATGGTAGAAATAGACAAGCAAAGGAAAACAGCTATGAAGAATTTGGTTACCATATTTGCCAACAATTCCAGCCTTCTTGGTTCACTTCGTCTGCATGAAGAAAAGAAGAAACAAAAAACACACTTGTCAGGAGGAATCAAACACCTAAAGAATTATAACAACTTCTTTCTCAAACCATTCCAATTATTGATATCCACTAGTAAACATGAGACATACAGGACAAAGGCCAATAGACACTTCAATTCCACCACCTATGCACTAAGATGTAAGTTTATAATCAAAGCTGGTTACAGTATTAGCATCACAGGATTTTTCAAAGTAAAATTCAACCCCATATGACAAAGGACAATCCAAACAACAGCATTACAACCTGAGTCACAGTTTTAGGATCACAACATTACAATTTACTACATCACAGCAAAATTCTACCCCATATGACAATCCAAAAGGATGCATCACAACATCAACATCATGCAATTAACATCAACATCAACATCAACATCAACATCAAAATTCAGTGAAGATGACTTGTCCCATTAGTTAAGATAGATTACCACCATCCTGCATAAAGCAAAGAAGCAACATCAGTTTACGATCATTATACTATAAAATTATAAAGTTTAAGCATCAATGAGTACACTTTTATGTTTGTGCAGGAGCTTTGAAGTTATGCTGTCTTTGCTGGTTATGTAAACAGGTTTGTCATGCAATGTATACATCCTTCTAACTTGAACACATGGAATCATAAATTTCTCTTTGCTTGCACCTACATCTGATAGCAACATATATAATGAATCAATGATGCAAGTAGGTGGTCATGTCACATGAAATGATGCAAATCGGAGAATTCAAATGTAAGCATAATAATGAAGATGAACTCTACTACTTACCAGCATAAGTTAATCATCGATATTAATATCAACAATAAAATTCAACCCCATATGACAAAGGACAATCCAAACAACAGCATTACAACCTGGGTCACAGTTTTAGGATCACAACATTACAATTTACTACATCACAGCAAAATTCTACCCCATATGACAATCCAAAAGGATGCATCACAACATCAACATCATGCAATTAACATCAACATCAACATCAACATCAAAATTCAGTGAAGATGACTTGTCCCATTAGTTAAGATAGATTACCACCATCCTGCATAAAGCAAAGAAGCAACATCAGTTTACGATCATTATACTATAAAATTATAAAGTTTAAGCATCAATGAGTACACTTTTATGTTTGTGCAGGAGCTTTGAAGTTATGCTGTCTTTGCTGGTTATGTAAACAGGTTTGTCATGCAATGTATACATCCTTCTAACTTGAACACATGGAATCATAAATTTCTCTTTGCTTGCACCTACATCTGATAGCAACATATATAATGAATCAATGATGCAAGTAGGTGGTCATGTCACATGAAATGATGCAAATCGGAGAATTCAAATGTAAGCATAATAATGAAGATGAACTCTACTACTTACCAGCATAAGTTAATCATCGATATTAATATCAACAACAGTTTCGTAATCTTCAATCTTGTATTTTGTATGAGAAGGTGGATCATCTACAAATGAAGAAAATATGAAATTAAAAATCTCAAAGTTTTAAAGCACTAGTACAACTGATGCATGATAAAATTTATGAATGTTATAGAAATTGAACCTGCAAGATGAGGCAAGCTGTCTCGAAGCCAATCCTGTGTGCACACCAATATCTCAACCGTATTTGGAGATAGACTACTACGAAAATCATCCAAAACCCTGCCAGCAGTGCTAAAGGCAGACTCAGATGCAACAGTAGAAATGGGAATTGCCAAGATATCACGTACCATCCTAGACAATATTGGATATTTTGATTCATTGAATTTCCAATACTGTAGAATGTCAAAATTTTGATCTTCTAATGGATGAATCTGCTCCAAAAAATTAAATGGCATGTCATTTTTATTAGTATTATTGACTAATATTTTAATGTAAGCATCCAAATTAGAGATCGTAAAATACCTTCTCTTCCAAATAAGTCTCTAATTCTGACTTAGATGGTTGGGTAACTTGTACTCCATGGATGAATTCTTTATAGCCATGCAGAAAACGATTCTCATCTCTTCCACCATGGGATGTAGACACCCTCTCATCCACTTGATTAAGAAAGACATTTGTGCCATATCAAATTGCATAATTATCATACAAAGTTTGAAGAACATCATGCACTTTGTTGATCTCAAATGAAGCACGATCATCATTACCATGGATTGTCTGAAAGCAATATCTAATAAGATTCATCTTATGTCTTGGATCAAGGACAACCCCTACAGCAAGAATGTGAGAGCATTCCTTCCAATACTTGTCAAATTTTTCTTGCATCTTTAAAGCCATCATCATCACAACTGCATTTGAACTCCTAGATTCTTCAATCAAGAGCATATTTATTCTCCAAATCTCATAGAAATACAAATTTGCAGTTGGATTTTTTGTTTGTGAAAAAACTTCAGTTATAAGATGAAAAACCTTTAAGAAGTCACAAATAATGATGCCTTGAGACCAATCTTCCTCAGTTGGCGCACCTTCAAAATTAGGATCCCGGGCCACAAGTCGCATAAATACATCCTTGAATTGTATAGCATCATTTAACATGAGATATGTAGAATTCCAACGAGTAGGTACATCTAAGCATATCCGTTTTTTACCATTCATCTTGAATTGTTTCACAATTCCCATAAATAATTCCAACCTTCCTTGAGATGATTTTATATATTTAACAGCCTCGCGGATCCTATGAATAGCACCCTCCGCTACCTTCAACCCATCCTTCACAATCAAATTAAGAATATGTGCACAGCAACGCACATGAAAGAATTTACCATCCAAAAGTAAATCTTTTTTAAATTGTTTTTGAAGTTCTGTTGCTACAACTGTATTTGCTGACAAATTATCAAGAGTGATTGAACCCAACCTTTTCTCAATATTCCAAGATAAAATACAGTTAGCTATAGCATCACTAATGACTAAGCCTGTATGTGGTGAAGGAACCAACTTAAAATTGATAATATGCTTTTTCAGTTTCCAATCATTAGTGATATAATGTGCAGTGAGACACATGTATCCCAATGTTTGATTTGATGTCCACATGTCCGATGTTAAGCTGATTCTTCCACAGTTCATCTTGAACAAATCTTCAAGTCTTCGTATTTCCTTTTCATAAATTTTAAAGCAATCAGAAGACAATGTTGTCCTTGAAACAATATGAAATTCTGGTCTAAGGTTCCTAACAAAGGTCTGAAATGCTGGATGTTCAACTGTTGTAAATGGCATCTCTTGTAGAATTACCATCTTTGCAAGGTCCTCACGACTTCTTTCCTGATCAAATGAATAGGGAACTAACTCGTTCAATGGAACACCATCTTTTGAAGTCACGGTGCCTATTAATATTTTCTGTTTCTTATCATTATATTTTTTTGCCTTACAAATATTTGCATGTTTGTGAAGATGGCTTGTCCCATTTTTAGGATCAGCTGAAAAAATAAAATGACAATAATTGCATCTAGCCTTGTCTTTTTGATTTTCTACCTCACAATAATGATTCCATATCTCCGACCTCCTTTTTCTGTTCATTTTAGAGCTATCTGTATTAGAAGGCTCCATTACTTGAGAACCACTACAACGAAGTACACTTGAAACTTCAGCCATGTTTTCATTGCTATCCATCTCGGACATTAACCTATTTTGCATGCAAGCATTAAATATAGATGTATGAGCATAAAATGCAACTTTATACAATGAAAACAAAAAAATTAACGGCTTAATAACGATGTATATCTATGACAAATAACTGAATAAGTAACAAATATTTTAAATTTATATAAGGACAAAAATTTGCCACCAAAAATATAAATAAATAAATTCCTTCTTTAGAGTAGAAACTTCAACTTGAGAGTACAGATTTCAATTGAATAGTTACACACTTACACTGTTACACAGTTACACTAGCAGGAGCTAATTAATATACAGGCATACGGACAATCTAAACTTATTGTGAGCTAATTAATATACAGGAGCTAATTAATATACAGGCATACGGACATTAACCTATTTCATAGGCTTATAGCGTATTCATTGAATTTCATTCTCCACCATCCATGTTTTTTCATAATTTACAGAATTACAGCATGCAAAGCCAACTATAGAAATCCCTACTGTATGGATCCTCCAGTCAAGACCCAAGCAGAGAAAGTAGATCGAGGAAGACCACAGCACTGTTCAAAACCTCTTGCAGAATATCACAAGTTATGCAAAAAAAAACAAAAACCACAGCACTGTTCAAAACCAGATCAAGGAAGACTTTAGCAGAGAGAATGTCGTGCATATAAAATCTTGAAAACTATGATTAAATCTCAAAAAAATTGTGCAAACTAGGTTAGATCTCACAGATTGGTAGAAAATAAAACAAGTAGGCCGAAATGATGCTCCCCAAGTGTGGCACGCCCCTCCTCCAAATCTTCCGACTATCCCCGAGGACCCCGACGACCCCCACCTCTCCCTCTCCCTCTCCCTCAAGTCCGGCGTCGTTGCCCTGTTACAATGTAAGCCCCCTTCGCCGGAACCATCTCCCGGCCTATGCTAAAAAAAATACGGAGGACTGGAGGAGGGACATACCTTGGGACGCCGAAGAATGGAAAGAGGGAGATCCGCGGAATGGGGAGTCGGAAGTCGAAAGATCTAGGGCACCGAGCACGGAAGCGGGCTACTCTTCTCCAAATGATCCTCCGCCGCAGCTCAAGATCTAGGGCACAGCCGCACGGGAGATCTAGGGCACCGAGCACGGAAGTGGTCTACTCCTCGACGTCCTCGTCTCCTCCAGATGATCCTCCGCCGCACGGGACTCGGGAGATCTAGGGCTAGGGCACAGCCGCTGCGCCGCACGGGAGAGAAAAAGGGAGGAACGGACCGTCCAAGTTCCAACAGGTGAAGCGGTCCAGCGGATGATTTATATATCATCCGTTGGACCGTTGCGGGCTGCGGGCAAAGCACAGAGGCCAGAGCACACCTGTGACCTGTTGTAGCACTGCGGGCCTGCGGCCCAATGGGCTGCATGTCTTAAAAAAATGATCCAAAAAATTGGGTCGGGTCGGGTCGGGGTGCGGGTCGAAATTGGACAGACCCGACCCGACCTGAAAAATAGAACGGGTCCAAATTTAGGACCCGACCCGGCCCCGCGGGTCCTAAAATGCGGGTCGGGTCGGGTCTTAAGCGGGTTGGGTCGGGTCGGGTCACGGGTCGACCCAACCCATTTGCAGCCCTAACCAGAATCACTCCCCCCATCAGATAGGCCTGCCGAGCCGTAGCCAACGTCTTTCCCTTATTCGTAGATCTTGAGATATAATTCTTTTCCTCTCCGTCTTTTACGGTTCTCGCGATGAAGACCGTCTCGCCCTCCGGCTACGGCACCATCCCCACCGCCGTCCCCCCTCCGCCTTCGGAGGCGCCGCCGGCGCCGTCCGCCGCCTCCCGCGCCACCGATCTGATCACCGGATTCAAGGAGCAGGGCCAGGCCCTGATCGCTGCGCGGCGGCCGTGGCAGGAGCTCCTCAACTCGGGGGCCTTCGCCCGCCCCTCCACCACCGGCGAAGCCTCTGCCCGTCTTCACCGCAACCTCGCTTATTTCCGCGCCAATTACACAATCGTCGTCCTCGTTGCTGTCTTCCTCAGCCTCATCTGGCACCCCTCCTCCCTGATCGCTTTCGTCGCCCTCTCCGCCGCCTGGCTTTTCCTCTACTTCTCCCGCAACGGGCCCCTCGTCCTCTTCGGCCGAGCGATCGACGACGGCGCCGTCCTCATCGCCCTCTCCGTGGTCACCGTCGTCGCCCTCATCGTCACCGACGTCGCGTCGAACGTCCTCGCGTCAATCATGGTCGGGGTCGCCATCATCGGGATCCACGCGGTCTTGAGGACCACGGACGATCTGTTCCTCGACGAGCACGCGGCCGCCAGTGGTGGATTGCTCTCGGTGGCCGGAAGCCCGGTGCGGCAGGCCTCCGTCCGGGTGGTGTGATGCGATTGATTGCTTTAGCTTGGGCTGGAATTAGTGTTTTCTCGATCCATGTCTTGAAGGATTGGAGGGGAATAGGATAGGAGTGGTTGTTTCTTCGAGATTTCGGGTCAGTTATCTGTTGATGGTTTGGATTAAATGATTTTGGTTGGTCTGCATTCTTTCTGTTCGTGGAGTGCTGATGGCTTATTGATGTGATTTCTTGGCTTGAGGAGACCGACGTTTGTGCTTACTCCTCCAGATTATGATTGCTGCTTTCCATTGGATGTTAATTTTTTATGATTCTCTGTAAATGCATTGGTGGGATTACTTGTAATAAGTAACAGCTCTTATGGTGGTAAGACCACACTATGTATGAGTTTCAATTATAATTTTGTATCATGACTATCAGCATTTTTGTTTTGAATATCATGTTGAATTAGGTTACATGAGAATTATGAAATTTCAAAGTATTCATGCTCGGATTAACTTCATGCATAGCTTGGTTTAATGAACTTTTGGAAATTCTATGATATTTTGATGAAACCATTCATTGAACACATCTAGTTTGAATTCATGTATTAGGTTCATAAAAGCACTCATTGTCATGAAACTTTTTGGTGACTCTCGCTTTTAAAACTTTTATTTATCTGTTCATTATCTTGCATTTTAACAATAGCTATAGTTCTTGATCATCTTATTGTTTCTGAGCTTTATAAGCAGATGGTCTCTTATGCCTACTTTCACCCAACTTAATCAATACTTATATTGATTACGAAATGCCATACTCATATATTCTACTTATGTTCTTTGTTGACCAGATATAGTATAGTTTTCTCTCCTTTTATAACTATCCCCGTCTAGATGTTTTTTTTAAAATTAGTTTCTAAGGCTTTAGTTGCACATTGCTTTTTCAAGGTAATTGAATGATATAATTTGCTTTTTTAATTGCTACATCATGGTAAAAGATGCTACCAATTTCTTTGTAAGTTCCTTCCCGATTTTTTTGTTTCTACAAGTATACTACCTCAAATTTCAACATTAACTTGATTGTTCTCATGCAAATTTTTGGATCTATACAAGTATCATAGTCTTTGTTTTCCAATGATATTGAAGAAATTCCTGTTAGTGCTGAATGCTAAATTCTGTTTTAACTTAGCATAAGCCAATATAACAAGGCTTACCAGCCCATGCTCATGTAAATGGGTTTTGCTTTATAAATCATAGAAGCTCATTCCATGGGGATCATGTGCAGCAACACCAAATTCCACATCCTTCTTGACAACTTCTATCAAAAAGTTATAATGCTTGTCATCCCAGGGAAAGTCTTCACCTGTGATCACCTGAAGAAGAGAATTGGAGATCTCCTGGGCTGCGTCTCCTTTTGGGAAGTGAAGACCAGCTAACTTCCTTTCTAACCTTGTATGATGATGCATAGAAAATATGTCATGGTGGGAAATATCTTGGGCATCTCTTTATTGAGGCTTGTAAGATCTTCTTTTTTGATGGAATAAGGTCCCTTCCTAATTGTTCTCTTTTCTATTTTATGAGCAATTTTGAGTCAAGAATATTTGATCATGGAAAAGATATTGGTTGGACTTCAGCAAATGGATGGTGGTTCTATTGGTATATTGTATATTTATATGACCCTTCATAATTTGTTTGCTAAAAAAATTGGATGTATTTGCTCCAAATAGTTACTTTTTATGCACTTTTCAAGAATATACACTTTCTCAATCAGCCCCTGTTAATTTTTTCGAGTGTATTCCAATTAAAGGTTCTTTTCCTATCCTCTTTGTTACTCTGACTGATTATTGTAATGATATCTTTTTAAAGATTTTCCCCATGATGTCATTTTATTTTTTATCTTCTATAGTTGTCTAATCGTTTTACCTTACACTTTTCATGAATAAATTAGACCCTAACCTTACTTATTGTTCATTATTGACAAAATTAAAAGAAAAATGCTTGTGGAATTCACAGCCATGGTATGCTATACCGGTCGGTACCGGTATGGCGGACCTTGTTCACAGCTTTCACCTAATGTTTCAACATCATTTGCTTAACAGATGTTACAAGCCAATAACCACCGGCCAATTTTTTTGTTTCTTTTCACAAGCACTCTAGGATTTTTTTCATTTGCTTTTCGTTTCCCCCTTTCCCCCTTTCCAATCCATTGGTATCCCTTATTTTGGTGGCCATGTTATCTTGATTCTCTCCTTTAACAAGATTCTCCATATAAATGTTTAATTATTCATTTCAGAGTAAGAACCTATCTGATAGGTTATCATATGATGTTTAAGTATTGACGGGATAAACATAATCAACAAACCTAGCTAATTTATTTAAAACAAGGTAAAGAATCTTATGCCATATTGATGGAATAAGAATCGTTGTTTACTACAGTTCCTGAAGTAGCTATGTCAAAGAAGATGGGCTTTGAAACAAGGTATGCAATCTCGGTACCGGGTATCATATCGGTACCTTATCAACTCCGTACGATACAGTACAGTATATCTCTATGCTGACATAGCTGTCTAACAGTTTTTTAATTTTCATTTCAGTACGCCTTATACGTACCTTGATACGGACCGGTATACGCCTCACTATGCCTTGGTATAGGACGGTACGCTTCAGTACGGATAGTACGAGGTTTGTACCAACTTGAATGCGTGTTTCGTACTAGTTTTCTTCTGGTACGGTATAGTACACCCGTACGGGGCAGTACGGGCGGTACGACAGACCTTGCTTTGAAACGTATCATCTATCTCTAGGTTTATATTTCAGATTGTGAAGAGGTTGCCCGTGAATTTCTTTTCTATTACTAATGAATATTGAGTCTACTTTCGTTCCATGAATATCAAATTTGTCTTCAATATTACGTTCAATTAGGTTTCATAAATTATGAGTTGGTAGCCTTGATGTTTTGAGGAACTCAATCAATGCATTGGTCTGAACTTTGTAATGTTCTAATGAAACCATTCAGTGGAAGCACCTATTTTGAATTCATTTGTTTATAATGCTAAAAGCTTCCAATCTCATGAAACTTTGATGACTCTCACCTTTTTTCTTTTTTCATATTGCATTTTAATTATAGTTATGGTTCTTGAGCATCTTATTTTTGGCTCTTTGGCTGACAAACATAGTTGGCTCCTTTCTCCTGCTTTGGACCAAATTGAGCAATACTAATTTTGAACTTCTGAAATGTCATAGTCTTGTATGCTGTACCTATATTCTTCATTGAATGGACATGGTCTAGTTTTTCTCTCCATTCAATAATTATCTTTTGTATCTAGTGTTCTTTCTCCTCCTTGTGACTTTGTGAGGCTTTGGCTGTCATGTCATTTTTCTTCTAGGTAACTGAATATTATGCTTTGATTTTTCAAATTGTTTGTTCTCGATCAGGTTATATCATATTCTTTACAAGTTTCTTCATAAATTTTTGTTTCTACGAAGATGCTACCTTGAATTCTGACATGATTGGCTCCTCTCTCAAGTATTTGGATGTGTATAGATGCTGCATGGTCTTTTTTACCCCAGTGACATTGAAGATTCTTTCTTGAGTACTGAAAGCTAAATTCTGATTTAACTTAAGCATTAGCTAACATATAAGCATAAGACAAAATGACAAGCCTTACCACTTGATGTACGTAGTCTGCTTTATGAATTGTGCATGTTCATCCCATGGGTTCTTGCATTCTTCTTAACAACTTTCATTATGGTTCTACTCAAGGTCGGAGGAATTGGTATCGGACCCATACCGACACAGCGAAATAGACAGGAGAGAGGGAGAATGAGAGAGGAAAAGAGAGAGAGAGAGAGCGGGGGAGGGAGGGAGGGACGCCGGCGGAGCCTGGCAGAGGCCGTGAGGGGGCCAACGCCAGGGAAGAAGGCTCGCTTAAGCGGCCGACCCCTGTTTGGAACGAAACAAGGGTCGTTTTGCTTAAGCCGCCCTTCTTCCCTGGTGCCGGCCCCCTCGCGGGCTTCGCTGGGCTCCGCCAGCCCCCTGGCGGGCTCCTCTGGGCTCCGCCGGCCCCCTCGTGGGCTCTATAAGGCTCCACCGGGTTCCCCCTCCTTCCCTCCCCCGCTTGCTCTCTCCTTCCTTCTTCTTTTCCGGTTTCGGAAATGCGTCCCATTTTTGGAGCCGGAACCGTACCGGTGAGCCATCGGTACAGTTCGAAATTGGCGGAACTGTCCGGTTCGGGTCGGTTCCGCCGACGTTGCTTCCACTATTTGTCATGTCAAAATCTTTATTTGTGAACCCATGAAGAGACAGAGATCGCCTGAGTGCCCTATATGAGATGGAAGACAAACCTTCTTTGCAACCTTTGTAGCGTGAGTGGAGAATATTGTTTTGGTGGGAGAGATCTTTGGCATATCTTCAATGAGGCATGTAATGTCCTTATTTTCTGATGAAATAAGGCCCTTTTCTAATTTCCTGCCTTTCTATTACATGGGCAAACTTTGGGGCAAAAATTAATCGGTTATTGAAATGGATAATAACTGACCAGATTTTATTGAACTTCACCAAATAGATAGTAGTTCTGTGGAATCAAGTTTTTCATTTATTGCATGATTCCTTTACAATTCAATGTATATAATTTTTGGATTTATTTTCTTTAAATAGTTAACTTTATATGCATTTTCTGTGAATGAGCACTTTGCTTTATTGGGCCTTCTTATGATATCCTGATATACAGCTTTTGTCACTCTTTTTGATTGTATCCAATTAAAGATGTGTTACTTGTACTCCTTAACATCTCAGCAGATTATTGCACTGTTATCTTTATAAATTTTCTCTATAAGGTTTTAGTGTTTATCTTCTATTATTGTCTCACTATTATTGTCTCAACCACTGAATTCCCTGCTTTCACCAGATCTCACACAACACCTGTAGCTGGTTAAGGATAGATGTCTCAACATTATCAGGTTGACAAGCCAATAACGCTGGCCAGTTTATTTCAGTTGCTATATTTGTGGTTCCTTGGCAAACTTGAAGCGTTATAGCTTTTAATTTTGCTTTTCTTTTTCTGATTTTTTTCCATATTTTTCGTTGGCGTCTTTGATTATGAAAGCGACAAAGTATGTTTGCATAAATTTTCTTATGTTACTGAATAGTTCGGACAAGACTTTGTGACTTTGGAAATGATATGTTTTCTTATGCATTTCATCATAATAATGAAAATGTACATTCAAATTCACATGGAGAAGGGGAAATATTAGCATAAGTTATAATTGATCGTAAGTTATAATGAAAACTTATGAAAATTCAACATATTTACTTGAGGCATTTGTGTTAGAATTGTAGTTTTGAAAAGAAAAATGTTTAAAACTTATCACATAGCATAAGGTTGGGCTCCTCCTTTCAGGTGTTTCATCAATATCCAGTGCTCAAATAGTTAGTTTAAAAAATAACATGTAAGCTTGAAAAGATTGTTATGCAAACATCTACATTACTTCTTTTAATTTCAGAAAGCATCTAATTTGTTGCTTATATGATTTAGGTTTGCAAGATAGACTCAACCATGCATGCTCTGAGTCCATTTTGTGTGTGTATGGTATGTATATGTAGATGTATATGCATAATGTTTATGCATGTATATGCACTGAAAAGCATGGAAAATATGATAGTGACATACTTACTGCTAAGCTTCATGTGTGTATGACATAAAGTTGAACTTTGACTTTCCTCTTATGATGTGTTGCTGCTGCTTAACTACTCTTTTGGTAACTACATGATATCATTCCTTTTGCTACATGCCTATTGTTAGTGAAGCTGGTGGCATCAAGTTCCATCGCTCGCTGCTGAAAGCTTAATTTTTGTGTCTGATAATCTATCATTTCTTCACATACGAGTAGTAGGCAAAGTTGGATATCCCATGCTCCTGCTATAATGTGTCTGCTTTCCGTTTCTCTGTATTTATTTTTTCATTCTTTGTTGAGCATTTATTTGTTCCTATTTTGCCTGAAGCAGTCAAGGGTCCGTTGGTTTTCTACGTAAGCATTCAGGTTCAACAACCGTAAGGCGGATCTGTTGCCTGGACAAACTTTCTCAAACTGCCAACAGAGTAGCCACTTGGAGCACATTAGCACTGCATGCTTCAACATGTGAAGAGACACTACATTCAAGTCTTGAAGTGTTCACTGCATGTTGACAAAGGTTATGAATAGCACAGGTCGTCGCATGATTCAGATTATCCAGGGGAATGGGGAACTATCTAGCACATTTTGGTCCAAGCAGACAGTTTAATGCATTTTTTGCATGGTTTAATGTGGTTTTGGCATCCGTGACGCACACACAGTTTAACTCTTGTCAGATGCTCTCTTGTGACTTGATCCAACCTAGTGATGTAATGCATAACTGGCCTGATATCTCTTGGAACGGATAAGCAGATTTATCACAGCTGAAGTATTAAACAAGGAAAAAATGTTCGCATCGAATATTTCTTGTTGGTCTCTTGTTCACTGGAAGCAATAAGCCCTGCCAATGGGGCTGGTGGTGGCAATTGTCGTAAATCTGGTGTTGCATGGAATCCCATGGTTCACCAAGAATTTTGATAGTGATGAAGTGCTGATAAACAAAGGCAGTTCTACTCAGATGCAGGTTAGCGTTGTGGTTTAGTTCAGGCAGGCATAATTCAGAATACTGGGGCAATTCAACTGTAGAATGTTCCATATGAATTAATGCAGTAAAGCCCACAAGCTCTTGTAATGCATTCCTCTTGCACTCATACCTATGTCCACAACCACGGCCACGATCCGTAATAATAATGGATGAAGTGAAAGGGATGGAAATATTCAACATGTAGCCCTACTATATATTCTTGAAGAGTGCTGAAAAAGATGATGCTTTAATTGCTATCATTGAAAAAACCATAAATTCCCTGCCACAATAGCTCATATTGGTGAGGATATAGAATGACAAACGAATATATGGTCTAATGACTGAACATGATAACTTGTAAACATATATTAACAGTTACAAAAGGGCAGAAATACGGACTGTAATTAACCAAGGTTTGCCCATACAGCAGCTCAGAAATGGCATAGGCTGACAACTACGAAGCTCAAGGGGCACTTAAAGACACTGAAGTTCTTGGAGATTTGAAAGAATGAGACAGTCAAGAGGCTGGAACCTTGTGGCGATAAACTAACACAATGACAAGGTCCTTGCCTGAAGATCCAACCGGTGCCTGGATTATATCTGATGATAGAGTTTGGAACCACAGATCAGCTACATTTTGCAGGGTCATCACTGAGCTCACTGTTTGACCTTGGCACATGATCTCCACCTGTTACAGGAGAGTTCAGTCAATCAGACAGGAACATTTACACACTGAGCATGACTGGATTATAGATTAGTCAAAATTACATATACGTATGCACTAAATTGGGCATCTATAGCAGATCAAATCTAATGCTTGATAAGCAGAATGTACTAGTCTACTTTGTTCGCAAAAGCTAGGAGCATGGAACTTAAAACTGCTATCTTTTCCCAAACGTTCCACTATTTCACATGAAATAATGCAAGGTTTGTGCATTCAAGTTCATGAATGGTTTTTTGCATGTCATCTTCAATTTTCTAATAAAGAAAGTAAAGATACAAAGTAAACATATCATAATGATGAGAATATAAGGCTACATTTTAGAGTATATAAGTTTCGTTGTGTAGTTTCGACAACTTTAGATTGAAGTTAGTATCGCATGTAAGTGAAATTCAAGTATTCTAATACCTTGCATATTGAACATAGATATATATTATTTGCTTCTTGAAAACCATTTGTTCAAAACTTCATTATATGCAGCCATTTTTAAGCTTTTCAGGAGTGAGCTCATTTAAATCCTTTCTTCAATTTTTGATATGACACAGAAATATATTTAATTTAAGCAATTTTTCCTCATATATCGAGGTCAAGAGGCTATCTGATCACATGCAGCTATGGAATGTTACATTTATTTTTTCTAAAATATGTATTTCTTGTGAAACGTATTGATTTTAATCGTGTTTCAATAATCTTTTGAAGTACCATAAGAAGGGCTATTTACAGGCCCTAGGCAATCAAGGCTTATGTTGATGATGTATCCCCTCTTTTGACTAAAGAAAAAGAAAGGAAAAACATTAATTGGTAATATATAACCTATGTGCTTAGATAAATAAATAAATCTCTATAATATGATAGCAAGCAACAAAACAAATGTTGAAGTAACTCAAGCAAGTATATATGGTTAGGTTTGTTCAGTTTTGGCAGAAATAATGCAAAACTACCGGTCCTTGATAAAAATTCAAAACTAAGGATAGGTTTCAGTTTGTTCTTGGTCAATGTACATTGGTTCTATCGAAACTTTAATTCATGCAACAGAGTATCTAACCATGATGTACCTTTCATTTGCTTATTCATTGCAAAAGTGTATACAGATAAGGTATAGAAGTCATTGAGGTCCACTCCTTAGATTGACTGCCATTTTATGTTTACTTCCTGGGGATTGAAAATTCTATATGTGGATTAATTTGATGGCCATTTTATGTTTAGTCCCTAGCGTATTCATGTATATAAAGAACATAGTTTGTTGTGTACAGAATGATGCCTGACTATGTGTTCAGGGGATAAATGTAAATGCTATGTATGAAGTATGCACTAAACATAAAATAGCATTTATAGTGAACATTATTGTTAAACTCAAAATGATGCATCGTTCGAACTGTGTATGATGTTGGTTGCATATTGACTAAAAATTATTTTCTTTAGTTTTATAGGAGCTTTGTTGAAGACTTTAAAGACCTACAGTGGTAGATTGGTGTCACCTGTCAACTTTTCAATCACTGGATTGGATCCCAACACCATGACAATCATTGTTCTTACTACTAGTTGGGATGGAATCTCACTAAAACCCCACTTAAGCCCTTGAAGGGGTTACCTTCATAGGCCTTCATTTGTTGGTAAATTGACAATTTTATAAGGATTTGAAGCTCTCCTAGAAAAAAAATGATGTGAAGTCCTCTAGAAATGCTGGTTTATATTGCCTACAAGCAATCTTTGTAGTTCATCCTTTTCTTTCCAGCCATTGTTCTGCCTCAACCACTTATGCAAGGGTCTACTGGACCTTCTAAATCTTCTCTTGATTGTATTTTGGAATTTTTTGGTCCCCTTACAGGATTTGGTGATTAGCAGCATGATAGTAAGCCCAAATTACCCTGACTTAACTCGATCTTTGTTAAAACCTTCTCTTTGGCATTTGAATCCTCCAATATGCTATCTTTAGCCTTACAAGCCATTTTTGCCAACATTTCCACTGCCAACTGTTGGTTTTGTTTGCCCTTTTCAGTTCCATCTCTTTGCCTCTTTAGAGTATGGCAAATGAACAACATGATAGGTATTTGCTTCAATTTTCTCTAAATCCAATGGGAACAATTTAAGCCCAAAATTTTGTCCATATATCTTTTTCTTGCTATTTTTGCATTATTTTCTTCTAGCAACTTGTAACCTTGTTTATAGTGTCCGTGATGTATGCGAATTTGCTCGCACACTATTGCATCAACTTTTTTCTATTCTCCAACCAATAACATAAAATGTTACAACGTTTTCTTCTGTGCCTTTCCTGCCAATTTTATGAAAATTTTTATCTTGGTTTGTGTCAAAACCCAAGTAGGGATCACTTTGCCCATAATTCCGAGGTAGACTGTCTTCCCATCGTTAACTCATAATGTTCCTTGGCACCTTGCAAGTGATAGGTCTTTTTTTGAATCATGATGCATGACTCCTTTTTCCATTAATTTTGTTGGTTCTTGCGAATCCCCTTACTAGTTAGATCTTTTGTTCACTGACATTTTTGGATCCAAGACTTAGATATGGACCCAAGGCATTACGAGTTTTAGGGATTTGATTATGTTTTCTCTAGGCTAGATCTAGGCTAAGTGCCTTTTGTAAGCATCTCCATTTGCCTTCAAATATCACCACATTTAATGTCCTTCATGTATTGCTCCAATGTTGCCTTTTTTTAAATTTTTTTCTTTAAGTGTGCAAGATCTTGACATGTGAAATGCATGTATATGGTTTTGATTGAGAGAGAGAGAGAGGAGAGAGGTGATCGAAAGGTTTGCCATTCCAATGCGTACGGCCCCGTACTAGGTGTAACATATTGTACCGGACTGAACTATGTACCAGGTGTTGGTATACTAAACCAAAATCTGTACCGAGCATTCGAATATTGTACCACCACGGTATTGGTACAGAATCTGGTACCAAGAAGGCGAACCTTGGGTGATTGAGATTTGAGTACTTTCTAGCTTTATAATGATTTAAAATATTTATGCAGCATTTGCTTCTAAAAATTTAGGCTTCACACTATCCAGTTCGAATCCTTTTTCTTTCATTTTTTTTTTATTTTTGGATTTTGATTTGAAGTTGGCATTTCCTTTGCTGACCTCAGATCAAAATTAGAAAATAAAAAAAGGCTGAAACACCCTCAATATGGTACGGTACGGATCCATACCATACCATGTTGGTCGCTAATCTCCATAGATCCCAATACTAGTGCTGAGAACCTTATTTGCAAGTACACTTCCACACAATATAGAGCGCCACTTCTTTGATAAATAACTTAGGAAGCTATCTTTAGTTGTATTTTGAGTTGATTGATTCTCCATTCCATAAAAGTAGTCAAGGAGAGGCAATTAGTAGAAACTATATTTTTAAGATGCTTTACAAAGTTATGTGCATGTTATAGTGTCACACCTCTCACCATTTTCTTATGGAATACAAGGACTTTTTTGGATTTCAATGTTGCATGCCAAGTTGGTTCGAACATTTGAGTTTGCAAGAAGCCATCATTTCAAGTCCCACACATCTTTGTGTTTTGATCTACTTTTGTTGCTTTCAAATGTTTGACTTTGATGCATAAAAATCCTTTTCTTTATTATACCCTTGTTTTAAATATCAATTTGTATTTCCTTTGTAAGTGCACCAAAATCTCCATTGCAGGTTCAACATTTTCATCTATTTCTGGCAAGAGATAACATCATCAACCATCTTCTTCATCTATTGACAACTGGATATGAATTGACTTCCTGATTTAGTTTGTAATTGATAGAAGAATCTATGCCACACGCCTATTTTTTCTTGATTCTCTTTAATTTCTTTTTTTTATTTTTATGGTAAGACTTGGCATAATGGTAAGGTTGCTCCAATATGACCTAGGTGTAATACGGAAACACCCTCTTCACACATGGAGATAAAGCTATTTGACACTTTGTAGACCTTGTAGTGGCGGGAGCCTCATGCATTGGGATCCCTTTTTTGCTGTTACCTCTAGTCAGGGCCACATGATAAGGCATGTGTGATCTAGCAAGGAAAACAACAACCAATCATCTCCTAGAACATGATTTCTCAAATATGCAGAAATTGCGACCGCCCTTCCATCGCTAGGTCAATGGAGAAGATGGACAAATGGCAACAACCATCAAGCATGGGAGTACCACTGACTTTATCAGGTTTGTCAGCCTATATCCACCTGTCCAACTTCCAAGATTTATCATTGGCATCAAAATTGCACTCAAATTCTTTTGTCAAACAACTTTTGTAGTTTGAGAATTCATGCGTCAATTAGATCCTACCATCAGCTGCTCTTTTTTTCCCGCGTAAAATGTCATTTTGCCTTCTTCTAGTAGTATCTTAGCTCACTTTAGACTTAGTTGTCACAACATCATGTTGTCATTGTTTTGATTGATCAGTTATGTTGGTGCATTGTTTTTATGATCTTTTCCTTGATGGTAGTGTATCATTAGGGTCATCAAGAGCTCATTTATTGAACTCTACATTGAGCGCTAAGTCACCTTTCACTATTCATACATGCTATTATATCATCTCATGTTGGTCCGCTACAATTTCTTAGACTGCCAGTCTCCCAACAAACTCGTATGATGACCCATTATGAGTTTGAGGGATAGGAACGGCGAGGGAGGTTATAGATTGTAGATTATAAAACATGCATAATTGCTTCTTCCTCGAGACCCCAAAAAATGGGGGATTTATCAACAAAATTATCTTCGCTAGTTTGCATAATTCTAAATACCTCAAGTTTTATAAGATTAGAGAAAGGACTAGAAGGAAAGGAGAAACTTCTTTAGAACATGGAGATGGGAAGAAAGAACTACAGAAAAACATGAAATGCATCAAATTCACAAACCAGTCATGGCCATAAACCTAATTAAGTTTGATGCAACCAACATTATTGGCAAAATTAACAACATGGTTAGGGTGTTGGTATCAGAAAAGGAGAATTTCAAGAGAGGAGAGGGCATTGGCTTTCCATGTTGGGGCATTCCTGAAACATTTGAATACAAACTCGAAGCTACTAGAGACTTTGCGAATAGATATATAGGAGAAAAAGCCAAAAAGTTGAATGTACAAATTTGTCAAACACATAAAATTACAATCAAGGTTCACCGTCCCAGTACCGGACTTTGTACCGGTGCCACACTAGCACTGTGTCGGTATGGTATGGCATGGAGTCTTTTTGGTATACCGAGTGTCGATACGTCTTTCTTACTATGTACCAGGTATCAGGACCAAATCGTTCAACCTGCCTGGGTCTCTAAAAATTGGTATGAGACCATACATATTCAACATGCTTGATGCCTTCATTTTTTCTGCATGTATGCGGACAATGTCCTTTTATTTCTCTATTGGCGCATGTGAAAACACAGGGTATGATAAGTCATACCATGCTAAGCATAATTTGGTAGAAACAAGATAAACAATATGCGAGACATTGTGAATATTAAGAATGCAAAAATCCACATAGGATAAAATTTAAAATTCACTTGAAGCTCTTATAAAACCTTAAAAACCATTAAGATTCACATAGTAGCTTGTGAGGTGGTTGTATGTTATACCATGTTAGAAGGAAAGGATTTTAACAAAAAAAAAAAAAGGATATCAGCAGCAAACGACACAACATAGCATGCAATGTACGTGTCATGCCAATGTCTTAACAACACAACACTCGCATGACATTGGCTGCTTGTCAGAGTTTGGAATTCAACCATCCCATTGCATCGTATCATCCTGATGCACCCTAGCTAGCATGGCTCGTTATGGCAGCTACATATCATGGCAACTCCAAGCTAGCAAACCCTTAGCACCTTGTACATACACAAGTAACTGTCAAGAATGCTTGTAAATCATATGGTGCAAAAACCTGTTGATTTATCCTTCGTTTTTATTTCATGACATTTGTTGCCTTTTTTTTTTTTCTATTGAACTCACTATCATTTTCATTCCTCCTAGACTCCTAGTGACATGTTCACCCTGCCTATGAATATCCTAAGAAATACTTCACTGTATTATGCCTTCTATCTTTAAGTATTTGAAACAAAACATTGACATCCATGACATGATTAAAAGTCAAGTCCTTACAAAAATATTATTTATCATAATGTAAATTAAGGCTGAAAATGGATAGGATATATATCAAATATCAATGTATCCATATCCATTTCTGTTTTTATTTGATAGATATGGATAGGAACACAAATATGAAGGGATGCTAAAATTCATATCCATGCTTGTTTTAAATGGATAGGATATAAATTGGATGTTGAAAATACAGATATAAATGGAGATAACTAAACATTATGAGCCACCAAATCAAATTTATTACAGTTTGGAAGATAAAAAAACATGTTCATATTGTAGCTTATATCTCTTTAAAGTTTATGAGCTATATAAGACTAAATAGGATTGCAAACAGAATCTGCTATTGAAATTTCAATCAGAGAGTTATGTATCCATATCTATATCTGCTTTTTCTTGATAGAAATGAATATATATGTGGATATTAGTTGGATGCTAAAACTTGTATCCATATCTAGATAAATTAGGATATGGAAACAAATCAAAATGATTATATACAATCCGCTTGCATTGCTAACCTCAATGGTACACTTATCAATCAACAAATCAAAGAAAAGGATGAAATAAATAAACAAATTTGAATGAGGATGGCTGAACTTAACATGAAGGTGTTAATAATGTTAAAAGACATGGCATTATATAAAATAATTGATACAGAAGTAGTTCAGGTGAACCCATCACCTATATTTAGGCTATAACCTTATTGTGATGAGGAAAAAGGTTAGTCTCTTTACATCAAGTTAAATGGAAAACAACTTCGGAAAAGCAATAGAATAACATACTATGACAAAATGAAAGTGATGTAGGAGCAATTGGGACAGCCTTTTTATGGGTCAAGGTAAGTTGTGCTGGTACTGAGATCCGTATCGGTTACCTGCCGGTATCGAGACTCATAACGGTTACCCAATGGTACGATATGGTATGGTACCATGCTATTCCATTTTGGGTCCATATAGACATAGCGAGAGCCAGCGAAGAAGGGGGACAGGGAGAAGGAAAGAGAGAAAAAGAGAGAGAGAGGGAGGCAGAGGAAGGACGGAAGAGAGAGAGAGAGGGAGAGGGAGGTGGGGAGAGACAGGCCAGGAGAAGGGGAGAGTGGGGGCTTTCGAGTCCCCTCTCCTCCTGCAGCACAAGAACAAGGACGTAGTCCTTGTTTCGAAATGAAATAGGGGCTCTTCTCCTATTTTTATTGAATTTTTTAAGTGAAATCAGCACTCCCTCCCTATCTCTCTCTCTCCCTCTCTCGGCCTCTCTCCCTCTCCCCTTTTCCCTCCCTTTTTCTCCCTCCCTCCCTCTTTTTTTCCCTTTTCCTCACTCCTCCCTCTCCTCTGTTTTGCTGGATTTCTCGAATCGAGGGGTGAAACGTGCTGGTCCCCTCTCGATACGGCTTGGTATACCTCAAACCAAGTGGTTCGGGGAGGTACAACATTCCATGGTGTGCATGAATTTAAAAGATTAGACTAGGATAAAATCTAATAGAATTTCCATGAAAAGTTAGGATAGTAGGAACAAGATACTAAAGGATCTCAAGATTAACAAAGGAGTCCATAGTCAACATGTTGTTGATATTTAACAAGTAGTAGAAGCATACATAATGGCCTTTTTGGGTGCCTCGGTAAGCTACTTGCCCAATATGCCATATTTGGTGCAAGCTAGCAAGACGTTGGGTGAAGAGATAATGTTGGAGAGGGGTCTTTTTTTTTTTTCCAAATACAAGAACTTTGTTTTGGGTTTTAAGCAGTTATAATAATCACCTCTAAAATCAAATTGGTTCTCCTAAAGAAAAGAAGAATTAATTCCCAGCATAAACTCTCCTTTAGTGGTTCCGATTTCATTCACAAACTACATAGTTTTTTAACTACATCTCTTAGTGGAAGTGTCGTTGGAAGATCTTATTGAATTGATAAGATCTTTGCCATCCTAATGAACCCTAAGAAAACTTTTGTCTATTTGAATAGAATATCAACCAATTTATGAAACATGAATTGTTAATAGATGCCTTGGGAACATTACTTGAAGTCATCGCCCTTGCTAAGTGGTGATGATGCATAATATTTCCATTAATAATTTAACTACAATTCAAATATGCTATTTTAGTTATCAATTAACCTTTTCAGATTTGATTTCTAAACTATCCTAAAAAATCACTCCAATCAATTCATGTATTGTACTCATTCCCTTTCTTGCACTCATTCCTTCTCTTTGTCACCATGAGTGGTTGAAATTTTGAGTATTGCTCCAAGAATCCTTTTTCATGTACACCAAAAGTTCTACCATGTTGCATGAGGAGATTGGTGTATATTCTACAAATTAGCAGAATACACAGGGGTAGTCAGATGTGGAGTTGCCAAGCCACTATAAGTGGCCCCAAGGAATTTTCTGTGTGCACATAATGGGCACCCCATAGCATTTTACTAAAATTTATTTATTTATTTATTTTTTGCTAAGATGGTTGGATCATACTTGACGAGTACAGATACACCCAATAAAATAAAAAAATAAAATACCTCGGAGTGCCAGGGGCAACTCCTTATCTCCAGCCCATAGGGTACTACCGGAGTGACTGGCTACATAACTAGCCACCCAGTTCGCAGCCCTATTAGCTTGACAGAAAACATGCTTGGCCTAGAATGCCTCTCCATCCCTCATCATTGCCCAGTATCTCGGAGCAAAGGGCGGACACAAACATTACCCCTTGGCCCCCTGGATCCAACTAATGATCGTGGCTGAGTCCTCCTCCAGGATAATGGAACTGGCCCGTAAAACATACCGAGCATGACGAAGGCCCGCCCAAGCGGCCTTCAACTCCGCACCCGAAATCGAAATGTCGAAGAGCTGACTACCCCTTGCAGCCACGACCCTCGCAGACGGTTTCCGAATAACAAAATGTGCCCCGCCCCGCGTACCTCCGTCCAAGATGGACCCATCGAAGTTGACCTTGAGAAATTTGGAGGTGGAGGCTTTCAGGTGAAAAACACCATACGGAATGCTACTGAAGCAAAATGGAAACTCCAGATGTTCTGAGCTATCAAGGTCCCTTCGACGGATAAGATGTGACTGAGCTCCGCCGCCTGCACACGGGCGCTCTCCACCACAAGTCTTGGGGACATACTACGTTCGCCAAAGGTACGAGCGTTCCTAGCCAGCCAAATCTGGTAGGACGTGCAAATCGCTCGGGTTGCCTCCTGGCGAAGCAGTGGGGACTCCGAGCATCGGCATATAGCCTATAAAAACTGGTTCCTCTAGCTCCAAACCTCCTGCAGGATCCCTGCCAGTCGCCAAGTCGCCCTAACCCATGTGCACTGAAACAAGGCATGATCCACCATCTTGTTCACACCATAATCCCCACATACAGGGAGAATCCTCAGTCGTCGTCTGCTAAGAACTGCTCTTGTCGGAAGACAGTCTCAGATCACCTTCCAAAGAAATAGGGCTACCCTTGGATGGAGTCCCAAGTGCCAGATCCAGGTGCAGTCAGGCCCCGGCTCATACTGCCGTCGGAGAATGCAAGAGAGATCGCCTACCCTGACGCTAGTCCTGGTAGAGGTGCTCCAAACTTGCACGTCAGGACCTGCACACCCAGGTAGCGGGAGGGATCGGACTCTTTTCGCCAGATGCCCTTCGAAAAGCTGAACCAACTTAGTCTCGTCCCATGCAGCCCCCCAGAGACAAGGAAGTCACAGACCCACAGACCCTTCGCAACCTCGACACTGACCATAGTCGGCCAATGCCACAAGGGGAGGGCATCTACCCACGAGTCTCCAGCCACATCAATACTGCGTACATCACCTATCAGCCATCTAGCGTGCACCAAAGTAGTAGGCAAGTACTTCGCAATCTCTCGCCATAGAAAGATAATTCTCCACCCTCGTGCTCGTGCCTTAGGGCCCAGCCGCCCATAGCGGGCTGCCATGGTCCAGCTCCAGATTCCTTGTGGCTCCAAAAAGAACCGGATTGCATGCCGGGCAATGAGCACCTTCCACCTCTCCAGGAGAGACAGAACCCCGAGGCCACCCTCATGGACTGGAAGGCAGATGCTCTTCCATGCCACTAAGTGCACCCTTCGATCACCTCCATACGAGCCCCATAAGAAGCTCCGAAGTAGCCGTCCAATCTTTAGTAGCACTGTCCTTGGCACCACCATATTTGCCATAAGATAGATGAGCATAGATCCAAGTACAGATCTGATCAGCGTCAATCTACCCATTATAGATAGAGACGCTGCCTGCCATTCCTCCAGCCTACTCTGAACCCGTTGTACCAGCTCGGTGCACTCAGATATCCGCACTCTCCCACCTGTGATCGGTACGCTAGGTAGCTCTAGGTCCCGTCCTGCTCTGACATTTCCAGAATTCATCAGATCCCCTGTCGAACCCCTGGCATCGTGCTAAGGTTGAAGGAGATGGTTGACTTTTGGGCATTCACTCTCTGCCCCGAGCAATAGTCGTCCAACACCCTCCTGAGGGCCCGTGCATCCTCTACTTGCACCCTCGTCAAGAGGAGACAGTCATCGGTGAAGAGTAAGTGAGATATCGGTTGGGCCCCTAGAGCTGGGACGTAAGCCTCCAGCTCTCCGGCGGCACATGCAGCCCGTGGTGCCCGAGACAAGACATCAGAGCAAATGATAAACAAGTATGGGTATAAAGGACATCCCTGCCGAAGCCCGAAACACACCCCAGCACCCAATCAATCCAAATCTCGTGGAAGCCAAGACTCTCCAAGGCTCGCCTAAGAAAGCTCTACCGAATTCTATCATAAGCTCGTTCCATGTCTAGTTTGACAACCAACAGGTTTCGCCGTATCGGGGTCCGCTGAAGATCCCACATCATCTCTTGAGCCAACATGATATTATCGAAGATGCTCCTACCTCTCATTAAAGCTCCTTGCTCCTGATAGATAATTTCGGAAAGCAAGGGCTTCATCCACTCCACTAGTATTCTAGCCACCACTTTATATAAGGCGGTGCACAAGCTGATAGGCTTAAAGTGGCTCGGTTCTGCCGCGTCCTGACGCTTCGGTATCAGCATGATGAATTTGGCCTTCCATTCATCAGGCATTCCTGCCCGACTGAAGAAACACAGAACTGCTTCAACCACAACCGTCCGGACAATGCACCAGTATTTTCAAAAAAAGAAGGGTAGGAACCCATCTGGACCAGGAGCCTTAACCCTATCCTCTCGTAGGGCCCAGACCGCCTCCGCACCTCCACCACCGGTAGAACCAATAACGCATTCTTTGTAGTTCCAATACCCATGTTGGCCCTTGGGAGTAGGTCGACCTCGTCACCCTCACTATCCTCTAACCATCTACAGCGGAAGAAATCAAGCAAGACCTGTCTAATCGCCAGGTCCTCCTCCACCTGCTGACCCGTCCCATCTCGCAGGGATCGGATCATATTCCTCTGTTTTCTAATAACCGTGGTCCGATGGAAGAAACTAGTGTTCCGATCACCCTCCCTGACCCATTGGATTTTGGACTTCTGTCTCCAGAATATCTCATGTTGTCGCAAGATCGAGTGATGAGTCACAGGAAGCTCCCAAAGGCATACCATGTTGGCCTCCGAGAGTGCACCCTTAGGATCTTCTTTTCTTTGAAGGTTAGCTATCGCGACCTCCACTCCCTCCAGCTTCTTAAAAATATCGCCTACAACCTCACGGTTCTAGCGGTGCAGCCATCTCTTGGTCAGCTTTAATTTTCGAGAAACACTCTGTATGGCATCGCCACGCACCGGCAAGCTCCAAGCTTCTCGGACAATGTCCCAGGACTGAGGGTAAGATAACCTAACCTTCTCAAAGCAGAAGGGGCAATGGTGACTAGAGTCGGATGCCGTTGAGATCAGTAGTGGACAATGATCCGAGGCAATTCGAGATAAATAGCTGACTCGACAGGAAGGGAACCGGATAATCCAATTAGTGGACGCCATGGCCCTGTCAAGCCTCTTCCAAACCTTGGCTCTACTGGACTGGTTGCTACATCAGGTAAACCGCGGTCCGGAGAAGCCCAGGTCCACTAGGCCGTTTCGCGATAGGAAGTCTCGAAACTCCCTCTTATCTACTATAACGGTAAAAGCCCTTCCACCTCTCTTCTCACTAGCGTCCTGGATACAATTGAAATCTCCCACCACCGCTAACGGAAACCCCTAGGCAACTAAATGGGTGATTTCGTCCCACAGGACTCTCCTAGTCCTATGGTCAGTACTCGCATACACGCCGCTTAAAACCCATGGTGCTGTATTAGGTTTTGAGATGACCATAATAACCTGTTGGGAGCAGTTGTGGAAAATGTCTACTGACGCCACACCCTGCTTCCACATAGCCAAAATACCGCCGGACAACCCTTGGGATTCTACTACATAGATCTTCCAGTCTGCCGCTAGATGCCGCTATACTCGGTGAAGCCCACTGTCGGACATATGTTTTTCATAGAAGAAGTAGATCTCTGGTTCGTGGTTCTGCACCAACCTCCTGAAAGACGACATGAAGGGCGGCTTTGCCGCTCCTCTGTAATTCCATGCTAGAATCTTAATGGAGAAAAAACTGAGAGGTCGGCCACAAGCACGTCCACTTCCTGGCCCTCAGGGTCCATCTCCACCTCGGGATAGATGCCACCCTGCTGAACATCATCAACACTAGCTTTGGAGACAACCCGCATAACAACCGCCTAACCCGTTGCAGATATAAAGTTGTTAAATTAGGAGATTTAATTGTGGATAATTTATATTAGGAGATACAGATTGTTTATAGAAAACTGGTTTGTTCTCTAATTAAATTTTTGATGCATCATTTTAGATAGTTAGGGCATTCTTCTTAATAAATGCTCCTGAGGTATTTACTAACAGTAAGTCAGGAACGTTATAAAATTAGGTGAAATAAAATAAAGTCAATGAGTAAATGACAATTGATATACGTGGATGATGCTTTCAGTAAAACTTACAATTTTTTCTCCGACAATATAGATAAAACTAAACTAGCTGATATGCTACCTGAAATAGCATTTCATGAACATATTCATCCAGTATTCTCACTTCTATATTTAGTAGAGAATTCTTATGTACTTTTGTTTGTTAATGGAAGCAAAACGACCCAAAATTCAAAAATCCAATGATCATTTTAGGACAAAATTTGTAACCACTATCTATAATGTAAGTACCTAAAATTAGAATAAGCATGATGTATTGCTTTAAGAAGAAAATTGAAAACTCACCTCAGATTCATTTGCAATATCAAGTTTCCTCGCCAGATACTTTTGGATACAAGAAACAGGTAGATTGCCATCTCTGCAATAGAAAAAAGATAAGGGATGAGTTGTGTTACAAATCATTGACATGTCTTCATGACTGCACTAAATTAGTATGTACTAGGTATCTTAGGTTAAAATATGATTTAAGAAATCAAACATGACAGCTAGAAAATAATAAAAAAATAATTTAAGAAATAAATAAACAATATCATTGCTTACGAACAGACAAATGTATTATCTAGAACATCATATAGTAGTCTCCATGGCTGCAGTATCTTGGTTCCATGAATATACTTTTGGAGGCAATTGACCTGTTCATGCATGGCGCAATTCCTATAAGAAGTTGTGAAAGATGGGTTTTAGGGGCGCATATGGCAGATTTTGATGGTCACAGAAATTTTTGTGACCTCCAAAATGAGTAGTTTGAAGTGGAAATGCCTGATGCTAGAGCATTATGGGACAGCAGAAAATATCCTGATAAAGTTTAAGTATTGGGATGTTTCAATAATGTCATTTTTTGTCAATAAATATAGGTTTCGGAAAACCCAAAATATGAAAAGTTTGTTAGGGAGATGTAATCTTCATCAAGATTCAGGAACTTCTTTTTCTTGTTTTTTAGATTCATAGATTACAGGCATACCAAATGACATTGATGTCTATATATGTGGAAATATATGGAAGGAAATGTAGGTAGTTGGATTTGAATCAAGAATTGGCATCTTTTCATTTACTTTTTCATCCTATCCTTCTTAGAGGGTGTGTTACAGGTGGTGGTTGGGCTTCCTTTCTCTCTCTCCTTTAGTTGATTCCCTATGGAGGTCATTGTTCCAACAACACTGTAGGTGTCAGAAAACAACATAAATTTTAGCCTAAACGAATAAAAGGAGAGGCCAAAAAATAATTGGATATCTTTTTGCCTCATTTTGATGTGTCACAGATCAAAGTAAAATCATTTGTTCTGCAAACACGTTGTTTGTGATGTGTTTCAAGTAAAACCATTTGAATTTGATCTTACTTTATGGTTATGCTTAGTCAACATAATTCATAATTAATGCTTGTGGATACAAAGTACTATAAGTTATGCAACGAGCTATGTATGAATCTTAACAAGAAGCTTATGAAAAATATTGGGACCAATTTGTCCCAAATTTTTAATTTTGAGGATAGCTTATGAAAAATATTGGCTCCAATTTGTCCCAAATCATTTAATTTTGAGGATGCCTTTGAAGTTCGACACTACTTTATTTCCATTCATAATAAGATTTTCTAATTCTTTATTAACTACTGTCTTTATAGAATTATCCAGCCAGCCCAAATAATTCAAAATAAACAAATTGCTGATACATTTAAATCTGCACTTTTATATAGTCACGAGGATATGAAATCAGCTAATGGAGACCACCTTTAGTGGTTTATATAATTTATTGCCGATATTTACCTCGAGGCTGAGACATTTTAAATAAGGCTTTTAGATATTGATGAGAATATAAAAGCTGCTTACCGAGACCAACCTTTAGCCTCTAATTTAGATTATTAATAGTCAATGGTTAGGTTAAGGCTCGATCATGAATGATACTTAAGATTCTTTTGGTGATGGTTGATGAGTCTTAGGTGCCAGAGAACATTAAATGGGTACCATCAAAGTTCTACAAATTAATATTATGGAAAGAAGCCAAATAATAATAAACAATCTTGAGATTTTTTAATTTGCTGCTTAAGCATCTCATTAGAATTTATTCATTTCATAGCAGCAATGTAAAATGGTGTGATAATTTATATGATAGATCGGGTTCAAAATAAGGTGACATGAAATTTATAAACAGGGTAAAATGTGGTACTTTATGCTAAATTGCAGGATCCAGGTAACTCAACCTGTAATACAGTTTTCGTGAAAATAGGAAGTAAAATGATAATCCGGTCAAGAGGATGACAAGAAGCTCAAAAAGGGCAATCAAAAGGAGAACTTTAGTGTAGGTGTATTTAGTGTGTGGTAAGGAAGGAATGTCATAAATGCCTACATGATATCTTAATCATTATTCCAGCATTAGGAAACAATATTGCTAGGAGGAAAATTTTGAAATTCCAAAGGTGGAGAATTTTCCAACAGTTTTGAAACAACTCAAATAATTCAAAAAATGAAAAGAACTTAAAAAAAAAGTTTTCAAAACAATCATGGAAAAGGCTAAAACAAGCACGGAAACAAATGGCAGCAACAAAAATAGTATGTAAATTTATTTGTAAACCATAATTGCTTCTTGCACGAGTACTGAATAGTTCATGAATTAAATTTGTGATTCATTGAACTATGCATAATTAATTTGTTAATGCCATAATAATTCAAAGAATCATTAAGCCAAGGAAAGAATGAAGAAAAGAATTTTTAGAACTGAACTTTGTTACTATGCATTATGGAGCTGTTTAACACAAAAGAGTAAAGAGAGAGTTAACCATTGGCAATGTTTTAGGCACATTAATGTCAGATATAGTAGGCCTAAGGGACGAGGATTCTTGAATACGGGTCGAGAGGTTAAAAAAAGGGTGGGATGGAAGATCACTTGAATGGCTGTAACAAAAAGAGATTTACATAGATCCTCATGTTTAGGAGTCTGGCATCAGGTAGACAGATCTCAAAGTACTTATCCAGAAGGTATAATTAGGTTCATTAATTACATTATATGCTATAACTAAACATGCCATTGCACAGTACATAAACAAGCCAATAGGAAATTATCAACAAAGGTTAGGCAAAAGATAAGTATTTAAATATCAAAAGAAAAAAATGATCAGTAAAAATAACAGTCAAGGATGCAAAAGGGACATTGGAAACATATGCTCGACTCTGTAATGGGAGAAAGTGTACTCACGTAAGCCTCAAGTATCTTGCAGGTGACTGGTTCAGCGAGGAGCATCCTTCCCTAAAACCATTTTGAACAGATCAGAAAGATGATAGAGACTAAAACATGATCATAAGCATGGTTTATAGCAAAGTAACAGTATCTCACAGGTCAGCTGCAGCAACTAAAGAAAACCAATACTGGTTTAGCTGTTCTAGAGCTGAGGTTCCCGGCTCCCTTCTTCTTTGGCTAGCTCCTTCTAACCTTCGAGCTCTGGCCACCGCCGAAGAAATGGGGACTTCAGCGTCAGGACCACTGACCTGATCTGCTTCAACAACAGGAGTCCTTTGCTCAGGCCTGTCCGGATATGATTCTTCATTCTCTTTGTCTTCAGCATCACAATTATTCTGTATCGAAACAGAGTCACTCTTCAGAATCAATGCAAAGAGCCAAATAGGTGGTAGTAATCAAAACCAGGGCAAAGGAGTGTCTAAAGATTTCGAAATTACTTATTACAACGAACTCGTGATTTTATATCCTTTACCTGCCTCCTAGTTTGAGTTGTCTTTCTTCGAGTCGCAAATGAATTTGAGCTTTCAGATTGGAATTCACCTTGGCTTGCGAGTCGAGGAGTTTCTGCTACCAAGAGTGCAACAGAAGGGACTTCAAGAGTCCCAGCATCTTCCTTTTCCTTTTTAGATGGAAATATTTTTTCCCTTATGTCCTTTATATTGTGATCAGGCCTGCATATGATCAACTAGTAAATGAGCTTAAAGTTACATATCAGCACAAATTTATAAATGAAGTTCAACAAATTGCACCACATAGCAGTGAAGGACGAAATAGCATCATAAAAAAATTTGGATACATAGCCTAGAGTTGCTTGAATATGTTACCAATATCCACAAGGTTTTAGTACATTCCCACATTTCCCAGATAATAATAAACAAGATATCCCTTCATGTAAAACGAATATACTAATAGGATGATCAGATGACTTTACTGTTTATCAATGCAATTGACAAGCTGAAAAAGGATAATTGCCAATATTTTGGACATAAAAGGTAAAGCAGAGAAAGGTTCATTAAAAAGCAACAATGTTATTTACATAGGACAAATTGTGCAGAACTTAAATAAGCAAGTTTTAGGTCTGGAAAACAAGCACGACACTTAATCAGTACAGCTAAACTGGAGTCCATAAATGCCAGATCCAGAGTTTTTTGACGGCATAATAGTATTATATTTTTCATTGCAATATTTGTCTTTGCTATTGTCTCAAAAAATTATTGCCTATCACAAGTTTGATCCTTGTTGATATCATATTTGCCTACAGCTACAATAACATATTTATGATGTTGCCATGATTGAAACATAGAGAGCAAGGTAAATTCTAACAACTCTTGCAACGTCCATTAGGAATCACATAGCAACAAGGGACCATGGCGGCCCTGTATTTTTGGAGTTCTTTACAATCTCTTATGATCAATACAAGTGGACCTCTTAACTTTCGGCCCCTTCATCATCTAAATCCTTTTTCCAAATGTTTATTTAATGGCCAAGATGATCTGCTCAGAACAAATATGTCGTTTTGTTGTTTGTCATTATCAAATATGCTATTATGCTATGTTCCATTGATGGTCTCTTGTTTTTTGTGCTATTGTCTGGCAACATCTATCTGAATATTAAGGAATTTCTGGTTCAACTTTGATCATAGTATTAGAAATAATATGCTGAAATAGAAATTGCTTTGGTTTCGATTAATGTTTTGATCTGCTAGGAAATAGGCAAAGCTCTTGTAGTTAACCATATTAAAGAATAAACAATAGAATGAGCATTAAAATCTGATAATCTAAGCATACAAATTTTGTAGTAACTTATGATATCATGAATCTAAGGACTTTCATTCTTGCAGCACTCTAGTCTGTATTGGAGATTATTTGATGGAGAAGAAAAGCAGGTGATCATTATTAGTTGCAGTTCTAACACTATAACAGAATTTTCTACTTAGGTTAATACACCTGCTTCAGGATTTTCCTGCAATCTCGAACCCGCACTGCTTCCTAAGAGCTTCCATACTTTACTTGTTTTGGCAACTAAGTTCTATTATTCTCCTTTCCAGGCATTCTACTTCTTGTTTGGAAATCAAATATTTTCATGGTACTAGATTCCATTTCCTATATTCAGAGTGCAAAGGGGCTGAGCGAGCTATCAGGCTGCTCAGTCTCAGCTCAGTATATACTAGGGTTTCTTAAGCTCAGTTTGAGCTCGAGCCAAGCATAAGTTGTTCAAGCTCAGTTCATATATGCTATGAGATGAACTTTCTGTACTTTTGCAAGCAGTTTTTGTTGAGGTAAGCAAGCCAACACTCAAAATTGTTTGAGCTTGCACCTTTTCTAACTGAGCTAAGCCTAGGGAAGAGGATCTTGCGCTGCCTCATTCTCAGAAGTTAAGAAAGTATGCAAAACACTCATTAGAGCTTCGGCAGTAATATTACAGGAGAGGTTTAATCTCGAAAGCTTACATTGCGAAGCTCATATAATCAGATCATCAAATTAACTAGAGCCTAATGGGAAGTAATTAGATTAACTTTATTTTGCAGAACGACCATGACATCAATAGTTCATTGCTTAATGCAAAAGAAGAAAGCCAAAATAACAAAAGGATGTCACTGCACCAATTAACATTACAAGGATGACATAAATTGCAAGTACACCAACATGCCAATAGATAAAAGGTTTACCTGAGCTTTTCGAATGGATTGCAACCAAGATCAATATTACATATAGGGCAACAAGCTACCTCCCCTTCTGTAAGCCTCTCAAATATACACTTTCTGCAAACTGCTTGAAGGACAGAAATAAGAGGAATCATTTACATACATGCATACATGCATATATACATACGTTTGTAAGGAAAATTTTTCTGTTAATGTGTAATAGAAATTTCTTGAAGGATGGCACAAGTTTATATTAAAAACAAAACAGAGAGAGATAAAGAGAGATTGATTATAATATTTGTCAATTTATATCTTGAATGAACAAAGGAAAACCAGAATAACAAAGCCAAATGTAATATTTGGTCTAATGTTCTATGTAAGAACTTCTTGAAATGGAACAAAGATACATGAATTGGCAATGCTAACCAAACTCAACAAGAAGATAAAACTGAAGTTTAAGTACTGATATTAATTGGCATTTGATTTGATTTAAACTAAATTTGAAGCGAAAAAAATAGAACACTGTGACAAAATGCATAGAAAGACCCTCTTAGTAAACAACAAATAATTCAAGGTCTACAGATGTTCCAAAATCACTTAGAAGAACACCAAGTATTGAATCTTTACTAAAATTCATCAATGATGACACCACTTACAGAGGCTGGTTATAGAATGAAATCATCAAATAAAAAAAAAACCCACTGATCTATTATTTGGGATGGAAAATGGCTGCAAGTTTAAGATAATCAGATCTATATTTGTTATGGAGAAAAGAAAGCTAGTCAAATGACTTCCGGCAGTCAGTGTTATGTCGAGAAAAAAACTTGTCTGAGATAATGTGTTTTAAAAACTGTCAACCAACACATGAATAAAACTTCTTTTTTTCATTTCGAACCAAAAGCTCATGATAAATCTCAAAGCATAAATGCGGCAACTTGATAGATCAAATACAATATAACTGAAGAACAGAGACAAAAAAATCAATGCATATGATCCTGTAAGCTTATGCAGAAGTGTTATGGAACAATATATCATAAAAAAAGCTTTTTCTATCCAAATTTAGACGAGAAAATAGAGCCTTGAATCGCACAAAACTAAAGAAGAATTAAGAAAACAGTAGAATCCACCGATAGGAGAGAGATGAGATCAACGAACCAAAAGCATCAGCAATCCGATATTCCAAAATCCAAAAAAATACCGATCAATAGGAGAGAAAAGAAAACAGATCCAAAAAATGAGACGGCTTTTGATTAGAGAAGCTTGGGAGAGAGGTGGGAGACTCACAAATATGGAGACATTCAGAGATAGCGGTGGCGTCCGTGACAAGCTTGTGGCAGATTTGGCACATCATGCAAGCCTCCAAAAGGTCCCGCCTGATCTTGAGAACTCCCATCGAAGAAGATCCCGTCTCAGGAGCAACGCTCGCCATCTTTTGCGTATGTTGGACGATTGTCTCTCTTTGACTCGCCGGAGGATGCGGTCTGGGGGCGTCAAGAGGCGCACGTTAATCGTGGGGCACCGAAGAGGGGGAGAGTGTGAGCGGGCAGAAGGAGAGGAGGAAAGGTGGGATTCCTTATAGTGGGTAGCAGGCGTAGAACGTCGAGAAAAGCAGCCGAGGAGGGGAAGGAAGGGGTTTTGGGTGGGATTGGGAGTGCGAATTGGTCTTGGGGAGTGGAGGAGGAGGGGGGGGGGGGGAGTGTGTGGTTTTTTTTCTTGTTTCTTTTTGGAGTTATTGCGACAAAATAAAATGATGTGGCATCAAGGTGGGTTGAAATGCCCTCGGAGGACAGCAAGTGGACTGGCGGTTATTGACGGCTGAGATCTTGACAACTTGGTTTGAATCCGACCCAGCTTGTAATAGATCCTCTAACCTGTTTAATTTTTTAGGGATGGTCTAATCCAGAGATTATTATTGTATGGGTAGGCTGTTTTAGGGAGGTTTTGGACTGTTTGTGCTGCAACTTATCTCAAAATTTATTTTGCCATAAAATTAATTAAAATATATTAACAATTAAATGTTTTTGTAACTTGTGTTTTAAAAGAAGTTATGCTCTAGACGTCCAAACTCCAAAAACAATCTCCTTAATTGTGCATGTTTATTTGTTATTTAAAATATTATATATATGTGTTAGGATACAAATTAAGAAATCTATTTGTCATTTTAGAAGTATAAAATATTACACTAGGATAATTTTGTTGAAGGATGTTTATGCAAAACAAAAGGTAATAAATAGCATTCCAAAACATTCTAAAGAAGATTAATTAAATTTAGTATGGGAAACTTCACGATATTCAAAGGATATCTTTTCTAGTCAACCAAATGATAAATATTATAACGTGCTGCTGTAAAATTTTTTTATAATACTATTACTACCTTAATTGTCTATAATTGTTGCTTACATATTTAAGAAAATTCTCGCTCAAAAAGAGAAAGGTATGAGCTTAGGCGAAAAAAGGAAAGATAATATTCAGAAATAATAACTTTGAGTTCAGAAGGAGATAAGTATATATTAAATTTTTGTTGTTGTTTTTGCGTATAACATTGCAGATTTACTAAACCATAAATGCTAGCTAAAGCAACCAAATCCACATTTAGAAAAAAATAAATGGATCCTATGTAAGAAAATGACAAATAATCTTCAGAGTACCAGAAGAGATATGCATATATTTACTTTTTATTACTGTCGTCACATATAATATTAGAAACTGCTAAACCACAAACAACGGCCAAACCAATCAAATTATCACACAGTAATAAAAAAAGAAAGGAGTCTATGTATGAAAAGGAAAGACAATCTCTAGAACAGTATCTTTCAATGCAAAAAAGATAAGCATATATTAAATTTTTACTATTATAATTGCATGTAGTACTGGGATTGCTAAACTATAAACAACAGCTAAGCCCACAAATTCTCACTTAAAAAAAAAGAAAGAAATCTTGGTGAGAAAAGGAAAGATAATCTCCAAAATACCATATTTGAGTTCAAAAGGAGATAAGTATATATTAATGTTTTACTGTCATTGCATGTAATACTGTGGACTGCTAAATCATAAACAGCGGCTAAATCTGCCAAATTCTCATTTGAGAAAAAGGAAAGGAAACTTGGTAATAAAAGAAAAGGTAATCAACTTTGAGTTAAAAAAAGGGAAGCATATATTAACATTTCATTATTGTCCTTACATAGAATACTAAGGACTGCAAAACCAAAACAACAACTAAACCAACCAAACTCTCATTTATTTTTTTTTAAAGAAGAAGAAAGGAGCCTAGCTAAGAGAAGGAATGATAATCTCTAGAATAATATCTTTCAATTCAGAAGGATATCAACATATATATATCAGCATATATTAACTTCTATTATTGTCATTGCATGTAATATTGAGGACTACTAAACCATAAACATTAGTAACACCCACCAATTCTCACTTCAAAGAAAAAGAACCTAGGAAAGGGAAAGAAACAAAATCTCTAGAATAGTAACTTCCAATTCAAAAAAAAAGAAGAAGAGTTTATTTCAATTTTTTTATTTTTGTCGTTGCATATAATAATAAAAATTGCAAAACTACAAACAACTGCTAACCAATCAGATTCTCAAAGGAAAAAGGAAAGGAGAACTGGTGAGAAAAAGGAAAGATGCCTCTAGAATAGTAATTTTGAGTTTAAAAGAAGATAAGCACATATTAACTTTCTGTTGTTGTCATTGCAATCAATACTAAAGACTACAAAGCCAAAAATGGTTACCAAACTAACCAAACTCTCATTTAAAAAAAATGAATGGAGCGTAAGAGAGAAAAGGAAAGATAATTTTCAGAATAACATCTTTCAGTTCAAAAGGAGGTCAGCGTATATTAATTTTTTGATTCTTATCATTGCATGTAATATTAGGGGGTGCTAAAACATAGGCACTAGCTAAACCCAACAAATTCTCAGTTAAAAAAAGTGAAAGGAATATAGGCGAGAAAAAGATAATTTTCAGAATACAATATTTGTGTTCGAAAGGAAAGCATATATTAATGTTCCACTGTCGTTGCATGTAATACTATGGACTACTATACGATAAACTGTGTTCAGAAAGGAACTTTGGTGAGAAAAGGAAAGATAATCAACTTTGTGTTCAGAAAAGGTAAGCAAATATTAACATTTCATTATCGTCCTCACATAATACTAAAGACCACAAAACCAAAACATCTGCTAAACCAACCACGCTCTCGCTTTAAAAAAAAAAAAAAGAAGAAGAAATGGGCCTAGCTGTGAAAAGAAACGATAATCTTTAGAACAGTATCTTTTAGTTCAAAAGGATATCAACAAATCCTCACATGCATACACAAGATGCACTAGGCATTGAGGGTGGGCTGTCAAATGAGGAAGCTATTTGTGAGCCAACTTATGCTCAGCTCGATATTTAGAAGCTCAACTCACCGAAAAGCACCAGCTGAGATAGAGCTAGACTAAGCTTGCTTGAACTCGGCTCAGTTAAACTCAAAACATGATAATATTAATAATTTTTGAATATGATAAATTAGTTTTCTTATAATTTTCTCCATAAAAAATGTTTTTATATTTGCTTATTTTATATAATTTAATATAATTTATATAAACTATATTATATTTCAACCATAATATTTAGATATAAATAAAAGAAATAGCTCAAAATATATACATGAGAGATCCAGGAAACCTGTTGGTCACACTAGATCCTTCAAGGTTTTGTTCGTGAACAGCTTGAGTCTTGCTTAATATTAACCAGCTCAAGCTCTGATCCACCATGAAAGAAGTTGACCTTTTTTTTTCTTCCTTTCTTTTTGTCTGATTACAAAACAAGTTGAGCTATGCTTGACTTGCTTGAGCTCAGCTCATTTGCAACCTTATCTATATAAGCATGTACACATCTACCAACTTACTACAACCATGTTACATATTATCACAACAAGATGGATAAGACTCTGCAATATTAATTTTGGAGTTTATATGGATGAAATAAGAGGATTTCAGACCAAGCTAAGCTGCATTGCACAAGCTCTTGATATCTGAGATTTCACGATCTCATTAATAGAGATGTTAAACACATAAACTTATCCAAGCATGAAAATAAGAGAAAACCAAAGAGACGAGGTTAGTTACATGAATTGAAAAAAATCATTAAACATATGGTTTGGGACAAAATCTAGCAATGCTAATATCATTGGAAAATTGACCACCTATGCCACCTTGTTTTGTAATGCCGTCTTCCTCTCCGAGCCAAGAAGACTCCTAACATTATTACCAAGATGAACTCCATTGAATATAACTTCATAACAGCTTCTAGGAAAAATCTTCAGCCTAGGCGCAGGTTCTTTGCCACTGCAGAACGAGTTGACAGCATAATTTCCTTCGCTATATGGGTGATCTTCCAGTTGGGATAATGAGATATGAAGAACGAACTCCACCAAAAAGAAAATCAAGCTGTGAGGCCCAGACAAATCTTCTGTTAAATCTTGTATGGTTGCATACTTGAAAAGCTGTTGGTCAAAATCTTCTCATGTCATCCTCAGAGCCTAATGGATAATGATATGAACTGCTTGAAAATTTGTAATTTGAACTTTGATCACCTTTATCTGAGCAGAACGGATTAAAATCTGTTTCCCAACATCATTCTTCATGATACAACCAATTTATCCCTATTTTGCTCCTTGAAATCAACAACCAAGTTGAAATCACCAAAAAGAAATGCGTTATGCCTGATGCTATTAATTCAAACAGAGTTATTTGTAAAATACATAAGTACCAGGACTACCAAAATACATTATCTTCAATTGAAGATAGGAAAAAAGGCCTAAAGCAAGATTTTCTGTCTCTAGAATGGAACTTCCTTCAAGTAAATTGTACGGGCACATGGTATTTGATCTCCAAGCTATTTGCTTGTTAAGCTAATAATTTGACTCAAAAGGGATGCACTCCCTTGAATCAGCCCTTGTATTCTTCCATCTACATCTGTCTATAAAGCAAGGACAGCCTTCAGCAGCATTGCAAAAGCTTCTACCACCTATCAAAAATCAAGCATCTCAAATGAACGAACACCTAGGCCTTGCCTGCTCAATTATGATGCACCATCAAGCATCTAAAATTACATGAGTGACCAAGGTCCCACTTGTCCATCTGCATGCCAGCCCATACCAATTTCGTACTTTTTTACTGTAACAACCAAAAATATGTTTTTCAAAAATGAATGTTCAGAATCACAGAGTGCAAATGTCATTCACCTCGTGGTTTCACCTCCCTTTCTAATGGAGCAGGTCCCACGTTCAAACCACGGAAGGTCTTTTCCAAGTATTTGATATGGATAATTCATGCCTCACTTCTCTAAAATGATTGGAGGCAATCCATCCATTCAACATTCTACAGAAAAAGAAAACCAAAAATCATATTTATAGGGTGCCAGGTCATTGACGATCTAAGAATAGATTGTAGAAGTGGCAATGTAATTTAAGCCCTAAGATAGCCAACCAGTGTCAGCAATTTACTCTGAAATCTAACATCGTGATGCTTGCAGGTCTTAAGTTCATTGTAGAAAAATATTTTTCGTTGTTCAAGTTAAAAAAGGGAAGAAATGCAAAATGTTGAAATGCCTAGACAGTGCAAGGACTCAAGTTGGAGCTTTGGATTGCTTGCAGCTAGAACTGACGCTTCTTTTTTCCAGATCTATAGTTTCAAATGAAACTTCAAACCATGGACTTATGATGGCACCTATGAGATAAGTTAGCGGTATCAAATTCATCACTTAGCTGATCTATAAATTCCCTGCTTGGGGTAACTACAATAGCTCATATCGGTGAGGATATAGAATGACAAACGAAGATATGGTCTAATGATTGAATATGATAATTTGTAAACATAAATTAACAGTTACAAAATGGCACAAATACAGACTGTAATTAACCAAGGTTTGCACATACAGCAGCTCAGCAATGGCATAGGCTGACCAACTACGAAGCTCAAGGGCCCAATTGCAAGGGGCACTTAAAGACATTGAAGTTCTTGGAGATTTGAAAGAATGAGACAGTCAAGAGGCTGGAACCTTGCGGCGATAAACTAACACAATGACAAGGTCCTCGCTTGAAGATCCAACTGGAGCCTGGATTATATCTGATGATAGAGTTTGGAACCACAGATCGGCTACATTTTGCAGGGTCATCACTGGGCTCACTGTTTGACCTTGGCACATGATCTCCACCTGTTACAAGATAGTTCAGTCAATCAGACTGGAACATTTACACACTGAGCACGACTGGATTGCAGGTTAGTCAAAATTACATATATGTACGCACTAAATTGGGCATCTATAGCAGATCAAATCTAATGCTTGATAAGCCGAATGTACTAGTCTACTTTGTTCGCAAAAGCTAGGAGCATGGAATTAAACTGCATCTTTTCACAAACGTTCCACTATTATCACACAAAATAATGTAAGGTTTGTGCATACAAGTTCATGTATTGTTTTCTATTAATAAAGAAAGTAAAGATACCAAGTAAACATATCATAACGATAAGAATATAAGGCCACATTTTAGAGTATATAAGTTTCATTGTGTAGTTTCGACAACTTTAAATTGAAGTTAGTGTCGCATGTAAGTGAAATTAAAGTATTCTAATACCTTGCGTATTGAACACAGATACATATTATATGCTTCTTGAAAAACATTTGTTCAAAACTTCATTATATGCAGCCATTTTTAAGCTTTTCAGGAGTGAGCTCATTTAAATCCTTTCTTCAATTTTTGATATGACACAGAAATATATTTAATTTAAGCAATTTTTCCTCATATATCGAGGTCAAGAGGCTATCTGATCACATGCAGCTATGGAATGTCATATTTATTTCTTCTAAAATATGTATTTCTTGTGAAGCGTATTGGATTTAATTGTGTTTCAATAATAATTTGAAGTAACATAACAAGGGCTATTTACAGGCCCTAGGCCATCAAGGCTTATGTTGATGATGTATCCCCTCTTTTGACTAAAGAAAAAGAATGAAAAAACATTGATGGTTAATATATAGCCTATGAGCTTAAATAAATAAATAAATCACTATAATATGATAGCAAGCAATAGAATAAATATTGAAGCAACTCAAGCAAGTATATGTGGTTAGGTTAATTTGTTTGGTTTTGGCAGAAATCATGCGAAACCACCAGGCCTTGATAAAAAATTCAAAACTGAGGACAGTTTTCAGTTTGTTCTCGATCAAAGTATATTGGTTCTATTGAAGCTATAATCCTTGCAACAGAGTATCTAACCATGTTGTACCTTTCATTTGGTCATTCATTGCAATAGTGTATACAGATAAGGTATAGAAGTCATTGAGGTCCACTCCTTAGATTGACTGCCATTTTATGTTTAATCCCTTGGGATTGAAAATTCTCTATGTGAATTATTTTGATGGCCATTTTATGTTTAATCTCTAGACTATTCATGTGTATAATGAACACGGTTTGTTGTGTACGGAAACATGCCTAACTATGTACAAAGCACATTCTTAACTTTGTTCAGGGGCTAAATATAAATGGTATGGATGAACTAAACATAAAATAGCATTTATAATGAACATTATTGTTAAACTCAAAATCATGCGTCGTTCGAATTGTGTATAATGTTGGTTACATAATGACTAAAAATTATTTTATTTAGTTTCATAGGGACCATTGTTGAAGACTTTAAAGATCGGTGTCGCCTGTCTATATTTCAGTCATTGGATTGTTTCCCAACACCATGACAATCGTTGTTCTCACTACTTGTTGGGATGGAATGTCACTAAAACCCCACTGAAGCCCTTGATGGGGTCCTCTATAGGCCTTCAATTGTTGGTATATTGACAATATAGAAGGATTTTAAGCTCTCCTAGAAAAAATGATGTGAAGTCCTCTAGAAATGATGGTTTATACTGTGAGATACTGAGCTGAAGTCGGTAGCCCCAGCCGACTTCAGCCCAACGCCCCTTTTGGAAGGGGCAGAGTAGGGGATCGCAAACGTGATCCCCCTCCGCCTTCTCCGGGCGCGACGGGAACGGAGGCGCTGCGGACAATCCGCGGCAGCCCCGCGGCCGTTTTGTGGCCGCTCCGCGTCCGCACGAGCGGCCGCTGATCACGGCCGCCGCGAGAATCATGGCGGTCCACCGATCGAATTGGGGGCCTACTAAAAACCCCCCATTCTTCTTCCTCTGTGATTGCTCCACCACCGACCCTCTCCTCCCTCTTCTCCCTTCTTCTCCGGTGACCGCATGCACCACTCCAATCAAGTTCAGCCACCCCGGGAGCCTAGCTCCTTTGATTCTCTTAGTCCCCTGTTTTTCGATCTAGTTTGGCCATTGGAAACCCCACCGCCGTCGCTGCGGCTAGCTGCCGGATCAAGCCACCTGCGGCTGGGATCCGCCGCCTCCGTCGACCGCCGGTAAGCCGTCTTCCCTTTTTGCTCTTCAATCTAGCCGGAACATGCTTGATTTCCTTTCCTTTGTTTTGGCCCCAAACCGAGATCACTCGGTTTTCCCTCGACGCCCGTCGCCGCAGAAGCGGCCGGCCGCCACTGCAGTCGGCCGGCCGTCGGCCGGGCAACAACCCCTGGCCGCCTTGGCGGACCCCCCCCCCCAGCCGGCCCCTTCTTCTTCCTCTCCTGTTCTCCCATCTCCCCTGTTCATGGGGAGCTCGGTGAAGAAGAAGGCCACTGTGGGCTGTGAGCAGAATGATGGGCTGATGGGCCCTGTTCCATTGCAGGCCCAACTTGGGCCCAGTCCAGTCCAGTTGGGCCTAGTTGGGTAGTACCCTTGTGGGCCCAACTTGGGCCCAGTTCAGATCCGAACCCGGAAACCGAAATCTGGAACACGAAATCTGAAACCCAAACCCGAAACCCAATAGTATTATTTTTGATTTTTGCTTAGCTCTGAAATTAACAAAGAAATTAATTAAATTTAAACAGGTGAACCTGATCCGCCTACCTGAAGTAGGAGTTAAGCGAGAAGAGGTAAGTAACTTAATGCTTCAATGTGCATTTTCTAAATTATTTGATAAATTGATTGAATTTCGAAATATATTTTGTAATTAGTAAAATGGGTCTGTCATGTTAAATTTTATTTGAAAATTTTGTTATATGCTCTGGAATCCGTAAACTATGACTGGGCAATTTATGAAATCTGTTTTTATATATATGTATTCTCAACATGGCTATGATCTGTTATGTTCTATTCTGGCCCTGCCAATGGGGATTATACGTTGGACCTATCGACTTGTAATCTGTGAGGAACCGGTTTCGACACCGCGCCACCGGTGATTAGAATAGTGGATTGGGACACCGGCTACTATCGATGGATAAATATAGTAGATTTGACACTTTTGTGCAACACCATTGCCATCAGTGGATAAAAATAGTGAATTTGGCACCTTGTGCAACCCTTGCCACTGGGTTACGTGGCCGTAGCCTATTATGTTGGGATTCTGGTATCAGAGATTTTGGAAAAGTAATTATAAGTTTTGAAAACAGTATAACAATGTTATTTATGATTTATTCCATTCACTATCCTGTATTTTGATCTGATATGCTCTGACCCTACTTTGGGATATTTTGTTGCTTACTGGGCTAGTGTAGCTCATCATTTTATTTTTTTCTATTTTTCAGATCTAGAGGCTTGAACGCACGGAATTGGGGAGTGCGTTAGATTTTCCGACGAATTATTCAGTTAATGGTCCTTTAGTTAGATTAGCTTGGACATTTGAATTATGTTGGCAAATGTTATTTTGAAATTTTGTAAGTCTACTTTTAAATGACTTTAATTATTTATGTCAATTTTAAGCATCTGTTATTAACCCTTAAATAAGTTTTAAGTATCCGTGATTGTTTCGATATGATCAGCTGCCTTGCACGCTTGCGCGGCCCGCTGTGCGGCCGTGCGGCGTCTGCCGCGTCTCGGGCTCGGGGCGTGACAGATTTGGTGGTATCAGAGCTCAGGTTTCAAATTCTTAGGAATTGTATTTGAAATAGTCAGACGGAGCTTAAGGATTCATCGGAAAGCTTGAGAGATGGGTAGACATTAGGCTATTGGATGAATGTATTTATTTGCTTTTGTGTTATTTTATCAGAATTTTGAAATGCTAAAATTAGAATGCAACCTAATTATGGTCGTAACGAAAGTGTGAATAAGCTATTCTGAGAGTTTTCTTGGTAGAGCAATTTGTATTTTAAGTTATGGTTAATTAGATTTTGACTAAATTAAGTGAAGGAATATTAGTCGTGGGATATTATCGTGTAATGTAATTATTTTAGAAGTTTAACTTGATATCAGGCACTGTGGATATTGCTTCTAGTTGAAATTAATATTTTGGTGGCAAGTTAAGATTCATTTATAAATAGTTGTTTAAAGTTTGGACTAGAAAATATTTTATAATATTCATTAAAATATTCTTCGAGGATTGAAATTTGTATGTGGATCATGTATGGAACTCTTATATAGAAGAAAAATATATTTGGGGATGAAACTTAAGAGTTCTTTTTGGCTCTACTTGAGACATAAAATTTTATATCATTTTAGTTTACAACCAAGATTGGTATTTCGATAGAAAGTCAATTAATAAATCCGGAGAATATTGGTGGACTAAAATGTTTTTGGGTTGGTCAAAAAAAAGAAAGAATATCTTTGATTTGGAAAAGGTTTTGATGGTTTTTCTTATTAAGGAGAATTTCAGTATCAAAGAAAAGAATAGTGTTTTTGATTTTGACTGATATGGATATCATGGTGTCATTAGTGTAGGTACTTCTATCTATTATGCAAAAAATAAATAAAAAAAATTGTTGGAAGGTATAATATTTTTGATTTTGATTGATATGGATATCATTGTGTTACTAGTAGGTTCTTTCATCTACTATATAAAAAAGAGAGAGAGAGAGAGAAAGAAATCTCTCATCTCAAGTCTGGGATTAATGATTCCTGCATTGGCTGATCTTAGATTTGGAATGTTTTAGTATAGATCTCTTTGTCGTAGATTTGTAGCTTATGCTTTTGAAAGAATTCAGAAATAGTTATCAATCTTGAAGAATTGATTTTAAAAGAGAAGCCAGTAGCAAATTGTTTATTGTTAAGAAAAACTAGAATTGGCTTAGTTCAAATTTGGATCTAGAATATGATTACTTGATTATATGATGGTACAAATACGGCAACTATCTCAAGGGTTAATCATGACCTAGTGTACTTGGGAAGCAAAGATAAAATTTTGCTTGGATATTATAAAAAAGAAATGTTGATGATCTGGGATCATTAAGAAATTTTGGAAAATATTGATCAGAGTTGTGCAATGAAAGTATGATGGACTGAATCAATTTAAACTGGTCAAAAATATTGACTGTGTTTTAGTAACATGTTATGATGAAACATTATGCTGTTCAATAATGAAAGATTTTGTTAATAAGGGAAGGTGAATGCTATTGATTCTCAGGTCAATTATAGTACGATTATGTTATCTCTTGGATAAACTTTGCTATTTTTGGGTATGCTAAGAAAATAATAATAATAATAATAATTTGAGCGTATCACGACTGGGTTAGTTAATTGTTGACCAAATATGGTCTAATTTGTTAAGTATTTAAATAAACCATGCATTATTTGCTCCCATCTTATAATTTATAAGTTTAAGTTAAAAGCTTTGTGGCATATTGAATCATGGTATCAATACTTTGTCTTCTCAAACTTGCTCTTGTGATTTGATGCAAATCATTTTTGAGATAGACCATTGCTATCTAATGATCATCAGTACATGTTTATTTTGTGAATTACATTCTTAGCCATATAATGATTTAACTCCAAGGTTGGTCATTATCCTTTGAGGAATCCAGCACACTACCATAATAAGTATATGAGATCTATTTCATTTCAAGTTCTATCCCAAACGCAACTAATTCTAATCAATCTCGTTGTGAATTGATCCTGATCTGATCTCGAGTGAACATGCATCAAGATGATAATTTCAATCTGAGATTTTAGTTAGTCACTTATCTAGTGTTAATCTTGCGAATTTTATGAAATTTTTAATAGTTGATTCAAAGTTATCTATCACACTGATTTCGATCAAGAAGAATGAGATCTTGGATTTATATTACTCAATGGGCTAAGCATCTTTAAATTTGAAAGGCCTAGATCTCTCAAATTTCGAGGACGAAATTTTCTTAAGGGGGAGAGAATGTGAGATACAGGGCTGAAGTCGGCAGCCCCAGCCGACTTCAGCCCAATGCCCCTTTTGGAAGGGGCAGAGCAGGGGATTGCAAATGCGATCCCCCTCCGCCTTCTTCGAGCGCGACGGGAGCGGAGGCACCACGGACAATCTGCGGCAGCCCCGTGGCCGCTTCGCATCCGCACGAGAGGCCGCTGATCATGGCCGCCGCGAGAATCATGGCGGTCCACCGTTCGAATATGGGGCCTATTAAAAACCCCCCATTCTTCTTCCTCTGTGATTGCTCCACCGCCGACCCTCTCCTCCCTCTTCTCCCTTCTTCTCCGGTGACCGCATGCACCACTCCAATCAAGTTCAGCCACCCTGGGAGCCTAGCTCCTTTGATTCTCTTAGTCCCCTATTTTTCGATCTAGTTTGGCCGTTGGAAACCCCACCGCTGTCGCCGCGGTTAGCTGCCAGATCAAGCCACCTACGGCCGGGATCTGCCGCCTCCGTCGACCGCCAGTAAGTCCTCTTCCCTTTTTGCTCTTCGATCTAGCCGGAACATGCTTAATTTCCTTTCCTTTGCTTTGTCCCCAAACCGAGATCACTCAGTTTTTCCTCGACGCTCGTTGCCGCAGAAGCCGCCGGCCGCCACTGCAGTCGGCCGGCCATCGGCTGGGCAATAGCCCCCGGCCGACTTGGCTGACACCCCCTAGCCGGCCCCTTCTTCTTCCTCTCCCGTTCTCCCATCTCCCCTGTTCATGGGGAGCTCGGTGAAGAAGAAGGCCACTGTGGGCCATGAGCAAGATGATGGGCCGAGGGGCCCTGTTCCATTGTAGGCCCAACTTGGGCCAGTCCAGTCCGGTTGGGCCTAGTTCAGATCCGAACCCGGAATCCGAAATCTGGAACACGAAATCCGAAACCCGAACCCGAAACTCTATAGTATTATTTTTGATTTTTGCTTAGCTCTGAAATTAACAAAAAAATTAATTAAATTTAAACAGGTGAACCTGATCCGCCTACCTGAAGTAGGAGTTAAGCGAGAGGAGGTAAGTAACTTAATGCTTCAAAGTACATTTTCTAAAAATTATTTGATAAATTGATTGAATTTCGAAATATGTTTTGTAATTAGTAAAATGGGTCTGGCATGTTAAATTTTATTTAAAAATTTTGTTATATGCTCTGGAATCCGTAAACTTTGACTGGGCAATTTATAAAATCTATTTTTATATATATGTATTCTCAACATAGCTATGATCTGTTCTGTTCTGTTCTGGCCCCGCCAATGGGGATTATACGTTGGACCTGTCAACTTGTAATCTGTGAGGAACCAGTTTCGACACCGCGCCACCGGTGATTAGAATAGTGAATTTGGACACCGGCTGCCATCGATGGATAAATATATTGGATTTGGCACTTTTGTGCAACACCGACTGCCATTGGTGGAAAAAAATAGTGGATTTGGCACCTTGTGCAACCCTTGCCACTGGGTTATGTGGCCGTAGCCTATTATGTTGGAATTCTGGTATCAGAGATTTTGAAAAAGTGATAATAAGTTTTGAAAACAGTATAAAAATATTATTTATGATTTATTCCATTCACTATCCTGTATTTTGATCTGATATGCTCTGACCCCACTTTGGGATATTTTGTTGCTTACTGGGCTAGTGTAGCTCATCATTTTATTTTTTTTCTGTTTTTCAGATCCAGAGGCTTGAACGCTGGGAATTGGGGAGTGCGTTAGATTTTCCAACGAATTATTCAGTTATTGGTCCTTTAGTTAGATTAGCTTGGCCATTTGAATTATGTTAGCAAATGTTATTTTGGAATTTTGTAAGACTGCTTTTGAATGACTTTAATTATTTATGTCAATTTTAAGCATCTGTTATTAACCCTTAAATAAGTTTTAAGTATCCATGATTGCTTCGATATGATCAGCTGCCTTGCACGCCGGCGCGGCCTGCCGTGCGGGCATGCGGCATCTGCCGCACCTCGGGCTCGGGGCATGACATATACTGCCTATAAGCAATCTTTGCGGTTCGTCCTTTTCTTTCTAACCATTGTTCTGCCTCAACCACTTATGGAAGGGTCCACTGGACCTTCTAAATGTTCTCTTGATCATATTTTGGAATTTTTTTGGTCTCCTTAAATGATTTGGTGATCAGCAGGATGATGGTAAGCCCAAATTAGCCTGACTTAACTCGGTCTTTGTTAAAACCTTCCCATGGGCATTTGAATCCTCCAATATTGTATCTTTAGCCTTACAAGCCATTTTTGCCAACATTTCCATCACCAACTGTTGGTTTTGTTTGCTCTTTTCAGTTCCATCTCTTGGCGTCTTTAGAGTATGGCAAATGAACAACTTGATAGGTATTTGTTTCAATTTTCTCTAAATCCAATGGGAGCATTTTAAGCCCAAAATTTTGTCCATATAGCATTTCCTTGCTATTTTTGCCTCATTTTCTTCTAGTAACCTGTAACCTTGTTTATAGTGTCCGTGATGTATGCAAGTTTGCTAGCACACTATTGCATCAATATTTTTTTTATTCTCCAACTAGTAACATAAAATGGGTGCAATGTTTTCTTGTGTGCCTTTCCTACCAATTTTATGAAAAATTTTGTCTTGGTTTGTATCAAAACCCAAGTAGGGCTCACTTTGCCCATAATTCCTAGGTTAGACTATCTTACCAAATTAAGTTAACTCATAATGTTCCTTAGCACCTTGCAAGTGATAGTTCTTTTTTGGGAATCATGATGCATGGCTTCTTTTTCCATTAATTTTTGTTGGTTCTTGCGAATCACCATGCTAGTTAGATCTTTTGTTCATTGACATCTTTGGATCCAAGACTTAGATATGGACCCAAGGCATTACGAGTTTTAGTGATTTGATTAGGTTTTCTCTAGGCTAGATGCGAGGTAAGTGCCTTTTGTAGGTTTGCCTTCAAATGTCGCCACATTCAATGTCCTTCACGTATTGCTCCAATATTGTCTTTTTTAAAATTCTTTTCTTTAAGCATGCCAGATCTTTACATGTAAATGCATGTAGATGGTTTTGGTTGAGAGAGAGAGGTGACTGAAAGATTTGCTACTCCAATGTGTACTACCTTGTACTAGGCATAACATATCGTCCCAACTTGAACCCTGTACTGAGTATTGGTATACTAAACCAAACTCCGTACCAAGCATTCTGATATTATACTAGCATGGTATTGGCACAGGAGTTGGTACCGAGAAGGCGAACCTTGGGTGATTGAGATTTGAGTACTTTCTAGTTTTTTTTGATGATTTAAACGATTTATGTAGCAAATGTGTGTAAAAATTTAGACTTCACACTAGCTTTCAAATATAAAGATTACATAATTATGTTGTGTTGGGAATCGAAGAAAGAAAAAAAGGATGTCTAATGCACTAAGCTCCGACCATTGTAGAGTTTTGGGACCATCAACTGTACACAGCCTTGCTCCTACAGTAGAGTGGTTGCTTCCAAATTTCAAATTTGTGACACCAAGATCTTGTTGGAGCAATGTTATAATTGCACTGAGGCCTGACCTCTAAAATTCCTGATTTGTGCATGTGAGGAAATCATGGAACGTCCAACCAAACATATGGTGGAATCTCTGAGCTCTTGATATGTTATAAAGATCTTTAGATCAGCCTAATGTTGTCATCCAATAATATTGATGGTTAATTTCCCTTCCTCTCCTTAACTCTTCCCCCTCTCTCTTCCTCTCTCTCCTTCTCCCTCTCCCCCTCTCTTTTTTTGTTGGTGCTACTATCTGGTTCGAACCCATTTTCTGTTATTTTTTTTTTAATTTTCAAATTTTGAATTAAAGTCGGCATATCTTTTGCTGGCCTCAGATCAAAATTAGAAAATAAAAAAAGGCTAAAACAGTTTCGATATGGTACAGTATGGATCCATACCATACCATGTTGGTCGCTGATCGCCATAGATCCTGTTGTGGTTGAAATTCGGCCTGAGGGTGAACACGCCAGAGGGAGTCGAGAAGACACCTGCTGGGGCGGAGAGAGGGTGCCACCTCCTGCGCTCTGGTGTACCTGCACGAAGCCTTGGCCGAGGAGTCCGACGAAGGCCCTCCGATGGTTAAGTTAGCAGAGTTTTTGGAGGGATTTAGAACAACTTTCTTATGGCTTCTATTGTCTTTCTATTGCTTAGTGAGGGTCTTTTCCTATCTTTTTTTATAGGGTGAGGGTTTTGGCTGTTACTTGAAGTCTCGGGCTGAGCTATGATCAGTCAGCCATTAGCTGGAGGTGGCATGAATTACGGAGACTGATCCCGCCGGTGGAGGATTTGGAAGACATCATTCCAGATTTGCTTTGAGGATCTGCGGAACCTTCGATGAGGATTTAAGAGATATCTCTCCAATCGTGTCCTGAGGATCCGCGGGATCGAGGTTGACAGGGTCGAGGTCGGCTCCCCCTGGGCCGAGGTCGGCTCAGCCCTTAGTGGGGTCCGAGGTCGGGCAGGGTTGGAGGCCACGGGATGTGCTTGGCGAGGTCCGAGGTCCGCTCGGCTCTTAGCGGGACTGAGACCTGCTTGGCTCTTAGGTTTGCTCGGCAGGAATTGGGTGATCCCATGCTGGAGTAGGACGATCTATTTTGCCTCCCATCATATCCCAATACTAGTTCTGAGAACCTTGCTTGCAAGTACACTTCCCCATAATTTAGAGCACCACTTCTTTGATAAATAACTTAGGAAGCGATCTTTAATTATCTTTTGAGTTGATTGACACTGCATTCCGTTAAAGCAGTCAATGAGAAGCAATTAGTAGAAACTATATTTTTAAGATGCTCTACGAAGTTATGTGTAAGGCCTCTTTTGGATTTCAATGTTGCATGCCAAGTTGGTTTGAGCATTTGAGTTTGCAAGAAGTCATCATTTTAGGTCCCACACAACTTTGTGTTTTGATCTATTTTTGTTTCCAGATATTTGACCTGATGCATAAAAGTCCTTTTTTTTTCTTATACCCTTTGTTGGGGGAAAAACCCCAAGTCATACCGCCACGGAGGCGCTCGGCCAAAGAGCGCCGACCGGAAAGGCGCTCGGCCAAAGAGCGCCGACCAGAAAGATGTTCGGCCAAAACGAGCCGACCAGGAAGGCGCCCGACTAGAGAGCACCGACCAGAGAGCGCCAAGAAGAGGCGCTCGACCAAAGGGCACCAACCAGAAGGGTGCTCGGCTAGAGAGCGCCGACCAACCAGGTAGGAACGCTCGGCTAAGAAAAGGCCGACCGAAGGACGCCAATCAGGAAGACGCTCGCCCAAAGGGCGCCGACCAGAAATACTGACTAGAAGCGACCCCGCCACAGGGCGCCCCGTCGGGCGACCGGCTCGGCTCGGCACCCCTGCCGAGCCGATGCCTTAACCAAATGTTCAACTTCCGCCTAACCCTCTAAGCTTGAGGGACCTGACAACTCCACTACAACCTGCCGCTATCTCCAAGCCATTAAGGCATAAGATCTCCGCAGGTATTCGGCACGACCTGCCATTAATGCATGAGACCCCCCCAAGTCTTCGATGCACTCAGTCATTTAATGAACGCGGCTCAAGGCGATCTCCGGATCACTGAACCATCAAAGCGTATGGCTCTCCCTGACCGCCGGTTCACTCGGTAATAAATGCACTTACCATCCACGGACCCCAGGCCCACCACGGCCGGCGGTTCAACCACTCCAACAGGTCCGATCGACCGTGACAACTCCCTGGTTCCGGTCTGATTCGGCCTTATTCTCCACCACGCCATTAATGGGCCAAATCGTGCCCAATTATCACAAAAGAGGACAAAATTCCCCTGTCACCTCCCAGGTAACACAATATCCCTCTATAAAAGGGAACCTGGGGGAAAGGTGGGGGGAGGAGGATAGAAAAAAAACAGCACAGACACAATTGAGCACATTATTCTCTTTATTTTCTCCACATATCTCTTCCTTGCTCTCTCCACATATTGGCCCCCTCTGACTTAAGCATTGGAGGGCCGGTGCCGGAGAGCCCGGCCACCGGCTTTTTTGCAGGACAGGACAGGACGCACTCTTCTCCGCTCTCTCATCCCCACGGAGGATGCAGTCGGTCGGCGCACCGCCGTCCGCCCTCCCGGCAGCGGAGCTCCTCCTCCCCTGGTTTCGCGGCGGCCCCCGGGTCCAATTTCCAGCAACAGTTGGCGCTAGAGGAAGGGCCCGAGTCGCTGCCATGAAGCTAAGAAGCAAAGGGGCTTCCAATGCCTCTCGACGTCCTTCACCCAGTCCCGAACATTCTGTCCAAAATTCGCCGCCTCCGGCAGAGTCAACCCTTCAAGTTCGGCCGGAGCAGTTTGATGCCCTGGTGCAACAGGTGCAAGCCTTGGCTACTGCTGTCCAAAGCTTGCAACCCAGGGGCATCGCAACGGCACCGCTTCCTCCGGCTCCAATCCAACCGGAGCCCCCTACAAGCGGATTTCCCCTTCGAGGTCAGGACTCTCAAGTCCAGGCCTCCTTCAGGAGAGAGCACCCAGTCAGAGGCCACGGAGGCTGGCCACAACCTTCAGAAGCTGAGTCAGTTCCAGGGCAACTCGCATCCGAACGAACCGCTGCAGCAGTCCTCCAGAATGATGAACTCGACAAAAAGGTCGAGAAGCTGGAGCGCCAAATCCAGGCACTCCACGGAAGAAAATCAGGGCGTGATGGCGACTTCGAGTTCACTACGAAGTCGCCCTTCTCTCCGGAGATTGAAGATGAACCGGTTCCACTACGGTTCAAGATGCCTCAGGTAAAGCCTTACAACGGCAAGGCTGATCCCCTTGACCACCTGAAAAGTTACCGGGTCTTAATGGCCCTACAAGGAGCCTCGGAGGCCATGATGTGCAAGGCTTTTCCGGCAACACTCCGAGGGCCAGCCCGGCTTTGGTTCACCGGGCTGAAGCCGAGTACTGTCTCTTCTTTTGAGCAGCTCGGCAGACAATTTGCTGGCAATTTTGCCGCCAGCCAGCCTCAGCGGCGGACATCGGACTCCCTCCTTGATATCAAACAGAAGGAGGGAGAATCCTTCAAGGAGTATTTGGACTGGTTTACCGCCGCAACATGGGAGGTCCGGGAGCTTGACCAGTCCATCGCCATGTCAGCACTGAAGACTGGAGCCCGGTCTTACAGGTTCCTCTTCTCAATCAAGAAGAATTTTCCCGCGGACCTCACCGAAATGTTCGCTCGGGCGCGGAAGTACGCCAAGGCTGAGGAAGCCGTGGCTGTTAGGCGGGGCGGGACCGAGCAGAACCCTAAGAAGAGACGCCGCGAGGAGCGCGGCCAGCCCAGAAGCCCGTCTCCGCGACGAGCCAAGAATCCGCCCCGCCCGAAGAGTCCACCCCGGTTGAGGGGACCTTGTCCTCAGAAGAGCTGAAGCCTCCCGACCAACTGAGCAAGGGAAGCTAGCCCCGAATTGAGAAGGACCTTACCGAGTCACGCGCATCCGCCGACCCGAAACTTATAAATTAGAGCCTCTAGACGGGACTCTCATTCCATGAAGCTGGAGCTCTGAAAATCTCCGCGCGTACCACCAATAGAACCCCAAGGGGTCCCCCAATATTCAACTATAAATTTCATTTTGTGAATTTCATTTTATGATGGTCTGCGTGCTTACTTCAAGCTCACCAATTCTTCTGATTACCCCATGGTCAGGTTTATTTCTCCTCCCCTGACCACGGTTGGGATGCCCCGATGTCTCGGGATGATGAAGTATCTACGTGGACTCCCTGAAGATGTTCGTGAGTTCGTGATGCGTTCTCCATCGACCAACGAGCTCGGCTCGTTCTCCTACCCTGACCACGGTTGGGATGCCCCGATGTCTCGGGATGATGAAGTATCTACGTGGACTCCCTGAAGATGTTCGTGAGTTCGTGATGCGTTCTCCATCGACCAACGAGCTCGGCTCGTTCTCCTACCCTGACCACGGTCAGGATGCCCTGTTGCAACGGGATGCCCCGATCCGTCGGGATGGCTCGAGACGTCGAGATGCGGTCTTAAGTGACCAGACGAGCTCGGCTCGTTCTCCATCGACTTCCACCGACGAGCTCGGCTCGTGCTCCATCGGCCAACAAGCTCGGCTCGTTCTCCTACCCTGACCACGGTCAGGATGCCCCGAGACGTCGGGATGCCCCGAGACGTCGGGATGCCCCGAGACGTCGGGATGCCCTGAGACGTCGGGATGCCCCAATATATTGGGATGCCCTGCCACAACGGGATGCCCCGATCCGTCGGGATGGCTCGAGACGTCGAGATGCGGTCTTAAGTGACCAGACGAGCTCGGCTCGTTCTCCATCGGCTTCCACCGACGAGCTCGGCTCGTTCTCCATCGGCCAACGAGCTCGGCTCGTTCTCCTACCCTGACTACGGTCAGGACGCCCCGAGACGTCGGGATGCCCCGATCCGTCGGAATGCCCCGAGACGTCGGGATGCCCCGGCTATAGGAAAGCTCGAGACGTCGAGATATGAGTTGCGGTCCTCACTGACCAGACGAGCTCGGCTCGTTCTCCTACCCTGACCACGGTCAGGATGCCCCGAGACGTCGGGATGCCTCGGCTATAGGGAAGCTCGAGACGTCGAGATATGAGTTGCGGTCCTCACTGACCAGACGAGCTCGGCTCGTTCTCCACCGACTTCAGCCAACGAGCTCGGCTCGTTCTCCATTGCCGGATTTCTCTGCCGACGTCCTCAAAGAGCGGACCCCGAGCAGAGGAGCGTCTTCAGTCGCCTCGGCGCAAGGACGCACACGGTACAAGAGGAGCGTCTTCAGTCGCCTCGGCGCAAGGACGCACACGGTACAAGGTACCCGTTTATTTAATGTTTCTATATTATCTTATCTGCTTTTGGATTTCTCTGCCGACGTCCTCAAAGAACGGACCCCGAGCAGAGGAGCGTCTTCAGTCGCCTCGGCGCAAGGACGCACACGGTACAAGGTACCCGTTTATTTAATGTTTCTATATTATCTTATCTGCTTTTGGATTTCTCTGCCGACGTCCTCAAAGAACGGACCCCGAGCAGAGGAGCGTCTTCAGTCGCCTCGGCGCAAGGACGCACACGGTACAAGGTACCCGTTTATTTAATGTTTCTACATTATCTTATCTGCTTTTGGATTTTCCTGCCGACGTCCTCAAAGAACGGACCCCGAGCAGAGAAGCGTCTTCAGTCGCCTCGGCGCAAGAACGCACACGGTACAAGGTACCTGTTTATTTAATGTTTCTACATTATCTTATCTGCTTTTGGATTTCCCTGCCGACGTCCTCAAAGAACGGACCCCGAGCAGAGAAGCGTCTTCAGTCGCCTCGGCGCAAGGACGCACACGGTACAAGGTACCCGTTTATTTAATGTTTCTACATTATCTTATCTGCTTTTGGATTTCTCTGCCGACGTCCTCAAAGAACGGACCCCGAGCAGAGGAACGTCTTCAGTCGCCTCGGCGCAAGGACGCACACGGTACAAGGTGCCCATTTATTTAATGTTTTTGCATTATCTTATCTATCCTTGGACCTCTGCCGACGTCCTCAAAAAACGGAGTCTGAGCAGAGGAGCATCTTTAGTCGCCTCGGCGCAAGGACGCTCCGCAAAAGGTGTCCCAATAATGAGGCTTTTCGAAAAAGAAGAGACGCCGCCTATTAAAGGCATCTCGAAGCGTCCGATAGTTCAAAACGCGCAATAAATTAAAATTTTCGGAATCTGTAATGACCCAACTAAAGCTACTTTCCGCGCTCCAGCTGGTAGCCAACTGGAACTCGGAAGTCGGGGGGTAGTGTTGGGGGAAAAACCCCAAGTCATACCGCCACGGAGGCGCTCGGCCAAAGAGCGCCGACCGGAAAGGCACTCGGCCAAAGAGCGCCGACCAGAAAGATGTTCGGTCAAAACGCGCCGACCAGGAAGGCGCCCGACTAGAGAGCACCGACCAGAGAGCGCTAAGAAGAGGCGCTCGACCAAAGGGCACCAACCAGAAGGGTGCTCGGCTAGAGAGCGCCGACCAACCAGGTAGGAACGCTCGGCTAAGAAAAGGCCGACCGAAGGACGCCAATCAGGAAGACGCTCGCCCAAAGGGCGCCGACCAGAAATACTGACTAGAAGCGACCCCGCCACAGGGCGCCCCGTCGGGCGACCGGCTCGGCTCGGCACCCCTGCCGAGCCGATGCCTTAACCAAATGTTCAACTTCCGCCTAACCCTCTAAGCTTGAGGGACCTGACAACTCCACTACAACCTGCCACTATCTCCAAGCCATTAAGGCATAAGATCTCCGCAGGTATTCGGCACGACCTGCCATTAATGCATGAGACCCCCCCAAGTCTTCGATGCACTCAGTCCTTTAATGAACGCGGCTCAAGGCGATCTCCGGATCCCTGAACCATCAAAGCGTATGGCTCTCCCTGACCGCCGGTTCACTCGGTAATAAATGCACTTACCATCCATGGACCCCAGGCCCACCACGGCCGGCGGTTCAACCACTCCAACAGGTCCGATCGACCGTGACAACTCCCTGGTTCCGGTCTGATTCGGCCTTATTCTCCACCACGCCATTAATGGGCCAAATCGTGCCCAATTATCACAAAAGAGGACAAAATTCCCCTATCACCTCCCAGGTAACACAATATCCCTTTATAAAAGGGAACCTGGGGGAAAGGTGGGGGGAGGAGGATAGAAAAAAAACAGCACAGACACAATTGAGCAAATTATTCTCTTTATTTTCTCCACATATCTCTTCCTTGCTCTCTCCACATATTGGCCCCCTCTGACTTAAGCATCGGAGGGCCGGTGCCGGAGAGCCCGGCCACCGGCTTTTTTGCAGGACAGGACAGGACGCACTCTTCTCCGCTCTCTCATCCCCACGGAGGACGCAGTCGGCCGGCGCACCGCCGTCCGCCCTCCCGGCAGCGGAGCTCCTCCTCCCCTAGTTTCGCGGCGGCCCCCGGGTCCAATTTCCAGCAACACCCTTGTTTTAAATATCAATTTGTATTTCCTTTGAAATTGTACCAACATCTCCATTGCGGCTTCAACATTTTTATCTTGTTCTATCTTGGCAATCCTAGAGGATTAGTCTATAGGAGCAAGGGAGAAGTGAAGATAACTTCCAAAGGTCCTATTAGTTTATGTTTTTGTATTTTCTCTTTTTTTGTTCTAATACATTGTTCGGTTATTTTCCTAGCAATCCGGGTCCTGAAGGGGCAATTAGGGATAAATCTAACTTTTGGTATTTTTTTTTGCACTAATTAGAAGCCATAGAACTCGAACTCACATCATTAACTTGTCAGCAAGGCTTTTACCATTGCACCATGCAATGACCCTTTTCTATTTTTGGCAAGAGGTAAGATCGTCAACCATCTCCTTCATCTATTGACAACTGGATATGAATTGTCTTCCTCATTTATGTCTTCTTCATTTAGTTTGTAGGGAGGATCGACCCGTCCAGTAGAATTCCGAAGAAAGACTGTTGGCAGCAGGTGGAGACATTAATAGAAGAATCAATGCTACACACCACTTTTTTCTTGATTCTCTTTATTGTTTTCTTATTTTTATGGTAGGACTTGGCACAATGGCAAGATTGCTCCAATGTGACTTAGGTGTAATATAGAAATAACTTCTCCACACAAGAAGATAAAGCCATCTGACAACTTTCTATAGTGGCGGCAGCCTCATGCATTGGGATGCCTTTTTTTGTTATTACCTCTAGTCGGGGCCTCGGGACAAGGCATGCTTGATCTAGCAAGGAAAACAACAACTAAACATCTCCTAAAACATGATTTCTCAAGTATGCAGAAATTACGACTGCCCTTCCATCGCTACATCAATGGGGAAGATGGATAAGTGGCAACACCAATCAAGCATGGAGAGTACCACTAACTTTATCAAGTTTGCAAGCCTATATCGACCTCTCCAACTTCCAAGCTTCATCATTGGCATAAAAAATGCACCCTAATTCTTTTATCAACCAACATTTGTAGTTTGAGAATTCATGCCTCAATTAGATCCTACCATTAGCTACTCTCTTTTTTCCTTGTAAAATGTCATTTTGCCTTCTCCTAATAGTATCTTAGCTCACTTCTGACTTACTTGTCACAACATAATATTGTCATTGTTTTGATTGATCAGTTATGTTAGTGCATTGTTCTCATGTTCTACTCTTCGATGGTAGTGTATCATTTGGGTCATCAAGAGCTCATTTATTGAACACTATATTGAGCACTAAGTCCACTAAATTATCTTTTGCTAGTTTGTATAATTCTAAATATCTAAATTTTTAATTAGGATTAGAAAAAGGACTAGAATGAAAGGAGAAACCTAATTATGTTTGACTATAAAATGCATCAAATTGACAAACTTATCCTTGACTATAGTCGTGACCATAAACCTAATTATGTTTGACGTAACCAATATTATTGGCAAAAATAATAACATGGTTAGGGTGTTGCTATAAGAAAAGGAGAATTTTAAGAGAGGAGAGGGCATTGGCTTTCCATGCCGTGGCACTCGTGGAACATTTCAATACAAACTCGAAGCTATTAGAGACTTTGCGATTAGGTATGTAGGAGCAAAAACCAAAAAGTTGAATTTACAAATTTGTCAGACACATATAATTGCAAACAAGATTCATTATTCCGGTATCGGACCTTGTACTGGTGCCACACTAGCATTGTGTCGGTATGGTATGTCACATAGTCTTTTGGCATACCGAGTGCCGATACGTTTCCCATACCATGTACCTGGTACTGGTACCGAATCAATCGACTTGCTCGGGCCTCTAAAAATCGTATGAGACCATACATATTCTAATCCTTGTCTAACAATTTGTAATACTTTAGCATGATGGTAGTTTTTCCATCATTTTTTCTGCAAGTATATGGACAATGTCATTTTGTTTCTCTATCAGCACATGTGAAAACACAAGGTATGATGAGTCATACCATGCTAAGTATAACTTAGTACAAACAAGATAAACGGTATGCGAATTTTTCAATTTTGTAGGTTTGGTATACATTGGAATTTGTCTCAAAATTACTTCACACTTGAGAGTAAAAATTTGGCGGGTGTGTCGACAAATATGCATCTATAAATACAATGGATATCAGCAGCAATCGGCATAGCATAGCATGCAATGTACGTATCATGCCAATGTCTTAACAACATAACATTGTATGACATTGGCTGCTTGTCAGAGTTTGGAGTTCTACCATCCCAATGCATTCTATCATCCCAACGCAACCTAGCTGGCAAGGCTCATTATGACAGCTACATATCATGGCAGCTCCAAGCTAGCGAACCATTAGCACCTTGTACATACACAAGTGAATGTCAAGAATACTTGTAAATCTTATGGTGCAAAAATATGTTGATTTGTCCGTAGTTTTTATCTCATGACATTTGTTGCCTTTTTTTCTATTGTACTCACTAGCATTTTCATTCCTCCCAAACTCCTAGTGACATGTTCACCCTGCCAATGAATATCCTAAGAAATACTTCACTAGATTATGCCTTCTATCTTTAAGTATTTGAAACAAAACATTGATATCCATGACATGATTAAAAGTTAAGTCCTTACATAAATATTATTTATCAAGATAACCTTATCCATAACGTAAATTAAGGCTAAAATTCTATAGGATATATATCAAATATCAATGTATCCATATCCATTTCTGTTTTTATTTAACAGATATGGATAGGAATTCAAATATCAATGGATGCTAAAATTCACATCAATGCTTCTTTTAAATGGATAAAATATAAATGGATGGATAGGATCCATTTCTCTCTCTCCCTCTCTTGGCCTCTCTCCCTCTCCCCTCCTTGCTTCCTTTTTCTCCCTCCCTCCCTCTCCCTCCCCCCCCTCTCTCTCTCCTTTCCTCACTCCTCTCTCTTCTCTATTTTGCTGGATTTCTCGAACCAAAGGGTAAAACGTGCCGGTCCCTCCTTGGTATGGCTCAATACACCTCAAACTAAGTGGTTCAGGGAGGTACAATATTCCATGGTGTGGATGAATTTAAAGGATTAGATTAGGATAAAATCATAGAATTTGCATCAAAAGATAGGATAGTAGCAAGAAGATTCTAAAGGATCTCAAGATTAATAAGCGAGTCCATAGTCAACATATGGTTGATATTCAACAAATAGTAAAAGCATATGTAAGGGTCTTTTTGGGTGCCTGGGTAAGCTACTTGCCTAATATGCCATATTTGGTGCAAGTTAGCAAGACGTTGGTTGAAGAGAGAATATTGGAGATGGCCTTTTTTTTCTAACTACAAGAACTTTGTTTTGGGTTTTAAGCGGTAATAATAATCACCTCTAAAATCAAATTGGTTCTCTTAAAGGAAATAAGAATTAATTCCCAATATAAACTCTCCTTTGGTGGTTCCGATTTCATTTACAAACTACGTAATTTTTTAACTACATCTCTAAGTGGAAGTGTCCCCAGAAGATTTTATCGAATTGATAAAATCTTTTGGCATCCAAATAGACCCTAAGAAAACTTTTGTCTATTTCAATAGAATATCAACCAATTTGTGAAAAGTGAATTGTTAATAGATGCCTTGGGCACATTACTTGAGGTCATCACCCTTGCTAAGTAGTGATGATGCATTATATTTCTATTAATAATTTTAACTACAATTCAAATATGTTATTTTAGTTATCAATTACCCTTTCTAGATTTGATTTCTAAACTATCCTAAAAAATCGCTCCAATCAATTCTTGTGTTGTACTCATTCCTTTTTTTTCACTCATTCCTTCTCTTTGTCACCACGAGTGGTTGAAGTTTTGAGTATTTTTCCAATGATCCTTTTTCATGCACACCAAAAGTTCTATCATGTTGCATGAGGAGATTGGTGTACATTCTAGAGATTTGCAGAATACACATGGGTAGTGAGATGTGGAGTTGCCAAGCCACTATAAATGGGCCCAAGGAACTTTCTATGTGCAAATAATGGGCACTCCATAACATTTTACTAAAATTTATTCTAATGAAGCATAGATGGCAAATATAAAGTTATTTATTAGGAGATTTAATTGCAGATAATTTATATTAGGAGATACAAATTGTTCGTAGAAAACTGGTTTGTTCTCTAATTAAATTTTTGATGCATCATTTTTGATAGTTCGGGCATTCCTCTTAGTAAATGCCTCATTCCTCTTAATAAATGCTCCTGAGGCATTTACTAACAATAAGTCAGGAACGTTATAAAAATAGATGAAATAAAAAAGAGTCAATGAGTAAATGACAGTTGATATATGTGAATGATGCCTTCAGTAAAACTTACAGTTTTTTCTCCAACAATAAAGATAAAACTAAACTAGCTGATATGCTACCTGAAATAGCATTTTATGAACATTTTCATCAAGTATGCATGACTTCTAGATTTAGTTGAGAATTCTTAAGTACTCTTTTTTGTTAATGGAACCAAAAGGACCCAAAAGTCAAAAATCCAATGATCATTTTAGGACAAAATGTGTAACCACTATCTATAATATAAGTACCTAAAATCAGAATCAGCATGATGTATTGCTTCAAGAAGAAAATTGAAAACTCACCTCAGATTCATTTGCAATGTGAAGTTTCCTCGCCAGATACTTTTGGATAGAAGAAACAGGTAGATTGCCATCTCTATAACAAAAAAATCATTAACATGTCTTCATGACTGCACTAAATAGCTATGAACTAGGTATCTCAGGTTGAAATATGATTTCAGAAATCAAACACGATAACTAGAAAAAGTAAAATAATAATTTAAGAAATATATAAACAATATCCTTGCCTACGAACAGACAAATGTATTGTCCAGAACAACATATAGTAGTCTCCTTGGCTGTAGTATTTGGTTCCATGAATATACTTTTGAAGACTATCAACCTACTCATGCATGGCGCAATGCCTATAAGAAGTTGTGAAAGATAGGTTTCAGAGGTGCATATGGCAGATTTTGATGGTCACAAAAATTTCTGTGACCTCCAGAATGAGTAATTTGAAGTGGAAATGCCTGATGCAGAGCGTTATGGGACAATAGAAAATATCCTGATAAAGTTTAAGTAATGTGATGTTTTAATAATGTCATTTTTTGTCGCTAAATACAGGTTTTAGAAAAACTAGAATATGAAAAGACTGTTAGGGGGATGTAATCTTCATCAGGATATATTCAGAAACCTTCTTTTTCTTGTTTTTTAGATTCACAGATGTAGGCATCCCAAATGGCATTGATGTCTATATATGGGGAAATATATGGAAGGAAATGTAAGTGGTTGGATTGAATCAAGAAGTGGCATCTTGTCATTTACTTTTTCCTGCTATCTTTCTCACTAGAGGGTGGGTTACAGAAGGTGGTTGGGCTTCCTTTCTCTTTTCCTTGATCACAATAGAAAGACCATTGAAAGTATTGAATCCCATTAAGATCCTCTTTCTCCTTTAGGTGATTCCCTATGGAGGTCATTGTTCCAACAAAACTGTAGGTGTGAGAAAATAACATAAATTTTTGCTTAAACAAATTAAAAGGAGCGGCCAAAAAGTAATTGGATATCTTTTGGCCTCATTTTGATGTGTCACAGATCAAAGTAAAATCATTTGTTTAGCAAAACACCTTGTTCGTGATGTGTTTCAAGTAAAACCATTTGAATTTGATCTTACTTTATCATTGTGCTTAGTAAACATAATTCATAATTAATGCTTGTGGATACAAAGTATTGTAAGTTATGAAGTAGGCTATATATGAATCTTAACAACACGCTTATGAAAAATATTGGAACCAATTTGTCCCAAATTATTTAATTCTGAGGATTCCTTTGAAGTTCACCACTACTTTATTTTCCATTCATAATAAGATTTTTTTATTCTTTATTAACTACTGTCTTTATAGAATTATCCTGCCAATCCAAATAATCAAAAATAAACAAATTGCTGATACATTTAAATCAACACTTTTATATAGTAACGAGGATATGAAATCTACTAATGGAGACCACCTTTAGTGGTCTATAACATTAATTGCCGATATTTATCTCAAGGCTCTATGATGCATGCTACATAAAAAACTTGTCTGTTGATGGTTGAAGAGGCTGATACATTTCAAATAAGGCTTTTAGATATTGATGAGAATATAAAAGCCACTGAGCCCAACCTTTAGCCTTTGATTTAGATTATTAATAGTCAATGGTTAGGTTAAGGCTCGATCATGAATGCTACTTATGATTCTTTTGGTGATGTTTGATGAGTCATACGTGCCACAGAACATTAAATGGGCACCATCAAAGTTCTACAAATTAAAATTATGAAATGAAGCCAAAAAATAATAAACAATCTTGAGAATTTTTAATTTGCTACTTAAGCATCAAATTAGAATTTATTCATTTCACAGTAGTAATGTAAAATGGTGTGATAATTTATGTGATAGATTGGGTTCAAAATAAGGTGACATGAAATTTGTAAACAAGGTAAAATAAGGTACTTTATGCTAAGTTGCAGGATCCAGGTAACTCAGCCTACAATGCAGTTTTAGTGAAAATAGGAACTAAAATGAGAATCCAGTCTAGCGGATGACAAGAAGCAAAGAAGGGTTCAGTTTTGTTACTAGGATTTATTATACACAAGTATGGAGATATAGACTAAAAGTCTAAAACATACATCATAGAGTTAGAGATTGATTGATCAAGTGAATAATACTTTTTGCGATGTTATGCAACCAATCTAAAGTGAAAAGCCTGTAAAATAGTATAAGGCCCACAATGTTGGATGGCACAAAATGAAGGGCAATTGGGACAGTACCGAAGAAAAAGTTATATGTAGCAATATTACAAAAGTGGAGATGGACGGGTGACACAAAGGTACTCCACCACCCTTTGAGATGGCATGGGCTTGTAAAATGATTCAAGGAGAAACAAGTAAGGAGAGGTACTCCAATCTTTGTTAGAAGATTCTTGAAGAATAGGAGCTAGAAGACATAGTAGTGAAAAAGAACTTACAGTAACACCCAAAGTAGCACTAAATAGAAAAAATTGACAAATGAAAATTCATAAAGCTAAATCAGAATAGTTAGGACAATAGTCAGTGGTAATTGTTATACATATTATATGAAACGGACCAAAAATTGATTCATTTCCATTACATTTACCTTATCACACTAGAAAATGGAACATGACCTTAATAGTACCTAGAATGCTAAGGAAATGGGGAACCTGTTTTGAGGCATTGAGTTTCTTAATATATCTAGGCTTCATAATATAGGGCAATCAAAAGGAGAATTTTAGTGTGGGTGTATTTAGTGTGCGGTAAGGAAGGAATGTCATAAATGCCTATGATATCTTAATCACTATCCCAGCATTAGGAAACAATATGGCTGGGAGGAAAATTCTGAAATTCCCAAGGTGGAGAATTTGCCAATGGTTTTGAAACAACTCAAATAATTCAAAAAATAGAAAGAACTCAAAAAAAAAAAAAAAATCAAAAACAATCATGGGAAAGGCTAAAACAAGAGATCATTATGGAGTTGTTTAACACAAAAGAGTAAAGAGAGAGCTAACTATAGGCAATGGCTTCGGCATATCAATGTCAGATATAGTAGGCCTAAGGGACGAGGATTCTTGAATACGGGTCGAGAGGTTAAAAAAAGGGTGGGATAGAAGATCACTTGGATGGCTGTAACAAAAAGAGATTTACATAGATCCTCATGTTTAAGAACCTGACATTAGGTAGACGGATCTCAAAGTATTATCCAGAAGGTGTAATTAGGTTCATTAATTACATTATATGCTATAACTAAACATGCCATTGCACAGTACATAAACAAGCCAATAGGAAATTATCAACAAAAGTTAGGCAAAAGATAATTATTTAAATATCAAAAGAAAAAAATGATCAGTAAAAATAACAGTCAAGGATGCAAAAGGGACATTGGAAACATATGCTCCTGACTCTGTAATGGGAGAAAGTGTACTCACGTAAGCCTCAAGTATCTTGCAGGTGACTGGTACAGCGAGGAGCCTTCTTCCCTAAAACCATTTTAAACATATCAGAAAGATGATAGAGACTAAAACATGATCATAAGCATGGCTCATAGCAAAGTAACAGTATCTCACAGGTCAGCAGCAGCAACTAAAGAAAAACAATATTGGTTTAGCTGTTCTTTAGCTGAGGTTCCCAGCTCCCTCCTCCTTTGGCTAGCTCCTTCTAACCTTTGAGCTCTGGCCACCACCGAAGAAATGGTGACTTCAGTGTCAGGACCACTGACCTGATCTGCTTCAACAACAGGAGTTCTTTGCTCAGGCCTGTCCAGATATGATTCTTCATTCTCTCTGTCTTCATTGGATGCCTGAATGGATGATTCAGCATCGGAATTATTCTGTACCGAAACAGAGTCACTCTCAGAATCAATGCAAAGAGCCAAATAGGTGGTAGTAATCAAAACCAGGGCTAAGGAGTGACTAAAGTTTTTGAAATTACTTATTACAATGAACTCGTGATTTTAGTTCCTTTACCTGCCTCCTGGTTTGAGTCGTCTTTCTTCGAGTCGCAAATGAATTTGAGCTTTCAGCTTGGACTTCACCATGGCTTGCGACTCGAGGAGTTTCTGCTACCAATGAACAAAGTGATCTTTTCTTTCTTCTGACGGGCAGTGGAACAGAAGGGACTTCAAGAGTCCCAGCATCTTCCTTTTCCTTTTTAGATGGAAATATTTTTTCCCTTATTTCCTGTATATTGTGATCAGGCCTGCATATGATCAAGTAGTAAATGAGCTTAAAGTTGCATATCGGCACAAATTTATAAATGAAGTTCTATAAATTGCACCGCATATATAGCAGCGCAGAACGAAATAGCATCATACAAAATTTTGGATGCATAGCCTAGAGATGCTTGAATATGTTACAAATATCCACAAGGTTTCAATACATTCTCACATTTCCCTGATAATAATAAACAAGATATCCCTTCATGTAGAACCAATGTACTAATAGGATGATCAGATGTCTTTACTGTTTATCAAAGCAATTGACCAGCTGAAAAAGGATAATTGCCAATATTTTGGACATAAAAGGTAAACCAGAGAAAGGTTCATTAAGAAGCAACAATGTTATTTACATAGGACAAATTGTGCAGAACTTAAATAAGCATGTTTTAGGTCTGGAAAACAAGCATACAACTTAATCAGTACAGCTAAACTGGAGTCCATAAATGCCAGATCCAGTGTTTTTTGACCACGTAATAGTATTATTCCTTTCATTGCAATATTTGTCTTTGCTAGTGTCCCAAAAAATTAATGCCTATCACAAGTTTGATCCTTGATGATATCATATTTGCCCACAGGCACCATAACATATTTATGATCTTCCCATGATTGAAACATATAGGGCAAGGTGAATTCTGTAACAACTCTTGCAACCTCTATTAGGAATCACATAGAAATAAGGGACCATGGCGGCCCTAAATTTTTGAAGTTCTTTCCTATCCCTTATGATCAATACAAGTGGACCTCCTAACTTACGGCCCCTTTTTCCTACTCTCTCTCTCTCTCTCTCTCTCTCTCTCATCTTTATCTGTTGGTTGCTGCTTCTAATTGGAAACATACTATCTAATAACAATGCAATGAACCTAGCCTTCACAAAATCTTCCATGTAATCTTTCGTATGTTAATCCCTTCTCTCTCTCCCTCTTTCTATCTCTTTAAATAAATATATACAAAAGGTCTCCTTCCCCCTCTCTCTTTCTCTCTAAAATATATATATATATATATATATATATATATATATATATATATATATATAAGAAAACTCTTATTATTAAAAAACTAGAAAAAGGAAACCTATATTGTCCAAGACTCTTATGCCACCACAACATGACCGAACTCGTCGTCCCCTTTGAATTATCCCCTCCTCTCTCTCAGAAGTTAGAAAAACTATAGATTTCCTTTTCATCATCTAAGTCCTTTTTCCAAATGTTTATTTGGGTGCCAAGATGATCTACTCAGAAAAAATATGCGGTTTTGTTGTTTGTCTTAATCAAATATGCTATTATGCTATGTTCCATTAATGGTCTCTTGTTTTTTGTGCTATTGTCTAGCAACATCTATTTGAATATTAAAGAATTTCTGCTTCAACTATGATCATAGTGTTCGAAATAATATGCTTAAATAGAATTTACTTTGGTTTCGATTAATGTTTTGATCTGCCAGTAAATATGCAAAGCTCTTGTAGTTAACCATATTAAAGAATAAACAATAGAATGACCATTAAAATCTGATAATCTAAGCATACAAATTTTGTAATAACTTATGATATCATGAATCTAAGGACTTTCATTCTTGCAGCACTCTAGTCTATATTGGAGATTATTTAATGGAGAAGAAAAGCAAGTGATCATTATTAGTAGCAATTCTAACATAGTAGACATAATCTTCTACTTAGGTTAATACACCTGCTTCAGGATCTTCCTGCAATCTCGAACATGCACCGCTTCCTAAGAGCTTTCATACTTAATATATTTATTTTACAACTAAGTTTTGTTATTCTCCTTTGCAGGCATTCTACTTCTTGTTTGGAAATCAAATATTTTCATGGTACTAGATTCCATTTCCTATCTTTGGGGTGCAAAGGGGCCGAGCGAGCTATCAAGCTTCTCAGTCTCAGCTCAATATATACTAGGGTTTCTCAAGCTCACTTTAAGCTCGAGCCAAGCAAAAGTTATTCAAGCTCAGTTCTTGTAAGCTCTTGAGATGAACTTTCTTTACTTCTGCAAGTAGTTTATGTTGAAGTAAACAAGCCAAGCACTCAAAATTGTTTGAGCTTGGCCCCTTTTCTAACTAAGTTGAGCCTGAGGAAGAGGATCTTGCACTGCCTCATTCTCAGAAGTTAAGAGAGCATACAAAACACTCATCAGAGCAATGGCAGTAATATTATAGAGGAGGTTTAATCTCCAAAGCTCACATGGCCAAGCTCATATAATCAGATCATCAAATTAACCAGAGCCTAATGGGAAGTAATTAGATTAACTTTATTCTGCAGAATGACAATGGCATCAATAGTTCATTTCTTAATGCAAAGGAAGAAGGCTGAAATAACAAAAGAATATTACTGCATCAATTAACATTACAAAATTGACATAAATTGCAAGTACACCAACATGCCAATAGATAAAAGGTTTACCTGAGCTTTTCGAATGGATTGCAACCAAGATCAATATTACATACGGGGCAATGGGATACCTCCTCATCAGCAAGCTTCTCAAATATACACTTTTTGCAAACTGCTTGGAGGATAGAAAAAAGAGGAGTCATATACATACATGCATACATACATATATACATATGTATGTAAGGAAAATTTGTCTATTAATATGTAATATAAATTTCTTGAAGGATGGCACAAGTTTATGTTAAAAACAAAATAGAGAGAGAGAGAGAGATAGAATGATTATAATATTTGGCAATTTATATCCTGAATGAACAAAGGAAAACCAAGATAACAAATTTAAATGTGATATTTGGTCTAATGTTCTATGCAAGAACTTCTTGAAATGGAATAGTGATACAAATGAATTGGCAATGCTAACCAAACTCAACAAGAAGATAAAACTGAAGTTTAAGTATTGATATTAATTGGCATTTGATTTGATTTGAACTATTTAATTTGAAGTGGAAAAAAATTAGAACATTGTGACAAAATGCATGGAAAGACCCAGTAGTAAACAACAAATAATTCAAGATCTACAGATGTTCCAAAATCACTTAGAAGATCACCAAGTACTGAATCTTTACTAAAATTCATCAATGATGATACCACTTATAGACACTAGTTATAGAATGAAATCATAAAATCAAAAAAAAAAAAAGGAAAAAAACACTGATCTATATTTGGGATGGAAAATGGCTTTAAGTTTAAGATAATCAGATCTATATTCGTTACAGAGAAAAGAAAGCTAGTCAAATGAAATCATGTAGTCATCCAAAAAAAAAAAATCGTATGAGATAATGTATTTTAAAAACTATCAACCAACACATGCTTTAAACTTCTTTTTTTCCTTTCCTACCAAAAACTCATGATAAATCTTAAAGCCTAAATGCGGCAGCTTGATAGATCAAATACAACACAATTGAAGAACACAAATAAAAAAATCAATGCATGTAATCCCGCAAGCTTAGGCAGAAGTGTTATGAAACAATATATCATAAAAAAACATCTTTTTTTATCCAATTCCATATGAAAAAATGAAGTCTTGAATCAAACAAAACTGAATACAATTAGAAAAAATAGTAGAATCCACTGATACAAGAGAAATGAGATCAATGAACTAAAAACAACAACAATCTGTTGCCCCAAAATTCCAAAAATCATCGATCAATTGGATCAGAAAAAAGAAAATAGATTCGAAAAATGAGACGGCTCGTGATCAGAGAAGTAGGCGAGGGAGGAGGGAGACTCACAAATATGGAGGCATTCAGAGATCGCGGTAGCATCTGTAACAAGCTTGTGGCAGATTTGGCACGTCATGCAGGCCTCCAAAAGGTCCCGCCTAATCTTGAGAACTCCCATCTCAAGAGCAGTGCTCGCCATCTTCTGCACGACTGTCTCACTTTGACTCGCCGAAGGCGCGATTTGGGGGCGTCAAGGGGTGCACGTTAACCGTGAGACACCGGAGAGGGGGAGAGCGCAAGTGGGTAGGAGGAGAGAAGAAGAGGCAAGTTGGGATTTTTTACAGTGAGAAGCGAGGGTGGAACGTCGAGAAGAGAGGCGAAGGAGAGGAAGGAAGGGGTTATAGGTGGGATTGGGAGTGTGAATTGGCCTCGGGGAGTGGAGGAGGAGGAGGGGGGGGAGGTCGGATTCAACGAGGATAGGAGGAGGAGGGGGTATAAAAAGGGAGTGTGAGAGTTTTTTCTTATTGTTTCTTTTTGGCATCATTGCGACAACATAAAATGATGTGGCATCGAGGAGAGTTGAAGTGCCCTCTGGGGACAGCAAGTGGATTGTCGGCTATTGGCGACTGAGGGTGTGACTACCTGGTATGAATTCGACCCAACTTGTAACAGATCCGCTAACCCGTTTAATTTTTTCGGGGTCGTCTAGTCTGGGTTTTTATCGTATGAGTAGGCTATTTTAGAGAGGTTTTGGACTATTTATGGCACAACTTATTCAAAATTTATTTTGCTACAAAAAATAATTTAAATTAATTAACAATTAAATGATTTTCCAACTTGTGTTTTAAAAGAAGTCATGCTCTAGAACATGTCCAAACTCCAAAAACAATCACCTTAATTGTGCATGTTTATTTACTATTTAAAATATTATATGTATGTGTTAGGATACAAAGAAATCTATTTGTCATTTTAGAACTATAAAATATTATAATAGGATAATTTTGTTGAAGGATGTTTGTGCTAAACAAAAGGTAATAAATAGCATTCCAAGATATTCTAAAGAGGATTAATTGAATTTAGTATGGGAAACTTCGCGATATTCAAAGGATATCTTTTCCAGTCAACCAAATGATAAATATTATAACGTGCCACAGTAAATTTCTTTTATAATACTACTGTGCTACCTTATTTGTCTACAATTTTTTCTTATTTTATGATAATTCTCGCTCAAAAAGAGCAAGGAATGAGCTTAGGTGAAAAAAGGAAAGATAATCTTTAGACATAATAACTTTGAGTTCAGAAGGAGATAAGTATATATTAAATTTCTGTTGTTGTTTTTGCATGTAACATTGAAGATTTACTAAACCACAAAAGCTGGCTAAACCACCCAAATCCTCATTTATAAAAAAATAAATGGGGCCCAAGTGAGAAAATGACAAAAAATCTTCAGAGTACCAAAAGAGATATGCATTTATTAAGTTTTTATTATTGTCATCACATATAATATTAAAAACCGCTAAACCACAAACAACAGTTAAAACCAAGCAAATTCTCACATAGTAATAAAAAAGAAAGAAGACTATGTAAGTCAAGGAAAGACAATCTCTCGAATAGTATCTTTCAATGCAAAAGAAGAAAAGCATATATTCAATTTTTACTATTATCATTGCATATGGTACTGGGATTGCTAAACCATGAACAGCAGCTATGCCCACCAAATTCTCATTTGAAAAAAGAAAGAAATCTAGGTGAGAAAAGAAAAGATAATCTCCAAAATACCATATTTGAGTACAAAAGGAGATAAGTATATATTAATGTTTTACTATCATTGCATTTAATACTGTGGACTGCTAAATCATAAACAACGGCTAAATCTGCCAAATTCTCATTTGAAAACAAAAAGGAAACTCGGTAATAAAAGAAAAGGTAATCAACTTTGAGTTCAAAAAAGGGAAGCATATATTAACGTTTCATTATTGTCCTTACATATAATACCAAGGACTGCAAAACCAAAACAGCTACTAAACCAACCAAACTCCCATTTTTCTTTTTTTAAAAAAAAGAATAAGAAAGGAGCCTAGCTGAGAAAAGGAAAGATAATCTCTAGAATAGTATCTTTCAATTCAGAAGGACATCAACATATAGATATCAGCATATATTAACTTTCTATTATTGTCATTGCATATAATATTGGGGACTGCTAAACCATAAACATCAGTAACGCCCACCAATTCTCACTTCAAAGAAAAAGAACCTAGGTAAGGAAAAGAAACAAAATCTCCAGAATAGGAACTTCCAATTCAATAAGAGAAAAGTGTATTTAAATTTTTTTATTGTTGTCGTTGCATATAATACTAAAAATTGCACAACTACAAACAACTGCTAACCAATCAAATTCGCAAAAAGAAAAAGAAAAGGAGAACTAGTGAGAAAAAGGAAAGATGCCACTAGAATAGTAATTTTGAGTTTAAAAGACGATAAGCATATATTAACTTTCTATTGTTATTGTTGCATGCAATACTAAAGACTACAAAACCAAAAATAGTAACCAAACTAACCAAGCTCTCATTTAAAAAAAAATGAAAGGAGCATAAGTGAGAAAAGGAAAGATATTTCAGAATAATATCTTTCAGTTCAAAAGGCGGTAAGCGTATATTAAATTTTGATTATTATCATTGCATGTAATATTAGGGGGCACTAAAACATAGGCACTAGCTAAACCCAACAAATTTTCACTTAAAAAAAGTGAAAGGAATCTAGGCGAGAAAAAGATAATTTTCAGAATACAATTTTTGAGTTCAAAAGGAGATAAGCATATATTAATGTTCCATTGATAAGCATATATTAAGGAGATAAGTAATGTCTCCAAATTTTCAATGCAAACACAACAATAGCAAGTTCAAGATTATGAGTGGGGCAATTTTTTTCATATGGCTTTAACTGTCGAGAGACATAAGTAATCATCTTATCACTCCACATCAACACACAACCCAATTCTTTCTTTGAAGCATTACTATAGATGATAAAACCATCACCACTAATAGGAAGGGTGAGGATAGGGGTTGACACTAAATGTTGCTTAAGCTCCTGGAAGCTCAGTTCACATTTATCTGACCACTCAAACTTAACTCCTTTATGAGTTAGTCAAGTTAAAGGTACAACATGAAAGAAAAATTCTCAACAAACCGTCTATAATAACCAGCTAGGCCCAACAAACTACGAATCTCAGAAATACTATTCGGCCTGCTCCAGTTGACCACTGCTTCTACCTTCTTTGGATCCATATATATTTTCTTTTTAGATATCACATGCCCTAGAAATATCACATTGTCCAACCAGAATTCGTTTTTCTTCAATTTACCATACAACCGTTCCTATCTTAGAGTTTCTAGAATTATCCACAAATGCTGCTTGTGCTCGGCCTGACTTGTAGAGTAAATTAGAATATCATCAATAAAGACAACAACAAATTTGTCTAAAAAGGATTTAAATATACTATTCATCAGATCTATAAAAGTTGCAGGGGTATTTGTCAGCCCAAAGGATATGACCAAAAATTCATAGTGCTCGTACCACGTACGTAAAGCAAGTTTAGGCGTATCCTCTACCCTTATCTTCAATTGATGGTACCCATGATGAAAATCAATCTTGGAGAATACCTAAGCACTTTTTAACTGATCAAACAGCTCATCAATCATTGGTAAAGGATACTTTTTCTTTATTATCAATTTATTTATCTTCTGATAATCAATACATAACCTCATACTACCATCCTTCTTCTTTACAAATAATACTAGAGCTTTTCAACGTAAAACATTAGGTCTAATGAAGTCTTTACCAAGAAAATCTTGCAACCGCTCCTTTAATTCCTTCATTTTATAGGGGGCCTTAAAAATTGGTGTGGTTTGGAAAATCAAATCAATTGCAAATTCATTTTTTCTATCTGGTGGCAAACTAAGGAGATCTTCTGAAAAGACACCCGGGTATTCCTTCACTATTGTGATATCCTCCAATCTTTGGTTTGATTGTCTAGTATCAACTACTATGGCAATATACGCCATACTCCCCTTTCTGAGTACCTGCTGTATTTGTATAGTAGAGACAACTCGAGAAAAAGTATAAGCACCACTACCCATAAAGCTAAATTCTGTATCACTAGGGATTTGAAAGTTTACCCATGTGGAGTGATTGATTAAAACCCTATTTGATTTTGATGAGTTCAAAGCATTTGAGTATATTTCTTGTTTACTAATGAATTCAATTAAGTATTTTCAGTGAAAATCTTCTCTAAGTGTCTCTAGACTTGGTTCATAGTATTTTGGATAAGTTAAGAAGTCAGCTTGAACCAAAGTCTGAGACTCGAGTCGACTCCAGAGTATCACGAGTCGACTCCAAGCGTATCAAGTTCACCGGCACGGGCTCGAGTCGACTCCGGATCGGTACGAGTCGACTCCGACTGAGAACAGACAGACGAACAGAAAGCTTCAATTCAAAATCTGTCAGCGAGTCGACTCCCGAAGTGCGCGAGTCGACTCCAATGTTTACCGAGTCGACTCCGGAGAAGTATGAGTCGACTCCAAGGAGTCACAGGCAGAAAAGTCAGAGAGCAGTTTTCGGGTCTGAGATTCGAGTCGACTCCAGTGGAACGCGAGTCGACTCCGATGGTTGGCAAGTCGACTCCAAAGAAAGTGAGAGTCGACTCTCAGAGGAACACAAGGAAAAAAGACATAAAGCATTTTGCGGACTCTGAGATTCGAGTCAACTGTTGGAAACCTGCCCATGCCGCTGATATTTCAAAAATTTTCAGATGGCAGCGGAATCGGCATGCGCGAGTTCGACGTTCATCGCATGAACGTTGTTTCGAGACCTTTCGTAATTAGGTAAGAATTAAAACTTTTAAAACTACTAGGAAGATCAAATCTTCACCTTGCGCGGGTAGATGATCACCGCGAATCTGAATTCGTGGTTTTAGGAAGAGGGTTCGCTTGAAGCCGTTCAAACGTCCGGCCTCTACGGGTATCCACACGAAGTAGAGAACCGATCAAAGCTTTCTTGTCTTCCCGGGGTGCTAGCTCCCTTGCAAAGACTCCTTTGATGGCTGATCTCTTCTCTTTCTTTCAACTCTTGAAAGTGCTTGAGAGGAGGAAGAAGAAGGATGAAGAAGAGGAAGTAGATGAACCCCTGCACAGCCTTCTTTCTGTTGCTTGCGCTGGATGAAGAAAAGGAAGAGGAGGAGGCCGCCAACACTTGGAGGTTCCTTCTTTCTTGCTTGCGGCTGCAACTAAGAGGGAGGAAGAGGGTGGCCACGGCACAAGGGAAGAGGGCTCCAATGCTTAGGGCGCCGGCCTCATGGTGCTTCTTATAGCTATCAAGGGCTCCTCCAAAGTTGGAGCCCTAGATAACTTTCCAAAGAAAGAAGGGGGCGCCGGCCCTAGCTCCTCTCTTCTTGTCGCCCCAAGCAATTGGAGAGGGGCTGATGCCCCTCTTAGTTGGTTAACCTAATCCTCTTCCAAAGAGGATTAGGTGCCTCTCTCATGGTTTCATCCTAATCTAATTAGGATTAGCCAATTTGGGTTCAATCTATGCTAGTCCCAATCTAATTAGGACTTGAATGGATCATGACTCAATTGAACTCTTCAATCCTAATCCAATTAGGAGTCATGTTGATTCATTAGATTAATAATTAATTAGGACTTAAGGAATCCTAATCCAATTAGGATTTGTTTAATTTTAGTCCTAATCCAATTAGGACTCTATTTGAATCCGAAGTCCTAATCCAATTAGGATTTCTAGGAATCCTACTCCAAGTAGGAATCCAATTTTAATTCAAAACTCCTAATCTCATTAGGATTGAGGAATCCTATTCCAAATAGGAATGCCAGTCCTAATCCAATTAAAACTCTAGGTATCCTACCCGAAGTAGGATTCTTGTTTCAAGTCCAATTAATTAATTCCTTTTCCTTCTTCAACTTCTTATCAATCAAATTGATTTCTTGTGATTCCTAATCACGATTTCAACCATCGGATCGGTCAATACTTCTAGTGTGTGTGACCCCATAGGTTCTATTCTGACTGGTAGTGAGATATATTGTGATCTCTATCACTATATCATTGAAAACTCCTTTCAATGGGTTGGAACGATTCCAACTCAACTCATTAGGGTTTATCGATCATCAAGATAATCCCTATGAGTCCCACCATCCACCAGTGACACCTAGCAGCATGTAGTGGCTACCCAGCAGAATGGAATGATGAACCTCTAGGTGCAGTTAACATGTGATACAGTCCTACTATCGTGGATCCCTACAGGACGGAGGTCATGGACAACTCGTCAAACCCCATCGTCTGTCATATGTCAAGATTTATTCGACTTGAGTTCGATAGTGGAAAACTCTTTCTCCACTTTACTGCCCTGGCCAAGGTCTTAGAACTCAGTCTAACAAATCACATAGGATCACTCCTCTTCTATCAAGGTCGATAGATTCCTTATAGGTGCATACCCTACTCCTACAGTGAACCTACTGCAGCCAATCTACACTGCATGGACCCATATGGCTAGAGACCATGTATGTGTGCAGTCAAACTACAATAACCTCACTGTGAGTAGCCGAAGCACCGCAGGTCAAAGGACCAGTCACACTACTGCAACATCAAGTAAGTCACTGACGAGTGGATAGACATCCAAGTGACTTCTTGTCTTGGTCACGCTCAGTACCCTTGTTCTCTAACAAGCACCTGCACTATCACTTCAGTGTTCCTACACTGTGGACTCAAGTCTCGTCCATCCAGAAGGAAAGTGATCTGTGCACTGATCGGATCGATCACCGTCCTCGTGATGATCCATTGATCAGGAGCATTTAGAAATTAATCACCAATGATACATGGCTCAAATTCTCAACTCTTGAGAATATGTATCATCATCTTATTAATTTCTTGGACGATTCATAGACACATAAACAATATGAATGAAAAAGATGCCTTTTATTTATTCAATAATAAATAGTCAAGTACAAAATTATGTCCCTAGAATCAACAATGTGTCAGCCAAATTGGCTTCTAGGGCATACATCTAACAATCTCCCACTTGCACTAAAGCCAATTGGTCATATATCTTAGGCCCATCTTATCAAGGTGGGCTTCAGTCTTTTGCTGACTCAGCTGCTTAGTGAACGGGTCTACCACGTTATCCGCGGAGTCTACTCTCTGCACCTCTACATATTTCTTCTCCACATAGTCGCGTATGAGGTGAAAGCGCCGCTCTATATGCTTAGACTTCTGATGAGACCTTGGCTCCTTAGCAAGGGCTATGGCGCCATTGTTATCGCAGTAGAGTGTTATGGCATCTGATGTCATCACATCCAGCTCTGCAATGAATTTCTTGAACCAGAAGCCTTCCTTAGCAGCTTCAGAGGCGGCGATGTATTCGGCTTCCATAGTAGAATCAGCAATGATCGGTTGTTTAGAACTCTTCCAATTCACCGTACCACCATTGCACAAGAACACGTATCCAGATGTTGACTTCCTGTCATCGACATCAGTCATGAAGTCTGAATCTGTGTACCCTTCTACCTTTAACTCTGATGATCCTCCAAAAACCAAGAATAAATCTTTAGTTCTTCTCAAGTACTTAAGAATATTCTTCACAGCTGTCCAGTGTTCCTTGCCTGGATCCGACTGATATCTGCTTGTGACACTCACAGCAAGAGCTATATCAGGTTGTGCACACAGCATGGCATACATGAGGCTTCCTATTGCCGATGCATAGAGAATCTTCCTCATGTGTTGAATCTCTTCAGATGTGTTGGGGCACATCTTCTTGGAGAGATGAATTCCATGCCTTAGGGGTAAGAGACCCTTCTTGGAGTTTTCCATGCTGAACCTCTTCAGCACCTCCTCTATGTACATCTTCTGTGAAAGGCCAAGCATCCTTTTAGATCTATCTCTATAGACCTTTATTCCCAAAATATAGGATGCTTCTCCAAGGTCTTTCATGGAGAATTCTTTTGACAACCAGACCTTGACCGAGGTTAGCATGGGAATATCATTCCCAATCAGGAGAATGTCATCTACGTACAGTACGAGAAAAACGACAGCACTCCCACTAACCTTTTTATAAACACATGGTTCCTCTTCGTTTTTGATGAAATCAAACGTTTTGATTGCATCATCAAAACGAGTGTTCCAACTCCGAGAGGCTTGCTTTAGTCCATAGATGGACCTTTGCAGCTTGCAGACCTTGTGATCTCCATCACTGGAAGTGAAACCCAAAGGCTGTTCCATATAGATATCTTCATCAAGATATCCATTCAGGAAAGCAGTTTTCACATCCATCTGCCAGATTTCATAGTCATGAAATGCTGCAATGGCAAGCAATGTCCGGATGGATTTTAGCATGGCTACAGGTGAAAAGGTCTCCTGATAGTCAATACCTTCACGCTGACTATACCCTTTCGCCACAAGCCTTGCCTTATAGGTCTCTACCTCTCCATCCGAACCTATCTTCCTTTTGTAGATCCATTTGCATCCAATAGATACAATACCTTCTGGTGGATCTACTAAGGTCCAGACTTGGTTGGAATGCATGGAGTCTATCTCTGACTTCATAGCTTTCAGCCATTTCTCGGAATCGATATCAGATATCGCCTCGTTGTAGGTTTTGGGATCCTGTATGTGATCCCTATCTCCCACTAGGAACATTTCCTCGGTATCCTCTTCTAGTATACCTAAGTATCTATCGGGAGGATGGGAGACCCTACTAGATCTACGAGATGGTTGAGGGACATCGTGTACTGGCTCCTTATGAATAGGTTCTATAGGATCCATGACTCGTTGCTTTTCAAAGACTTTCTCTTCAAGCTCAATTTTCCTCCCACTGCCTCTATCAAGGATAAACTGTTTTTCCAAGAAGATGGCATGACGGCTCACAAACACATTGTGATCCTCTGAGACGTAAAAATTGTATCCTAATGACTCTTTAGGATATCCTATAAAACGAGTACTTATGGTCCTAGCCTCTAACTTGTCCGCCTGTAGTCGCTTGACGTGGGCCGGACACCCCCAAATCTTGAGATGACCCAGACTTGGTTTCTTACCATGCCATATCTCATACGGTGTGGTAGGAACGGATTTAGAGGGAACTCTATTCAATAAATAAATCGCTGTAAGGCATCTCCCCAAAGAAACATAGGTAAATCAGTGAAGCTCATCATGGACCTGACCATGTCCAACAGGGTCCGATTTCTCCTCTCTGACACCCCGTTGAGTTGAGGTGTACCCGGAGGTGTCCATTGTGAGACTATGCCGTTTTCTTTGAGATAGTCCCGGAATTTCCCACTAAGGTATTCTCCTCCTCGATCTGATCAAAGAGTCTTAAGAGGTTTTCCAGTTTGTTTTTCTACTTCATTCTTGAACTCTTTGAACTTTTCAAAGGATTCAGACTTGTGTCTCATAAGATACACATACCCATACCGTGAATAATCATCGGTAAAGGTAATGAAGTATGAATAACGTCCCCTGGCTAGCACATCGAATGGGCCACATACATCTGTATGTACTAGGGTAAGTATTTCGGTGGTCCTCTCCCCATGTCCTACAAAGGGCAGTCTAGCCATCTTTCCTTGAAGACAGGACTCGCAAACTGGATATGACTCGGAAGTCAATGAGCCTAAGAGCCCATCTTTATCCATTTTGTTCATCCTATCTTCTCCAATATGGCCAAGTCTGAGGTGCCACAAATATCTTTGGTTTATCTCATCTCTGGATCTTTTGGATCCTTTGGCACTCACATCTTGCTCGGTAACATTCACAGATACATCCATATGTAAATGATAGAGACTGTCAATCATGAAACCACGTGCGACTATTTTATTTCTTAAATAAATAGAACAGCAGTCTTTGTCAAATGTAAAAACATGACCTTCCTGTGCTAGACATGAAACAGAAATCAAATTTCTGCTAGCAACAGGTACATAATAACAGTCTCTAAGTATTAAACTAAATCCAGACGGTAGTCGCAGATGGTAGGTGCCCATAGTCACAGCAGCAACTTTTGCCCCGTTGTCAACCCGAAGGGTTACCGCACCTTCCGCCAGCCTTCTACTTTCCTTTAGACCCTGCATGGTAGTGCACAAATGAGCACTAGAACCAGAATCTATAACCCAACTAGAAGTAGAAGAAACCGTTAGATTAGTTTCAATAATGAGCAAGTCTATACCTTCTGAAGGTGTGTCACCTTTCTTGTTCTTCAGGCTCTCGAGGTATGAAGGACAGTTTCTCTTCCAGTGGCCTTCGACATTGCAGTGGAAATATTTTCCTTTGTCGTTAGCCTTTTTCTTTTGAACTTCCTTCTTTGGCTTCTTGTCTTTCTTCTGCTTCTTTGCAGGCTTCTTTTTCTTCCAAGTAGACTTTCTCTTGGAACCAGAAGTCAACTCAGCAGCAAGGACATTGCCCCTTGAACCTTTCAAGGCTCCCTCAGCAGTTACCAACATGTTGATTAGTTCAGTCTTAGTGCATTCAATCTTATTCATGTGGTAGTTTACTATAAACTGACCAAATGAATCAGGAAGTGACTGTAGGATCAAATCCACTTGCAATTCCTTGTGCATGTCCATACCGAGCTTCTCAAGCTCCTCTAGGTCCTTGATCATGGTCAGACCGTGATCATGGACAGACTGCCCCTCGCGCATCTTCGCTTTGAAAAGCCTCTTGGACACTTCAAAACGAGCTGTGCGACTTTGCTCACCATACAACTCTTGCAGGTGTGCCAGTATGTCCCTAGCAGTCTTTATATTTTCATGCTGGCATTGGAGTTCATTAGACATAGATGCCATCATATAGCATTTTACTCTAATGTCATCGTCCAACCACTTTTTATGCATCTCACGCTGAACATCAGTGGGACGTGCTGGTAATGTGGGGATATCTGAATCGAGTATGTAGCCTATCTTCTCACAGTCCAAAACTATTTTGAGATTTCTAAGCCAGTCCTTGTAATTGGTTCCGGTCAGTCGGTTGGTCTCAAGAATACGGGTCAAAGGGTTTGAAGCCGACATTGTATCTGCAGAGAGTAAAGATTCTAGTTAGACTTTTGTACTTGATCCTAATCTGTCCTAAGGTCTTTTAGAACAAATATGACTCCCACTATTTTCTCGAATTCCTCACACTCCCCTGGTAGGAAAACGGAAATTCCACACGACTAGGATTTCTAGTGGGTACTGCGGTCCCACCGATTTACATGCCACCTCACCTAACAGTTATTGGTGACACATAGATGGATGAGTGTACAACTCTTGTACAATGCTTCTCAAGCATGGTGCAGTGTAACTTGGTCTCTAAGCCATGAAGACCTCACCTAACAGTTATTGGTCTCATTTCTTAGTTAAGTCAGACCCACTGTATAACCGTAGGAATAAAGTCGTCATTGGGTCCTCACCTAACAGTTATTGGTGCCCAACCCCACCTTTACCCTACAACATCTCATGTCTATAGAGAGGTCCAGCCCCCCAATGCAACTTGACCACTGTGTCCAGCCGAGACAAGTCAACATCAGAAAGGCCTTAGCAGCTCTACTACAGTGGAAGACCTATTGACTTAATATTGGTTAATCAGGTCTTAGTGTTTGCAACTTGAGCCCTTCATAAGAGGTAATCGAACAATTGGCCAGGTAAGCAGGTGGGAGGCTCCCCTTACTCAGAGAGTAAGGTCCTAATTAAGTAACCACCTTTCATGCTTTCCTAGACACCAATTAGATCAATTAATCTAATATGACTTGCTCATGTCGGTTCACTCTCGACTTGATTGAGGAGGTTTTGATTTAGGTCTCAATTGGGTTTGCTACATCACATGTAGACCTATCTACCCGACTCTCATTCACATCACATGCAAACGGCGCATTGCAGGCAGTTATAATCGCGGCAATAATTAAAGCTAAACTTTAACTAGGTGATGATCATGGATTCTAATTAGGTCGTATTACAAGCACATGCACATCAATCGATCAAGTGGTCTTCAACTCTTGAATTGATTCCAAGCTTCCTTGATTCGATCCTTGATCAACTCTTGATCCCATCGCCATCAACCACTCAGATCACCTTTCATCTCATGCCTTTGCTTCAGCTTGATCGTTGATGTACATCACATCACAGAAATACAACCAGATGTAAAATAAAAATAAAAATAAATTACATCTCCTTTTAGGAGGCACGCAGGCCTCTCAAAACATCAAATAAGATGCATGCAAGCATCTGAAAAATTACATGACATCGCAGATCACATCGCAGGTCATTACATTTGATACCAAAAGGGTTTGAATCCTATGATCATCACCGTATGCAACAATTATAATTTTCAGATCTGAAAACTAACTGATTATATCATGACATAGGTCGCTGATCATGATAATCATGATTCTAAACTTTGTAATCCCATTAACAATGCAATTAGAATCATCTTTTTATCACATAAAAATCAACATGTAAAAAATCAGCACCCCTGAAAAATCTGCATGCAGAATTTTTCAGCATACATGATCAATCAATTTTCAGATCTAATAAGCCTTTAGATATTTAATTCTTACCTTAATCTACGAAGCCTAGGCTCTGATACCACTGTTGGGAACCTGCCCATGCCGCTGATATTTCAAAAATTTTCAGATGGCAGCGGAATCGGCATGCGCGAGTTCGACGTTCATCGCATGAACGTTGTTTCGAGACCTTTCGTAATTAGGTAAGAATTAAAACTTTTAAAACTACTAGGAAGATCAAATCTTCACCTTGCGCGGGTAGATGATCACCGCCAATCTGAATTCGTGGTTTTAGGAAGAGGGTTCGCTTGAAGCCGTTCAAACGTCCGGCCTCTACGGGTATCCACACGAAGTAGAGAACCGATCAAAGCTTTCTTGTCTTCCCGGGGTGCTAGCTCCCTTGCAAAGACTCCTTTGATGGCTGATCTCTTCTCTTTCTTTCAACTCTTGAAAGTGCTTGAGAGGAGGAAGAAGAAGGATGAAGAAGAGGAAGTAGATGAACCCCTGCACAGCCTTCTTTCTGTTGCTTGCGCTGGATGAAGAAAAGGAAGAGGAGGAGGCCGCCAACACTTGGAGGTTCCTTCTTTCTTGCTTGCGGCTGCAACTAAGAGGGAGGAAGAGGGTGGCCACGGCACAAGGGAAGAGGGCTCCAATGCTTAGGGCGCCGGCCTCATGGTGCTTCTTATAGCTATCAAGGGCTCCTCCAAAGTTGGAGCCCTAGATAACTTTCCAAAGAAAGAAGGGGGCGCCGGCCCTAGCTCCTCTCTTCTTGTCGCCCCAAGCAATTGGAGAGGGGCTGATGCCCCTCTTAGTTGGTTAACCTAATCCTCTTCCAAAGAGGATTAGGTGCCTCTCTCATGGTTTCATCCTAATCTAATTAGGATTAGCCAATTTGGGTTCAATCTATGCTAGTCCCAATCTAATTAGGACTTGAATGGATCATGACTCAATTGAACTCTTCAATCCTAATCCAATTAGGAGTCATGTTGATTCATTAGATTAATAATTAATTAGGACTTAAGGAATCCTAATCCAATTAGGATTTGTTTAATTTTAGTCCTAATCCAATTAGGACTCTATTTGAATCCGAAGTCCTAATCCAATTAGGATTTCTAGGAATCCTACTCCAAGTAGGAATCCAATTTTAATTCAAAACTCCTAATCTCATTAGGATTGAGGAATCCTATTCCAAATAGGAATGCCAGTCCTAATCCAATTAGAACTCTAGGTATCCTACCCGAAGTAGGATTCTTGTTTCAAGTCCAATTAATTAATTCCTTTTCCTTCTTCAACTTCTTATCAATCAAATTGATTTCTTGTGATTCCTAATCACGATTTCAACCATCGGATCGGTCAATACTTCTAGTGTGTGTGACCCCATAGGTTCTATTCTGACTGGTAGTGAGATATATTGTGATCTCTATCACTATATCATTGAAAACTCCTTTCAATGGGTTGGAACGATTCCAACTCAACTCATTAGGGTTTATCGATCATCAAGATAATCCCTATGAGTCCCACCATCCACCAGTGACACCTAGCAGCATATAGTGGCTACCCAGCAGAATGGAATGATGAACCTCTAGGTGCAGTTAACATGTGATACAGTCCTACTATCGTGGATCCCTACAGGACGGAGGTCATGGACAACTCGTCAAACCCCATCGTCTGTCATATGTCAAGATTTATTCGACTTGAGTTCGATAGTGGAAAACTCTTTCTCCACTTTACTGCCCTGGCCAAGGTCTTAGAACTCAGTCTAACAAATCACATAGGATCACTCCTCTTCTATCAAGGTCGATAGATTCCTTATAGGTGCATACCCTACTCCTACAGTGAACCTACTGCAGCCAATCTACACTGCATGGACCCATATGGCTAGAGACCATGTATGTGTGCAGTCAAACTACAATAACCTCACTGTGAGTAGCCGAAGCACCGCAGGTCAAAGGACCAGTCACACTACTGCAACATCAAGTAAGTCACTGATGAGTGGATAGACATCCAAGTGACTTCTTGTCTTGGTCACGCTCAGTACCCTTGTTCTCTAACAAGCACCTGCACTATCACTTCAGTGTCCCTACACTGTGGACTCAAGTCTCGTCCATCCAGAAGGAAAGTGATCTGTGCACTGATCGGATCGATCACCGTCCTCGTGATGATCCATTGATCAGGAGCATTTAGAAGTTAATCACCAATGATACATGGCTCAAATTCTCAACTCTTGAGAATATGTATCATCATCTTATTAATTTCTTGGATGATTCATAGATACATAAACAATATGAATGAAAAAGATGCCTTTTATTTATTCAATAATAAATAGTCAAGTACAAAATTATGTCCCTAGAATCAACAATGTGTCAGCCAAATTGGCTTCTAGGGCATACATCAAACATCGACTCCCGCAATACGCGAGTCGACTCCGAGACTCTGCGACCACAAAGAAGACAGAAGACCAAGTTACTGCCTCTGAGATTCGAGTCGACTCCCAGACAGCTAGAGTCGACTCCAAGGCAGCTTCACATCAAAAAGGCAGAAGACCAAGTTTCGGAAACTGAGAGCCGAGTCGACTCCGAGGAAGTTCGAGTCGACTCCAAGACTGGACGAGCCAAAAAGACAGAAGATAGGGAGTTCGGGCTCTGAGCGCCGAGTCGACTCCCAGGATTGACGAGTCGACTCGAGTGGACCAAATTCAAAAATAAATCCACGGACTCCATGGGATGAGCCGACTCCGAGAAAGCCAAGTCAGCTCCAGAAGTTGGCGAGTCGACTCTGGGTCAAGATGAGTCGACTCCCAATCGCGAAGGCAACTTTAATTCAAATCTGGAACAGTTGCCGAGTCGACTCCGAAAAAGTATGAGTCGACTCCCGCTACAGACGAGTCGACTCCTGATCGCGCGAGTCGACTCCAACCCACCAACGGACACATTGTCAGGCTGTGCAGAGTGTGCAGAACGGGCAGAAAAAGGTGTCTAACGGCTAGTTTCCGTGGGGGTTGGTTTAAATAGCCACAGAAGACTGTAGCAAAGCAGAGAACAACCATTCCACTCCAAGTATTCAAGCATTCAATCTCTGCAACCTGTTCTTCAACGAAAAAAGAGGGAAGAGCTGCATTAACTGCATCCACCTACATCTTCCCAGCAATTAAAGAATCCTCCTCCTGCATTCAAGTCGACTACACATTCAAGAGGAGACCAGAAGTTTAAGAAGCCATTCCTCTTCCCCAACTTAAAAGCGTTTGAGGGCTTCTAAACTCTTTTCAGATTATATTGTTTTCCATCTGCTTTTGAGAAGCTTAGTTTTCTATTTGTCTATTTTATTTACAACTTGTATCTGCTTGGTTCAATCGGGGGATTGAATCAAGGGTATTGAGGTTGGTTGGTGAGCCGAGTGTAAAACCAACGTGTGTAAGGGTTCGATTGTGATCCCGGAAAAACAATCGGGGTGGTTCTAGTCGGTGAGCCTGGGAAAACCGACCGAGTTCGTTGTGAGCTCGTAAAACAACAAGTTTGGTTATGAGCTTGGAAAACAACCGGCTGTAATCCAAGGGGGTTATAGTGAATTCCCAAGTGAGACTTGGGGAGTGGACGTAGGAGCAAGGGTTAGCTCCGAACCACTATAAAACTTGGTGTTTGTGATTGATTGTCTCTCTTCTTCTTCCTCTCATATCACTCACAGCACATAGCAATTAATTAAACAACTTGCAATAGTTTTAATTAGTCATTCACAACGTGTTAAATAGCTAAATTATTTTAAAACCCAATTCACCCCCCCCCCCCCCCCCTCTTGGGTTGTCTATCTGGGCAACAAGTGGTATCGGAGCCTAAACTCTTCCACCCAAGAGTAAAAGATCGAAATGACAACTCCATTTGGATCTTCTCACTTGAGGGTCAGTCCACCCAAAGACCCCCATTCTTTAATGGATCCGACTACTCATATTGGAAGGCTAGGATGAGAATATTCATCCAAGCCCAAGACTATGAGATGTGGACCATTATAGTAAATGGCCCATACATCCCATCCATATATGTAGAGGGTGTCACTGTACCCAAACTAGAAAAGAATTGGGATGAACATGACATGAGAAAGGCACAACTAAATTCTAAAGCTATGAATGTGCTTTATTGTGCCTTAGATAGAAATGAATTCAATAGAGTCTCAACTTGCAATTCTGCAAAAGAGATTTGGGACAGACTTGAAGTGACCCATGAGGGCACGAATCAAGTCAAAGAATCCAAAATAAATATTTTGGTTCATAAATATGAACTATTTAAAATGGATTCTAATGAAACAATCACATGCATGTTCACTAGGTTTACTGATATTGTCAATGGCCTAAAAAGCCTTGGCAAGAACTATACTAACAGTGAGCTTGTCAGGAAAATCCTTCGGTGTCTACCAAGGTCATGGGAAGCTAAAGTGACGGCAATCCAAGAAGCCAAGGACTTGAACAAGTTACCACTTGAGGAGCTTCTTGGATCCCTAATGACGCACGAGCTAACCATGAAACAACACAACGAGGAAGAGTCCTCCCATAAGAAAAAGGTAATAGCTCTAAAATCTACTTCATCTAACAAGGACTTATCTTGCAGTAGCAGCAGTGAAGAAGAAGAACATGAGGAAGATGATGGTGAGGCACTTCTTGTGCGCAAATTCAGAAAATTCATCAACCACAAGAAGTCCTATCATCAAAGGAGAGGCCCCTCAAATTCCTACCGCAAGGACAAAGGTAAGGAAAGGGAAAATGAGGGGATTGGGTGTTACGAGTGCAAGAAGCCGGGTCACATAAGAGCTGAGTGCCCTTTACTGAAGAAGGGCAACAAGTACAAGAAGAAGAAGGCTCTTGTCACAACACTATCCGACTCTGACTCATCATCCTCTTCATCGGATGAGGAACAAGAGAAAAAGGCCAATTTCTGCTTCATGGCCAATGAAAATGAGGTAACGTCCGAATCGCCTTTAGATTTTACTTTTGATGAGCTTTATGATGCTTTTAATGAACTAATGATTGAATATAAGGCTATAAATGCTAAAAACAAAGAACTAAAAGTAACTAACCAAACTTATATCCGTAAGTATGATTCATTAGTTAAGGATAAAGATGTTCTTATCAAAGAAAATTTAGAACTTAAGACAAGCAATCAACTCTTAACTCAAAAGACTAATACCTTGAGTAAAGATAATGAAAAATTAACTAAGAAAATTTCAGAACTTAAAAACAATAAACAAAACTTAAACGAGAAACTCATAAAGGATTTAAACATTCTAAAAACCGAAAAACAAACTCTAACTAAAGAACTTGAAAAGTACAAACCTTTGGTTGAGAAATTTACGTATAGTTCTGAAAAATTAAATATGATACTTAATAGTCAACGTGCAGTATTCAATAGAGCAGGTTTAGGATATAAACCTAAAAATAAGCAAAAACTTCTTAGTAACTTCTTTGTTAAAGCAGGAGAAAGTAAAACTAAGAAAATAACCTGTTTCTGTTGTGGAAAATTAGGACATAAGGCAAATGTGTGTAATTATAGAAAAGGAAAAACAAAAGAAAAAATTAAAAGGGTATGGGTTCCAAAAGGAACCAACATGACTAACCATGAAGGACCCAAGAAAACTTGGGTACCTAAGATTACATGATTTGCTTGTGTAGGAGTGTCTTGCAGCCAAGGTCAACAAAAATTGTTGGTACTTGGATAGTGGCTGCTCAAGACACATGACGGGTGACAAGGATCAATTTTTCACCCTTGAAGCTAAGAAGGGAGGTGCTGTGACTTTTGGAGACAACAACCAAGGTCACATCATTGGTATTGGTAAAGTTCAAATTACCCCTTCTACTTTTATTGATAATGTTAGATATGTTGATGGTCTTAAGCATAACCTATTAAGCATTAGTCAATTATGTGATAAAGGGTATGATGTTATGTTTAAACCATCACTATGCATTATAACAAACCCAAATGACAATAGTTTAGTTTTTAAAGGAATTAGACATGGGAATGTGTATGTTGTAGACCTTGAAGATCTTGCCAAACATAACCAATGTTTAGTTGTTAATGAAACTAAGGATAATGATGCTAGTTGGTTATGGCACCGTAAGTTAGGTCATGCAAGCATGGACACAATAACTAAACTAGTTAAAAGAGATTCCGTGATAGGTTTGCCAAAATTAAAATTTGAAAAGAATAAAATATGTGAAGCATGTCAATTTGGCAAACAATCTAGAAACTCATTTAAATCCATAAAATGTGTCTCTACCTCTAGACCTCTAGAATTATTACACATGGACCTATTCGGACCAACTAGAACAACAAGCCTAGGTGGAAATAAATATGGTCTAGTTATTGTAGATGATTATTCTAGGTACACATGGGTCATGTTCCTAGCACATAAGGATCAAGCATTTTCTGTTTTTAAGAAATTCCATAAAGAAGTAACCAATGCTAGAGATACCTCAGTAATAGCTATTAGAAGTGACCATGGTCCCGAATTCGAAAATCAGTCATTTGATGAGTTTTGTAGTAAAAAGGGGATAACCCATAATTTTTCTGCACCTAGGACACCACAACAAAATGGAGTTGTGGAAAGGAAAAATAGAACTCTAGAGGAAATGGCTAGAACTATGTTATGTGAAAGTAACCTCCCTAAGTACTTTTGGGGAGAAGCCATTAATACTTCTTGTCATATATTAAATAGAGTTTTATTAAGACCCATTATAAAGAAAACACCTTATGAACTTTGGAAAAATAGAAAACCAAAAGTTAATTACTTTCATGTTTTTGGATGTAGGTGTTTTGTTCATAATAATGGAAAAGATAATCTAGGTAAATTTGACTCTAAATCTGATGAGGGAATATTCTTAGGTTACTCTACAACTAGTAAAGCCTATAGAGTCTTTAATAAAAGAACGTTAGTTATAGAAGAATCTATACATGTTGTATTTGATGACTCCAGTGATTTTTCCTCTAGTAAGAAAGTTAATTTTGATGATGATGTTGAAATTCTTGAAGAAAAGATAGATGAAATGGCATTACAAGATGATAATCAAAAGTTGAGTGAAGGAGCATCATCAAGCCAAGAGGCTATTGTGGATCATGGGCTAACTAAAGCTTGGAGGCATGCTCACGGGCATCCTAAGGAACTAATTCTAGATGATCCATCTCAACCGGTTAGGACTAGAGCATCCCTTAGAAATTTAAATAACCATCTAGCTTTTGTCTCACACTTTGAGCCCAAACATAGAGAAGAAGCCGAAAATGATGTAAATTGGATAAATGCAATGCAAGAAGAATTAAACCAATTTACTAGAAATAAGGTATGGAATCTAGTAGAGAGACCTTCTGAATATCCAATTATAGGTACTAAATGGATTTATAAAAATAAACTTGATGAAAATGGAATTGTTATAAGGAATAAGGCTAGACTAATAGCAAAGGGTTATAATCAAGAAGAAGGTATAGATTTTGATGAAACCTTTGCTCCAGTAGCTAGACTTGAGGCCATTAGATTATTATTAGCGTATGCATGCTCTAAGGACTTCAAACTATTTCAAATGGATGTAAAAAGTGCATTTTTAAATGGGTATATTAATGAGGAGGTATATGTAGAACAACCTCCTGGTTTTGAAAATCATCAATACCCTAATCATGTATATAAACTGAACAAAGCACTTTATGGTTTAAAACAAGCACCTAGAGCATGGTATGAGAGGCTTAGCAAATTCCTACTAGAACATGAGTTCTCTAGGGGTAATGTAGATACAACACTATTTCTGAAAAAGAAAAACCAAGATATGCTACTAGTACAGATTTATGTTGATGATATTATTTTCGGTGCTACTAACAATCGCCTCTGCGAAGAATTTGCTGATTTGATGCAGAGTGAATTTGAGATGAGCATGATGGGAGAGCTGAACTACTTCCTCGGGCTTCAAATCAAACAGTCTGAAGGAGGCATCTTCATCAATCAAGCCAAATATATCAAGGAGATGCTCAAGAAGTTTGATATGGAGGGAAACAAGTCAATCAGCACCCCCATGAGCTCATCATGCAAATTAGACCAAGATGAATCAGGTAAATCTGTAGATCAGAAACTGCATAGAGGTATGATAGGATCCTTATTGTATCTTACTGCAAGTAGACCTGATATTATGTTTAACGTTTGCATGTGTGCTAGATATCAGGCTAATCCTAAAGAATCACATCTAGTTGCAGTTAAGAGAATTTTTAAATACTTAATAGGAACTAAGAATATAGGATTATGGTACTCTAAAGAATCTAGCCTAAACTTAATAGGATACACAGATTCAGACTTCGCTGGATGTAAGCTTGATAGAAAAAGTACCAGCGGGTCTTGTCAATTTCTAGGAGAAAACCTTATCTCATGGTTTAGCAAGAAACAAAACTCGGTTGCATTATCTACTGCTGAAGCTGAATATGTTGCAGCCGGGAGTTGTTGTGCTCAAATCTTGTGGATCAAACAATAATTAGAAGATTATGGCATTAAACAAGATAAAATACCTATTAACTGTGATAATACAAGTGCCATTAATCTAACTAAAAATCCAATTCAGCATTCAAGAACTAAACACATTGAGATAAAACATCACTTCATAAGAGATCATGTACTGAATGGTGATGTGACACTATAATTTGTTTGTACTGATGATCAATTAGCAGACATTTTTACAAAACTCCTAAGTGAAGAGAGGTTTAGTGTGCTTAGGAGGGGATTAGGAGTGATTGATCCATCCTAGTGGTAGTTTCCACTAGATTCGTTGATTTTGATGATTAGATTGTGGTTAAAATAGAGTTTCTTTTCAATGATCATCAAATCAGATTATAATTTAGTGATTTTCCCTCATTCGGCACGAACATAACATGATTTTTAGGTGCGTGCCAAAGTTAGAGACGACTCGAGTAAGTTTCAGAGTCGGCTCCTAAGGGGGAGTCGACTCGCGCATTTGCGGGAGTCGACTCGCAGAGATGGCAGCTGAGGGGGAGTCGACTCACATATAGTCGGGAGTCGACTCGAGGTCTACAGGCGCATAAGGAGAGTCGACTCGCGCATATTCTGGAGTCGACTCGAGGTCGAGTCGACTCACGACTCAGTGGAGTCGACTCGCAGTCGGGATCCGACTTTTTAACCCTAACTTTGTCGTTTCGAAAACACTTCTTTCTCAAGCCGCCACTGTTCACAAGCCCTAGAGCCGACTCCTAGGTCGTCCCCAAGGCTTTTTCCGTCGACCATTCACCGTCCCCTAGGGTTTTCCTCCCTTTCTAGGTCGTCCCCGGTCGTCCCCAAGACTTTCCCGTCGATTCTTCACCGTTCATTAGGTTTTCCTCCCATTTTAGGTCATTATGCCGCGTAAGACCGTAGTCCGAAAGAGGTCCCGACCCGAGGCCGGTCCCGAGCGGCGCTCCAAGGCTCGGCACGATCCCGCGAGGCCACAACCTCCGGCTCGTTCCCCGCCTAGGGCGATTCCCGCGAGGCCATTAGCCGGGAAGGCCGTCACCACCGGGAGATATGTCGATTTCGACTATATCTCCTGGGAAGGGTTCACTATAGGTGATAGACTCAGGGCCCAGGGCTTAGAGTACTTCCTCACCTTAGATCTCCCCACATATCCAGGGCTCATTAGAGAGTTCTACGGTACCGTCCATCGGGGAGATGGGGGTATCGAGGGTACAGTAGCCGGTGTTCCTCTGTTCGTTACGGAGGATCTTATTGCCCACATCCTCCACCTTCCACTAGTAGGGGTGGCTCCCACACACCCTGAGGACAGGGTTGAGGCCCTTACGGCCGTTCTAGGGCATCCACCCCAGTCACCCATAGACGAGGTATCCGCTAGCTCACTACCGATTGAGATGCGGATCCTCTTGAGTATATTGTCTAGGTCCATCTTCCCTAAGACCGGGAGATTTGACTTTGTATCTGAGAGAGACCTAGCTCTCATGTTCTATATGCTTCATGACACCCCAATCAACTTCCCCAAACTCATATATCGATACATGTGTGAGCCACTAGACAGACCTAGGCTCACCCTACCCTACGGCATGGTTTTCACACTATTATTTAGGGAGTACGAGATTCCTATCCCTGAGGGGGAACCCTTTCGCGCATTGCGATGGACTGATCGCACGCGTGCAGGGACCCTACACAGGATGGGGTTTCGGAAGAGAGAGGGGATTTGGGTTAGGAAGTCATCCATCACCACACAGACCACCAGACCTTCCCCCAGTCCTGAGCCCGATTCTGACTTTCCTGACGTACCAGACTTTCCACCCACTTCTGCTCCTACCACTTCCGCCGGACCCTCCTCCTCGGCTCCACCACCCATGGAGGTCCGCATTGATCCTGAGCAGCTCCGGGAGCTGCGGCAGGAGATAGTCCGAGATCTGATGGATGAGTTGCTTCGGGAGCTCCGAGGTTCGATGCCTACTCCCTCTCCTGCGCCCACATCTTCCGCGTTGGTTCCTTCCCTGACAGCCGTGACTGACATGACGGCTGAGGTGCGGCAAGAGATATACAACATGAGGACCTTGATGCAGGCCCAGTTCCATAGCATGGGTGAGGTCACGAGCACCACTCGACAGATGCGGGATGACATCGGCCGTGACATGTCCACCACTACCGCGGGGGCCGAGCGCTTGTCGAATGTGCTCATCGACAAGCTGGACGGACTGCAGAAGTCGGTGCTCGAGCTGGATACGACACAGAGCAGGGCCATCCAGGCCATCATTCGCCAGCTCGAGAACGTCACCAATGCGGTCCAGTCACTCGTGGAGCGCATGCCTCGAGGAGACACATCCTCGAGAGGAGGAGCCACATCCTCGAGAGGAGGAGCCGCATCCTCGAGAGGAGGAGATACATCCTCGAGAGGAGGAGCTACATCCTCGAGGAGACCATAGCTACTCTTTGTGTTTTGTTTTGACATGTATTGTTTTGCTTTACTTATTGTATTCTGAAATGTACTTACATACAAATTAATACAATGAGTAGCCGCATTTTTCTTCAATACTGTGCCTTTTGATCTATGTTTGATTGTGTGTTCTGATTACCTCCTTTTTGATATGATGACAAAAAGGGGGACAAATATGTATAAAATATGTAAAAAGGGGAGAAATATGCATAAAATATGTAAAAGGAATCAATGGAAATCAATAAAAAGATAAACTCTTAAAACACACAAATTTGTTCTAAGTGGATTCGGTACCTCGAGGCTCATTATCTCTCTTTTGGGGCTCCTAATGGAGTAATCTCCAGAATCTATTCAAGAGATATTCGGAGATTAGCTGAATCCTACTCAAGAACAAATTGACAGATTTTCTCTCTAAAAACCAAAATTTCAGTTCAAAAACTTCAAAGCATTAAAAGGAAATTCAAAGAATCAAAACAAAGTAGAATGCATATGTTGAGGGGGAGAATCTGAAATTTTAACAAAGCTAAATCATTAAAGATATATAAGCCAAACAATTGATTGCATAATATGAAGGCTTATATAATTCCAAATAAAAGGGGGAGCTTTAACTCCGAAATTTACTGTTTCACTCCTTTCAAGCTTGGATAAATTGAATTACCAGACATTTGAATTCATTTATGGATTTTATTTCATTGTTTATTGTGCAATTCACTTTACATATACTCAATGTTTTGTCATCATCAAAAAGGGGGAGATTGTGGAGTGATTGATTAAAACCCTATTTGATTTTGATGAGCTCAAAGCATTTGAGTATATTTCTTGTTTACTAATGAATTCAATTAAGTGTTTTCAGTGAAAATCTTCTCTAAGTGTCTCTAGACTTGGTTCATAGTATTTTGGATAAGTTAAGAAGTCAGCTTGAACCAAAGTCTGAGACTCGAGTCGACTCCAGAGTATCACGAGTCGACTCCAAGCGTATCAAGTTCACTGGCATGGGCTCGAGTCGACTCCGGATCGGTACGAGTCGACTCCGACTGAGAACAGACAGACGAACAGAAAGCTTCAATTCAAAACCTGTCAGTGAGTCGACTCCCGAAGTGCGCGAGTCGACTCCAATGTTTACCGAGTCGACTCCGGAGAAGTATGAGTCGACTCCAAGGAGTCACAGGCAGAAAAGTCAGAGAGCAGTTTTCGGGTCTGAGATTCGAGTCGACTCCAGTGGAACGTGAGTCGACTCCGATGGTTGGCAAGTCGACTCCAAAGAAAGTGAGAGTCGACTCTCAGAGGAACACAAGAAAAAAAGACAGAAAGTATTTTTCGGACTCTGAGATTCGAGTCGACTCCCGCAATACGCGAGTCGACTCCGAGACTCTGCGACCACAAAGAAGACAGAAGACCAAGTTACTGCCTCTGAGATTCGAGTCGACTCCCAGACAGCTAGAGTCGACTCCAAGGCAGCTTCACATCAAAAAGGCAGAAGACCAAGTTTCGGAAACTGAGAGCCGAGTCGACTCCGAGGAAGTTCGAGTCGACTCCAAGACTGGACGAGCCAAAAAGACAGAAGATAGGGAGTTCGGGCTCTGAGCGCCGAGTCGACTCCCAAGATTGACGAGTCGACTCGAGTGGACCAAATTCAAAAATAAATCCACGGACTCCATGGGATGAGCCGACTCCGAGAAAGCCAAGTCAGCTCCAGAAGTTGGCGAGTCGACTCTGGGTCAAGACGAGTCGACTCCCAATCGCAAAGGCAACTTTAATTCAAATCTGGAACAGTTGCCGAGTCGACTCCGGAAAAGTATGAGTCGACTCCCGCTACAGACGAGTCGACTCCTGATCGCGCGAGTCGACTCCAACCCACCAACGGACACATTGTCAGGCTGTGCAGAGTGTGCAGAACGGACAGAAAAAGGTGTCTAACGGCTAGTTTCCGTGAGGGTTGGTTTAAATAGCCACAGAAGACTGTAGCAAAGCAGAGAACAACCATTCCACTCCAAGTATTCAAGCATTCAATCTCTGCAACCTGTTCTTCAACGAAAAAAGAGGGAAGAGCTGCATTAACTGCATCCACCTACATCTTCCCAGCAATTAAAGAATCCTCCTTCTGCATTCAAGTCGACTACACATTCAAGAGGAGACCAGAAGTTTAAGAAGCCATTCCTCTTCACCAACTTAAAAGCGTTTGAGGGCTTCTAAACTCTTTTCAGATTATATTGTTTTCCATCTACTTTTGAGAAGCTTAGTTTTCTGTTTGTCTATTTTATTTACAACTTGTATCTGCTTGGTTCAATCGGAGGATTGAATCAAGGGTATTGAGGTTGGTTGGTGAGCCGAGTGTAAAACCAACGTGTGTAAGGGTTCGATTGTGATCCCGAGAAAACAATCGGGGTGGTTCTAGTCGGTGAGCCTGGGAAAACCGACCGAGTTCGTTGTGAGCTCGTAAAACAACAAGTTTGGTTGTGAGCTTGGAAAACAACCGGCTGTAATCCAAGGGGGTTATAGTGAATTCCCAAGTGAGACTTGGGGAGTGGACGTAGGAGCAAGGGTTAGCTCCGAACCACTATAAAACTTGGTGTTTGTGATTGATTGTCTCTCTTCTTCTTCCTCTCATATCACTCACAGCACATAGCAATTAATTAAACAACTTGCAATAGTTTTAATTAGTCATTCACAACGTGTTAAATAGCTAAATTATTTTAAAACCCAATTCACCCCCCCCTCTTGGGTTGTCTATCTGGGCAACAACCCATTTTTCATTATAGTTAATGGTAGCAAAATGTAATGCTAACCAGTCTATACCCAAAATTATGTCAAAATCATATATGTCAATGACTATCAAATCAGCAATCAATTCTCTACCTACTATATGAACTGAATAAGACTTGTAGATCTGATTAGCGATCACCCCACCCTAGCAAGGGTGCTAACATGCAAATCAAACTCTAAAGGCACACGAGGCAGGTTATGCTTTTGCACAAATGCAAATGCTACAAAAGAATGTGGAGCATCAGAATCAAATAACACATGGGCATAAATAGATTGGTAGTATATATGATGCCACAATGTTGGATAACTAAGCATCTATTGAGTAAGTGTATAAACACGGCCTTGTGTGTGCGGCCTCCCCCCTTTTGTTGCATGGGAGAAAAAGGATGAGCTAACTAAGCCAGAGCAGGAGAACCATGCACCTACAGGGTCCTTGTAGCTTGAGGCCTCTGAACTAATTGAGATTCGTACTAATTACGAGGGCACTCTGCTATCTTATGACCCTACTGGGCACATTTCAAGCAGGTGTCGGATAACCGTCAACAGTGTTCAGTCTTATGAATACCTCCACATGCTTCAAATTTAGACTTTGTTGATGCTGAGTAGTCTTCCCATAAAATTCTTGCTTCTCTGAATGTCAAGATTTTTTAGGAGATTTTGCAGACCTAACAAAATTTTGTCCACTGCAGGTGTCGAAGTCCCTGCTCCTCTTCTTTTGTTCCTCACCCCTAGTATACTGAGTTTCCTTTCAGATAATCTCCATATTCTTAGCCCACAGATCATCATAGTTTGCTGAGTGCACTATGGCCAAACCCCGATGTAAGTGATGCTTCAACCCTTCTTTGAATCACCTCGTCCTGGACTCTGCATCCATAACGAGGGTGGAAACAAACCGAGGCAGTCTGACAAACTCTGCCAGGTAGAAGAAAAATATTTGGAGTAGAAGGTAGTGCGAAACCTCTGCCAGGTAATTGGCTAATGCTCGTGTGCCGATGTGCGCTCCACAAACTTCCACCATAATGAGCTCTGTCCTGAAGCATGTAAATGGCAAATCTGACCTTTTCTTTATTAGTGCGCTCCATTGCCTTAAAAGCTTTCTCCATCTCATCAATTCTAGCTTCGGCTTATTGAGCATTAGTGGTACCTTTAAAGGCCGAAGGGGCCATTTTCTTGAATTCCATTATACTCCTTTGTTCAGAAGAACAAACATCCTACTAAATTGATTGTTAAGGTTGTTGCCTTTGTTGACATACCAACCCAACGACCTCTTCAAACAATTCGAACACCCGAGTTTGATTTCCAGTGATACTTCCTAGAGCCACTGTTGACTGACTTAGGATTGGTTGCTTCACAATTGCTTGACTAGCCCCTCCTTCCCAGTGAATTTTGGAGGCCACAATCTGGGGCCTCGAACTTTGAAATGTTTTAGCTGCTTAGTTAGTAGGGACTCTACCTTGAGAGCCCCCAACAATCTCATTCAGCCTATGGGCACGACGAGACGATATTCTAATTCAATGAAATAAAGCAAACATTATAAAATCATCCAAATAAAATAACACAAGATTATTAACAAAAGTAATTAACATTGTCACCTTGTCTAGTTCCTACCCATCTCTCAGCCTTACCGACGAATCCTAAGAATCCTAAAACCTATGCTCTAATACCACCAAATCTGTCACGCCCCAAATTCAGAGCGTGACAGACGCTGCATGCTTGTACGTCGGACCATATAGGTATGCAAGGCTACAGATCATATCAAAGCAATATAAAATCTTAAAATTATATTTAATCAATAATTTATTCAAAGCAATCTTACAAAGTTTCAATGTAATATGTGCTAACTAATAACATAAATCAAATTAAATACTCCAACTAGTCTAACTAAAATGCCAATAGCTGAAAGAATCTTCAGAAAATCTAGCGCACTTCCAAGTCCCGAGCGATCACGTGTCTATGCATCTGGATTTGAAAAACAGAAAAATATAGTAATGAGCTATACTAGCCCAGTAAGCAACATAATACCCCAGAGTGAGGTCAAAGCATGCCAAATATTTAATTAAAATAAAAATAATAACTAAAAAATAAATCATCAATAAATATTGTTGGCCCAACTAGGCAACCCAAGAGGGGGCGGGGGGGTAAATTGGGTTTATAAAATTTTTGCAGAAATAAAATCAAATCCCTTCAAGTTTCTAAATCTAATGAAATAAACTATATGCAACAAGTATAGCAAGTAATAATCACAAATAGACAACTAAGTATGAAAAAGTAAAGAGTGAAGGGAAGAAAAGTGTTATGCGACGATTTATAGTGCTTCGGTCTTCTTGTGAGCCTACATCCACTTTCTAAGACTCCTTCCCAAAATTTAATCCACTATGCTTATCTAGAGATTTACAAAATACTTGTCTTCCGGATGCAAGCAACCTTTATACTTGATGATATCCGAGCTAATCCTTGGTTGATCTACTTCCTCAAACACTTTCTTATTTATTTAGAGTACGATCCTCCCAAGCAATCCTCTTTATCACTCAAGCTAACAAGAGCTCAACAACTCTCTTACAATACTTAATCAAAATAATAAGACTGAAAGCACTATACTCAATTTCTCAACAAGAAAGGCTTTTTACTTGTAAGCACAAAATACTTTTGATTTCTCCTCAATCCTTTCAAACTCTATAAAACTCTCTTTTTGCTGCAATATGAGGTATGAACCTCTTTGTATAGGCTTGAGAAGCCATTTTTCCGTTTGAAATAATTTGAAGCTTTGGAAATCCTTTTTCAACACATTTAATGAAGGCAGATTCAGGTTAGATTTGATTTTCTGCATTGAAGCACCTTTTTGATAAATCAAAAGGCTAAATTTGACTTAGTAGCTAGAGACAAAGTTGTAGCCCTTTAGATAATCCTTCCAACTTGATAAGAATCATCTCAAAAGCAGATTTGGTTGAAATGTTACAGCTAAAAGAGTAAATATATGTCACCCTGAATTACAGCTATAGATAGATAGATTGCAGACCCTATTACTCATAGATAAATTTCAAATTTGAAAATATATTGAATATAAAAGTTGTAGCCCTTCACATGATATTTCCAACCGGATAAGAATCATCTCAAAAGGACATTTGGTTGAAACATTATTGCTAAAAGAGTAAACATATATCAGCCTAAATTACAGCTATGGATAGATAAATTGTAGACACCATTACTTATAGCTAACGTCCAAATTTGAAAATATATTGAGTGTAAAAGTTTTAAATAAATAAGTCTTCGTTCCATATAAAAAATAATTTTATTAATATTATATTATAATAAAAAGTTATGCCAAAAATAGTAACACACGTTCAGAATTCCAGCATCTGCCTTCAAAAGAAATCTCAATTTCTAATTTTCATTCATTTGTTATAATCATAATAATGAACTAAATTCATTTGTTTATTATCATCAAAATCAAATAGTAAATCGTTGAAACTATGGGGTTAACAATCTCCCCCTTTTTGATGATGACAAACAATAGATGCGAACTTATATATATATATATATATATATATATATATATATATATATATATATATATATATATATATATATATTAAATAGCATCTCTTGGTGTTAATCATATATCTTCTCCCCCTTTTGGCATCAGCAAAAAGAAATATCAAATCTAAGAAAATATAGATGTGCTATCAAAGTAAATCAACCAATCTTATTTGATAATATTTATTCTTACCCTAAATAATTGCATTTTAGTACATGAGAAGAGAACAACATGAATTCTAATTTATCAAGATATAGAAAGATTGATAAGATTCAAAGTTATGCACAATATCTCCCCATATCTATATGCATAGCATATAAAAAAAATATCATTTTTCAAAAGGATTACACACACCAAGTTCTCTTCTAATATAATAAAATCTTTCTTCGCCAAGAGGTTTTGTAAAAATATCCGCAAATTGATAATCGGTACTAATAAATTCAAGTTCAATATCCCCTCTTTAAACATGATTTCTTATAAAATGATGTCTAATTTCAATAGGCTTGGTTCTAAAATGTTGAATAGAATTTTTAGTTAAATTAATTGCACTAGTATTATCACATTTAATAGGAACATAAGAGAAATAAAATCCAAAATCTTTTAATTGTTGTTTTATCCATAAAATTTGAGCACAACAATTACCGGTGAAAATATATTCGGCTTCGATCATAGATAAAGCTACCGAATTTTGCTTTTTACTAAACCAAAATACTAGAGAATGTTTAAGAAATTGACAAGAATCACTAGTACTTTTTCGATCAATTTTACAACCTGCAAAATCCGCATCGGAGAAACCAATAAGATCAAAAGAAACATTTTTAGGATACCATAATCCTAAGTTTCGAGTATCCAATAAATATCGAAAAATACGTTTCACAACAATCATATGAGATTCTTTTGGACATGATTGAGATCTAGCACACATACAAACACTAAACATAATATCCGGTCTACTAGCAGTTAAATAGAGTAAAGAACTAATCATACCTCCATATTTTCTGTCATCTATCGGCTTACCATTTTCATCTTTGTCTAGCTTGGTTGATGGACTCATTAAGGTTCTAATTGGTTTTGCATGTTCCATTCGAAACCTTTTAAGCAAATTCTTTATGTACTTGGATTGGTTATTAAAAATACTTTCCTTTAGTTGCTTGATTTAGAGTCTAAAGAAGTAGTTTATCTCTTCCATCATGCTCATCTCAAATTCACCTTGCATACACTTAGCAAAATCTTTGCACAAGCTTTCATTAGTAGCACCGAATATAATATCATCAACATAAACTTGAACAATGAGCATGTCATGATATTTTAATTTTATAAAAAACAGTAGTATCTAGTTTTTCTCTTATAAAATCATTATCAATAAGAAATTTACTTAATCTTTCATACCATGCTCTATGTGCTTATTTTAAACCATACAAAGCTTTTGAAAGTTTAAAAATATGATTTGAAAATTCATAAGCTTGAAAACCGGAAGGTTGTTACCATTTGATATAACTTGAAATCTTTAAAATATGCAAATGCAAGTAACATTCTAATTGCTTTAAGTTTAGCTACTGGTGCAAAAGTTTCATCAAAATCAATATCTTCTTCTTAGTTGAAACCTTGGGCTACTAATCTAGCTTTCTTTCTAATTACTATACCGGATTTATCCACTTTGTTTTGAAAAATCATTTAGTACCAATTACGAAATGATCATTAGGTCTAGGTACTAATGTCCAAACTTGATTTCTTTCAAATTGATTAAGCTATTCTTGTATGGAAAGATTCATCTTTATGGGCAAGAAAAAGAGCCCAAGTTAATCTAGAAAAATCTTCAACAATGACAAATGCATATTATTTCCCACTAAGACTAAGAGTCCTTGTAGGACCAAATAAATCCATATGCAATAATTGTAAAGGTCTAGAGGTAGAAACAATATTCTTAGATTTAAAAGATATCCTTGTTTAAGATCAACAATGTAAACATTTTCATATCTATATGCAACAAATAAAGTCTTATTATCTTTGATACTTTCTATAGTGCAATGAGTATACTCAAACATAACTTTATTTCCTATATCACATAGTTGACTAATACTTAAAAGATTATGCTTTAAACCTTCAACAAGTAAAACATCATTAATATAGGAGGACTTTTACCGATACCACTAATACCAATAATTTTTTCTTTACTATTGTCTCCAAATGTAACGTATCCTCCATCTTTGGGTGCTAGTGTTGTGAATTTTGATTCATCTCCGGTCATATGCCAACCATCTATCCTCCTTGCTTTGAGATTTCAAATATATCTCATTATCTTATTTTACCATGAAGCAAAGATTAGCAAGCTCATTATCATTTTCTTCATCGGAGATGCTTGAATCACTTTCACCCCATGTTGCTACCATGGCTTTCTTCTTGTCCTTCTTACTTGATTTTTTTAATTGAGGACAATTATATTTGATATGGCCTGGCTTCTTACATTAGTAACATATAATTTCATCTTTGGCCGCATCTCGCTTTTGAAATCTTTTTACCCCTTGCTTTCTTTTACTTAGAAATCTTTTAAAAAATTTTTGTAAGCAAAGCAAGATCCTCATCTTCTTCGCTTGATTCGTCAGTGATGGATGATTGAAGAGCTAAGCCTTTCTTTCTTTTGCTATCATCCTCCTCCGACTTCATGGATAGCTCATGGGTTATGAGAGAACCCAAAAGCTCATCCAAGCTAAGTTTTGTAAGATCTTTTGCCTCTTGTATTGTGGTGACTTTTGGCTTCCAACTTTTTAGCAAAGACCTAAGAATCTTTCTCACCATTTCAACATTAGTATAAAATTTACCAAGAGATTTCAAAGCATTAGTAATATTGGTAAACCTAGTAAATATGTTGGAAATAGATTCTTCGGCATTCATCTTAAAGAGTTCATAATTATGCACAAGCATGCTAATTTTTGACTCTTTAACTTGATTAGTACCTTCATGAGTTACTTCTAATCTGTCCCATATTTTTTTAGCCATTTCACATGTAGAAATTCTATTGAACTCATTAGGATCTAATGCATAATACAACAAGTTCATGGATTTAGCATTCATTTGAATATGTTTCACATCAATTTTATCCCATTCATTTTCGGAGTTGGTAACCACTTTTTCCTCTACAACCTTAGTTGGTATTTTAGGCACATTTACAATGACCTTCCATAATTCATAATCTACAGCTTGGACATATGTTCTCATCCTAGCATTCCAATAGTTATAGTTTAAACTACTAAATAAAGGTGGCCTATTGATCGATTGGCCTTCGACAAGAGAGATTTCTACTATAATTGCCATGATCTACTCTAAGACAGTTAAGCCTATAAATAGAGCCCTTGCTCTATTACCAATTGTTGGCCCAATTACGTAAGCTAAGAGGGGGGGTAAATTGCGTTCATAAATTTTTTGCAAAAATAAAATCAAATCCCCTCAAATTTTTAAATCTAATGAAATAAACTAGATGCAACTAGTATAACAAGTAATAATAACAAATATACAACTAAGTGTGAAAAAGTAAAGAGTGAAGGGAAGAAAAGTATTACGCAAAGATTATAGTGGTTCGGTCTTCTTGTAAGCCTACATCCACTCCTCAGAGCTCCTTTCTGAGATTTAATCCACTATGCTTATCCAAAGCTTTACAAAATGCTTGTCTTTTGGGTACAAGCAGCCTTTACACTTGGTGATATCCGAGCTAACTCTTGGTTAATCTACTCTCTCAAACACTCCCTTGTTTATCTAGAGTATGATCTTTTCAAGCAATCCTCTAACAAGAGCTCAACAACTCTTTTACAATACCTAATCAAAATAACAAGAATGAAAGTACTACCCTCAATTTTTCAATAAAAAAGGCTTTTTACTTGTAAGCACAATACTCTCTTGGTTTCTCTTCAAGCCTTTCAAACTCTATGGAACTCTCTTTTTGCTGCAATATGAGGTATGAACCTCTTTTTATAGGCTTTAGAAACTATTTTTCCATTTAAAACAAGTTGAAGCTTTGGAAACCTTTTTTCAACACATTTAATATAGGTAGTTTCGGGTCAGATTTGATTCTCTGCTTTGCAGCACCTTTTTAACAAATCAAAAGGCTGCATTTGACTTAGTGGATAAGACAAAATTGTAGCCCTTTAAGTTATCTTTCCAACCTGATAAGAATCATCTCAAAAGGGCATTTGGTTAAAAAGTTACAGCTAAAGGAGTAAACATATGTCAGTATAAATTATGGCTATGGATAGATAGATTGCAGACCTCATTACTCATAGCTAACGTTCAAATGAATATAAATTTTAGATAAATAAGTCTTCTTTCTAGATCAACAAAAATTGTATTAATATTATATTTTAATAAAAAGTTATGCCAAAAATACTAATACATGTTCATAATTCTAGTATCTGCCTTCAAAAAAAAATCTCAATTTCTAATTTTTATTCATTTGCTATAATCATAATAATGAACTAAATTCATTTGTTTGTTATCATCAAAATCAAATAGTAAACCGTTGAAACTATGGGGTTAACAAATATATTTTTCTTTCGAAATTTAGTATCCTTTTTATAAAACTGATACTAAAATCCCAATATCAATAGGCTATGGCCACATAACCCAATGTCATGGGTCAGAATGCACAAAGTATCATAAACCACTATTATTAACCGCCGGTGGCAATGATGTCCACATACCAATATTTTAATCACCGGTGGTGCAATGTTGGAACCAATTTTTCACAAATTACAAGTTGATAAAGCCAACGAATAATCTCTATCGGGGGGCCAGGTCATAGCCATGCTTAGAATATATACATACAAAATAAATTTATCATAACTTGCTCAGTAACATTATTTAGATTTCATAGCATATAACATAATTTTAAAATTATTATTAACATGCGTGACCTACGTAACTAAGCACAAAATAAATATCAAAATTTAATCAACTAATTATTAATTTTATCAAAAATTTTAAAAAATATACTTTGAAGCATTAGATTACTTACCTCTTTTCACTTTAAATTCCACTTCAGACAAACAGGTTAGGTGCATCTATTTAATTTCATTAAAATATTATTAATTTTAACATGATTTTAAAAATTAAAATTAAATACTACTGAAGAACGAGCTCATGCCCTCCAGATCAGTTTGGTTAGGTGATTGTGCCCAACTGCTCAGGTCGGTTCATGCAAGGAGTCAACGATTAGGTGAAAATCAAAAGTGGCCAAATCTAGCTGGCACTAAATATTGGATCGATCTACCACTCGAGTACCGGGACAGTTTGGGGTTTCCAATCTAGGCCAACTTGAATCCGAACAACAAGATGAACAGGGCTTACACTAGGATCACCTAGCTTGTCTAGAGGGAGAAAGAGGTGTAGAGAGAGAATCTCGGCTCAAATCTTGGTTTGATCCTGATCACGGGTTCGATCCGAGTGATTTAGGTTGACCATTAGGGAAAGTATAAGCCCACTCAATTAAAAGGAGTTAGGGACTATTATATATATATATATATATATATTCTCTTGGCCCAAAATGAATATATATATATATATATATATATATATATATATATATATATATATATATATATATATATATATATATATATATATTCTCTTGGCCCAAAATGAATGGACTCGGCCCATAATGGATGAACAGGGCCACAATGGATGAATAGGGCCCATCAAGGCCCAAAAGCAATATGACCGGATGAACAGAGCCCAAAATGAATACGACCCATAATGGACATGGCCCAACAATGTGAACAGAGCCTGAACTCGGCCCACAATGGGCGTAGCCCAATAAAATAAACAGGGCCCAAACTCGGCCCACGATAGATATTGCCCAACAAAGTGAACAGGGCCCGAACTCGGCCCACAATGGACGCAGCCCAACAGAGTGAACAGGGCCTGAACTCGCCCATGATGGACAGGACCCAACACGACCAAAAATGAATGAAGTGGGCCCAAATTGGGTGAGCACGACCCAATAACGGCCCAAAATGGTGTTCTTCATCATCATCATATATATATATATATATATATATATATATATATATATATATATAATTAGTAATATGGGGGAAAATTGGAAGAAAACTAAACAAAGAAGAAGAAGAATAGAGAGGAGGAGAGGGAAGGGAAAGCTGGGGTGGTGCCGATCGCTGGAGATGGAGGAGAAGGAGGAGGGAGGAGAGGCTCAATAGTTAAGCGTGGTCGCCCACCGCTCAAGCGGCCGCATGGCTATCGCAAAACGGCAACGGGGCTGCCATGGCATGGCTACGGCACCCAGCTCGGCTCCCCTCATGCCTAAAGAAGCCAGAGTAGAGGATCGCGATGGTGATCCTCTATTGTGGCTCTTAATGGGCCTTGGGCTCAAGTCGATTGGGATTGCCGGCTTCAGCCCATTATTCTCACCACATGGTATACGATCTTCAACTTGTTAAGCTAGAAATTTGACTCAAAAGGGATGCGCTCCCTTGAACTAGCCCTTGTCTTCTTCCATCTACATCTGTCTATAAAGACAGCCTTCAGCAGCTTGGCAAAAGCTTCTACCTCCTATCAAAAATATCCAGCGATCACGTATTATATATCAAGCATCTCGAATGAACGAACACCTAGTCCTTGCCTGCTCAATTATCATGCACAATCAAGCATCTAAAATGTTTCAGCAAAAAATAAAAAAATCAAGCATCTAAAATTACATGAGAGACCAAGGTCCCACTTGTCCATCTGCATGCCGTCCCATACCAATTTGGTACTTTTGCACTGTCACAATTAAAAATATATTTTTCAAAAATTAATGTTCAGAGTCACATAGAGTGCAAATGTCATTCACCTCGTGGTTTCACCTCCCTTCCAAATGGAGCAGGTCCCACGTTCAAACCTCGGAAGGTCTTTTCCAAGTACTTGATATGGATAATTCATGCCTCACTTCTCTAAAATGATTGGAGGCAATCCATCCATTCAACATTCTATAGAAAAAGAAAACCAAAAATCATATTTATAGGGTGCCAGGTCATTGACGATCTAAGAATAGATTGTAGAAGTGACAATGTAATTTAATCCCTAACATAGCCAACCCGTGTCAGCAATCTATTCTGAAATCTAACATCGTAATGCTTTTGAATCGTCTGAAGAACTTGCAAGTTTTAATTTTATTTTAGAGAAAAGGAAGAAGTTTTTACTTGATCAAGTTAAAAAAGGGAAGATATGCAAAATGTTGAAATAACTAGACAATGCAAGGACTCAAGTTGGAGCTTTGGATTGGTTGCAACTAGAACTGACGCTTCTTTTTTCTAGATCTATGGTTTCAAATGAAACTTCAAGCCATGGACTACAGATGGCACCTATGAGAAAACTTAACAGTATCAAATTCATCACTTAATAGATCTATAAATTCCCTGCTGGGGGTAACAACAATAGCTCATATTGGTGAGCATATACAATGACAAATGAAGATATGGTCTAATGATTGGACATGATAATTTGTAAACATAAATTAACAGTTACAAAATGGCACAAATACAGACTGTAATTGACCAAGGTTTGCACATACAGCAGCTCAGCAATGGCGTAAGCGGACCAACTAGGAAGCTCAAGGGCCCAATTGTAAGGGGCACTTAAAGACACTGAAGTTCTTGGAGATTTGAAAGAATAACACAGTCAAGAGGCTGGAACCTTGCAGCGATAAGCTAATACAATGACAAGGTCCTTGCCTGAAGATCCAACCGGTGCCTGGATTATATTTGATGATAGAGTTTGGAACCACAAATCGACTACATTTTGCAGGGTCATCACTGGGCTCATTGTTTGTCCTTGGCACATGATCTCCACCTGTTACAAGAGAGTTCAGTCAATCAGACAGAAACATTTACACACTGAGCACGATGGGATTACAGGTTAGTCAAAATTACATATATGTATGCACTAAATTTGGCATCTATAGCAGATCAAATCTAATGCTTGATAAGTCGAATGTACTATTCTACTTTGTTCGCAAAATCTAGTAGCATGGAACTTAAAACTGCATCTTTTCACAAACGTTCCACTATTATCACACAAAATAATGCAAGGCTTGTGCATGCAAGTTCATGTATGGTTTTTTGCATTTCATATTCAGTTTTCTAAAAAAGAAAGTAAAGATACAAATTAAACATATCATGATTATGAGAATATAAGGCCACATTTTAGAGTATATAAGTTTCATTGTGTAGTTTCGACAACTTTAGATTTTAGTTAGTATCGCATGTAAGTGAAATTTAAGTATTCTAATACCTTGCATATTGAACACAGATACATATTATTTACTTCTTGAAAACCATTTCTTCAAAACTTCATTATATGCAGCCATTTTTAAGCTTTTCAGGAGTGTTCTCATTTAAATTCTTTCTTTAATTGTTGATATGACACAGAAATATACATAATTTAAGGATTTTTTTCACATATATCGAGGTCTAGCTATCTGATCACATGCAGCTAAGGAATGTTACATTTATTTTTTCTAAAATATGTATCTGATCACATGCAGTAATCTTTTGAAGTACCATAACAAGGGCTATTTAGATGCCCTAGGCCCTCAAGGCTTATGTTGATGATGGATCCCCTGTTTTAACTAAAGAAAAAGAAAGAAAAAACATTAATTGGTAATATATAGCCTATGTACTTAAATAAATAAATAAATCACAATAATATGATAGCAAGCAACAAAACAAATATTGAAGCAACTCAAGCAAGTATATATGGTTAGGTTTGTTCTCGGTCAAAGTATATTGGTTCTATTGAAACTTTAACATGAAAGGATAGGTTTTGTCATTCATTGCAAGAATGTATACAGATCATGTATAGAAATCATTGAGGTCCACTCCTTAGATTGACTGCCATTTTATGTTTAATCCCTCGGGATTAAAAATTCTATATGTGGACTATTTTGATGGCCATTTTATGTTCAATCGCTAACCTATTCATGTGTATAATGAACAGGGTTTGTTGCGTACAGAAACATGCCTAACTATGTGCAAAGCACATTCCTAACTTTATTCAAGGGCTAAATATAAATGCTATGTATGAACCAAACATAAAGTAGCAATTATAATGTACATTATTGTTAAACTCAAAATTATGCATCATTCAAACTGTGTTTGATGTTGGTTACATATTGACTAAAAATTATTTTCTTTAGATTTATAGGGACCTTTGTTGAAGACTTTAAAGACCTACAGTAGTAGATTGGTGTCACCTGTCAACTTTCCAATCAATGGATTGGATCCCAACACCATGACAATCATTGACCTCACTACTAGTTGGGATGGAATGTCACTAAAACCCCACTAAAGCCCTTGAAGGGGTCCTCTGTAGAACTTCATTTGTTGGTAAATTGACAATATAGAAGGATTTGAAGCTCTCCTAGAAAAAATGATGTGAAGTCCTCTAGGAATGCTGGTTTATATTGCCTACAAGCAATCTTTGCGGTTCTTCCTTCTCTTTCCAGCCATTGTTCCACCTCAACCACTTATGAAAGGGTTTACTGGACCTTCTAAATCTTCTATTGATTGTATTTTGAATTTTTTGGTCTCCTTAAAGGATTTGGTGATCAGCAGCATGATAGTAAGCCCAAATTAGCCTGACTTAACTCGGTCTCGGTTAAAACCTTCCCTTTGTCATTTGAATCCTCCAATATGCTATCCTTAGCCTTACAATTCATTTTGCCAACATTTCCATCACCAACTGTTGGTTTTGTTTGCTCTTTTCAGTTCCATCTCTTTGCCCCTTTAGAGTATGGCCAATGAACAACATGAAATCCTGTAGACAGTGTTATGTCGGAAAAAAAAAATCGTCTGAGTTAATGTACTTTTAGTTTGATCCTTGATGATATCATATTTTCCCACAGCCACAATAACATATTTATGATCTTCCCATGATTGAAACATATAAAGCAAGGTGAATTCTGTAACAACTCTTGCAACCTCCATTCGGAATCACATAGCAATAAGGGACCATGGCAGCCCTAAATTTTTGGAGTTCTTTACGATCCCTTATGATCAATACAAGTGGACCTCCTAGACTTACGGCCCCTTCTTTCTACTCTCTCTCTCTCTCTCTCTCTCTCTCTCTCTCTCTCTCATCTTTATCCAATGGTGGCTGCTTTTAATTGGAAGCATACTAACTAATAACACTGCAATCAAAAAAGCTTTCACAAAATCTTCCTTGTAATCTCTCGTATCTTAATCGCTTCTCTCTCTCCCTCTTTCTATCTTTTTAAATAAATATATAAAAAAGGCCTCCCTCTCCCCCCCTCTCTCTCTCTAAAATATATGTATATGAAAGGAAACTCTTATTATTAAAAAACTAGAAAAAGGAAACCTCTATTGGCCAAGACCCTTATGCTATCACAACATGACTGAACTTGTTGTCCCCCTTGAATTACCCCCTCCTCTCTCTCAGAAGTTGGAAAAACTATAGATTTCTTATTCATCATCTAAATCCTTTTTCCAAACATTTATTTGGTGGCCAAGATGATTTATTTGCTCAGAACAAGTAAGTCGTTTTGTTGTTTGTCTTAATCGAATATTTTATTATGCTATGTTCCATTGATGGTCTCTTGTTTTTTGTGCTATTGTCTAGCAACATCTATTTGAATATATCCACTTTTGCTGTGAATTATTGATCATCCACTCCTTACACAGTTGCTTAGTCGACTCAGTCTTTGGCTTGACCAACTGCAAGACTAATGAATTGATCCACCGGATCATCAAAAGAATTTCTGCTCCAACTATGATCATAGTATTACAAATAATATGCTGAAATAGAATTTGCTTTGGTTTCAATTAATGTTTTGATCCGCTAGCAAATAGGCAAATCTCTCGTAGTTAACCATATTAAAAAATAAAAAATAGAATGACGATCAAAATCTGATAATCTAAGGATACAAATTTTGTAGTAACTTATGATATCATGAATCTAACTACTTTCATTCTTGCAGCACTCTAGTCTATATTGGAGATTATTTGATGGAGAAGAAAAGCAGGTGATCATTATTTGTAGAAATTCTAACACAGTAAACAGAATCTTCTACTTAGGTTAATACACCTGCTTCGGGATCCTGCAATCACGAACCCACACTGCTTCCTAAGAGCTTCCATACTTAATTTATCTATTTTGGCAGCTAAGTTCTATTATTCTCCTTTGCAGGCATTCTACTTCTTGTTTGGAAATCAAATATTTTCATGGTACTAGATTCCATTTCCTATCTTCGGGGTGCAAAGGGGCCGAGTGAGCTGTCAGGCTGCTCAGTCTCGGCTCAGTATATTCTAGGGTTCTCAAGCTCAGTTTGAGCTGGAGCCAAGCACAAGTTGTTCAAGCTCAGTTCATGTAAGCTTTAGATGAACTTTCTGTACTTCTGCAAGCAGTTTATGCTGAGGTAAACAAGCCAAGCACTCAAAATTGTTTGAGCTTGGCCCCTTTTCTAACTGAGCTGAGCCTGAGGAAGAGGATCTTGCGCTGCTTCACTCTCAGAAGTTAAGAAAGTATACAAAACACTCATCAGAGCAATGGCAGTAATATTACAGAAGAAGTTTAATCTCCAAAGCTCACATTATGAAGCTCATATAATCAGATCATCAAATTAACCAAAGCCTAATGGGAAGTAACTAGATTAACTTTATCCTGTAGAACGACAATGACATCAATAGTTCATTGCTTAATGCAAAAGAAGAAAGCCGAAATAACAAAAGGATGTAACTGCACCAATTAACATTACAAGGATGACATAAATTGCCAGTACACCAACAAGCCAATAGATAAAAGGTTTACCTGAGCTTTGCGAACGGATTGCAACCAAGATCAATATTACATACGGGGCAACGAGCTACCTCCTCATTAGTAAGCTTCTCAAATATACACTTTCTACAAACTGCTTGAAGGACAGAAATAAAAGGAGTCATATACATACATGCATACAACATATATACATACGTATTTAAGGAAAATTTTTCTGTTAATGTGTAATAGAAATTTCTTGAAGGATGGCATCAAGTTAATATTAAAAACAAAACAGAGAGTGATAGAGAGAGATTGATTATAATATTTAGCAATTTATATCCATAATGAACAAAGGAAAACCAAGATAACAAAGCCAATTGTGATATTTGGTCTAATGTTCTTTGTAAGAACTTCTTGAAATGGAACAGTGATACAAATGAATTGGCAATGCTAACCAAGCTCAACAAGAAGATAAAACTGAAGTTTAAATATTGATATTAATTGGCATTTGATTTGATTTAAACTATTTAATTTGAAGTGAAAAAAAAATTAGAACATTGTGACAAAATGCATAGAAAGACCCTCTTGGTAAACAACAAATAATTCAAGATCTACAGATGTTCGAAAATCACTTAGAAGATCACCAACTACTGAATCTTTGCTAAAATTCATCAACGATGACACCACTTATAGAGGCTGGTTATAGAACAAAATCATCTGATCAAAAAAATACAATACTGATCTATATTTGGGATGGAAAATGACTGTAAGCTTGAGATAATCAGATCTATATTTGATACAGAGAAAAGAAAGCTAGTCAAACGAAATCCTGCAGTCAATGTTATGTCAGAAAAAAAAATCATCTGAGATAATGTATTTTAAAAACTGTCAACCAACATATGAATGGAACTTCTTTTTTTCCTTTCCCACCAAAAACTCACGATAAATCTCAAAGCCTAAATGTAGCAGCTTGACAGATCAAATACAACCCAACTGAAGAATAGAAACAAAAAATCGATGCATGTGATCACGTAAGCTTATGCAGAAGTGTTATGGAACAATATATCATCAAAAAAAAAAACAGCTTTTTTTATCCAATTTTGGTCGAGAAAATGAAGCCTTGAATCGAACAAAACTGAAGAACAATTGAAAAAAATAGTAGAATCCACCAATATGAGAGAAATGAGATCACAAACTCAAAACAACAACAATCTGACATCCTAAAATCCCCAAAAACACCGATCAATAGGATCAAAAAAAAGAAAATAGATTTGAAAAACAAGACAGCTCATGATCGGAGAAGCAGGGGAGAGAGGTGGGAGACTCACAAATATGGAGGCATTCAGAGATAGCGGTGGCATCCATGACAAGCTTGTAGCAGATTTGGCACGTCATGCAGGCCTCCAGGAGGTCCCGCCTGACTTTGAGAACACCTGTTGAAGAGGATCCTGTCTCAGAAGCAGCACTTGCCATCTTTTGCACCCATTGGACGACTGTCTCGCATCATCTCGCCGGAGGATGCAGTCTGGGGGCGTCAAGGGCGCACATTAACCACGAGGCAGTGGAGAGGAGGAGAGTGCGAGCAGGCCGGAGGAGAGGAGAGGAGGAAAGGTGGGATTTTTTATGGTGGGAAGCGGGGGGTGGAACGTTGAGAAGAGCGCAGAGCAGGGGAAGGAAGGGGTTTTGGGTAGGATTGGGAGCGCGAATTGGTCTCAGGGAGTGGAGGAGGAGGAGCAGGGGGAGGTCGGAATCGACGAGGACATAAAAGAGAGGGAGTATAAAAAGGAAGTGTGAGGGTTTTTTTATTGTTTCCTTTTAGCGTTGTTGCGACAAAATAAAACGACGTGGCGTCGAGGAGGGTTGAAGCGCCCTCAGGGGGCAGCAAGTGGACTGGTGGCTATTTGCGGCTGAAGTCCTGACAACATGGTCTGAATCTAGCCAGGCTTGTAAGTTAGAGAGAGAGAGATGTGATACATGATATGGACTTCAGATGGTGAGTCATATGATTTCCATAGCTCCAAAAATTAATAATCAAGTGCATCAACGACCGGGCATCCAACACTTAATCATGATCTCCATGAAATTTTTTAAAGTATGAATAGTTGAAATCAATTTTAGTTAAAAAGACAATTGATATGGAGAAGAACCAAAGGATTTGCTTTCCAAAGGTTTAATATAAAGCTTTTCATCTACACTTAATGGTCATGTGATAAAGCATGCAGAATAGCATAGGTTATCAGGAAGCACTAGCATCAAACTGCTGAATTTTGTTATTTATTGAAGTTGATGGGCATGGACATCAGAACTAAATTACCTACGGTCCTACCATGATGTTCCTAAAGAACACAAATAACTTAACAAGAATTGTGTTTTTTAGAAACTTCAAGAGCAAAATAATTATCTACTAAATACCTTAGATTTGGAGCAGTCAGTTTTATTACTATATAGACAGATGAAGTATTATCTAATCTAATATCATGGACCAACTAATTACTTACAAGGCAACCCTCAGAGAATCAAGTTTCATTCTTACTGGTAGCAGACTACGGCGTCTTTTGTTTGGTTCTACCATCTCACTAATCAGCAGCAAACCTCTACTGTCAAGAAAAGATAAGGGAAACAGAGTCAATTTGAAAATAGAACAACATAAGTTGCAGAATGTAAAAGCAAGATATAAGAAAAATATTATTCCCTTCTCTACCTTAGAGGCTTGCCAAACTGATGTTCACATTTCCAGTTCGTAGCCAAAATTCAAAAGTGTTAATTGCATCGAAATTGTAAGACTTTATCAGTTAAAGAATTCACTGGATAGTGAGAAAGTTGACTTGAAGAAAGGAAGAAAAGCTATAAAGAAGAAATTTCTTCATGGTTTTTTCTCCCACACTTCCTGAATTAACCATACACCAAGGATTCAAACCCACAACTAGCATAAATAAATTGTGATAAGAAATGCATGGGTTGCCCTTCCCAGAATTGCATCATGTAACTATCCAAACCAACAGAGTAATTCACAATTTTTTTGCACTAATGGATGACAATAACCAAGAAAAGAATTATTCACTATTTTCCATCTACCCACTTGAACATTTATAATTTCAGTAAAACAATTTCAACTGGTCAGTAAATATGCAGCTAAAACAAAAAGGACATCCATTTGATCATAAATCATGGTTCTTTAAATAGACATGAATGCCCAAGGATATGCCAAATGACCATATTAACATAGAGACTCAGCAATTTAAAAATTATACGCTCCATCGCCACTAGTTGACATCTATCCTTTCCAGGCCATGAAGTAAGAATGATTTGCACTTCAGATAAATCTTAGCATAAATAAGAAGCAGCCATGGAGCTACATGGAATCCAGTAAGCAAACTAGTCAAGGTGCTGCAGCGAATAAGTAGCATAATCAATTTCAGCTGAAATCTTTCAGCCTTCTTTTTAACATGTCCATTGACTTCTTCCTAGCATTTTGCTTTGCATTGCGGTTTGAGAGGCTCCCGAATAGTCTATCTGGTGAATCCTTGAATTTTTCACAAATAGTGGCCACCTTTTTGTAGTCCAAAGCACCATAGTTTTTCTGCCTTATTACAGGATTCATGAAGTTCTCTGGCTGATTGCTTAGTAGAAGGTTGACCAATTGCCTGGCTTCTACCAAACAATCTCTAAAACTGGTTTCTTTCTTCAACTCGCTCAAGCTTGTGCTTTCAAACCTCTCATCTGCGAATGATTCTAACAACTTCAGATCATTGTCTATGCCCATCACAGCACTAACAGTGAACCTTTTCACATTCTCACTAAGAAAAGCTGTCACAATAGAGTCAGAGATGTGACTTAGTGCGCCCACTTCAATCTTGTACACAGACTCTAAAGACAAAATCTGCTGAGCAGTAGACACTATGCTGTCAAGGTAGATAAGGACCTCATTAATATAATCATTTGCATGTTGTGGTGCATCATCAGTTGTCCAATTGACATTGTTCATGAGTGCCATAAACTCATCCAACTTGGAGTTCACCAAGTTCAGCAGTGCATTATAGGCAACATTCTGTGAGGCCTTTAGAACAGTCTTAGCAGTCAAACCAGCATGAGGCCTTTCAACCACACGTACTGGGACACCACAGAGTTGGGCAGCATGCAAGAGAAAAAAATCACAAGCATGCACAAGAACATCTACATTGGCCACAATTTGCATTGCTTGAGATGCAACTAAGGTACCACCATGGATAATGTTCAGCAAAGCACTATTCAACACATCAATCAAGAGCTTGTCCAGATACTTTTTTACAACATCGAAGAACTTCATGTGACCTCCATATGATAAGAAGCTGACTGAGTCCTCAATGAAGGAGCGCACAATACGACAAGCATCAGGAACAGATGAAGAGAAGCTTGCTACATATGGAAAAGCTGGCATGCTCTCTGAAGACTGAATATGGAATGACAAGACATTCATTTTGTATTCATACTCCTTCTTCATCACCATCTGTTCAAAAGTGTCATGAGCAAGGATGTCAGCAATTTGCTTCCGGCATTCATTGAGAAGAAGCTCATGGTATTTGTCTCTGCTGTTATCCAGAACCTCTATCAAAGGTGTTACTCTATATCCATACCGTGTAAGTGTTGCACCCAGCAGAGTGACAAACTCTTTGATAAGTAGGAGGTGACTTGCAGCATCCATGTGAGAGAATTGATCCTCTAGAACAGATGTCATGTTGGCAATAGCTGTATCCCATATTGTCTCGACCTGGCTCTCTGACAACAATCCCCCAGCTGTCCGTAGAACCCGATCCTCTACAATGAAAAATCCAGCAATCTGTGCAAAGAAAGGTTGATGGGATTCAAGAAAGGGCTGTGCTGATGAAATCTGCAAATCCAAATTCAGCTGCATCAGCCGGTTCTTGTAGTAGTAATCACGGAACTTCTCCTCAATACCAAGGCAAGTGTGGATGTGATGTGCTCGATACACGGGGGTAAGATCGAATTCTAGCACTGAATCTTCATCAATATGCTCGACATCTAAGGTGTACACACAATCACCAACTCCTGAACGGCTCTGCTGTTCTGCTTCTCTTTGGCGAGCACGCATCTCCTCCTCTTTTTGACGGGCTGAGGCAGCCTGTCCTATAGCCAACTGCCCAATCTCCTTTGCCATGCTCCTAATATGCACGAGCCAATCATTGAATTCACTACAAACTTTCTTCTCAATATGTAGCTTTATTGCAGGTATTTGCTTCTCGATAACCTTCCGAAAAGCCTTGACTGGAATATTTTGCAAGGTCCCCTTCTCGATCAAGCCCAAAGTCTTCAGTGCAGGGTAAAACCGGCCTTCTGTTATGTGTCGGTTGCATGTCATGCATAGATCTGAGACCTGCACACAGACCTTCAATGTCTGCAAGGCCTCTGTGACATTTTTCTTGATTGAGTAGAGTTCAAGGAGCTCATCAAGCTTCAGCAAAAGTGAACTTGCCACTTCTTGAAGCTGAAAATTCTCACTGGATAGCATGCTTTTCAACTCATCAGCGTCAACCAAAACACCACGCAGCTCATCGACAGCAAGAATGAATTCCTCATAGTGAAGCCTGCACAACTCCTCGATCTCAACTTCCTTCTTCTTCACAATGGTCCTGAGTTGGTGCAAGAGTGCCTCAGGCTTCCCAGACTCAAAAGCATGCCTAACAACGGGACCCAAATCCTCGCCATTTGTGATTGCAGTAACCAAGCCTGTATCAATTCCTTTATCCCCATTTTCTGCCATAGTTTTCTTCTTGGGAGCAACACTCGTATTCTGATTAAACTCTAAAAGAGAACAAATATAAAGCATTTAAAAGAAAGAAAAATCTAGTAAACAGAAAAGTATCTAAGTTTTTTCATAAAAGAATGATATTTATAGGTTGTTTCCTATTCAGTATCATATTGAATTTTTTTTTATACACACAACAAACAACAAGCAACAAAGAAATGATGGGTCCATGAGAGCTTTCATACAACTAATCAGTATACACCCTTATTAACATAGAAAACTTTCCCTTGACACGATTCTCCCCCAAGACTCAAACTTTTTCTGTCCTCTAAGCAAACCAACATATCAAGAAGAAGTAAAACACAGAACGGACCTATAAAGGCGCCCAAAATAAGACCTACGGCACCAAGAAATTCGTTTTTTTCCTCAAATTTATGATGCTTCATGCACAAGTTAAGAAATATCAACTCCACTTATAAGCGAATAAAATATCTTTCTTGAAATATATGATTAAACCCAAATGGGTTTCTTTCGAGAAAATTTATAAGGAAAAAGAAAAAAAAAATCCGAAGGAAAATCCGCCACTGGTTGGTCTAGGTATAAGTTGAAAGGAAATGCAATGAATCCGCAGCAAAACCCAAACAGTTCTATCAACAAAAAAACACACTAAGAACACTCGAACATAATATCAAAAGAAATCTCTTTTGATCCATTAAAAAGATTAAAAAAAGCATAAAAAAGATATTTTTTACTCACAGAGTGAACGCGGAGAGCTCCAGAGAGTGGGCGAAGAAGAGGAGGAAGAAAGGGAATCTTGCTCTTCTTGTTTAGGTCGATAAAGATGGAGAAAAGAGCCTCTTTTAGGCCCTGTTCATGCCTCCCTCTCCTTTGTTCTTTTTTCGTTAAAAAATTAATATATTCTGTAGCCTCTCAGTTGTCGTCTCGTTTATTCCTCCGGTTTTAGCGATACCCGTTAACGGGTTTTTTTAGACCGCTTCCTCTCCCCTCTTGGGCACCCACAAGAGAGCCCAAAAAGAACGAGAGTGGAATGGAAATAGAACGGTCAGGTTTGATACATGTACCTACGCCTGTTTATCAGGTGGGCTGCGCCAGAGTTTGGATCAGGCTCAGCAGCAGCAACATTAGTCAAATCCTACTTTCCAGACTCGAGCCCGGTAGCCTCATAGTTCGAGTTGGGCCTTGGGCTTTTTGGACCAAGTTGGCTGCACGGTTGGGAGTGGGAGCGATGAGCTAAGGATAATTTCATCATGAAGAGGAGGACAGAAGAATTAGTAGATGCGAAGAAGCCAGAGGCTACGGCAACCTGGTCACCGAAAAGGATCGAGTTCGATCCTGCAAGGAAGCCCTTCTTTCGCATCACTGACATTGGATGGGATTCCCACCTCGAAACCCTAAAACCCAGCTTGGATTCGGCGACATTGATTTCGAGGAAGAACGGATTAGATTCACACTTACAAAAAAAAAAAAAAAGCTCAGATTCGGTGATGTCACTGTAGTAGGGATGGCTTGGCAGGTTCCGCTCGAGCTTGAATCTCACCAATCGGTGCCAAGGCCCAACGGCCCAGCAGTGGTGTTAGTGTCAAGGAAGAAGAGATTGGATTGCAGGGGCTGGTGGTGATAAGACAAGAGGAGGTAAGGGGCAAACCGGTGGGGAGACAAGAGGAGGCGAGGAGTGGAGGAAAAGAAGCAATGGTGGCTAGGGCTTGGGCCCTCCTTGTAATCAAAATAAAAGAAGAGGGCTCGAGCTGGGTTGATGTGAACCTGAGCCTGACCCGTGTAATCGACAAGCTCAAATTTAGGCCTAGTCCAGCCCGTCGGGCTTAAAAGCCAGACACAAGTTTGTTCGAAATACTCTAGGGTTATGTAGGCTGCTCGGCATTTGAAGAGATCTAAATATATCTAGTTAGATCTGGTTTTGTGATTGATAAACTAAATCTTGATCAAGAATGGTACAGGTGTTATTTAAACTTGACCTCTAAATGAAAGAGCGAACCAATTACTTCATTCATGAAAATTTAAATGAAAACAAAGTACAGCTTAGAAAGTATGAATCAACGAAAATACAAAAAATTGACAGCAAGAACATTCAAAAGATAATTAGATGAAGCAAATCGATGTCACCGCTTCATCCGATGAGCTTAAACTTGACAAATGTTCTCCGTAGCAGTCGAACAAGTCCGTGATTCAAATGCTATTTTCATGCGGTTTTCATGTCCCTTAGACATTTTGTGTTGGAGACATGCCAACTGAAACCAACTCCATAGGTCACTATTGCAAGCTGGGGTTGATCCATTTTTTATCAGATCGACTCATGATTCAAAGGGGTTGAGCCGGCCCATGTTGTCTCTTGACATTGGAGAAGGGGATTTGGTCATATGTTTTGGGTCTCTTTTGGTGGTTACGTAAGGCCGAAACATTAATTCGTACCTCTCCTAAGGTCGTGCGAGTAGAACCATTCGCCCGTTTCCATGAGACTCTTCTGCCTGCCAAGTGGATCTTCCGCTGTGCTGCAAAAGTTCAACTCTTGATGCACCAAATTGTACACCCACAAGAATTTTGGTGCCACGCAGGATGGGGCGTTAAACAATAATTTCCCCCTCCTAGTAAAGAGTCACGTGCATTGCACATGTAAAACATTAAAAATAATTATTTATTTAAAAAATAACAATCTTATTGTTATTCAAATATAAACTAAATAATTTGTAAATAAAGTTAGTTTATGCATCTTTGAATGATAAAAATATTAATGTTCTAGAATTTGTGAAACAAGGTGAATATATAAAAGCATTAAATGGGAATAAGTTTCAATTAATTCAATAAGCATTTTTACGCCTAATTATGAATTAATTTGTGGACTTGTAAAGTACATCTTCATGTAAATAATCAACTATTTTTAATTTTGCTTGCATTTGATATTCTTCTATATAAACAGAATATTTGTAGTAGGTTAATTGACAATAACAAAATATTACTAATATTGATAAAGTAGGAATATTAATTAATTATATCAATACTCCTAAAACTATTAATAAAATTTGAATTAAAATATTATTAAATGTATGCATAACATGGTTCCATTTTAGTTCACATTAAACCCAATGTTCCATGTTATGTTAGTGAAGCTTTACAAAGTTTGGTTTATTTGAGCTTGCTATAATCACTTCGGCCTTAATAACTATATCCTATACATCAATTCTTTTATTTATGATAAAATAATAGATGTGCATGTGCCTAATTGTGTATATGTTTGTCAAAATAATAAAATATTATGTTATTGTTTTGTAAGATCATAAATCATAATTATTTATAGGAGTTTGAAAATGTGTCATAGATGCCAACCTCAAACATGTGAGATTATAAGATGTAAGTATATATTCATTCCTTCATTAATTTTCAGAAAAGATAAAGAAATTAAAATATCTTTCTATCGTAATGCAATTAAAAAATGAAAAATCATATCCATTCATTTGAAAGTTACTAACTTTGGAATATATTAAAGGTCTAAAATAGCAACCACTATAAATAGGTCAAGAGGTCTCTTACTATGTGATACTAATTGTAATAATATTTTAATTCATCAATGAAAAACATTAATCAAGATTTTAATAATCGCATTATATTATGTATTTTTTCATATATAAAACCATTACAAACCAAATCAATTGTAGATTACGAGTTAGCTTATTTACAATCTTACATAATTATAACATTTATATATAAGAATATTAACTAATAATAAAATACTAACATTTTAAGATTCTTTTTGAGATAAGAAAAAGGGAGACCAACTTGCACTATAATTACTTAGATCCAGATTTTTGAAGATAAACGATCCAAGAATCTAACTCTAAATCTCTAGTTTTGCAAATTTTGTATGAGTAAGCATGGATCTCCCACCAATTAATGAGGTAAAACATGAGATGCAAATTTTGGTAGGCTCCTACGACACTTTCGGATTTAGTTGGGTCCTCCTGGGAAATCTAAACTCACAACTATTATTGGTCTCGCATTGGCGAATTTCATGCAGCTGCCTTCATTGCAAAGATACCAATTTGCAAACATGCACTTGAAATGCCCAAGTTCATATCGTGTACCAAAACATCATGAACAGCTCAGGCTTGTGTTACTACGTGATTAAACTAAACTTGGGGCTCAGCTGAAAAAATAAACAAAAATCCAAACAATAGCCAGCTCACACTTCATACCTCAGGTTTTGCATAAAAATTCAGGCTAGGCTAAATAATTCATACCAAGATTGGACACAACTAAGCTTAGCTCAAGCTTGATCAGTCCCCACAATATGCAGCTCAAAGCTCGACTCCACCATGGTTCATCTTTTAAACTATTACATCAGCCGCTTAAACGCCCGTCTTTCCTTTCTTTTTTTCTTTTTCTTTTTTTTTTTTTCCTTTTCTCTTTGAGCCTCTCTTTAAAGGGACTAAAAAGTATCAAGGCACAAACGCCAAAAGCTCTTGGGGCCATGACATCCTCAAGAAATAACCTTAAGTTTGGCCAATGCCACTAAACATTCTCATTTAAAGGTACCCAGAAAAAAACATTACGGCACTAACCCAGTGGTATCGTACAGCATACAGAATGAGAAAAAAGGAACCAAAAACTGAAGTGAAATCTGGCAGAAATCATATGATTGATGATCGATTAAATTCTGCACCCAGTAATTTTCTTCCAACATATTCACAATCCCCTTGACAAAATGGCAGAAGTCAGAGAACAGTCAGCTCTTAGTATGATCAAAAGCCAGAAACAACTGCTTCAAGTCAATTGCCGTGGCACTGGATCTCTAGAGTCCTTACCTTCGTTGCCTGCTCAGAGAATTCATTGGAGTAAAAGACCAACAGTAATACAAAGTAAAACTTTGTCATTCAAACATGAGCAACAAATGCATGAGCCCAAGGCAATACCTATTTGTGGGACTTTTCTGTATTCCAAGACCACTGGATATATCTGCTCAAAACCTCTCTTTATTTGATCCCTTGACTGACCACACAAAACACCACCACCAAAACATCAACCAATTTGAAGATATCAAAGACCGAACTTGATAATAGGCACTTAAATACCTTGGCTCCTGTGAGAACTATCTTTCCCGACACAAATATGAGAAGCACAATCTTGGGGTCCTTCATTCGGTAGATCAGGCCAGGAAAGATCTCTGGTTCAAACTATTAGGACCAATACAAATCTATAATCAAAGAAAAATAACACCAGATCATAATTGTAGAAACCTATTGAAATTGTGAATAGAGCCTAGAGTATTGCAAAGAAACTTACACTGCAGAATGCGTTATGATGTAATGCAAGACGTTCTAGCCTTATTGGAAATTTGACGTCACAAGAGGCAACAACATTCTGAACTTTAAAGTCCTAATTGAGAACAAAAAGACCACTTCAACATCGCCAGAGATGTTTTGATGATATTATAAGACAACAATTTGAAAGCAGAGTATGCATGTTAACACACAAGAATGCATGTCCACGCTCTTAAAAGAGGACATTCATCACTTTGTTCTCTTATTTACCATGAACTGTGCTTGAAAGCCAACCTTCTGAACAACACGAGCATACTGCAAAGAAGAGACATCATGTTAGATCAAAATAACATCATCCAAACTGAACATTAGCAAATTGATTATGTTCACAGTCAAGGCTACCACATAATTAAAGTTAGGAATGGCTTGCCTTTCTTGCAGCTAGTTTTGATTGCTCTTCACTCTTAGCTCCTGTACAAACCTGAATGACAATTATTACAGTAACCTTAAGCATATGGTAAAGAGATAAAGCAGAATATTCAAATGAAAAGCAAGAATATATTTTTCACGGGGCTGCCATATGTATGAGTCGCAAAAATAGTGAAGATCAAGCAGCCCATGTTACGCCATCGGGTTGGTACCGATGGTGGTCAGTAGCGGAGCGGCAGAGAATCGGCAGGAGAATAGGCTGGCGGAGGCCAAAGCGGATGGGGGGAATGGTGCTCGGCAGCAACATGCGGCGACTGAGAAGCCTCTGTGGTCGCCGGTGGCCCAGGCACCCCCGTGGCGACCCCAGTGGACCTCGTACGAGATCTCTCAAGCGAAACTCTAGCAAACAAGAGTGTCTTCACGGAGGTCTTGGAGTTGCCACCGGAGAGGATCAACAGGGCCCGGAGAGCCTGGTCGGCGACGACTCTTCTAGCCCGAAGCCTCGGTCGCCCTGTCCTGATTGACCGGATTGTGAAGAAAATCCAGATTAGGGCTCGGATTGGCTACGATGTCGAAGGCTTCCCACTGGCGGAGGGCATCTGGCCATCTGCTTCAAGAAGGAGGAGAGGGACACGGTGCTTTGGAGTGGCCCTTGGCTGGTAGCGCCATGGATAGGTGGTGCCCCAGTTTTGTGCCCGACATCCACGAGGTTAATAGGGTCGTGACATGGGTGCGAATGCCGATTCTCCCACTCGAGTTTTGGGATAAGGAGTCGATTTTCGACATCACCAAAGTGGCCGGACGCCCTCGGGCAATGGATGCGACAATGGACGGCAGGCGGCGGGTAGGGTTTGCTAGGGTTAAAATAAAAATAAATGCCCTAAAACCCTTGAAGCCTGGGATCTACCTCCAAGGCAAATCGGAGACTGGCAGGGCTTCACCTACGAAAACCTGCCGGGAGTCTGCTACAAGTGTGGATGTCTCAGCCATGGCAGGGAGAATTGTGGCCCCTTGCCTCCAGCTCCCCGAGAGAGGGGGACATCAATGAGTCTGGTCGATGCCTACCCCGACCAAAACAATCAGCCGGCCAATGGGCCATGGCTAGTTACCAGCCGGACCCGCAAACCGAAGCCGTCCGGCTCGGAGATGAGGAAGAAGATGACCATTGAGTTGGGGCCAGAGTCGACCTGTCAACAACTAAGGCCCCAAAACTTCGTCAACCAGGCCGAGCCCGGTTGAGCTATCAACGAGGGTCGACGAGCGGAAGAATGTGGCCGTGCCGGACCGAAAAAAAGCATTGGTGATGGACGATCTCGGCGACGACTCGAGCTTCCCAGTCGAGGTAAGTTCCTTTGACCCGCTATTTGCTATTGAGTTAGAGCCGATCCAACTTAGTGTGGATGGACTTGGGTCTACGCGGGACCAATCGAACCGAGCAGTGGAAACCCTGAATACTTTGGACCAGCAAGGGGCCATTAGTGAACCCGGTGCTGAGCCGACCCACGGACGCCTTACCGAGCCCGGACCAGCCACTGGTCCTCAGTGAACCCGGCCTGTCTAAACGGGCCCAAAGCCCATTGAAAAGCCTCGACAGGACCGGATTTGCGGGCCTGAACCGGGCAGGTGGGCGGGAATCCGCATCCGCATCCGAGAACCGCTTACCTAAGACAGACCAAGCCTCCTCGGTCACCCAGCAGCAGTGTCCAACAAACTCCACCAAGCCCATCCCCGAGTCTTCTTCCACCTCTACACCGGCGATGAAGGAACAGCCGGTGCCAGAGGACTTGCAGGGAGTGCCCGAAGGTAAGGGCACTTTGCTCAAGGAAGGCGAACCGGTGATGGCAGGGGCGACCCCCGAAAAAGTCGGGCAACGGTATTCTTCCAGGGTGTAGCCGAGGCCGACGGCAAGGCTTCCAGTGGCCAGCAGGGGGTGGAGACAACAATTGTAGAAGGGTGTGGGAAGGGCCTAGGTGATCAGGGGGCTGGCTCCTTGCGATGGCCGCATGGTGACCAAGCTAAGAGGGGGAGGCGGCAGACACAGAGGATGGTGGGGGAGAAGAGGGTGACTAGCAAGGATGTTGACAGAAAGGTAACTTACAATGCAGGGGAATAGGAGGAGGTAGGCATCGGGACTACAAGTTTGACACCCATAGAGGATGCTCACAAGCACATAGTGGACAAACTGAAGAGGGTTATCCATGGCTGGGAAGGCTCTTCAAATGTGGAGGGGTTCAAGCTAGGGGAGGGTAGCGTTTCCCTCTCAAATCACTTGATATGAAGATCCTTCTATGGCATTGCCCGGGTACAGAAAAACCATCATTTAGCCTGGCTTTTGAGAGGCTAGTGCACATGCATGAGCCAACCATATGTGTACTCCTAAAAACCAGACTCTTGGGTAGAGGCCTACAGCAAGCAAGAAGGAGGCTACCTAGATCTTGGGGTTTTCATGCAGTTGAATCTCGGAGGTAGGCGCCGGGACTGCAAGTTTGACACCCACAGATGATGCTCACAAGCACATAGTGGACAAACTGAAGAGGGCTATCCATGGTTGGGAAGGCTCTTCAAATGTGGAGGGGTCCAAGCTAGGGGAGGGTAGCGTTTTCCTCTCAAATCACTTGATATGAAGATCCTTCCATGGAATTCTCGGGGTGCAGAAAAACCGTCATTTAGCCCGGCTTTTGAGAGGCTAGTGCACATGCATGAGCCAACCATCTGTATACTCCTAAAGACCAGACTCTTGGGTAGAGGCCTATAGCAAGCAAGGAGGCTACCTAGATCTTGGGGTTTTCATGCAGTTGAATCTCGGAGGTTGTCAGGCGGTATTATTATGACATGGCAATTGGACAGCTGTAAGATTATGTATTTGATGAATCCAACCAGAATATAGTGATGGTTTTATCTGAGGAAAACGAGCAACCCTGGGTGTTCTCTGCACTATATGCTAGAACAGACTTCCGTGAGAGAAGGATATTATGGGAGGAGGTAAGCTGCTTGATTCATCATGGCTACGAAACACTGGTGGCCGGTGATTTTAATTGTATTGACAACCCTCTGAAAAAGAGGGGAGCGAGCCATTTACTAACAAATTGGAGGTGAGAGAGTTTCAGGACTTCATCAGGGGGAATGGATTAGTGGATTTGGGTTTCTCAAGACCAAGATTCACATGGTGCAACAACAGGCTGGGCTGTGCTACGATTTGGGAGGGGCTTGACCGGGTGTTCGCCACGACCGGGTGGATTCAGTGTTGGCCGAACTTCAAGGTACGCCATCTGCCACGGATTGCGTCGAATTATTGCTCTGTGTTGGTAAGCACCTCCCCCACTATTCAAACACATGGCCCATTTCGGTTTGAAAAATTTTGGCTCTCATATCCACACTCCTGGAAGGTGGTCAGGGAGGCATGGCATATGCTGGTATGCGGGATTGCCATATACAGGGTGTCACGCAGGCTGGAGATGACCAAATGGTGCCTAAGGAGGTGGAATAGAGTTAAGGTGGGGAACATCTTTAGAAAGATTGAAGTGGCTGAAGCATCTATTGCAGCAATTCAGGACAGAGAAGAGCAGAACAGTGGCTTGTTTGAGGGTGAGCAGGGGGAGCTCCGAGCACAGCTTACTATGCACCACTTCCTTCTCCGGCAGCAGGAGACCTTCTGGAGACAAAAGTCGAGGGTTCAGTGGATTTTGGAGGGAGATCGCAACACCAGATTCTTCTATCAGACCACTATCATCCACCGACAGAGGAACAGAGTCTACAACATCAGGGAAAGCAGTGGTCAGATGACTAATGATCCAGACTCGGTCAGGAGGGTCTTGGAGTTCTTCAGGTCCAGATGGACAGAGTAGACCAGGGACGGAGGGCTGCCCGCCCAACCTGTCCCATCGAGGAGGGTCACAGATGAGGAGAACACTGAGCTAATTAGGCCGATGACAGCAACAGAGATTCAGAAGAGCCTCTGGTCCATGGCTGAGGACAAAGCCCTAGGGTCGGATGGGTTTTTCCTTCTTTTTCTGGAGGTACTGGCACATACTCAGACAGGATGTGATTGAGGCCGTCATTCAGTGTTTCAACTCGGCCACCATGCCTAGTGAGTAGAAACGAACCTTTATTACCCCGATTTCAAAAAGGCAGGATGCCATGGAGCCGAGTCACTATCGCTCCATTAGTCTCTGCACCATCCTCTACAAGATCATAGCCAAGATCCTAGTGAGGAGAGTCGGAGGTGTACTGGCTAAGCTGGTTAGCCCTGAGCAGAGGGCATTTATCGGAGGACAGAGCATCTCTGATAATGTACTGATTGCCCAAGAGTTTGTGTGATCTCAGGCAGGCCTCATGTAGGCGGAGACTAATGGGCATCAAGTTGGACATAAGAGAGCATACGACAGAATGGACTGACACTTTCTAGCACTCTCTGTAAAGATTTTTGGTTTTCATCATCAGTGGACTAGATGGGTCATGAGTTGTATCCGAGCACCCTCCTATGCCATTTAGGTGAATGGTTTGCCTACGCGATTCTTTGAGTCCTCAGTGGGTCTGCGGTAGGGATGCCCGCTGTCTCCTCTGCTGTTCATCCTATGTTCAGACGCTCTAACCAGAGCTCTCCGTAGTGCTGCTGAGACCCATGGGTTGGAGCCTTACAGGCCAAGGGCAGGTACATTCCAGATCTTCCACTTGTTGTTTGCTAACGATTGCTTTCTGATGGCTAGTGCGAGTAGGAGGTCGGCACAGGCACTCCGAAGGATAATTATGGAGTATTGCAGTGCATTCGGCAGCGGGTCAACTTGGCTAAATCAGCCATATGATATAGTTCGAAGATCGAAGCTCAGGTGAAAGGTGTCATCTCGGAGATCTTGAGGATTAGTGAGTAGGATAGCAACATGCGGTAGCTGGAGATTTCCATCATCGGCTAGCAACTATGCAAAATTCATTGCTCGGGGGTGGAGATGACGTTTCGGCAGTGTTTGGAGGGGTGGCAGGCAAGCACTCTCTCCATGATGGGCAAGGTCACCTTGGTCAGGTCAGTGCTAAGTTCTATACCCTTATACTTGCTCTCAAACACCATTGTTTCAATTGCTCTACTGAGGCCATTGGAGCAACTGCTTCAGAGATTTATCTGGGGTGGGCGAGCATGCGGAGGTGGCATCCATTTGCTTGCTTGGGAGGTTCTCTGTCAGCCGACGAGTAGTGGGGGTCTGGGCATCCACTCCTTCCTCACCAGGCGGGAGGCATTGGCAGCTAGGCATGTGGTTAGATTCATTCTGGAGCTGGATGGGTTATGGAGCAGGCTGATGGAGCCAAGTATGGGGAGCAGAGTGCCGGTGATTCATTTAGACCAGGGCATCAGTGCTCTTACATTTGGCGCGAGATGTGTGCACGAGCCCCACAGGTGCTCCCCTTAATCTCGTGGGCAGTGGGGGATGGTTGCAGCATGGATGTTGTCGAGGACAGATGGATGGCCGGACTGCCGCTATCCGGATGGCCTACCATGTTTAACCTAGCTGCGACAGTCGGTAGAGAGTGTGTGATCTTCTAGTTTCGGAAGAGAGCAGATGGGATGCTGATCAGAATCACCTTCTCCTCGGCAACGCCCTAGCTGAGAGGATACTCGCTACACCCCTACCCTTAGAGGGGACGGCGGATAGGAGAGTATGGAGCCCGACAGAGAGGGCAGGAGTTACAATTAGTGATCTCCAGGCTATAGTGGACCTAGAGCCCACCCGTCAGCTGGAGGGCTGTTGGATCTGGCGGTTACGAGTCCATCCATGGGTGGCCCTTTTCCTGTGGAGGGTGGTATGGGGTATTCTACCTACCAGAGGGTTCTTGGCTCGGAGGGGAATCCACATACCTACTGACTGTGAGGGATGCCTGGAGGAGGAGACCATCAACCACATGTTGTTTACTTGCCCGCAAGCGCTTCAGGTTTGGGGCCTTGCCTTGGCCCACTAGTAGAGCTTTGCTTCTCCGGAGATATTTCTGAACCAGTTGAGAGACTCAGCTTGGAGGCCTGATATGACGGAGAGGGGAGTGGTATGGGCATATGTGGCATATCATATATGGCTGGACAGGAACGCGAGAATCTTCGAGGGCAGGGGTTTCTACCCAATCAGTGGTGGACAGAGCCTCCGCACATGTAGCCGAGCTAGTGAGCGCTGCAGCTAAGAGCTCACCTGGAGATGACAGGGACATCTGGGGTTCCTCTTTAGCTCCTACACCGCCGAGGTATGCGATGATACCGATGGTAGCTCCCATCCCTTGGTTTTCTCAAGGTGAATTTCGACGACAGCATCTCAGAGGACAGCAGCAGATGCGGCATGGATTTTGTGATCAGAGACCAAGACTCCAGGCTGATTGCAGCTAGAGAACGGCGCATTTTTGATGAGTCTATCGTAGTGGCGAAGCTGCGTGCAGCATAGGAGAGCCTCGTCCATGCCAGAGTGCACCTGGGTGCACGGTGGGTTTTTCTTGAGGGCAATTCGGTTATAGTGATCGACTGGATCCGAAGCGGGCATGCCAGGACAGATTTGCACCCCCTAGTCTTTGTTATTTGCCATCTTATGGAGAAGTTTGATTCTTTCCAAGTTTTGCATGTGTTTCGGAAGGCGAACAATGCGGCAGACTAGGTCGCCTCTTTTGCAGCACAACACTCCGAGGCCATCCCATGGGCGGTCTTGGAGCACGTGCCATTGGCACTAAAGCGTGTTCTGTACTGTGACTATTCTGGGCGTACTCACGGCCGAATGTAGTGAGACGCTGTTGCACCAAAAAAAAAAAAGGCAACCCATGTTAACTGGCTATTTTGTACAAGCATGTTATGAAGACAAAAATAAGTGCACTTCAACCTTCTGAAGTTACTAACTCAGTTGACTTGATTGAGTGATACTCACTATTTACTAGATCAACATACACCATGCCCATATGAGCAATAATAATATAAGAACACTTCAAGATTAATGGTTTATAATTTTTGGGGAAAAAGTATGCTATAGAAGGCCTGTTTGGAAAGTTCCTGCTGGATCAGCAGGAAAGAGAGTGAACTTGCATGGCCTGATACCTGCCGGATAAAAAAAAAAAAAACCCTCAAAAGGTCTTTTTTTTTAATATAAAAAAAAGCTCCTCGGAAATCTTCCCTACCGACTTCCAGGCTCTCCCTCTCCTGCTTTTGCTCCCTCCTTCTCTCTGCCCCCTTGCTCTCTTCCCTGCTGATCCCACCAGATCTGGTGGAACTTCCCAAACAGACCCTCAAGGCAACAACATAAGTGATTGGCAAAGACCAGGAAAAACATAGCTGTACCAAGTCCTTGGAAAAAAAGCAAGCCTATCAAGCAAATGCAAGTTTAAAAACAACAATTTAACATTTATTACTCTGATTAGTCAGAGTACAGTGAATCCATTTTGGTCCCCATGAACTTCCACTGAATCACACTCAACTCCATATCAGCAATCATCACAAAGCCTGATATAACCATTGCCTAAAACAGTGAATAAAACAGAAAAATACTAACAAGGACAGAATATTGAGTGATGAAACAATTATTTGCCTTATAACAACATCATTCATTTCTTCATATTATGACATACATGATTCAGGAAAAAAGGTTTATAAAGGGTTTTGAGGCCAAATAGAAACTGAGCAAATCTTGAAATTAATATGCAGAATAAAACATGCCACACTTAAAGGTATCTTTGGACAGAATTCGTGAAAGAATTAATACTGTTCCCTTGCTTTAACTTGCATATTCCATTATGCAGCAGTTTATTTTCACAATATCCTTCATGGGATCTAGTGCCCTGATTCTGGTATGATTACACCTTTCTCACGATTATACCTCAATAAATAATATAATACACATATAATCTTCACTAGTTCTTCCAATCCAAATAAGTTATGCCTTTGTTATAGTTCTCATAATAGTTCATAAGCACATCTCGAACAGTACATTGTCTATTACCAACTAGTCATCTACTATAAGAAACCAAAAATCATTTCTTGATCGGACATTTGGCTTATTTATTAAATATCAGAAAAATGTGAACAGAGTTGGACCATAATATAAAGATTTTTACCAAGTCAATTTCAACATGTGCTATGTTTACAAGAGCTTATGTATGGAACCGAAAGTCCCAAAATAATGGAACATCATCAATTTCACTATCATTGCCCATAGTGATTAACAATCAAAAAGATGAGATCTCCATGATAAGAATTGTTTTAAAACTGGTAGTGAGCATTTAATAGGAGCAATGGTCAAGGGAGTGCCACCACAAAGGTTTTGCATAAAGATGCAGTTTTACAAACTAACAAATCACAACCAATCAGTAGGTACTACAACATACAGTCTGATTACTTCAAAAAGAAGTTATCTTGGCTTAAAACAACAGTGTCCAATGATCTTGAACAGCCACAAGATAATGTAACAAAACCAATACCTAAATCTTTGTGTGAAAACAATATTATCCATTATCTTCTAAAACGTTGTGTACAGCCTTTCTTGCTGATTATGTGAGATCTCAAAATAGACAAAAGCATTGATTTTGGAAATGACTGATAATGGCATGACAAACTTACATAACTATTGTCATTAAGGAGAGTACAGCCTTTTTTATTCATTAACTATGAGACTGCAAGCTCATTAAGGAGGAAAAAAATGCTGCCTATCAACGTGACTATTGTCAGCGATTAGCTCTTATCACAAAGGACAATCATATAAGTTGTGAAGATGAATAGGAAAGGGACTTTTTGTTTCAATATTTCCAAGCCAAGTTTACAATTTCGAAATACAATTAAGCTAGATTGTCCCATAATTTTCAGTACACAAACGGAATTTCACATGGCCCTCATGCCTTACACTTGGAGAGTCTTCTTTAAGGATATTATTTACTTGAACCAAATAATCGAACAAGAACCACCCTAATTCTTCCATAATGACATTCTTCCAAATATAGGGTAGACTCGTAACTCCATACATCATGTTGACATTTTATTCACTCTCCATCATTGAACAAAATTGTATCGTACATATATTTTCTAGTATCTTCCCCACATGCTACTATGACAATCAAGGTTCCCATAACCGGTACTAGGGCTCATGCTAGTTACTCGTACCATACGATGCCAGGGGCATTTCAGCCTGTTTATTTATTTCCTTTTTTCAGATTTTGAACTGAAGATGGCAAAGAAGTGTCGGCTTCAATTCAAAATTTGAAAAAAAAAAGGTTTGAAACCACTCTCCCCTATTCCAAAACGAAGAGCAGGGGAGAGAGAGAGAGAGGGAGAGGGAGAATGAGAGGAAGAGAGAGAGAGGGGAGGCGAGGGGAGGGAGAGGGAAAGGAAGGGAGAGAGAGAGAGGGAAAGGGAGGGGAAGAGGAAGAAGGAGAGAGAGGGTTCGAAAGCCCTAATCATCGGGGGTGGGGGGCTTGAAACCATAACCCTAATCTCGCGTGAGAAAGAGAGAAGGTGAAGGGGGGAGGACACATACCTTTGACACCTTTCACCATCGAGGTCCAAGCATGGGGGAGGCGAAGGTCTCAAGTGCGGGGGAGAGATGAGGACATGAGCACTGGGAGAAGACGAGGAATCAATTGGAACAGCAGGATTTTGTGGGGAGGGCATATCGAACTGAATGGATGGTCTAAACCATGACGATAGTTGAGTAGTCCGATTCGGCACGCCCTAAACCGGTCGGTTCAGCATGGGTTTTCCTTCGCTGACAATAAATTTTCTCTTGCTTTCTTTAGATCCTAATATATCATAGAAGCCATCATAAGTGGTAGAAATCCTTCTTTCCTCTATCCCAAATGCCAATTTGCAACTAAGTACTCTTTCTCTAATCCATCCTTACATATATCATGATTCTTTTTAACATCAATGCTAGAAGAGGATCAATAGTTAAGTGCCCAGCCAAAAATTTTGTTCCTTTGCACTTTGAGTACAATCATCATCTAAGCACCAAAACCATATGGCCATCATCGTGGTAGTTGATGATGGTTGGTGATGAAGAATAATGCAGCAGTGGTGGCAATACTTCTATCCATTACCATTGGAGCAATTAGTGGTAGTTGTGATGGTTGTGGAAATGTAATAAAAGAAATTTGAAAAAGGTTAAAAGGTCCAAAATAAGTAGGGGAAAAGAGAGATATAGAGATTGTTTAAGTATATAGACTAAACTAACGAAGCTAAGTTGGAGATAGGAAGAAATGCCTTTAAATTATATCCTCTTCTACCCATCATCTTTGAAGTGAATTTAAATGAACCATGCCTATTGAACTTCAAGAGGAACAAAATGGCAACATAACATAATTTGATCCTCAAATGACAGCGCAGCAACCCCAGACAAAGAGGCAGTGTAATCCTATCAAATTCCAAAATAAAAGAAAAGGGCTGAGACTCTCAGGAAACAGCAAATGATTAGGATACTTGATAATTCAAATATTAATCAAACCAAGATCCATACTGTTGACACTGTACTATCTAATAGTAAATGAATTGATAATGTAATGTAGCTTAAAAATCGATGAGGACAGAAGATTGAGATCTTAAAGGTTTTTCACTGTCGCATGATTGCTTATTCTTCTTACGATCTGATTATGCTTTTCCTGTGAACAATGATCCGGTTAATATTTACTCGCATATACAAAATATTGATAAAATCATTGTGTATGCAAAATATTGAAAAGGTTGGAGGAATTCACAAGAAGTTAAAACATCATCTGTTTTAACAAGTACACCAAGCTTAAGTAATATAATTACTCCCTTGTAATCCCAGTGGGTCTCCATTTCCTACGTAAAAGACAGCTCCAGCTAACGTATATACAAAACTGCATCTGTCCACTTTCCCATAGCCTCATCCTCTGTCAAATGTCTTTAGAACTCTATATTCTCACAACAGCAGCTAATTATCACGTGCATAAATTTATACAAATTGTGCACATTATCTGCCACCATGCATCAGATGTCCAATCTCAATGATGAGCTGCCACATACCAACTCCCCAGCCATCATCGCCCCCTCCCTTTCTTAGACACCAACCTCATCTTTATTACAAGGGCGAGCTAAGTACTCAAACTGATTAGCCAACTGCACTTAGCTCAGCTAGTTGGCATCCCTCACCGCATGGGAAAAACCCTGAATTTGAACCCATATGATGGTGTCTCCATCGCAATTTTAAATAGCAAAAAAGCTAAGAAAAATGAAATTGGTTTCAAGTCTGAAATCTGCACTGCACCTGATTATTCAAAAGATCTGGATGGTCCAACATAAAGGTAAGGTCTGCATCACACCCAATTTTTGAACTGTCCTAAGTCTTTCTTCAAATTTGGTCTACTTTCACTAGTCAGACATAAATTACGGTTGAGGAGGCATGCTACGGTTTGGTACTCTATTTCAACTTATGAGACCACATGTGCAAAACTAGGCCAGGCCAAGGTTAAATGCCAGCCTACTTGCAATACTTGTGGAGAAGCAATGGAGGCAGGGAATGGTTGAAAAAGGGATGCAGGCATTGGCAGTTATGGGCAAGGCGTCATGGAAGGAGAGAATGCATATGTAAGATGGAGAGCAGCTTTCATAAATTACACAAGGACATGCACTTGATCAAAAGAAAGAAAAGAATGTGGTGATGATAAGATGCATCTTAAAAACATCTCTTCTGACAGTTCAAATATGACAGGGATTGCATTATGATATACCTAATTAAAAAGAATAGTTTGAATGCAAGAATAAGCTAAACTAGCTAAAAGAATAATTCTTTTAATGGGATTACAGTCCTCTTGCGTGTCAATATGTAATGTGATATTTACAGTACAATGTGAAATAGAAGGACAACCACCTTTATACTCACCATTTTACCAGAAGCAAATATCAGGGCCGTTGTTTTCGGCTCTCTTATTCTCATGATAACAGCAGCAAATCGCTAAAACAAAAAAAAAGGGTTCACTGGTATATTAAATATAAAACAACAAGTTGATTAAATTGGTATTGGGGCTTGACCCAGTGGTCATACCCTTCTTCTTAGCAACTAGAGGGTTTGATTCTTGGGTGGTACATACCAAAGGATTGAGACCTAGGTAACTATAGTGCAAGAGAGTCTCCCTCCCTTCTCTCAAAAGGGAATATAAAAGATTACAGGTTGATTAAAACTATATTAGGATATATAAAAAGAATATAAGTGACTACTTCTTTATACCTTAGGATTATACTCTGCATTACGGGCTTGTAGAGCTATGATCTTCAAGTCCAGCTTACAACCCAGGTTGACTGTTGATACAATATTCCTAGCAGAACAAACCAGGATTCATATATTGCCACAAAAAATGAATAAAAAATAATGTATTTTCATGCTTGTCAAAAATTCCAATTCCAGCTTTCCAGAACTGAGTATACTCTCAACATCAGTTTAAGTTTCAGTTGAATTCATGCAGCACTCCAGACTGTGTAGACAAAATAAATTTCAATTTGAAGCAGAATTAACATTACAGAAAAAAATTTCTTCAAACCAAGTAACTATATTGAACCTAACTTAACAAAGTTCTGCATATGATTCCACAGAACCAACATTCTTAAAGGTGTTTATTAAACCATAATTTACATAGCCCACCCTCAAAAAAGGGTATTCAAAGAAACAGAGCATGACTCGAAGTTGATGTTTGGAAACAATTTGCCCAGCAAAAAGATTACGATTTCAAGATTTAGTACAGTAAATTCACTAAAAGCTTGGAAAATACTTGGATAATTACTTTCTTTTAAAATAATAGAGACAGGATGCAAATGATATGTATGTATATATTCATAAAATAATAAGAATTATAGAGGTGACAGCCATAAAAAGCAGCACAAAGACAAGCACCAACAGCACCAACTAGAACCATTAATTTGTATTATATCAGTGTTCACTGAATAGGTCATGGTCATGTATATTTTCTTTCAAGAGAGGGTGCTGCAATCACGTATAATTTGAGAATATATCATCAAATTCATCAGCCTTTGAATAATTCTTGATCATTATGACTACCCGAAAATAAGTGAAAAATCATTTAGGTAGAAAATGAAGAAATCAAGAAAAAAATTCAAGTGACTTTGATAATTTGAGGATTATTGTTCTCATAGAACATTGTGGCATTAACAGAAGGACTCACTGAAGGGTGGGAACAATGCCTGAAGGGTGCTCTGCAAGATCCACCGATTGGCATCCTTCCAAATTATACTGTGCCATATGTAACCACACCTGTTCGCTGGCAAGTACAAAGCCAAAGATCAAAACTCATATCATTCAACAGCAAGGACGCAAGAACTAACTCCACACCTGCCTATCTGCATGAGAACTGATATTATTCCCTCCGGGAAAAGCTAACCACAAAAGCTGATTCCATGATATAAAACAAATACAGCCGAAACCATCTACAGACACCAAAGTTTTATATGTTTGAAAAAAAAACCCATCGATCGATCTTCTACTTATAAACCAATGATAAAAAGGGAAAGAAAATAACCAAGGTAAGAAAAAAGAAAAAGTACTGAGCAAATTCCAATTAAAGATCTAACACGTAAGAAGAAATAAATCCAAATCCAATCGCTCAATCTTATTTTTTTTTAAAGTAAGGAACAAACTTGAATTCCGTCAACCGATCTATATCAAGAAAACAGAGGAAAAAATCAATAAAACCAATTAAAGATTGTAAGCAGGGAAAAGAATCAATTAACATTCATCATTATCTTTTAACAAAAAGCAAGGGGAAGAATGAAAGATCCAATCTTTTTCCAGAACCCATCTTTTTTTAGCTCCAATATTCATCGAAATCCACGTCAAGAAAAGAGTAACACAACGGAGAAAAGCAATCCACATAATTAAAACCCATCATTAACTCTCCCATCAAGATCGAAATTTATATCTATCATCATCTTTTAATTGAAACACCTCCTTTTCCAAAACCATTCCTTTTTTTTTCTTGGATATCCATCAAAATCCATATTAAAAAATAAGAAGAAAACCACGGAAAAAAACGCAATCCGGATCCAAGAAACCCCAGCTAAAGGTTTGCATACAAAGATGAAAAGATAAAAACCCATCAAAATCTACTTTTCTATCTCAAACTCTTATATAGGTTCCGTGGTGCCAGGATTTTCAAGGATTCTTTTCCCTCCAAATTCCTCTTTTTATATAGAAGTAGGGTAGATTTTATTGAGTATGGGGGGGTGTTCTTGAACTCGTTTTCTTCTAGGGTTCTTCGCTTATTATATAGGGTACCTGAGAGCCGATGTGAGAAGGGTCCAAGGACAACCTTTTTCTTTTTGCAATAGCTTCGATAAAGACAGAGAGAGAGCTGGAATCGGATGGGAGAGATTTATGAGGTTTTGATACCGACGGGCCGAAGGTTATTTATAGAACCATTGAGTTGGGATTCACACCTAGGAGGCATGGTATCACAAGGATTAGGAGGATTGCCGCCTTAACTAGAGCGCACGGATTCATGAGTTTTTTATTAATAAGAAGAGGAGAAGGGGCTCCGTATGGTAATGTTTTATTATTAATTAAATAGTTAGGCGGTCCAAGATAAATGGAGGACGAAGTAAGAGGCCATGGAACGACTTGTTGGCGGTTATGCTTTCCTTCTATTTGTATCAAGGTGGTGCTAGGATGACGTACCCACACGTGAGGCGATGAACCCAGTGGGGTGAGCCCACAGGTCAGGGAAGGTACGCAAAATCTGCGACCTGTATCGAATATTTCCTAGTGGAAGGGGGGTCCAGTAATGAGGCTGTTACGCGGGTGGGCTGGTCCCTCCCCCTCCCCACCTATTTTTCACCAAAAAAAGAGGAGCATCGGATGATATTATTCCAAACGGCATAAATATATGGTGCGGGCCCACAATAATGTTAGGGGCATGTATGATGTGCATGTAACCATGGAAGCCTGTTTGGATATTTTTGCAGGTACTGGGGCTACCTTTGAGAGGTACCCTATTCGGAATGTGATAAGTTGATAGGAAGGCTTTCCATCCAAAAATTTTTGGGTACATAAGACCTGAATAAAATTGAGTTAAGTATATCCATTAGGGCTTGATCAAGTTGATCATAAGTCCATACTCCTATTTTGTGCTTTAGCTTAAGTCAGTCTTCTTTCTTTATGCTAATGGGACTAATAACTTCGATCAGGGTTAAATCACGTTTATTATGTGTTAGCTCTCGCGAGATGTTCAGCCGGGATGAGGAAAGAGTCAGTGAAGAGTTGAATCTTATAGCTCTTTAAAAATATGTATCTAGTCATTTCAGTTTTGCAAAGAAGATTTTGGAAGACATGGAATAGGTTTAGAATCCACCATAATATACTTTTGGAACTTAGATACAATGAACAGGTCTAAACCGATATCATCCATTTCATACTTAGCTTCTAGAGCATTCCAAAGTTTCTTGTAGTCTTAGTGGGAAGATATACATTGGCAGAGTGGGACGAGGCCAAACTCCGGCTGTTGTTCGGGGTACACTTAGCTGTGAGGATTCAGTCCCTTCCGTTACCAGGATGTGGGGGGCCAAATGTCAGGCTGTGGGGCACCTCGAGCCGGGCCAGCGTTAGACTGGGAGATCTTTCCCGTGTTATTCAGCCGGAGCACGAGTGGGGGCCGGATTGCACTTGGATCTGGAGGTCCGGACTTCACCCGAAGGCAGCTCTCTTCTTATGAAATGTGTGAGGACCCGTGCGGGCGTGTGTTTAGTCCCACATCGATTATTCGCTGGGTAGATTTTGGGTACTTATACAGGATCAAGGAACCCAAACAATACCTTCCGGCTAGCCATTTTGGGTGAGTCCTGGATTGTTACAATTGATATCATAGCGGATCCGGCCCATAACTTATGTGGACTAGGGGACACTGCAGTACGGATCCATTGGGGTTGACCATGGACCGATCGTGGTGTTTGTGATTAGATTTGAATGGATTGAACCCTAAGCTTGACGAGGACGTCAGGGCTTGAACGGGGGGAGTATGTGAGGACCCGTGCGGGCGTGTGTTTAGTCCCACATCAGTTATTCGCTGGGTAGATCTTGGGTACTCACACAGGATCAAGGAACCCAAACAATACCTTCCGGCTAGCCATTTTGGGTGAGGTCCTGGGTTGTTACAGAAGGTGTTATGGGACAGCCTTCCGACGAGAGCAGTGCTGAGTAGGCGTGGCTGGGAGGTCCCCGCAGAGTGCGGGACGTGTGGAGCTGAGGAGTCGGTGGACCACGTACTTTTTCAGTGTATATGGGCGAGGTCGACATAGCAGTGGACAGGAATCCTGCAGGGGGCCTGAAGTGCGCGGCTATAGTTTCTTAGGGTGATATGGCAGTGGCTAGCTAGCTCGCGGACTCGTGAGGAGGGCATCAGAGCAACTTGCACAACACATCAGATCTGGCTGGCAAGGAATGCTCGTACTCTCGGCAAGCGCAGGGTGTCACCGAGGTTTGCTGCAGAGCTTGCTCGAGCACAGGCCACGGAGATCAGGCCCATCCTTTCTTCAGATAGACCTTTAACAGCCCGGGACACCTGGGATTCCCCCTTGCTCCGGCAGCTCCTCAGATGGTGTTTTTCACCTGGGAGCCCCCACCCCTGAGCTTCCTCAAGGTCAACTTCGATGGGTCGGTGCTGGATGGCGGTACGCGGGGCTGTGCAGGCTTTGTCATACGGGGCTTGCACTCCAGGGTAGTGGCCGTAGGTGGCTGCCAGTTGTTTGATACATCGGTTCTGGGAGCAGAGCTGCGTGCAGCCTGGGCGGATCTTCGACAGGCGCGGGTGGTGCTGCGGGCCAGCTCGATTATTCTAGAGGGCGACTCGGCCACTATCATCGGATGGATTCAGAGGGGGTCGAGGGGTGAGAGCACAGACCACCCCTTGATCCGCGACATAGTGATGACGATGAGAGATGGGGGGGCCATCCAAGCTAAGTATGTATTTAGGAAGGCTAATGGGGCGACCGATTGGATGGTTGCCTACGTGGCCCACCACTCGGGGTACGTCCTTTGGTCGAGGGAAGGGGAGCTGCCATTGGCACTCCGCGAGTTGTTGTATTTTGATCTTATTGGGTGTATTCGTGCATGCACTGTATGAAGCACCCGTTTTCAGCAAAAAAAAAAAAAATGGGAGCTAAATAAAGCACGAAAAATTCGTAGGTGACAATGAAAATCAAAATTCTTAAAGAGAGGAAGCATTTAGTGGTCGGTGTTAAAAGGATCCAATATTTAGATGTTAGAGACAAGGGTTTGGTCTTTCTCTAAGGGTGCTCTAGACTTTTTCGAACTCTACTTAGCTCTAACTAGGGTTGGGCAAACTAAGGTAGGTGCAAGTGCATCCATGGATCAAAAAAAAGGAGTAAACAGCTTCTAAGGTCTAGGGCAGGAATGAGTGATGGACCAAGCAAAGGAAAGGGGAAAGAGTCACTGAGTCACTGGAAAATCTGGAAAAAACAGGTGCGGTAGAGAGGTCCCCCACTTTGACTTCCATCTCATTAGCATCTCTAATCCAAGAGTTGAAGTGACTTCATTCGGTCTTTTCAAACTAGAGCCGAATGATAATGGACCTACAACCCTTGCTTATGGACTAGCTGCAGAGCGGCAAAATTGGTAGGCACTACGGACTTGATTGGTTTGAGCCTTGGTATAAAAACCTACTAAGTAGTAACTTCTAAATTCAGAAAAACTCTAGGATTAAGCATGGGCAATCCTCAGTAAAATTTTTATTTTGAGAAAACAAGAGTTTATATAAAAAAAAAAGATACACTAAGAGAGGAGATTTTAGGAAAAATAAAGGTATTAATATGCAAATATAGAAGATTTCGGGGGTGAATCTGCCAAAACACCCTATGCCTAAAGATCTAATGTTTTAGTCACCCTTAAACTTATTTTCTATAGCAGACATCATTTCTTTCAAGATCAAGGGAAAACAATATTCCATGAATAGTTTGATTTCATTACTGAGTAAGAAGTACGCTGCTTGATATTGATATTTGCACAATTTTGTGAAGTAATTAAGAGATAAAGTAATTGTTCTATAGGTGATCTCATCAACAAATAAAATGCTAGAACGGATGTGCATAATTGATACTAATGATTCAAAATTAAGGAGGGAATATTGATGCACTTGCTCTTATTAATTACTAGCAATAAAGCATGTGCATTGCACATTTGATAAAAAAAAATACAATATATATAAATTTATAAAATATTATATAAATAAAATATTTTAGAAGAATCTTTTGAAATTATGATATTCAACATATATCTATAGTTAGAGAAATTTGCCTCTCCTAAGATCATATATAGAAATAAAAATTGAGGGAATGAAAACGTATCTCTCCATTTTTTAATGTAGCTTGGATTAATTTTGTTTAGTTTCAAAAATAATTTACAGCTATCATTGATTTTGGAAACTTGAGACCAATTTGAAAACTATCAGAAGACTTCTGAAGGTGGGAAAAAATTTTCCTTCCTTTTTAGCAACCCGAATCATCTAGTTTAGTTTATAAATCTTTTCAAACTATTTTTGAAATCTTTCATTATTGAGAGATATCTACCTGGCTTATTTTTTCATTTTAATAGACAACATGATTAAAAATATTTTCAAATAGCACTAATTTCTACAAATTGCAGATTGATTCCACCAAAAAATTTCCTTCTCTTTAATGCCTACAACGATGGAAAAATCCCACTGAGTTCTGAAAATTGAAGATAGATTTGGAATTATCTCAAAATCGGAAATAATTAGATTGGAATAGAGATATAAAGAGTGAAAAGTAAGATGAGATGTAAAAGATATCTATTCTGCTTAAAAAATGATATGGATATGATTTGCTAAGTGAAAATTTCTATATTGGAATGGTAAACCCAGTTCTATAGCATCAATCCAACGATGCCTACTCTTTGGCTAAAATTCCTGAAATAAAGGGGTGGATTACTTGGAGAACCTGGGCTCTTTTCGAAATGATAATACGAGATATACTCCATTCCAAGAGCCAATGCCAGGGGATGACCGTTATAGAATCCTCTCTCCCCACCCCCCTTTTTCTCTCTCTACAGTCAGAGGACTCTATCCAACCCTTCTTTGTTATCGCCTCACCCATGGTTCAACATTACGGTTCAAGAAATCTTGTCTCACCACTTCTTCAATCCCCTTTCAATATCTCAGATTCTCTCATTTCTCATGTATTTAGCACTGGAGATTCTAATAACATCTTTTTGCAGTCACATTGCATACAAATCTCAGGTTAGTGTTATATAATTATTTTACTTTACTATATACTTCTCTTTTTAATATTACATTTTATCTAGCTAATCTCTTTCGCAGAATGTATAAGCCAACTTAAAACATTAATAAAATCTAAAAATATCATAGAAGTACATCAAATTAAAAACCACTCTTAAGCATTCATATTCAGCACATGCAGCACACAACCTTAAAATGAAGTCATATTCATAAATCTTAATTTTTCTTTTTAACTTCCATACTTAATGCGCATTACATTATCCTTCTCATGCACATATATACGTTATTTACCAGTAGGCTTTTTCATTGAAACAACAGAATATAGATATATATAACTATTGATACAACAATTTAGTTTTTTTTTTTTTTTTTGATTCCCTCTCCCCCCCCCCCCCCCCCCCCAAAAAAAAAAAACACATCTTAGATGTGCTTACTTGGGCACATGAGAATGTTTTCATATAAACATGTAATATTGTATCAAAACAGCTATCTAGTATTTGGAAAAATTTAAGATGGAAAGAATGCAATATATGGTCCTGATACTAAAATATTGCATAACCCAGAAGCAGTTAAGAAGCAAACACTTCCATGAGCTTTTCTTTTATTCTGTCTTACAGTAGCAATGAAAAATATACCGTAGCAAAGAAAAAAAAAACACAAATATTTTGCTAACATGTCTTTGATCAGTTAGCTGTAAAATATCTGAAATTATTCATACAACATATATATTTGCTGCCTTAACCGGCATCCTGAAATAAATTATCTGACAAGGAAAATTCATAAATCGACATGTTTATGAATGAATAATACAACAACAGTTGTAAAGTTTGCGTTTAGGGATTTGAGACCATGAAAACTGGAAATTGGAGCTTTCGGTCAAGAGTGCTAAATCCCGTCCCCAACTTTGGATCCGCTAATCCAACAGAAACTTGGAACTCTCATTATACAGGCTAGTGAATGTGGGTAAAATTATGAAGAAGGCAACAGAAAGGTGATGTTTCTGAATGTGGTATAATGATGGATTGGTCCAGCAAGGCGAGCAGGTCATTACAATGGATGGTAAATAAACCTTGGCATGAGATACCAGGTGTCTACCTTCTTGATTGTTTGGAGAAGAGGGTTGACATTTTAGCTCCTTTAACTGCGTGTAACTCTGCAATGATCAGGATCCAACAAGACCCTTGTGGCGAGCATAAGCAACAATTACGATGAAAAGAATGGCACATGCTAGTCCTGATATGATGACCACCTGTTGAGCAATCCAAAAGGAAGGTGAGCCAGATATTGGCAATAGATGTACACCATCAAACATGCCTTCTTTTTCGCTGATCGTTAGATGCTTACCCATTTGAATAAGTATCCATGGCTATCATTCCATGAGTATGGGATATTCATTCCAAATATCCCGCCAACAAGTGCATAAAGTGAGAGGCAAACGGTGCCTGAACTTAAAAACAACTCCAGCTGCCACATTATACAAGAGAAGAATTAATAATATTAAAACAATTAGAATTACAGTATAGGAAAAAAAAACATTATAAGAAATTAAAACCAGCCAATTGATTAAAGACTAAACAAAGAAATCAGAGGGGAGAAAACATAAGAGTAGAACAATATAAGAATTGACGACTGGTATAATTCAGACGCTCTATTATTTATTGCAATCTATAGTAGATGAGAATAAAGAAAAATTCAAAACATCACCTGAATCAATTGATTTCGATGGTTGTCAAGCTGCAACCACAAGAATTTATAGCGGACTCAGAACATGCATTTATTTTTATAAGTCACAAGTCCTAATGACTATTGATATCATCTCATGCATGCTAGGAATAAGATAGTACCTGGATATTGATGTAGTCCTCTGTGTCATCTATATATTCACGCAGCTGAAAAGAAAATTAAGAGCAATTACCAGAAATTCTGTAGTCAAAAAAAAAGAAATGCATGAAGCTTATTCCCTCCTCAAACAACAGCTCATGGAGATCTAACCATGGGTTAGGAAAGATGCTTATGACCAGGGCGTGCACCATGATGCTGTATCTTAAAATTAAAAAAGAAGTGAACTTATAAATTTGGCCTAGAAAAGGAAGAGGAAACTGGTGGCTCAAGATCAGTAAAACTGACTTCAACTATGTAGATAGATCTCTAGAACCGACTTTGATTAGATGGACCAGACTTATCAATGCAGTCGTGATCTTGTTTATTTCTTCTGCCCATATGTGCTCAGCCTATTACTTGAAAAATAAAAATTGAAGAATATAGAAGGTGCTGACATGCGGAAATGATGAAGGATATGTAAACATAACGAAATGATTGGGATGTGTTGGGCATGCTTTTCCTTGTAAAATACTTGACAGAATTTTGACAAAAGACGACATGAGACTGCTTTTGTGCCTTCACCACTCGAGAGGGAAAATATATACTGAAAAAGATTACGTAACAGCATGAACAAAGGGAGAAAGAACAAACATGAACCTGTAAAAGGAATAACAAAAAGTTTCATGGAAGCAACCCTCATCAATTCCAGCTTCACTTCAAACAAAATGCCACTCTAAACTCAGAGAATGCAGATGTCTAGGAAATTGAAGGGATGTGGTTATTTGACTGCTAGAAGTTCGAGAAAAAAACAAATTTCTTCAGGGTTTTAGAATTAGATTTTTTTTGGCTCTTATGCGAGATTTTTAAGTGGAAAGAGAAGAGAGCTCCATGGACTAGATTGCAACTTGTAAACAGTGGATTGCAAGAGCAGAGCCAGGTTCTGTAATATGGAAGCTCAGATCTCTTCAAACAGTCTAGTTAAAAAATCGAAGAAGTACGAAGTATATTCCCTAATTCTTTTCCACTAGATTTTGTAGACCATCTCTTTGTGCAAATCATGCAGAAATATCACGAAACTATCAAAGTTTAAAGGTAAAGACTGGCAAGTTTCACGGAAAAGGTGCAGTTTTCAATTTTTTTTCCTTGTTTCTAACATGACTTACAATTTATACCTCACATACTCACATAATTATATTGACATTTAGACTGTCATGTTAATGAGCACTTAAACTTATGTGAAGCTCGCATATCTAACATCTTTAGATTTAATGTCATTTGACTAATTTATAATTCCAGTCCAAAGATCCTTCATACTTAACAAACTCATATAACACAATATAATTCAAGGGTCTAATATGTGTGCCTGTAAGTAGGTTTTCTTTTCATTCTAGCATGCTGATCCTTTTTTCTTTTACAGAAAAGACACTTTAATTTCTAGCCGAAAATATGTAACTCAAACAGAGGCTGCTGGAACTGCAGAAACTAAGATGCAGAAACCAGGGTTTAGAACCTTGCACCTTTACAGAACTCACGAACTCCATCATGCTAACATAGTTAAGGAGCCGCTTCCAAATTACCTCCAGTAATTTTGTGGGTACCAAGAAGAAAATATAATACATACATACATACATATATAGATACATACATACATACATACATACATATATATATATATATATACACACATACATACATACATATATATATATATATACACACATACATACATACATACATACATATATATATATATACACACATACATACATACATATATATATATATATATACATACATACATACATACATATATATATATACATACATACATACATACATATATATATATATATGTATGTATGTATATACAAACATACACACATATACATATATAACATATATACAATATACATATACATATACACAATATATATACACACAGACACATACATATAAATTTATCTATATATATAATATATACATATATACAAATGTATTTTATATATATATATATATATATATATATATATATATATATAAGTTTGTGGTAGTTTCCATTATTACTACCAAAGCCTGTAATCTAGTATGTCTTGTTAAGAGCTCATCAAATATCCAGTACCTTCCTCTTTGATAGAAAAGTTCTGCAGGTGCCTTTTTAATGATTCCAGCGATCAACACTATCCTCCCACTTGCCACAGTTTTAGAATCTTAGGCTGCATTTGGAAGGTGTATGGAAAATCTGGAGTAGTTGGGTTAAATAGAGTAACTTTGAGGGGAAAAGGGAGGGCAAAATTGTTCCACCATTTCGTAGAAATAGGTTATTCCTGGTTTAAGTGCAATAAATGGATTAGGAGAAGAAAAGCAAGAGCATTTATGATGTACCATTTTTTGTAAAATCCCATTATGCCCTTCTAAAAATGTAGTTTAAACTATACGCTCAAATGAATGTTTGGCTATAAAGAGATTGAAAAAGTGGATTCAAAGCCTTTTTCTCTTCTTTATTCCTCAACCAAACACAGCCTTAATAGCTACCATTTGTTGTAGTTTATTATCCTCCTCCAACCCCTTCTCCACATATTCGACTTCCAAGCCTTATCACATTTGTTAGAATTTTCTTCTGTATTTTATCTTCTCCTTTTCTTCTTCATATACAGCATCTCATAGTAAAATACTATGAGAAATGACACGCTCATAATTAATTACAGAGCTTAATCACATGCTGTTATATGTAAACCATCTAAGCTAAAAGTAGCGAGCATATTCAAAACAGAAACAGAATTATTTCTTTTAAGAAATATTGATAAAATTTCAGCTAAAGATGCATCAATTCACATGATTTCTTTGTGTAATATGTCTCCTACCAAAACAACAATTGTATAAAATGATTCTCAGAATAAAAAAGGCCTACGTCCATGATATGTCAATGTTGCCATCAGAGTTACACATCAAGTGACATTCACTTAATGCCTTGAACACCCACTCAATTCATTTCCAAGATCGCATATCAATACTGGCACCACTAAATGACAGAAAATTGGTTCATAGGTTACATTATCTTAATAACTTAGCGATCATCCAACTCAATTAAACCATTTAAAGGCCGGAAACAACCTGAGAAATCTTCATGTAGCTTACTGTGGATTGCTCATATTAGCACCACTAAAGCATGAAAAGATAATTGGTCCATAATAAGAGCTTACAAATAATCCATATTTGCAAGGATATCTATGCAAAAAACCCTTAAGTATATTGTTTGATAGTCCAATAGTCTAGTGTTTAGCACCAATGCAACAACAGCATTCAGGAAAGACATAATGTATATTTACACCAATTATATCAATCATGAAGAGGTGCTACCATGGAGAGCACAACGTATTGGTGGATACATATCGAGTTTACCATATGGACTTTGAAGCAATTGAGGAACAAATTATTTCAGATTAAGAAACACTTGAATAAAAATCACATATTTCAATTAATTACTTACTGTGGTCAATCTGTTCAACGTGCCATCAATTTGCATGAAGTATGCCTGCATAATATAGAGAAGTAATATTTAGAAAAAGATCTTATGACAAGCAGGAATTTCCATTCATGTTTGCATTCTCTCGTTTTGTTTTATGACAAGCAGGATTTTCCATTCATGTTTGCATTCTCTCATTTTGTTTTCAGGACAGGCATGATTTAGAAAACTGTTTTCATGACCTCTAGTAACATTTCCAGCTCCTCAACATCATTGTCATTTCCATGTATTGTTGCTGCACTTGCCCTGCTTGCTCTAGATATCTTTGACCCTATTGTTGGTGAACCAGGAAACCAGCAGGGAGCACCAGAACCACTGACAGGGGAGGATGCTCCAGCCAATTTTCTTGACAGGTAAAGATCTGCCATATCATCATCATCATCCAGTAATTGTTCAAGCTCATCTCTTACCTGGCAACGGCAGCAAACTTGGTGATAAAGCAACAGAAAGAAGCGATGAAGATAGAACTCATGCAATTTTACTAAGGAAAATATACATAAGCATCATAATGAGCACCGGTCAGCCATTGTGTAATATAATTAAAGAAATATTATGCTTGAGGACTTCTTCATAAGATTTATTTCCAAGGAAAGAAGCAAAGATCAAGTTGCTAAACTCATATAGCTCAAATTTTGAAAATCACATGTATGGCTCCGCTCAACAGAATACACATATGTAGGTGCATATAGATACATGTGGATGTGTGAGTACAACTTAAACACTTATCCAAGCCTTCTTAGAGTCAGCTAGATAGATGGATCCTCATTATCATAGCTCCTATCAGTATTGACTTCTAAGTGAATATCCTAAACCAATTACAAGTTGCCACGAGCCCATTCAAGGACAGGCCATGAAAGTCAAATCGAATAAAATTATTTTGAAGCCCAAGTTCAAGAGTTTGGAGCTTTCCTTTCTGAATTTGAATTTCAAATGGCTTAATATCTCGTCTACTCTGAAACTCATCTTGAATTATGGACGTCAATGCTGGTTAGGCGGAATTTTGATCGAGACTTGATAAAATTGCTTGTGTTAAATGCATAGATTTAAAGACTTCCTATATTTTGATAGTAGTTGCTAGTTTGAATAAAATTTTAGCCTTGGGATTTTAGATAAGTTTTGCACCTTCTTGTTCTGATCTCCTGGATGAATTCATTGGTGGGACAAGCATGTTTACCAGAAAAAAAAACAAATCGCAGATCAACAATCAGTAAGATATAGTTGGTTAGCACTGTTGATATGATAAATCACCTAGCAGAAATTTTTTGTCCAAGTGATGGGAGCTAGAAATGCATGTTGCCTTATCAACATTCCTCAGTAGACAAAAGACCTCATGAGCATTGGGATTGGTTTATTAGACAATGCTGCTGAGAAATGACAGATGGGTAGAGTACTGCTGCATTATTCTAGTAATAATATAGATAAGCAATGATAAGGCAACCCAAATCCTCTCCTCTAGAGACATCAACAAAGTTGTATGATGTAGATATTTATACGACCACAAACAGATGTAGCAAAAACTGTTTCTTCATCTATAGAAGAATACCAAGAAGCAGTTACTAGTGAAAGTCAGGAGGAACAAACATGCTAAAGTGGAATATACACCTTTTGAACCCGAGCAGTCAATCTAGTCATTGCACTCTTCAGCTTCCGAACTCTGTCCAAGTTACGGCTACTAATCTGCAAATTATGTTTGCAAATGATAATCAATTCCCCAAGAGAAGAAATAGCATTTAATTGGGAAAGTAAGCAATAGATAGAGAATGAATGAAAATCTGGATCAAACAAGGCAAAGAGAAGAAAAATTGAGTCTGCAAATTAGAATGTTTTTTCTTTCTTTATTACAAAGTGTCCCACAAACAAATGGTTGACCCCAAATTATACTGAGGTGTCATATATTAAAGGAAGTATATAAATAGGAATACACAGATTAAGATACAATAAAAAACTTGCAGGCATTATGTTCAGTTGATAAACCACATAGATTCTCAATTTCCTTGATAATTATTGGTTGCTACTGCAAACCAGTGGTACATAGTGATAAATGCTGCTTGAGATATCATAAATTAAACTTTTTGGACTAAATTCATTAAACGATTATTATATCTCAGGAGGTTTCAGATATCCTATTAGGAAAGTATGCTGCATAGACCAGTGTTACCTGGACTTGCATCCAGCTAAAGAACACTACAAGAAACATTGTCAAGGATTTGTTTATGTATCAGACAACTGATACAGCTCTTGAATGATACCCACCATGATGACGTTGAAGAAGCCTTTTCTTATTCAAAAGACTTGGTTAAGGATCTAGGAATTATAAGAACTTTGTGCAATATGATATAATTATCTACAGTTAAGAAAATTCAGGAGTGTGGACACATATTTTCACAACAATATCATTGGAAAGGCATAATAGTAACCATTTCTCTTTTTTTCCTTTTCTTGTGAAAGCATTTGATATATGACATGCAACCTGCCAATGTCCTTAGTTTAACAAAAAATGATAAGATATATAGCACATCAACAATTTCATAATTCATGATTGATATGTTTCTCCAGTTTTTTAAGGTCTAAAAAAGCATTATCAATTAACTAGATGATGTAGTCTCAAAGCTCTATCTTGTATATAATTTTTATTTTTTGTTATTTCTGTGCTTTTCATCCAAAGCCATGTTTAGGCTTGGATTGTCACTCGAGTCATGTACTAGGACTGCCAAGCAAAAAAGGTCCACCTAGATGTAATAGGAAGCCTAACCCAACCCCAAGCCACCACACTTAATGACTTGAGCCTTGGCCTTTCTTCAATGCCCACAGCCATCACTCATCTCTAGGAACGGAGGAGGATGGATGATAGTCTTGAAAATAGAATTGTGCATGTTGAATGTATGAAAAAAGAGAAAAGGAAAGTTAGAAAAGAAAAAAAAAATATACAACATAAATCTGCAAAAATACGCAAAAATCTGCAGAAAATAGCACAGAAAAAAAACACTATTCACGCGAACCCTGAGAGACTCTTTTTCTTCCACTTTCATCCTACTTCTTGACCTATTTTTTCTTGGAGCCACCTTCTTAACCCGTCGTCCTTCATCTCGATATCTTGGTGGAGCACGGTCTGAAGATTCTCATTGGATTGGAGGGACCAAACTCGCAGAGGTAATTATCCGACTAGTTCTATCACCATCTTTTGCCCAACCCACGTTTCTTCGTTCATCAATCATTATCTCCACCCATCATCATTACTATCGTTGCCATCTATCACATCCTTGAAATCCGAGATTACTGGCAATATTTTTTTTATTGTTCTGTTGTAGTTATTTTCAGTTTGCTGCACTAGTATTTCATTATTAGGCTTCATTAATAAGATATCTATCATGTTCTGTTTTGCGTTCACATACCTCTATGATGGTCTTTTAGAATGATGAGTATTTGCTGAAGTGTCTAATCAATCGCACCATAATTGATTATTATGAAATCAATGTATACCTATAGTAATCGATTATAGATTGCACCACTAGATTTAACACCTTTCAACATAGAAATCAAATAAGTACTATACTAAAACTTTAAAAATAGAGAGTGACATCATCACACAGTTATAAATAGATTGGTAATAAGTTAGCTCATAACCAAAAAAAAAAGAATGCAATATTATCAATCAACAAGTGTCACACCTTGCATCATTCATGTCAAACAGCTCACTACTGCTAAGTTGATTGAGATCAAGAGTGATAACATTATGCTAATATGAATCAGTTATTAACAAGAGTGTTTATCAGCAAAAGAAGTAATTTCCAATTATACAAAAGATAAAACAGCTTCATTCATATGATCTTTCGATTTTTCGACTCTATATTTTTTTTTTAAATTAATCACATATTTTAATGAAACTTCATTTTTCCCTATCCTCATCTCTCTCTCTCTCTCTCTCTCTCTGCCCCGCTCGCTCGCTCTTGCCCCTGCCAGCCCCCCCCCCCTTTCTCTCCTTTATTCATGTCAAATGAGGCACTCTGGCTAATATGATTTCAAATCTCATGTCCATGTTCATGCAACATGCCATCAACAAGGTCAGTCATTAACATGTAATTACTTTTAATAGTTTTCATGTAATCATAATATATGTGGGACTATGCCTTCACTGACCCTCCGTTGGCGTCCCGCTCTCTTCCCCCTCCCTCTCTTCCTTGCTCACTCTCTTTTTTCTTTTCCTTCTCTGGCTCTGGCTCTGGCAATGGATTTCGTTTCCGTTGCCAGAACCGTACCCGTGAGCCACCGGTACGGCTCAAGATGGCCTTCTCGCCAAATTCGGAATGGTTCCGCCGACCCTGCCTGAAAGCAATTTCTTATATCACTATATGCAAAACAAACTACTCCATTTTAGCCTCCATGGCATAATTGTCCAAAACAAACAAACAGACTGTATGAGGATATGTGGCTTAGAAAAAGTGAACCCTCATGAGTATCAGGATTGGTAGCTTACTGATATATTTGTTTAAAAACATAAAAGGATGGACCACATAGATGCAAGTTTTTGCTCACCTTGGAAGTCAGTTCATCTAATGCCGGGTAAGCAGCACTCTCAAGTTCCGTGGTACGTGCATCGAGAAAGCTGCAAATTGCTTCTAAAGCAACTTCGAGGGCCCGAAATTCAAATGGAGACCCTATATTGCATTAAAATTAGAACAAATAAGAGCTTAAGCAAAAAGTAGTATATCTAGAGAAAGGAATCAGAAGTGGACTAGCATTTTTTATTTTATAAGATATTCAATTCTTTAGAAAATGTACCTAAACTGTAGAGTAAAAAACTATTTCAGGAATAGAAATTCATACTGCAGATTAATCAGATTTTACACTCATACAAATTTCCAAGCATAAACAGTAGCCACAATTAACAAGCCTTATCCATCCTAATAGAATTTTATGAATGACTCATCGGCTCTTTGCTTACTCATAATTCTATCAAGTATCATGGCTAATTTTGAATGACAACAGCCAAATGCAACCTCAACTTAGCTATCAGGTCACATAAGTGGAAATCTAGAAGCACAAGTCTCAACAGGAAGTATTGTTAACAGAACGCTTATAAGTGTTCCACTAGGGAGATTTCAATAATGTTCAGAAAATTATCAGACTTTGGTGGTTGGATCTACAATATATTTCCTTTTCAATATAAAATTGCAGAATTTATAGAAATGACAGGATTAGATTAAGAAATGAATTGTTAGGACTAATGAGGTCCTTTTATGGCATAGATGAGTTTTTGAGTTATGATTACAGATTATTATGATAAAACTTTAGTCTGACACAATATTCTAATTTAAGATCAATAGAGAAGAAAAACAAAATGCAACTTTGAAGCTAATGTGTAGATATGTAGGAGTTTCTTTTCTTCACATAGCATGTAATTAATAGACCTTTGATTTCACTATAAGAATAGCATTGCTTCCCACTTCTTTCTGGCAAATGTAAAAAAATGCAACCTCGAGCTTTGCATTGTCCCCACAGAAGTCAAGAGGAAAACCGCCAAGTTTGGTCAAGCAAATGGAGTTGATTGCATTCAATTAACCCCAACATCTATCAAACCGACTCTAACAGCCTAGTTGGCAGCATACTTAATTGAATCAGAGTGAAATTGGATCGCTTTGGCATGTTAAGTTAGGACTCGGTTTGAACCAACCCAAACTGCTTTAAATCGAGTAGAATTGACTAGTTCCCTCGGTATGACTTGCTTCAAGTCAATTCAAGGCATCTCCTTACCAAAAGAGAAGGGAGCCCTAGGATGCCATTCTCCACTCTTTTCTTCAAAAATCATGAAGAGAAGGGTGGCATTTGCGAAGAAAATTAAGGAAGAGAGTTTTGAGCCCAAATCTAAGCCAAATCAGGAATAATCCCCTCCGTCATCCTCATTCTTCCCCTTTTTCACGTTTTTATGATTAAAATAAGCCAAAAATGGTAAAATCAAGCAAAGGCAAATCATGTCAAAATTTTGTATCTCGGCATAATTTCATGATATGTTGTAGATCTAAGAGAAAACAAAAAATCATAATTTTTTATTCATCATATAGTGTTTTAAATTAAAAATATATTTAGGTTTTAAAATAATAATGAATAAAATAATATTGAAAAAATTTAAAAATGATAGCATATTTGGGGGTGTGCATGTTACTTGCTATCTTATTTTAATAGTAGTTTATTTAAATTTGGGCATAGTTATGACTCCCAAACCTAAAATCAAATTTAAATAAATTTTAAAAATAAGTTGTGACTAAGATTTAGCCATGGGATAAAAAATGTATATAGTAACCTTGGTAGGTTCTCTATTAGTCCAAATTAAAATTAATTTTTAATAACTATTTAAAATTTAAAATTATTTTTATTTAAAAATAACTAAAAATATTTAAGGATTATATAACATGAAGAATTTGTATTCTATCTATATAATTTAGAAGTATTCCACCATTTTTTCAATTAGAATGTAAATTATCTAATTTTTAAATATTCAATAAATTAAATAATTATTAATTCAATGATAAATCATGAAAATATGGTAATGAATGAGATTGTTTATAATGTGTTTGTCAAACTCGCAAAAATGAATTTAGAAAAAAGGATAAGGATATCAACATCAATTGGGAGCATGGTCTTAATCTTAACCTAGTAGTATTGGAGGTGCAAGTGGTATGATATAGAGTAGACGGGAGATGAGGTAACGAGATTGAAACAGCATTTGACTGGTTCCTACCTTGATATGACTATATGTAAAATGTCTATAAAAGATCAAACAGTTGATAAAGAAATACTTTTATACAAGGTATATCGTACCGGTCCGAACTGGACAATGCGGGCGTATCGCATCGTACTAGTTCGGTACCAATACTCGATACAGATGGCGTACCGAGTGTCGGTACGCCAAAAATATTCCGTACCATACCGTACCGACACTGTGTTAGTGTGGCACCGGTACGGAGTCCGGTACCAAGATGGCGGACCTTGCTTTTATGACTTTAGGGAGGGCAAGAAAAGGGTAAAGAAATAAGCAAAGATTGATCATCGGATAACTGAACTACCATCGCATCACCCCAAGAATCTGCGAGACTATAAACTATAAAGTGTCAGATCCAAATGGCATGCTGGAAGCCCAGATTCAAGTTGCTATACAGGACAATTTGAATGATCAAGAGCAAAGGGAGGAGGTTGCAAGACACAAGGCATAGTTTGGGCCCTCATAGTACGAGTAGGGCTGGAAGTGGGATCGGGCCGGCCCGAAGCCCATCGGGTCAGGCCGCCTGCGGGCCGGGCTATGGGCTAGACCCAATGAATTTCGGGCCGGGCTCGGGCTGCAAACTTAAGCCCAATTTTATTTCGGGCCGGGCTCGGGTTTCCCATTGGCCCGGCCCGGGCCCGGACCAAGCCCGAGCCCAATGCCAGCCCGAACCAAGCCCAAAATCACGACCCGAATTGCATTTGGGTAAGTTAAAGACTTAAAGTTGGTAACCGGTTTAGGGCTTACGAGATTTGGGGATTTTATCAAGGTTGCCGTCTTGCCGAATCGCGATTTGCAGAGGGCCAGAGGCTCGTCGACCGTCGTCGTCGTCATCTAGGGTCCGGTGGAGGCGTGGAGGCTCGTCGTCGTCATTGTCTAGGGTCCGGTGGAGGCGTGGAGGCTCGTCGTCATCGGCTCGTCGAGTGCAGAGGCGAGACGAGAGCGGGGGAGGCTCGTCGGCGGCGGCTCGTCGAGTGCTAGGGTTTCTCCGCTCGTCGTCGGCGGCTCTCAGGTTAGGGTCCCTACTTCTGATTTTGATGTTTTCCTGGGATGATTAGCGGATTTCTCGCCCCTCACCGTCACCGATGCCCAACCTCCCACCTCCTGCTCCGGCGTGCGCTCTTCTCTCCCGCCAACGCCTCATACACCCCCTTTCCCCCCACCCCAACTCTCTCTCTCTATCTTTCTCTCTTCTCTCTCTCTCTCCCTCTTACCCGGCTCTGTTTGTTGAATGTTGATGCATATGATGGCTATAGATTGCTGCATAAGTGGTTATAGACTATAGTGCTTTGTTATTATTTATTTGTTTATTTATTTATGGGTTCAATTTTCAAATGAGTTAGTAAATTTTTAGTTGAACTGGCAAGTTGATCATCTTTGTTATGTTATAGCAATTGGAAGTTTTCATGCTTTTAATTATGATGCCTGCTGAAGAGAATTGTTACAATAGTTGCAATTGTGGCTAGATTGCAATTTGAAGTTTAAACTTTAAACATTTGATTCCTCATGGGAAGAAAATTAAAAGTCCAGCTTTTGGCTTTCTGTAATGATTTTCGTGGTGGTTCTTGGTGAATTTCAGGAAAAACAAGTCTTTGAAGAGTAAGCTGAGCGCATGGAAGAAAAATGTGTTATGATGGAACAGTGATTCCTAGTGTTACAAGTAACAGTTATGATGAGATGAGTTCCACTTTTTTATATGTTAGTGATCATGATTTATGAACTAGCTATTGATATTTGTAATGGGCACCAGGATTTACTGCCTATTGAAGAATGAACTCAGCTGAAAAATTCAAAACCAAAACTGAAACTCTTCAGTTTTGGATTCAATTAATTTAATATACTTTTCTGTTTTGACTGCATTGAAATGTAACATATGATGATATGATGAACTTGTAAACAGAGACTGCCTTGAAGTTCTTGCCCCTACAATGTTTGGACTGCTCCAGGCTATTTAGTTTTGGTATTCCTATTGCTGTTTGTTAGTTTTGGTATTCCTTGCATTGTCAAAGTATTATCTTCAATATTGGCTGCACAAATGCACTTATGTATGTTTTACATTTGAGTTGGCTTCCTCTACATTTTGCAGTACCTCTCTATATTGGCTGATTGAAGATTTTTATTTTTCTATTTGGGCAGATTATTTTTACTAATGCCTCATTCTAAAATGGGTGAAAATGAGATTGTTGAAGATTTAAAGGATGAGGATGATGGAAATGAAGATACTGTTGAAAATGATTGTGACAAGAATTCTAGAAAAAGATCTTGGGTATGGAATCACTTTATTGAGGAAAAAAATTCTGAAGGGTCAATAGCTAAGTGCAAATATTGTAAAAAAGTTTTAAGTGGGAGCACTAAAGGAGGAACGAGTCATCTAAAACGCCATCTAGAAAAAGTTTGCAAGAAGTATCAAAAGAATCCGACTAATCAGTTGCTCTTACTACCAAGTTCAAAAGATCCGATAAAGGCTTTCAAATTCAATCAAGAAGAGAGTAGAAAAATTCTTGCAAAATTTATCATATGTGCTGAGCTTCCATTTCGTATTGTTGAGCACACTGTTTTTCTGGATTTTATGAGATCTCTTCAGCCATTATTCAAAATTATGGGTCGTAAGATTGTAAAACATGATTGTATGGCTTTATATCAGGAAGAGAGGAAAAAATTGCAGGATGTATTCAAGAACCTAAGTTCTCGGGTTAGTTTCACTACTGATATTTGGACATCTAATCAGAAAATTGGTTACATTTCTTTCACAGCACATTATATTGATTCTGATTTTGTTCTACATAAGAAGATTATTAGTTTCAAGAAACTCCCATACCCTCACACCAGCTTTGCAATTGAAGATGCTGTAAGAAAATGTCTTGTTGAATGGGAATTGGATTGTAAAATATGTGCTATTACTTTGGATAATTGCAGCACAAATGATGCTGTAATGAGAAAGCTCCGAGATCACTTTTGTTATTCAATGTTGTTTAGTGAGGAGTACAGTCATATTAGATGTTGTGCACATATATTAAATATTATGGTTCAAGATGAAATGAAAATCATTCATGAAGCTATTGAATGTATAAGAGAAATTGCTAGATATGTTTCTGCATCTCCATCTCGAATGCAAGCATTTAATGAAATTGTACAACATATGAGACTTCCTGCTAGAAAAGGACTCACTTTAGATGTTCCTACAAGATGGAATTCTACTTATGAAATGTTGCATGATGCACTTGGTTATAAAGATGCTCTTATTAGATATGCAACTGAGCATTCATGTGTATGCCCCACCAATGATGAACGGAAAAAGGCTTCTATAATTCTTAAATTTTTAGAAGCCTTTCTTGATTCCACTAAAGTATTTTCTGGTTGTAAGTATCCCACATCCAATTTATACCTAAAAGAAGTTTGGGGAATTAGGGCTTTGTTGATGGATGAAAGTATCGATACTGATGAAACAGTGAAGCAATTAACAAATGAGATGCTAAAGAAGTTTAACAAATATTGGTCTCAGTGCAATAATTTGTTGGTAATTGTTTCTATTTTGGATTCCAGATCAAAGTTGATATTTGTAGAGTTTTGTTATCAAAAGGCATTTGAGTTGGAGGAGTGCAAGAAAAAGATTGATGATATTCGTGCTTGTCTTTTTAAATTGTATAATGAGTATGTAGATGCAACAAGAATGCAGCCCTCTATGAGTTCAAGTGAGCGAACATCTAATTTTGGTGGACAAGGTGATATAAGTTCAGTTTCTTCCAAAAAAAAAATTGGTATGAATTTTGCTCAATTTAGAAGTCAGAGTTCTTCAAAACGCTCTAAAAGATCCGAGTTGGATAGTTATTTGGATGATGATGTGCTTCCTGATTTGGAGAATAAGGAGTTTGACATCTTGGCTTGGTGGAAGAGCAATGCAACAGTCTATCCTATACTATCAAGAATAGCTCGAGATGTTCTAGCTATTCCAGTCTCCACTGTTTCATCTGAGTCGGCATTCAGCACTGGTGGTAGAGTTGTGGATCAGTATCGAAGCTCTTTGAGCCCTTCTACCGTAAAAGCCTTAGTTTGTACCCAAGATTGGCTTCGTGAACAATATGATGAAGGTATATAAATCTTTTAAATTTATCTAATATTTTTTATTTGCTTATTGTACTTATAATTTAAACATTTATGATTGATTTGTGTGTTAACAGTTGCAAATTGCTCGAGTTCTGTAACGTTGAATGTAGATGACGACACCCTGGACTCCTGGAGTGGGCAATTTGGGAGAACTGAATGACAATACCCTCATCAGATCTAGTTCATACCTAAAGTATCAAGTATCAAGTATGTTTGTTGATGGAGTATTTTCATGTGGATCATGGTTATTTGTTGCAAAATTTTATGAGAGTTGTATGTTTTTGAACTGCAGGCCTGAAGCCGACTTCAGGGGGTTTCTCTATTACATGGATATGATGAATATATTATTGTGCAGGGAACAACGACTTCAGGCCGATGATTTTTTTTTATCCTCCTGTTTTTGATGGAATCCTTTTGTTTGGTTGCAGTTGTATCGTTGCAGTTGGTTGCATGGAATGAATTTTTTTCAAGTTGTCTTCAAACCATCAGATGCTATTTTGTTAATGATCTGTCTGATTGCCTACTTGGTCCATCTCATATTTGATTTAAGTTGAGTAGGTTGTTTGTTTGTCGACATTTTTGCTTGTATGTTTTCATGTACTTGTATTTGCACATACACCTCTGTGAAATTGTCCTCTATGCAGCCGTGCAGGTGATCTGTCATTTGAGCGTATTAACTTTACCTCAGTGGAGGTCCCCATACTTATTGATCAATACTTTTGTCCTGGTCAGCAATGCAATCCAAAGGTACGGGCTCCTTACTACAATACTACTACATATTTGTCGAAGCATGTGTATGCACGCCTCCACACATTATTTATGCTTGTGCTGAGATGTACAATGTCTACACTTTCTTGAAGACCTTAACTGAACTTGGAAAATGTACATACATTAGATAACCCATATCCATGTTCAAGTGTTCCACCAACATCAACTAGAAAGTAAAAACCAATCGGGCCGGCCCGTTGGGCTTGGGCCGGGCTCGGACCGGGCTCAGGCCTCGTTCCTGTAAAATTGTTCGGACCTCGGCCCGGCCCGAAGCCCGGAAAAAAATTTCGGGCCGGGCTTGTGTAGGGGTGTGGCCCGGCCCGGCCCGGCCCACTTCCAACCCTAAGTACGAGGAGGGTTCTGATTCCCAATCCGTCAAAACAGATCCAGGCTATAAGAGGAGCCAATCGATGAGAGAGGAAGTTAGCAAGGGTGGCAACCAAATAGGATCTATATTTGGGACTTTTACTACCAAGACGAGAAATAAGCCCAAATATATACCAGCAAGGACTACCATTCATGACTTAGATTCATGTATCTTTCCCACTAAAGACTCAAAATAGCAAAGATTGATTCTATACTCATCAAGGATAGGAAAAAAGACTAGTGAAGAGTAGAGTTGATCATGGACCGAGCCTCAGGCCTAAACTCTATTCATTTTTAATCGAGCTTCGGGCCGGCCAATGTAAAATTTGACAATTTTAGTGCCCAAGCCTAGCTCATGATCAGCTTTAGTGAAGAACTATAGCCAAATACCTACAAATGCCGTAGACAATAGCTGCTACTATTATGCTATTAACTCGATATAGAAAACCGATCAAAGTATTCATCATCTTGGGCCAAAAGATATCTATATGAGATGCTTGATAGTAACAAAGAAGAGCTAGAGAGATGGATCGCCTCGTACCATATCAAGTAGGACTCTCACAATGTGACATTAATGCATGATGGCCATATAGAACCCAATAGGCAAAGCATTATTAATTTTTTGATATATTGTGGCAAAAAGACATCCTTTTATAAGTTAGTTGATACTTCCGACAAGGTGCACAACACCCTGTACATCCTGAGCTTGATGGAGAAGGTAACTGATCAGATAGTGGAGAAGCATGTCATGCACGTGGTTGCCGATAATGGACCTAGTACAAGGCTGTTGGGGATATGTTGATGATCAGGAGGCCACATATTTTATGGTTCATGTGCTGCACGCTACACGGACCTGCACTAACGGACATTACTATAATCTACAAGGTGAAGAAGGTGGTGGAGACAATATGTAGGCCCACAGTCACATTTCGATTGCAAGTCCATAGGTTCTCCATTTTAACACCTGATTTGGCTGTATTAAGGTGATTAGGTCCTCCGCTAGAAAAGATTCCCTGAAGCGGATGTGAAGTAACCCAACCTAGACTTTTTAATCATAAAGTCCACGACAATATTCATTTTTATGGGGATCTATTTAAAAACCACAATGCTTAGCAAATAGAACACCATGTGCGAGCATGGCTTTAGTACCTTAATGCAATAAGCTCCTACCAAATCAGAATTTGGAATGGCTGAGTCAACTCAAATTGATTGAATTTCAAATCGATTCAGTGTTTGGCTAACACTTCCTGATTCCCAACTTATGCATTGGCTGAATCAAGAACTTGGATTTTTATTCGGGTTAAACTGAATCCTCCAACTCAGTTAGGTCATGTTATGATAAAATGGCTGATTAAGTTTTAATTAATTACATATTAAATATATCAATTATTGATTCTAGTGATCTAAAATAGCTGTATCAATTAAAAAAAGAAACAAGGTGTTGATAACACCAACCCTGAAGACTAATTAGGAAGGGAATATTAATCCTGATTGCTATATTAGCTATCCTGTTTTGTCATACACTACTACCACGATGCTGACCACCAAGTCACTTATATACCTCGAAAATGCAAAATCTTCAGCCCCCTCTTATTGGCAGCCATACAAACATCACCAGTCACACCCCCCCCAACCACCCTCTCCACTATCATTCATTACAACCCTGTAGACACTGCTGCCACCTCCCTTGGCTTATTCCCACCCTCCATTTGCCATGTCAGCAATCCACTATGAAGAGGTCCACCCCATCATCATTCATAAACTTCTTTGCCACCCACACCATTGCAGTTACCTATCATTATCCACAACCTACTCACTAGGGAAGTGCACACAACCAGCAGGCTCCACAATACTGTGTGCAAACACTAGCCATAGTGGCGACTAAACTTGCCAAATGAATTCACTATGAATAAGTCCATCCCCACCATCCTTCATAAGCACCTTTGCCTCCCACACCATTACAGTTACCTATCACTGCCTGCCATTCATGTTGCATAACCGTCTCATATTCCTCCACAACCCACTCATTAGGAAGAAGATGCACCCAATTAGCAGGTTTCATGATGAGTTGCATCCCAACACTGGCCATGGTAGTGACTAAACCTGCCAAATCAATTTCTGCATGCATACATGCATACATACATATACATATTCATAGATGCATGCATGCATGCATAAAATACATGCATACATGTGCACAAGTGGTAAAATGGTAGATTCGTATCAGATTTTAATGGGATGAAAATGTGGGTATGGTAGAAGATAAGTCGGATGGCTTTGTGGACAAGTAAATGTTGATTTGAACCATGAAACTTTTGTCCAATCCTGAGTTTTTACTGAGCTACAGAACACTGGCTTCAGAAATGGGTTATATATTATTTAAGAAGTATTGTTATTACTATATTAGTTTATTGAGTCCTGAAATTCAAGACTAGCCAGGGACTTGATGCATTAATGGACTGCAAATCATTACAATCATCTTCAGATTTAATTCTTTGTTTATATTGTTCTTTTTGTTATTTCTGACTGTTTAATCATAAAGTAGGTTTATTGAGTCAAAGGCAGATTAGAAGATTTCAAACTTTATTTGTTGACTCAATGACCCATAGTACTGGTATTAATGTTCGCTGATGCTACAATAACCATGAATAACAAATCTTACTTAAAAGAAGTAGATTTAGGATTTGTATTGCCTTATTAGGACTTTTTTTGGCTGATCTGTTTCCAAGTAGAGGAAATCTAATCAGGAAGGCAAGGTAGCTGTTTCAGGCCTGTTTTCTGGTGATTTTTCAGTTGTATGCGAATTTCAAAAGAAAAACAAGGCCACAGGCCCCTTGTTCTTCTTCTACTTAACTTTCTGTTTCTTTCAACAAATTTGTACTGTTCCGCAGAAACTGTTCTTCTACTTAATTTTCTGTTTCTTCCAACAAATTTCTGCTGTTCCACAGACTGTTTCAAAGAATAATAGATCAAGCTAACACAAGTTCTTTTGCAATTTATCATAAAAAGTAGCAGAAGAAACAATTTGACCAGATGAAGTCAATTCTTAATCCAGGTTTGGAGCAAATTCATATTGTTTAAATGCTCTGAATTGCAAGGGAACTACATCAAAACTCAACCAAGTCTTCAATTAGACACAGAAATCTAATCCAAGTTGAGTTTCTAGGCTTTTGGACATTTCTCAACATAACCAGAATAATTTGTGCAAGTACTCACTAAAAATTAACAATAGATGTTAAGATCAGATGTCCTGGGCATGGAGGTATCAATCTTACCAAACATGGAAGCACAACACCTAAAGTGGCTCTCCCCTAGATAGAAAGAAAAATCGCTTCCATCGAAACTGACTTTTTTGTTGTAGCAGCTTCCACATGTAGTCAAGTCATGAATATCATGTTTTCATAGAATATCCAGCGTCACATCGTTCCTATAGGAGATGACTGTTATTTTTCTTTGATTTGACAGCTTCTATGGTTAGCAATTATCTAAAGGAACAAAAACATTTGATTTTAAACTTCTAGACAAGAAATCTTCCACTGTGCAGCTTTAAGATTTAAAAAAATTATGCTATTGTAAGCACAATATTGTCCGGATATACAAGTAGAATTTATGATCTTAAAATGCTTAATAAGTACCAAAAATCCAGCTTGCCAATGCATGTATCCAATTTATGCGGCAGCACTAATGAGCCTTTCAAACCATAGCCTTTGAAAGCAAACAGTTTTCTCTTTCTAACCTAAAAGCTCAACGCTTGATATACCTCTTCATCTACATCACCATTGAGTGATACAATTCCCCAACTAATGTAACATGGAAAGGCTAGCTAGAAGGTCATTCATTCGGGTTCTTGGCCCGGCTCAAGTACCTAAGACCTCCGCAACACACACCTAATGTGAGATTAAACACATGCATGCATGAGTCCTTATACAAGGCCATTTACGCCTTAGCATCCTTGCTAGGAAAGACCTAATCACAAACATCATGACTGGCTTGTAGTTACCATGGAAGGACCCAAGCCGCAGTCTCCCCAGCTACATATGGGTCATGGTCTAGGTCAAATAATTTCTAACAACCTAGGACCTCACTCAAAAATGCCAGCCAAAATGTTATTAATAGGGGTCTCTGCCTTGCTTAAGTATCCATAATGGCAAGACCTCCCTAGAGCATACCCTATGCAGGACTAAACATACATGCACATGGGTCCTCACAGTATGGGTTACATGAGATGGACAAATAGTCAACAAATGGATTAGTATGACCAATACCATGACTATTTGACCTTCCCTATGAGCACAAGGAATATTAAGACAGAAGAACAAGAGTAAAACACATGAGGAAATAAAACTTGATTGATTTTTCCCCCAAAATTAACTTGCAAATTCATCATTTACATAGACCATGTTTTAATGAACAACCCCTAATTATAAAAGGAGTCCAAGTCAACTTAGGACATATTCGGCATCATCTTTATTTCTTATTTTTTATTTTTAAAAATAAAATTATGGAAATTGAGAAAAAAATATGTTTGGTACTATTGTTTTTATTTTTCTACTTTTAGAAGTCACTCTCATTATATCTAAAAAAAATGAAAGTAAGAAATTTTTTATTTCAATATTTTCCAAAACAAGATACTCATGTTTTTACTGCCACTACCAATACCGCCTCCATGACTACCACCATTGCCTCCCCTACTACTACTACCACTGCCATCATTATTGCCACCATTTCTACCCACTGCTACCACTGCCATAGCCACGCCACCACTACCATCATGGATACTATCGCTACCATCGCCACCTCCACCACACCACCACCATCATCGTCACCTCTGCCACATCATTCGTGTCCTCACCACAACCATTGCTGCCACTACCACCATAATCGTTGTAGCACCCACTACACCATTGTCTCTATCATTGCCTCCGCTGCAATGGTACTGTCTCCACCATGTCATGTTTGTTTTTAAATAACTGACCATATCAAGCATATTTTTATTTTTTAAAAAAGAAAAAAATATAGTTTTCTATTTCTAAAAGTAGAAAAAAAATGCTGCCAAAAGGTACCTATACATAACCTTTCTACAGTTTGTACCATGGCAAAACTTAACCCTTAACCTAGAACACCATGACTTCAGATACTTCTTATAATTATAAATCTCCAATAGAAATGATCTTAAAAATATTAGGCATAATATATTTCCTTAAACTTTCTTGTGACTTTCTAAAATAAACCATAAAAGGCTTTTGGTTTTGGAAATTACAATCGGAACAAACAAGTCATCCTCACTTGTAATGGGTCAGCTATATGGATCAAGTATTTATAGATAAGGAAACTTTTAATGATGAAGTCTCAACTAGCACCAACCCTTGAATTCCTAGCTGAGGCAACTTCAATAGGTGCTTTACTAAACCCAGAAGGCCATAGGCAAGAAGAGAATCATGAAATATGATCATGCAATTGCATACTACAAAGAGGTAGAGTTACATCAATTAGTATCAAGATCATAGTTAAGGCAGAGGAACAGAAGAAATGAAATGTAAGAGAAGGAAGGGTGCTATCATTGTGGAGTCCAGTAGGGACAAACTCAAAAACACATAAACACATTTTTTTAATAAAATTCTTACTTCAGCAATAGCCTACGAATCTTTATGCAATATGAACTGCCTATCTAGCACTCAGGACCACATATGGTCAGAGCTGTTCATGAACAGCATAGGATCAACTAGGTAACAGCTTGTTTGGGCTCCGCTCAGCTAGGAAACAGGCCTAGCTCAAAAAAACCCTAAATCTTGGATAAAAGCTAAGCCTGAACATCAAAGGCTTGCAAAAATAAATAAGAAGATCGGATCAGCAAAGATCTCATGCGAGCTGAGCTTGAACATCTTTGTTAAGCTCCATTTGAATCCAAGCTGAACTTGATCAGACATTCTATATGGCAACCTGAGCCTAAGAAGCCTGCTACTAAGCTAGCTTGACTTGTTTGCACCTACTAGCATCTATCTTCCTGCTACAATTAACCTAAAAATAGACTTTTATAGACTTGTGTGTTCCTATATCTCATGACAAGTACCAACATTTCTTTTCATTTGCGTCCTATCCTAAAAGTATTAAAACAAATGATCAATAGGCTGCTGCACTTTGATCAAGGTAACATTTGATATTTTGGCCTTGGTTCTCCCAAAAAGCAGTTAAAATAGTGTATTACATTGTGATGGAACATTCAATTGTGACATTCATTGAACTTATTGTGTCATCCTATAGATTGACAATCCTGTTCATCTTCTGGAGAGGTCTTTGATGAGGCACAGAACATGTGTGAACTAAACTGTACAATCATGAGTCATATACCTTCTATTTAGCTGGCTTTCTAATGAAGAGGTGAAAAAAAGAGAGGGAAACAGAGGAGGCAAAATGTTGAGGATTTTTGCAGATAAGCAAGTGCTAGGAGGAATATTTATAATCAATGCAAGTTGACAAACTCAGAACTGACAAGGAATTGAAGCATGAACAACATACCATCTTCCTCCGCAGCTTCCTCATGTTGCCCACTCAAGTTCTCTCTCCCATCACCAAGCACTTGGTGAACATTTGCAGGAGGTAAGCGCCTGCGAAGCTCCTCAACTATTGGAATAACATTTTCATCCATAGGATCCCTAAGTAACACCTAATGCCAAAAACATCAGACTTAGAATTCTACAGTAAAAAGTCATCAGACAGAAGAGTATTGAATTTTTCCAAAAGAAGGAAAAAAAAAAGAAGTCAACTTTTCTCTTATGTCCAGCTATATGGTTCAAAATGTCCCTCATATTAAATGGATAAAGTTTGTTACTTAACGTTTAAGCTTGTTTGCTCTTTTATTTTTACTATTTTTGGTGTAGAAAGTTGCAAATTCAGGATCTTCCACTGCACAAATTTTTTGGGAAACGAAGTTATAGGCACGGAGGTTCCGAGCCAGGCTGACTACCCCAAGATAACTCATCCATAAACTAGTTGTACAAATAGCATAAAGAAATATAACCAACATTTATTGGAAAAAGCAACCGTTTACTGTTAATTACTATCCTTTGGTCAGTTGAGCCCAGCGAGAAAAGATGCAGCAATTAAGCGAACAAGGCTAGAATAGTAAACAAAGATGCTAAAATCTCCACTTTGGACCAGAAATAGTGGTAATCCCATCAGCGCTAAAAGGACAGACCCATTTTCATGGTTCAACAAGACAAAAATAGGCTCTCATTGACTAGCAAAGGGTTCAGAAAGCATAGTGGTATCAACAAGAGCATAAGAGGCGGGTGTAGTTCAGTCTAGACTTGGTATGTGCAGTAAATAGTTCAACCATTCGAATTTGGATCTTGACATGTTGGTTGTTATTACCCATAGGCATCTCACCAAGAAGTTGGCAGGCTCATCATGAATTAGGTCGGGGTGGCTGGTGGTTTCGGGATCCCGTAGCAACAAGTTAATGCTTTTCTGTATTTATAAAGGTGAAGTTTAGCATAGTAAGTATCAAATAACGACTCCTGGAACTAAAGAACTTCCTTTTCTCCATAAGTAGAGAATTTTACATTACAGAGCAACGTTTACTCAAGAAAAGAGTTAATTTATAGCCACTAAAATGCAAATTTTCAAAAAAAAAAAGGATTTTTGAAAAGTGCTCTTTTGTCAACAAAACATTAAATTTGCATTGATAAATGGAAAAAAATAAGCTTCAATTTATACCTCTTCTGCTGTGATTATTGCCTTGATGTGCTGGTTCCACGAATATAAAGGCAAATGAACCGAATTAGCACCCCAAAAAACCTAAAAGAATTCCCCAGAAATATAAAATTAAATAACAATTAACGTAATTCAGTACAAGAATCACCTCAAGATTGAGAACAATGGCCCTCTCCCGTCCCAAGATGGTGGAAGGGTACGAGAGGAGAGGATCCAAGATCCTCAGATCCCGAGCATGGATCTGAACCCGGTGCATGATGGCATATTTGTCGACATCCAGAATCGTCCCTTCCCCGGTGCAATCCAACAGGATCCAGCTCCTCGACACCGCCGTCTTCTTCTTGAGCGCGCTCTGTGCGTCCGCCACAGCGACCGCCGCGTCCCTAGCCATCTCCCCGACGGACGGAGCAAACATATCCGCCCTTCCGGCCCTATAATTTCGAGGGTTTCTTCTCGCCGGCGCGGCTCCGAAAGGAGGGGAAGGAGGCGGGGGGTCACATCGCTGGAAACCCTACGTCCGAAAAGGAGAGAAATTTGGGGGATTCTTTTTTCTATTTGCTGATTATGAGATGGTGTGGAGTGGCCGGTGGGGCTCGGAAGGCCGTGGATGGGGATTTTTGCTGCTGTTTACGGAAAAGAAATGGAGGGTGGGGTGGAAGCGGTCCCTAGCGACGGCGGGAGGGATCGACCTTTTGTGGGGGAATCAAATTCTGTGCAGTATTCCTCCTCACCATACGATAGTTTTGATGCGAGAATTTCGGGCCATCCATTTGTGAAAACACGACATCATCTGATGTTGTAATATCAGAATATCTCGTCAGATGATGGACAATTTTTGTTAAGCAAATAGCAAACCTACCGCGTGCAGGTCGCTAAAAATAAACTAACTTAAATGCTTGCATCATCCCAACTTAAATTGTTGGATAGAGTTAAACTATATACACCAAGATGATAGCACGGTTAAAATGGAACTTAGTTTTCACCAGCACGGTCCAGATTCGAAACGCGCGGACATCGATTAAATGTAGAGACCGGATGCTTCCTGCCTTAGACATGCTCGATGGGACCACTATTTGGTCCAGCTGGCACTAAGGTGGCGCTGGGGTGACATACTCACATGTGAGCAACCACGGATCGGAGAAAATATGAGTATATTGTCTACTCGCATCGAATATTTTCTAGTGGAAAGGAGGCCGAGTGGGGACTACTACGCAGGTGGGGTTAATTCCCCTCCCCCCTCCTTTCCCTAGGCAAACTATATATAAATATATTTACTAAATAATTTAAATTCTTTTTGCTAATTTTTATTATATTTATTTTTATTTGATATTTTAATCTATAACTTAATAGAATGTTCGTCAAACCGTTAATTTTAATTGGATCCAAGTATCATATTATAAAAAAATTTAAAATTAACTAAAATAATTTTAAATGACATAATAGCTACATCCTCCTCTCCATTTAAAAATAACTTAAATTTTTAATGTAAACTAAACGATTATTTAATCGGATATAAGTCTAAATTTTAGAAAGTATTTAATATATACAATTGTTGTTATTTGTCATTGTACCAGGAAAATAATGGTTAAAATGGAAAGATATATAATACTTCTATACGTCCAGATCTTTATCAAGTGAATGAAAAAAATATTATGAATCTTGATCAAATGGAGAACTATTTTCTAGGCACAAAATTTTGAATTTAAAACTAAATATATTATCTTGTTGAACAAATAGTTGGTGAATAAGGGCCATTATTCCCATTATATTATCAATATTATATATAATAGCCTTTTCCAAACCCATAATGGACCATATAAACGGCAGCAAGCCGGAAGTACTGTAGAAATGAAACGAGCCTGGGAAGCTTCCTCCAGCTTATGAATGCAAGACAATGGCCCCAAGCATTAGAATAGTCTTTTCTTTGGGCAAATAAAATCATTTAGCATTTGCTTGGTCTAAGCTGAAGACATTTTTAAACCCTTTCATCCAGGTCAAAAGACGCCAGCCACATTTAACTTATGATTAAGCAATGGCATTAGCTCATCCTCAACAGCCATTGTCATGTGGTTATGAGGGATTTCAGCTTCGTAATTTTTTTAAATATATCATTTTTGTATTAGTTTATTGCTGTAGCGGAACAAACCGTACTACTTTGAACTTGCAGTGGCGAAGCTAAGTTCTGTTTGGTTGATTATTTCAAAAAAAAAAAAAGAATGGTTAGTTTGTTTAGTACTCTCAAAGTTGGCATGTTCCTTGCTTTTAATGTTTGTCCAGGCCTGCGGGTTCTATGCAGTGAAGTCCCAGGGGCTGTCCGGCGGCATTATAGTTATATGGAGAGTAGGGTCATGCAACCTCAATACTTTCCACAATTGTCATCAATTGGTCACTCTGGTCATTTCTGAAGGTGCAGAGCCTTCGTGGGTCCTGTCTGAGGTTTATGCCAATACATATTACAAGAAGAGGAGGTTGTTGTGGGGTGAGGTGACAAGTTTGGTGTAGCAGGGTACCCAACCTTGGTGGTAGAGGATTTCAATTACATCGACGGTCCCAAGAAGAAGCATGGTGGGAAGGTCTTTTCTAACAAAATTGAGGTTAGGGAGTTCCAAAACTTCCTCCTAGGAAGTTGATTGGTTGACTATGGCTTCTCTGGTCTGTAGTTCACCTGGTGCAACAACAGAGTCAGCGGAGCACATGTCTAGGAGAGAATTGATCGGGCCTCACTACAGTGAGCTGGGTGCAGCGGTTCTTGGAGTTTCGGATATGTCACCTGCTCTGAATTGCGTTGAACCACAGCTCCACCCTGATGAGTACCACAACCCCTGTTGTGCATCACAGTCCTTTTATTTTGAGAAGATATGGTTATTCTATCCTCATTCGTGGGATATGATTTAGGAGGTGTGGAAGCGGCATGTGCAAGGTGATCCCATGTACAGAATGTCACGGAAACTAGCTATTGCCAAGGTAGTCTATGTAGGTGGAGTCGAGGGAAGGTGGCAACATCTTCAGAAGAGTTAAAGAGGCTGAGACTACCATTGCACAACTACAGACCCTTGAAGAATAGCAGGGGGCCTGACTGAGGAGGAGCAGGGGGAGCTTAGGAGGCATCTGGCGAGTCACCATTCTCTTCTCAGACAGTAGAAGGTTTTGTAGAGGCATAAGTCCAGGATCCAGTGGATTGCAGCAGCGGATCGGAACACAAGATTCTTCCACCAATCGACCATCATCCGGAGGCAAAGGAACATGATCAGTAGAATCAAAAATGCGAGTGGCCAAATGACTGAGGAGCCGGACGCCATCATAAGGGTTTTGGAGTAGTTCTTCCATTCTAGGAGGATTCAGTAGGGAGGCGCAGCAGGAGGAGGGTATGGACTGATCCCTAAGGGGGTGTTTCAAGGGAGGAGAATGCAGCTCTGATCAGCCCAGTATTTATTAGGCTCTAAGAAGGATTTTTAGAATTAATTGGAGTAATATTTTTTCGGACTATTATTATATTTACGGTTCTTGCATCGTATATGCAGATTTTGATTAAATTATGATACATCTATTATTTTACAAAAAGAATTTTAATGTGCATCAGATTTGAAACTCTCAGCGTGACTATGTTTTGAACCCTGCCAATTGGAGGTTATACATTGGCAATTCTAGCCCCACCATAGGGTATAAGTGTGGTATTCTGGCCCACTCGGCAGAGTATAAGTGTGGTATTCTGGCCTACTCTGCAAGGTATAAATGTGGTATTCAGGTTCACTCCGCAGGATGTAAGTGCCGTATTTTGGCTCACTCCGCAGGATATAAGTGCGGTATTCTGTTCCGCTCCGTATAGTATAAGTGCGGTATTCTGGCCCACTCCATAGGATATAAGTGTAGTATTCTGGCCTACTCCGCAGGATATAAATGTGATTATATTTCTGGCCTAGCCACACGATATGAGTGTAGTTGTAGTTAAAGACTATTGAGTTGAATATGATTTGTTTCGAATTAGATTTATGATCATATAAACGGATATTTGAAAGATACAGATTTCGATAAATTTGTGTTTTGAAATAGAATTGATTATGTATTTATATCGATTCATTGTAATTTGTATTTATATTACTATATAAATTATGTAGTTAAGGTATTCGTTACTTATTAGGCTGTTTAGCGCATTATACGATTTTTTAATTTTTTTTATAGATTTAGAGAACTAGCCTACTGAGATTTTCAATATGAGAGAAAGCAATTAGAAGAACAGTCGCGCAAGTATCTTAGATCCGAGTTATTTAAATCATATAGACTAATGTTAAATTTGTAAGACATTGTAAGTTGTGTTAGTTAATGAAATAAAGATTGCATATTATTAGTTGAATTATTTTGGCTGCCTAATTTTGATATCACGATAAGATGCCTTATATACTTGTGGGAAGAGTTCCCTACGAGTATACAGCGGTTGTCACGACCCCCGGCTCGCGATCTCGGGTCGGAGGCATGACAAATGTACTTATGTATTCTATTTATAGATCAAACAACAAGTACAATTATTTTCAAATATTTTTAATTCATAAGTTTAGGAAAATAGAAATTAGCCACCGACAGCACTCGCACGGTAGCGGGCCTCCTCGGCATTGACAGGCTCCTGCTGATATAGCCTTCTAAAATGAGGAACCCTTCTCTCTTCCTTCTCAACCCGGCCTTTAAGGATGAGCGGCCATAATCGAATGCTTCACTCGAAGGGTATAGTCATTGTAATGCTAATTCATGATAAAGAAGGTTTATTTTAGCTAGTGTTACTACATCACATGTGCTTGGTATGTGTTGCTAGCTAGTATTTGCAAACATTAAGTTATAATTTTACTTTTTATTTTACTTTTTTTTGATAGAAAATTAATTTTTTTTTTGCTTTAAAGCTATCTTGGATTTTCACATTTTGTTTAACATGCATAGGTAACCATATATAAATACCTATATTAGATACTAGAAAATTTTTCTATTCAATAAAATTATATAATTTTGAAAACAAGAAAAAAAATACTTCTTAATTTATAAGTAAAAAGGTTGGTTAATATCAAGTTTCTTCACCATTATTATGTTGCTGGGTCTATTATATCTAGTTTTAAAATTTCAATATGTGATGAAACCATCCTAAACAAACAATACATAATCTTACGATGGTCTAAAATTATGCTAGATCTGGACTATTTAATCTCATAGAGGTTAACAAAGATAAAAAAGTCCAATCTGCCAAAAAAATGCTCTGACATAATCTGTTTTGAATAAAAATTATATCTAACTTGTCCTCATTCCAAAATCAATTAACATAGTGTGTAGATTATGTTAGATGACTTGACTAATTTGTATATGTAGTCATGTCTTGCACACCTTATATCTAAGAGAGTATAAAGAAAAATGTTGACCTATTTTCACTTGGATTTTTTGGGTCAAGATTGGTCATGTAGTTTTATATATTTTCTTATTATGTTAAGTTTGAATATTTAAAAAAGATTTGATTGGATCTAAAATAATCAGGACAATACTAGATAAAATCACTACAAAACTAGATCAATTTTTGTTAATACAAATGTGAACCATCTAACATTAAAAGCTTAATTTTATGTATTCATTATATTTTTAAGGTAATGCTTAAATATTTGAGGCTGACTCTCACATAATTTGATGAATCTTATGTAAAAATGGCATGATCCATGATTTTTTCTTTTTTATATCTTAAGTCTCTTGTGGAATACAAGTATGAATATAGGAAAGATGATACTCCTTTTGCATATTAATGAGCTTAATTTATAAACTTGTGTTCTTCATCCTTAGACTTAATTAATGACCTAAGACCTCAGCGAAAAGGATAAGCTAAAAGTATTATTTTGGTTTCTTGGCCTTTCACAAGTACCTAAGATTTCTCTAGAGCACAACCATTTTGGGACAACGAGTATCTAAAATTTCTTTGGAGCACAATAACTATGGGACTAAACACATGGCCAATCAGATCCTAATGCAGTCTCACCATTTAAGCCTCTACATCCTTGCTAGACTCATGATAGAATCTAAATACAAATTAATTGCAAACAACATGATTGGCTTGTGCTTAGCCCTAAAAGGCCTGCATTGTAGTATTCCCTTGCCATATGGGCCATAGGCCAGGCCAGGTCTACTCTATTACTATGTGCAATAATCAATGACTAAGAAATCCAAATAACAATTTCCAGCTAGCTCTTTTGGGATAGTTTTTTGGATCATTACATATAACAAGAATTCAAGTTTGAAATAGAAGAACTTTTAGATATTATGCATAAAATTGTACACTTATTAAAATAAAGAAGATAAGCGATGCAATATCATTAGAATAAATGTTCATAAGATTTTAACTAGTCGAAACTCAAGGTTCTTCATGTTTGAATGTGGTAGTAACACAAAACACATCAATTAAATTAAAGAAAGGGATGTTGGCTTATTATTTCTAATATTGTGATCAAATTGAAATAAATTAGCTTCAAAGCTTACTACTTTTGCAAGTTTAGCAATAGAATAGACATATGTACATTCAGTAGAAGATCCCGCTTTAATGTGGACTTTTGTCAAAGGGTTGAGAAGCAATGAATGCTTAATTTGGATTAAGTTATGCAACATGATTTGGTGTAACTTAAAGATTGTAGGCAAGCAAGTTCTTAATGTGAATTATCATTAGGAAATTTAAGTCCTTGTTATGAATTAAATGGAAGAAAGTTTTATATCATAAACCATAACTTGTTTGATTTCATGATAAAACTAGTTATTGTAGATGCAATTTACAATATAAATCCTTAAATTATAGGGGTAATTAATGGCCGGTCCAGTGTTGGACCAGACTATAAGTTTTAGTCCCTGTTGACTCTTTTTGTAACAGCCGGTCCATCCCATTTCTGGCTTTCCATTTTAGACGAAAATAGCCCTGAAGTTCTAACCAATTCAGCTTCATCTCTTCCCATTTTTCACTCTTCTCTTCACACGAAAATAGCTCTCATCGTTAAGGTTTCATATTTTTTCCTTTTTGTAATCCTATCTCCCCACGAAATTTTTCATCTTCCTCACCGATTTTGGTTGATTTTTAGTCCCCTGTTTCAAACCCTAAGATCGTAAACAAGTTTCCACCGGCAAATCGCTCTTGCTCCCTTGTCCTGTTAATCCGTTCCTCTCTCGACTCTATTTTCTGGCAAGTCTCCGACTGAGAGTTCTGAGTCGACGACATTTTGTCGAGTCCCACTCCAGAAGCCTTCCTTGACGCTCGCGACTTCACCCGAATAGTTGGTCGACAGCGCTTCGTTCCACATTGCTTCCCAAACCCTCTTCGAGGCGTATTGCCAGTCCTTCGACGGTTTGTAAACCCTTCATCATTCTTTATCAAATTATTTTTCCTAACAAGAAACTGTTATATAGTATTGTAGGGCATTTATTTTAAAAATGTGCAAATGTTTAGGATTTGAGAAATTATCAGACAAGAGACGCTGTGATATCAAAATGGAGATTTTTGTCTACAAAAAGCCTGATTATTTGGTTCCATTTCTGTTCGTTGTTATAGTTTTTTAAAATCATTCATTATCCCGTCTATGTTTTATTCAATTATATGTTTCTATATTTGAGTTGATTTTATTCACAATTAGTGCTTGAATATATTTGTATTGTAGACATTTTTGATGGCTCCAATTCAGACTAGACGCAAAGCACCTGCTGTTGGCTCAAAAAATATGGTCAACGGTAGGTGTTACTTCAGCCAGTTTGTCAATTTTATTGTCACCCTAGTCCCGTTAATGTCTCATGAGCAGAAGGTTAGGATCACCGGCACACCTTTTGGGCATTTGCTAGGTCTTCCATATATTAAACAGAGTAGGCCTGTCTTGGACACTTTGCTCCCCTTCTGGGATGACGAGAAGGAGGGTTTTTGGTTTGGTAAGGTTTTAGTTCCTTTTGTAGGGAGCGATTTTGCATTAATTCTTGGTTTAAGTGCGACGGGCGATGAGGTAGAACTGCATAGGAAGGGGAGAGTTACGTCTGACCTCATCATCCATTTTTTTGAGGAGGACCATAAAAAAGGCAATAGAAATGTAGTTAAAAATAAACGGTGTGCTAGGGATTACTGTATGCTGAGAAGTACTTATGTCTGACAAGTTGCATAACCTGATACTGAGCCATGGATTGTAAATGTGTGCCATGGTATGCCAAGGGTTGCTTACTACCAATCGGTATAGAGATACGCAATCATCTGAATTTTTTGAAGTTTGTGTCTTATATTTCTCCAATAACATCAACAGTAAGAGTGTGTCGGTGCAACCAGAGAACTATGCCATTCAATTCATTGACATCAATTGTTTGTACAAAATTCTTCCACAACAAAATAAGAAGCACATGACTACGACAAAAATAAAAAATTCAGATCTCCATACATTACACCTAATCTCCAAAATATTTAGTCGATGGCCACATTACAAGTTCTTCTGTTGTGCCCAAGCTTTCCGCAACGTCCATATTTTATATGACGTACTAACTCTCCTTGCGAAGGTCTTCTCTTCTTTTTTGGCCTACCTGGACGAGTCTTTCTGATTGGGGGTAGAATATGAATCTCATCTGAGGCACTATAGGGCTCCTCGATATCAAGAATTGGACTAATAGTTTTAGCATATGTTGCTCTGTACATTTCAGTTTGGAAACAATTATCAGTAAAGTGGTACAGTGATCTACCAGCCTTCTCAATGCATACACATGCATGCTTACATGGCATGCGGAATATTCGCCACTCGCCGCAAGAGCAATTGCTATTTTGGAGGTCAACTTCGCAAGAGTAGTTGGTATCCTTTACGTCATATATCATTATGTTTGACGTAAATACGAATAATCTCTGACCGGCTTCTGCATTTCTATGCAATACTTTCTCTGGATCTGGGCATAGATGTGTTTGAATATTGTAATCTCGATTACGCTGTTCATGCATTAATGTCATTATTTGAAGCCTAATATGGTCAACCATCTGAGGCACGGAGGGATGGCGAGCCTCCAAGATCCAACTGTTGAAACACTCTGCCATGTTAGATGTCATAATACCCCATCGTGGATCTGGAAATACTGCATTTGCCTAATGCTTCGGATTTGCATGCAGGAGAAAAGTTCTACTCCCTAGAGCTTCTAATGTAAGCTTGCTAATTAATTTGTGAAAAACATTCGGCCTTGGAGTATAGGCAGCAGCATTTAGTAGATCGAGCAGCCTCTTCTCTCACTTGCATAATAATGGACAAGCACCTGCATTAACAATAATAAAAGGATGAGATCAACAGCATCCTAAATTAGTTAAATAAATTATGGGTTGAAAATTAAAAATATGACTATCCATACCTGATTCTTAAAGTTGTCTTTCACATGATAGAAATAATATGAGTGATAACTACCAGGAAAGTACTTCGGCACTGATTTAATAATTCCTAGATATCTATCAGTCATAAATGTGATTTGCTCACTTCGCCCCTCACTGCAACTATAACATGCTTCTTTCAAATTCTGACAAAACCAGTCCCAATTGTCATAAGTCTCTGTATCGACCATACCGTAAGCAATAGGAAATATATCGTCGTTCGTATATTTGGAAGTCGCGCTAAGTACTACTCCTCCATCCTTATGCTTTATAAATATATTCCATCCATAAAAATCAGAGGTCTACATCCTCTTATGAAACCCACTACTAAAGCATGAAATGAAATGAATAGACGTCTGAATCGACCTTCAATAGTTTCATAATCCGCTATGCTGCCGGGGTTGGTCTCAAGAATGGCATCGTAATACCAGCATATCCGGTCATAAGATTTTGATCTATAATCATAAAGGTCCTTCATAGCCACTTTCTTCTCATGCCAAGCTTGATAATACGGCAATTTAACACTATATTCTCGACGAATATCCTTTACGATATTAGTCGGCCTATATAACGGCATATCTTGAAGTTTTTCTTTAACAATGTTTGAAACTCAACGTTTCGAAGCCTTAGGATGCGACCAAATTTGCAACCCTCTGCCACATGTATGCCGACTATTCATTTTTTTAATTGCAAAACTTTTTTGATTTCCAAGTCAGGAAGCATGGATACGCCATTCACATCCTTCGTATGCATATTCCACGGTCAGTCGTAGGCGATCGTTCTTCACAAATACAAAATCTCTACAATTTGCAATTCAGGAGTTGAGAATCGTATCGTGAAGAGTTTCCACATCATTGGACTCTTGACCAACATCCTCAATAGAGGTTTTCCAAACATCCAAAGAATTTCTTTGACTAGGTTGCTTTTCGATTGCAGCTCTTGTTTCTTCAACAACTTGACCGAAATTACTTGAGCTATCCTTTGAATTTTTTTTTGATCGGCAGCTCCACTCAACATTTTGGGATGGGCCACTATCCCTGCAATAAATTTAACAAAAAATCAGCATACTAACTATTAAATTTGTGCTTAACATGAACAAACTAACAAGTGAAATATGCAATACAACAAAGATTTAAACTAAGATTACCAAAATAGAAACAGATGCAATTAACTTCTGCATTATCTCATATCAATTACGACATCGGCTGCTTTGATCAAGCATGGAATATGACTAACAACCAACTCAATCACCGGCGCATTTAAGTTGATGTATATTTGATGCATCTTCCGAACATCCTTATCGCCCAGGAGTGAAATAAGTATTCTAGACTTGTTTGGGATAAAATATTTAAGTTCTACCATTGTATCAGACAGATGTCTCCACCTTTTCACTATTTTCTTGTAAATTTGATCGAAATTTGTGTCCTCGGAGATAGAAATAATAAGAGCTTCGGCACCATAAGAACAAATAGCCATGAAAACAGGGCTACTAGTTTTTTTTGAAGCCATGACAATGGAAAAAAGAAAAAAGATAAACTGATTGAAGTTCCGAATGCTATTACAACAATGAAGTGAAGGAAATGCTGCCACAGCAACTATTTTTCGAATATGATATCAGCAATGGAAGTCACACGTTTATGTCTCCAAACAGTATATGAGTGGTGTAGGACTAATCCCAGAAGTGGTGACTGTCACGCTGCTATTTCAATGTTGACTGCTGTAATGGTAGAATGTGAAAACAGAGGAAGGGGAGGAAGAGTAGGAAGAGAAGAAGGGAGGGAAAGCGGCAGAGAGAAGAGGGAGAAAAGGAGAGGAAGAAGAATGAGAAGGAAGAAGAGAGAAGAGGGAAACGTGGGGAAAGAAATTCTTAATTCTTCATTAAACCCTAATCATCAAAAATAGTTCCCTATATATAGGGCCTAAATACACAATTTGCAGAAATTCCCTTACACAGAAATAAATCCTAATAAGCCCACAAATAACACAAATAAGCCCTAAATGCAAATAAGCCCAGAAATAAAAATAAAGTAAATATGCAAATAAAATGGTGGCCTAGCTGATGTCCCCATCAACTCCTTCTGAGTGGAAAAAACTTGACCCCGTCGAGTGCAGATCTGGCCGGCTGTCGTACTGCTCCAGAAGATCGGGGTCAAGGCGCTGCAGCTGGGCTCTGAAAATCCACGTCATATCAGACTTTGGTCGACCTTTCCACCGAACAAGGTAACGTTGGTAACCACTGTTCCTGGTTGAAATAACCTGCTCATTCAATATATGTTCTATTTGTTCTCTACGTGCATGAAATTTGGAAGGTGGTGGCTCAACAGCAGGTAATAGGTCAGGGTGTTCAACATGGGCAGGTATATCAATAAAGAGATCAGAAAGCATGAATATTGTCTTTTTGTATGGAACTAAATCTTCAATATTAAATGTCGCACTAATCCCATAGTCATCGGGAGGATTCACAACATATGCATTCGTAATGATTTTCTTTAAAATTTTGAACAGTTCCGCACTACAAATTTGCAATTTTTTAAACGTTTCCGAAGAAAGTCGTTCAAACCTAATTGTTATTATGACGTAATCTTTTTCACTTAACTCTTTATAACGTCTGTGTAAATCAGCAAGAAATTTATATTTTAAGTTATTAAAGTGACTACAATTGCTGATTTCTTGATGCAATGAATATGGATGTGATGCAATTGATTGTGCAGACTCAACGACTCTATACTTATGAGACATGAAAAACAAGTCTATGGATTGCCTAGGTTTGTAATCATGCATGTTTGTAATCATGCATCACTTCAAATGGACTCATACCTATGGACTTGTTAACCGAACTATTATATGCAAATTCAACTGTCGGTAATATTAAATCCCAGATCCTAGCATATACAATCGGGTTGAGCTTATGTTGTCGAAGGTTGGGCAAAGATGCCCCGGGAACTATATCAATTGCGTGTTGGATATCATGCATCGGAGGAAGAGCATCCAGAAGATCATCAGGGACTACAAAATGAAAATCCTCTAGAAGAAAAACTACTATCGGGGAATGTTCAAGGTTGGACTCTGTATGGGTATCTTTAGCTACAAGTGCCAACTCAGGTGACTGGCTCTCAAATCTTTCACTACCTCTTCGATAGTAGTGATGTGAAGTGGCTTGGTTGTACTTAGATCAATAGTCTCCCTTTGGAAATCATTTTGGACAAAGTCTAATTTTGTAGGTTCGTCTTCAAAGTCTTCTTCATAGTCTTCTATATTTGGTTCATAGACTTCTTCGACATATTCGACCTCTTAGCTCCTAACTTCTGGTTCAGTAATCAGGTAGGTTCTAATGGAACATTGGGATGCTATGTGGTCGAATTGTTGACACCTTGAGCATTGGGTTTGGTGCCCAAGAAAATGGGGAAGGATTATAGGTGGTGCAACCAAACCGATTTTAGGTTGGGCTGCAATAGGGGTTGGCGGCGTAGGGGTCCTAAAATTTTGAATGAGCTCACGGATCTCTTGTTTGAATTCCTTGTATCCAACCCGCATGGCAATGATCTGTTCTAGGAGAGACCTCAAAATATCGGAATTCATGGTAGCTACAGAGATTTTAAGTTGATTGAGATAGTGCTCCATATCACTACAGGTTGGCTTGCAATGATGACACTGGGTGATGATGTGAAATGCAGTGTCACTAATGAAACCCTTATAAGTATGATGCAGGATCAGATTTGATGCAGGACAACCTACTAATGCAATCTATTATGATTTCAGAGATCAACAAGTCTTCACAAGAATAACTTAAAGTTTAAATGTTGCTGATTTTTACTTCGGTTATTCAGAATTAAGGATTAAGATTATTCAATTTAAGAAATTAGATTGCAATCAAGTAGTTCAGTTGTTCTGATCCTAAAGTAATTTGAGCGAATAATGTTGAGAAACGTCCTGTTGCTAGGGAGTGCTAATTTAATATCAAGATTTAATGGGTAATAGGAGGGGTTTGGAAGTAAAAGGTTTAATGTTCTGAATTTTGACAGCAATATAAGTTTTCAAAATATGGCTATCATGCAAGAGAACCAGAACATAATTAAATGAACAAGCCAGAAAAAGTAGAAACCTATCATCTGTTGTGAAGTAGTCGACCAAAATCGTGTGCTTGTGGGCTGGGACGACAATCGGTGCGCGGTTGCAGCTGATGGACCCTTCAATTGGCTTCAACTTAGTTTTGATCACAAAAATTTGGCGGTCCGTGGATGGAACTTTGAAGCAGTGGGCGGACTGAAGGGCGCTGGCCGCAAGTGGGTTGCTGCGGTGGGCTTGTTGGTCCCTGCAGTGCGCGGATGTGGGCGCAGCCCGTGGACTGGCACGGGAGTGGGAGAAGGGGAACGGGTAGATGGAACCTGGCTGATAGGGCTCGGGTGGAGTCTGAAGCTCGAGTGAGATCTGGCGGCGGCACAGGCGGAGGATGGAGGAGGCGGCGCGGCTCGACGGTGGAGCTCGTCGGGACTCGGTAGCTATCGGCTTCGGTCGTCTGCGATCGGCCGCGGGAAGGGAACGGTCGAAGGAGGTGGTGCACGACGGGGAGGCCACGGAAAGAGATCGGAGCTATACGGCGGCGGCGGTGGCGAAGCGGAGATGGTGCGATGCGGGGGGGGGGAAGCTCAGCGGCACGACAAAGGTGGCGGCGGAGCAGGGCAGTCGCGGGGAGGGAGAAGACAAACTGGTACTTTTTTTTAACTCTTTTTTTTTTGCATGCACGTGCGGTCACGTGCGGGGAACTTTTCCTTTTGTGGACTCGGGTTACCGAGTTTCGGGTTAACGGGTTTGGTACTTACCTGTTAATCTGTTCCCAACCTCCCGACCGTTTCGGGAGGGTTTCCCGACCCTCGCTGCGGTAGCCATGGAAAGAAGGGACGGGCGGCGGCTGCGGATCGGCCGTAGGGGACGGCGACAAAGCTCGAGGCCGCGGCTCTGTGATCGGCGGCGACAAGCGGCGGGCGGCCTCGTCCCGAATCGGGTGGAGGGCGTCCGAGGCTGTCATAGGGCAGTAGTGGGCGGCGGCTGGTCACAACTCCGACAGTCTGCGGCTTCCGGCATCGCGTCACAGGCGGCTGCTCTTTGGGCGCTGTTGGCGGTGAGTGGGGGTGAAAGCGGCCGCGGGTGTGATGGGGAAGGGAGGCGTGCGGGCTGGTGCGAACAAGGTTGAGGAGGGGAAACGGGTTCGTGGTGTGAATGAGGGAAGAAGAGGCTGGATCGTGGCTTTAGCAACAGGGGCAAAACCAACCTGGCTCTGATACCAAGTTGATGTAGCACAAGTGCGGAGAAAGAGGAGAAGAAGGAAGAATAAGAGAGGGAAAAGGAAGAAGAGGTTATAGGGACGCAGGAAGAAGAGAAAGGGAGGAGCAGGAAGAAGAAGAATAAGAAAGAGGCGAGGATTTTTTCATTCAATCATCAGTTCCCTTATACATGAGAGGGGTGGTCTGGATGGGAGGAGAAGTGGTGGCGGCGGTGAGGAGGAGGCAGCCGAAGGGAGGTGGGGCGAGGAAAACGATGGTGGGAACTTTAGGCGGTGCTCTCGGGTGGCGAAGCGGCGGATGGCGGACGAAGGCGGTGATGGCGCTGTGGATGCGGCGGCACAGATGGAGGGGATCAGTTGGCGCGGCTTGGCGAAGAGGGTGAAATGGGGCACGGCCAAAGGGTGCGGTCTGCGAAGGGTGGCGGAGCTCGGCGGCGGCGCTCAAACGGTGATTGCGAGGGCTGCAAGGCGGTGGTGGTGAAATGGCGGAGCTCGAGTGGACTGCTCGGCAAAACGGCGGAGGCGGCCACGGTGGCAACATAGGCGATCGGAGCTCGGGTGAATGCTCGGCGGCACGGCGGAGGCGGCGGTGGAAACCCTAGGGTTTCCCTTCGGCAGAGACAGAGGTAAGCAGTTTTTTTTTCCCGGGACACGTGCAGGTCACGTGATCCTACGATTTTTTTTTTTGAACCTTAACGGGTTTGGGTTAACGGGCTTGGGTTTTCGGTTGCAACCCGCTCCGATAACCGTGAAGTTGAGCACGTGCAGGTCACGTGCAAATATATTTTTTTTAATGACTCGCTGGACTCGGGTTACCGGGTTGTGGGTAACGGGTTTAAGACTTCCCCATTACCTGGCTTCTTCTTCAACCTCCCGACCGATTCGGGAGGACAATTCGGTCTCTTCGGCGGTGGTTGCGGAACGGCCGAACGGCATGGCGATGGAGTTCGCGGCTGCAGCTCCGTGGTCGGCGGTGACAGGCGGCGGCCGAACGTGGTGGCGGCCGGATTTCTCCTATGTGCAGTGGTCGGCGGGTGCGTCGATAGTTCCGAGGGACAGGGCTGAAAATAGAGCGGCAACGCTCTTCTTCTTTCCGGCAGTGGGATTCACTCGTGGCCCGTCAGCACACTCCGGTGTCCGTGGTCGGGGTATCCCGTAGAGCTCGTGCGCCAACCGAAATTCGGGGATCTGGCGCTGCTCCGCCATACACCGGCGGGGTTTTCTGTGGAAGGCGAAGCGGCCGCCGGCGTTGAAGCAGGGGAGGTGGAACACGGCGAGGGTACCACGATTGATGGTGGTGTCGGGCATGATGACAGGTGGACGGGGAAGACCAGCCGTAGAGATCTCTCCGTTCTTCTTTTTTTTTTTTGTGAAGCTGACAGAGGGAAAGAAGAAGGAACCGAGAGAGGCCCGGTGAGCCAGGGGTTGTTCCCCTCTGTCCCTTCTTGTGAGAACCGAGAGAGCGAGAGACCCCTTTTTTGGTGAGCAGAACTGACAGAGGGAGGGGCCCTGTTCTTGTTGTTGGTGGGAACCGAGGGAAAGGAAGACTGTTGTTAGATCGGGGCTTTGGCAATAGAAGCAAAACTGATTTGCTCTGATACCAAGTTAGTGTAGGACTAATCCCGGAAGTGGTGACTGTCACGCTGCTATCAATGTTGACTGCTGTAATGGTAGAATGTGAAAACAGAGGAAGGGGAGGAAGAGTAGGAAGAGAAGAAGGGAGGGAAACCGGCAGAGAGAAGAGGGAGAAAAGGAGAGGAAGAAGAATGAGAAGGAAGAAGAGAGAAGAGGGAAACGTGGGGAAAGAAATTCTTAATTCTTCATTAAACCCTAATCATCAAAAATAGTTCCCTATATATAGGGCCTAAATACACAATTTGCATAAATTTCCTTACACAGAACTAAATCCTAATAAGCCCACAAATAACACAAATAAGCCTTAAATACAAATAAGCCCAGAAATAAAAATAAAGTAAATACGCAAATTAAATGGTGGCCTAGCTGATGTCCCCATCAATGAGCAATGACAGACACACAAGAAGATAATCTAGACAAAACAGGATTTTCTTTCAATCACATTCGGGAAACAGAGGAGAACAGAGGGATGCCTTAGTGGATTATGAGAAATTATCGACATAGTATTTCAACCTCTATTACTCTTATGCAATGAAACCATTGCTGCTAAATATCGAAAGGGACTCTAAGCAGACAAATAAGGAGGAACCTAAATTTTCGGCAAGTTGCGGAATAGTATTTCAACCTCTATTACTCTCCCCTTTCCGCTTGATTCTTTCTGGTACAAGAAGCAGAAATGAAGAATCTGAACTATATCCCCTGTTTGTGAACGATCTCTCCGACTCGCTGCTATTGGAGAAACCATGTTCGTCTACGATTCCAATGGATAAACTCTCTCCTTTCCGCTTGAAACTCTCCCCTTTACACTTGATTTTTTCTGCTACAAGAAGCAAAAAAGGAGAGTCCGGGCCATATCCCCTGTTTGCGAACGATCTCCCCGACTCGCTACCAATGGAGAAATCCTGTTTGTCCACGATTCTAATAGAGAAACTCTCCCCTTTTCGCTTGAAACTCACCCTTTTCCGTTCGATATTACCTGCTACAAGAAGGAAAGAAGAATCCGAACCAATATTCTCCTGTTTGCGGTCGATTTCCCAACCGATTCCACGTTTTCAACCATTACGGCAACGAAAGGGCAACTTCGGAAAAAAAAACAAAACAAACCTCTGTTATGGACCGGTAATTAAGATTATCTCTAATCTTGGACCGGAAAGCTTGATTTGGGTCAATGGGGACTTAGCGTTATACTGTAGTCAAGGGGAGGATCGGGAATTAATTTACGCTAAATTATATATACAAATGTGGATTAATTTTTCAGTTTTTCATTCCAAAAATAACTCTAATCACATTATTAGATTAAAGATTTAAGATAAAAAGAATCATACTAAAGGAACTTTTTCTGAACGTGGAGATCAAACTATCCTAGGATTTTTATGATTAATTATATTACAATAGGAGTTTTATTTTAGAAGATTCCAAATTTGTAAAGTTTATTGAACATTGCAAAATTAAAAAAAAATATTTAGATAAAAATAACATACAAATGCTAAACAATTTGATTGCGAGTCATATTAGTAAATTTTTAAATTGGATTGAAAACATATAATAGCAAAAGTAAAAACATATCATGACAAATAAATCTTGGGAAAAATTTCATGAAAAAGGCCCATTAGTGCTTAACATACACCTAAAATCTCTAGATGTCATGCATTTTAATTACATGTGCATTATAACTAGTACATACAAACACCTTATACTTTTTTTTGTTCCGTAACATTTTCTACATTATCAATCTAGGAGAAAGCTATTTCATTAATATTATTTTTGCAAATGCATCCTGCATCTATTTACCAATTTCAACTAAAACAATAATATATATGAACAAAAGTTTAATTTGTCTGTTCTCAAGCATCCGGCTCGTCCGTTTTGAGCCCTGCAGCCTTGACCGCCTTGCCTATCCGCAAGCTACGCTGGTACCTGTACGAGCAATACAAGGTTATTGACGCATTCCGCCTTCGTTTCCACTTCCCCCGCCTACTCTCTTTCCTTCATCTCTCTTCCCCCTCTTCCTCCTCTAGGCAGCAGCATCTTGATCGGTTTGTTCAATTCAGACCGAGATCCTCCACAAAAATGGCTTGCATGGTGATCCAGAGCTGGACCTTGTCCACCCTCGTGGGGGCATACCTCGACCTGGCCCTCGCCTACCTCTTCCTTTGCGCCTCCGCCCTCACCTTCTTTGCGTCCAAGTTCTTGGCTTTCTTCGGCCTCGCCTTGCCATGCCCATGCAATGGCCTCTTCGGCCAGCCACGCTGCCTCCAACGCCTCCTCGTCGACTACCCTCCCAACAAAATCGCGGCGGTCCACATGTCTCTGCGCAGACGATTCCCCTTTGATTGCCCTCACTGCAACCACGGCTATGACGTCGGCTTCTTGACAGATGGCGGCGCGGAGGAGTCGAGTGGATCCACTTCTGACGATACCCTCAACTCCAACAAGAGAGCCTCCCAAGAAGATGTCAAGGATGAGGGGTGTCTTTTTGGAGAGAGGCCACCGTCGTCCCCTCACCGGCGGCGATGCCGGAGGCCTCCTCTCAGTCCCCGAGCGAGGTCTCCCCGAGCCTCGCCCACTCCGCCACCGCACTTGGCGGGTTGCCAAGGGGAGGTCAATCCCCGTATGTCCTTCAGCATCGATGGCCAGGTCCAACTGGGAGTGTCTGAAGAGAGAGATGGTCTTCACCTTTACGGTGAGTATAAATATTTATTCTCAACTTCCATATTGATGACATACAACAAAATTTCCATCACAAAAAATTGAAATAGCATATATAAGGTACATGTACAAGTCAACAATTTTAGTATATATTTCTTGATATAAATTTGGCAAGTTATCTTGTACTCCATTGTAGGTGAATGCATTGGATTAGACAAAGGAACTGCTTCTGATACTGAATGTAATTTTATGGAGAAGGACGCATCGGCTGGCGGTCAAGAGGTAAGTGGATCTGAGGGAAATGTGACTACTGTTACAAGAAATTTGCAACGGGCGCTTAAAAAAGAGCAGTCTGCTCATGCTGCCCTCTCTGTGGAATTGAAGAAAGAGAGGAGCGCTGCTGCTACAGCTGCGGACGAGGCCATGGCAATGATACTGCGCCTCCAGAAGGAAAAGGCGGAAATTGAGATGGAAGCTCGGCAGTACCGAAGTATTGTTGAAGAGAAATCTGCTTTCGATGGAGAAGAGATGGTGATTCTTAAGGAGATCATTGTGAGGCGGGAAAGAGAGAATCATGTCTTAGAGAAAGAAGTTAATGCTTATCGGCAAATGATACTTAGTGGTGGCGAGCAGCAAGCTGACATTGATCTGCATGATATGACACAGCTGATGGAACAGAAGCCTGGTTCTTCATCTGAGCCATTGGATGACCCTATGCAACAGATCAATGCATCTGTTGACAAGAAGGAAGAGGTGAACAGTATGTTCCACGAGGCGGATGATACTGGGCCTTTGGTTGGTGATAGGCAAAACTGCACTACTGGTTTTGGCAAAGAATGCATGTTTGAAAATAACTTAGGCCATTCAATTCATGGGTATGTTGAGCAGGATGATGAAATGAAGTGGCTTCAAGAAGAAATCTTGGCTCGTAGAGATGAACAGAACATCGAAATCCAGGAGAAGGGCATGGTGGCATTGCACGAGGTTACCTCTCATTTGACTGATGAAGATGGTGCAAGGATAAGAGAAATTGAGATGAGACTTCCTTTAGGTCAATTAGATAGGGAGAAAGGTCAAAATTCTTGTCACAGACGTAGTGGTTTAACTCAGTCTGAGGCTGAAGTATGTATCCATGATGTACATGTCATTGAAGACAAAACCCATTTGGGGGACAAGAGATATTTAAGGGAAAGAGGTGTACCTCGGGATGATAATGTGAAGAATGAACTATATCGAACTAGGTCTGTTGATCGTTCAACTAGCAACAAAGCTACAGGATGGGGTGCTGGGAAACTAAACATTTGTAGAAGTTGCTCAGATGTAACACAGATGGGGCAAATGATGGGCGGTTTTTGTGAGAAAGCTTCATGCTTTGATTTGAGGAGGCGTTCCGTGTCTGCAGTTGACTATGAAAGGTTTATACTAGAAAGTGAAGTTGAGCTCTTAAGGGAAAGACTAAAGATCATACAACAAGGAAGAGAACAGATGAGCTTTTCTATAGAGCGCAAGAAGGAATCTGACCAGTTGCCGTTCTCGAAGGAAATATCACGTCAACTTCAAGAGCTCAAGCAAGTACCAAAACCTGAAAAAAGGTTTCGCCAGGCTTCTTTGCCACCTAAATCATCCAAGGTACGGCATTAATGTTCAAGCCTGTTTTTTGTTTTTTAAATTTTTAATCTGAAGATTCATTGGACTAAGTTGCCAAAGCTGCCTCTTTCTCTATCTTTTCCATTGGGTGTTATTCTGGCATCTGTACATGCTGTATTTTGTCTTGGCTTTATTAGTCACAGATATATATAGGTGGATTGTTGACGCAGCTATTTATCTATTTAAAATACAAGTTTGAGCCCCTTATGAATCATCCATTCATGCAGCACTATCATCTAGGAGCTGTTCATGCACATCTTGCATTTGGCCTGATATTTGGCACGACAACTGGTTGCTAAGTAGTAAAATGCAGTGGTCGCATTTTATGGGTTATCCTCCTATAAAGGGCTATGGAATTAGGCTGTCATGAAGATCTCATGTTTGTTTTCGAATTGGCACGATTAGGCCTTCCGTGTAAAGCATATTTAGCTGACCTTCAGCTTGAGATATTGACATAAACATTATTTCGAGATGAACTTGCACTATATTTTTATCTGAGCTTGCAAAATGCCTAGCTCACTAATATTTGGATGAATAAGGCTTAATATTTGTCCATACACATAGATGCATCTTTATATATCCATGTACATATATATATGTATACTTCTATGTAAATATTTAATACAAAAGCATGTATATACATGCATATAAAGATATTTGATGGGTTGTTGTTTGTCTGTGTTTATGTTTTTATGTATGCATGCATGTAACAGGTATTTTTGTTAAAAGTATGAAAATAATCTGAGCTACTGATGAATAGCTCAAGCTTCAAGCTTGTTTCATTAGAAAACAAGCAAGATCAAGCTGTCATATTGGAAGATCCCCCAATAGACAAAACAAACTCAAACAAAGTAGGGAAGCCTAATTGCTTTCGTCAGGGAGATGGAAAGGTATAAAATAAAATACTGAAGTATAGTGGGTGAAGAGAAGAGAAAGGAGAGCAACTGAATCCGATCTCTCAGAGGAAATAAAAATCGAATAAGTAGCATAGTCTTCATTAGAAAACCTACCCTGATTTTTTTTTGTTTTACTCTAGCCAAAATGGAGAAAACTAATTGCCATCATAGTGTTCAAAGGAAGCTTCCCATGCCTGGAAGGACATTAATTCTGTAAGATCTGTGTTCTTCTCGAGCGTCAAATTTGTGCCTGGAGATGGGAAGCAGATTGGCTTCTGGTTCGATAGGTGGATAGGAGTGGAGTCTCTTCAAAACTATTTCCCGGCCCTATTCATTATGATGGTCAATCCAACTATGACAGTTGCTTAAGCACTGGGCTCAGGGAACCTTCTCGGTCTCTTCCATATCCCCGTCTCTTCGAGAAGTATGGAAGAGTTTGTGCAGCTAGAAAGTCGTATGAGAACAGTAAACCTCAACAATAGGCCTAAAAAAATAGAATGGTTGTGGTGTACTTCGAAGGAGTTCTCAGTCAAGAAGTGTTACAGGTTCTCCAGACATGGGGGTCTTCTATCTTAGTTTGCAGCTGTAAATTGGAAACTACCCTTACCCGAAAAGGCGAAATACTTCAACTGGCTGACTTACAACAATAGGATTCTAACAGCAGAGAATCTGAGAAAATGCAAATGGAACTAATGGCCCCTCCCATTGCCCTTTATGCAGCAAGGAAGAAGAGACAGTAGACTATCCGTTTGTCAAGTGTGAAATCACTCAACTTATCTGGCAAAATACATCTCCTAAGTTATCCTCACAGCCAAGCCCGAGTTCATACAAAGAGAGGCGGACAGATTGGAGAAAGGCTATAGTTGGTGCCAAAATCCAGACCGACTATAGTGGCCTCGAGGGCACCAATCAATCCATGGAGAGATGCTAATCTGTATACAAAAAGAAGAGAAAGGCTCATTGGATTGGCTCCGATCAGACCTTCCAATGCTTAAGTTAATATGCGCTTTGGAATAACGGTGAAAAATAAAAAGAAAAAATATAAGAGAAAATATTAGAGTAGTCTGCATGAATTGCTTGACTTGAATTGTTCGGCCTAAAGTGCTCAGTCTGGAGAGCTCGACCTGGATTGCTCGTCTTGGAGTGCTCGGCTTGGATTGCTTGTCTTGGGGAGATCGGTAGCTTGGCCTCAATTGATAGCTTGACCTTGGCTTAGTAGCTTGACCTCGGGCTCGGCAGCTTGGCTTCGGCTTGGTAGGTCGGCCTCATCATGATAGCTCGGTTTGGCTTGGTAGCTTGGCCTTCCGAGCTCATATTGATTAGAATGAATTTGATTAGACTGATTTTGGTTGGCTTTCTAGTCGGCGGTCGCACATCCTATGCACACGACATTGGTTTCTCGGTTGGCATGAAAGGGCAGCATTTAGGGACTCGTGTCCTATGCAGAGAGAAGGCGATGCTCGAGGGTAGTTGCTGAAGAGCAGTCAGATGCAAAGGGAGTCATGAGAGCTTGAGAGTCTCTTCTTATGAGCATCTGCCCATGAGAACTTGAGAGGCTCTCTCCGCCTGTGCTTGAGAGCCTCTCTTTACGAGTCTCTTGCCAAGAGAGCCTATCATCATAAGAGCTTGATAGCTTCTCCTTAGGCGAATCTCGCCATCTATGCTTGGGAGCCTCTAGTCGTTCCTCCCCACTACCTTTGGGATCCCTTAGCCCTATTTAATAGAGGAGCGAGCATGGATTTATTATAATTTGGAGGCAAAAATCAAGAGATTGCTAAAACCTCCTTTTTTATTTGGATTTAAATTTGTCATAATCTCCTTCCTTGTTTGGACTCCGCCAAGAATTCAAATTTTTTCAAATTCAAATCTTTTTAAAATGCTTGCCATGTACCCATCTACGATAGGGGGAGGTTGGTTTTAGGCCATATCACATGCCCCCCTACTTTTGAGCCCTTACTATTTTCTCTAACTCAGGCGAAGAAAGTAATCAAGTTGCTCATGGATGCACTGACAGTAAAATTGTTGCCGAAGACACTCAGATTTGGCATAAAAGAAATTGGGATATGTCCTCATTTTCCACAAATGACAATATTCTATGGATGTCAAAATCCTTCCCAACTATAGTGTCCTAAAGGGCATCAATCAATCCATAGAGAGACGTTGATCTGTACACAGAAAAAAGAGAAAGGCTTGCCAGATTGGCTCAAGTCAGAGCTTTGGAATAACAGTAAGAAATAAAAAAAAAATAATAGAGAAAAGATTAAAGTAATCTGCCTGGATTGTTTGGCCTGAATTAATCGGCTTGGAGTGCTCGGCTTGGATTGCATGGCCTGGAGAGCTCGACCTAGATTGCTCAGCCTAGAGAGCTTGGTAGTTTGGCCTCAGTGCGTTGACTCGGCTCTTGGTGCACTAACTCGACCTTTGTTGCGATAGCTCAGCCTCGATATGGTAGCTCAGCCTTGAGCTCGGTAGCTCGGCCTCAGCTCGGTCCCTCGACCTTGGTGCGGTAGCTTGATCATGGCTTGGTAGCTTGGCTTTTTCAGCTCGTCATGATCGGCTAGGTTTTGATCGGCCATTTGATCAATGGCCGCACATCCCATGCACATGATGCCAGAGCAACCTCCAAGGACTCACATTCTAGTTTTCAAGGACAAGCATCCTATGCAGAGAAAAGCTAGATCTCCAGGGCAGGCATGGAAGAGGAGTCGGATGCAAAAGTAGCCATGAGAGCCTGAGAGTCTTTTCTTGGGAGCTTATTGCTATAAGAATTTGAGAGCCTCTTCTCGAGAGCCTCTTGCAATGAGAGCCTCTCGCCAACTATACTCTAGTGCCTCTTCTTATGAGAGCTTGTTATGATGAGAGAGCCTCCCACGATGAGAGGCTCTCGCCAACTATACTTGAGTCTCTTCTTATGAGAGCATGATGAGAGAGCCTCTCATGAACTTTCCTCTCCCCAGACTAATCACTTTCCTTGTTTAGACCCCATCAAGAATTCAAACTTTTCTAAGTTCAAATCTTTTTAAAATGTTTATCATGTGTCCGTCTACGACAAGAAGGTCAGTTATAGGCCAAATCAGCTATTAATGGAAAGGAAAAGAAAAAAAGCATGGGTATGCTTTTCTAGGTTTGTGTGCGTGGAGGGAGAGGAGCAATTGGGTGTTCAGGTTTGAAGCCAAGGTAGCTGCTGGAGCACTTAAACAATGCCTATCCCTGCTAAGGAACTGAAAATCCAAAGAACCAGTATTGGAACTTTTAAGACAGGTCAAGTTTGAATAGCCAGGCTAGTTCTTCTTGGATGGCTTCATCCTTAGTTCTACTACTCCCCCATCTTAGTCTTATGTAAAAACAAGAAAAAAAAATTCTTTCTGCCTGGATGATGGCTTCACCATCTGGCCAAATACTCATTTTCTTCTCCTTTCTTTCTGTAACAACAAGATCTACCTAGCGAATAACCGATGTGGGACTAAACACACACCCGCACGGATCCTCACACTTTCCTCTGTACAAACTCTGTACATTCACATATAAATAAATGAAGGGTGGTATAGCCTCCCGTTTCATCAAAAAAGCTCATTCTCCATTGTTGTGCAAAGAGACTAGATCTAAAGATAGCAAAGCAAATAAAGAAAGAGAACATGGCTATGACCTATGTCCACAAGCAGAGATGATTGAAGAAAGCTTCACTAAAAGTGGAGAAAGTATAAAGAGAAGAAAACCCCAAATTACGGAATCTCTCAATCTCACAAGCCCCCGAAAATACCATAAATAAATGTTTAATACCAAAAGCTCTAGGATAGGAAAGTATCCCTTTTAACAAGTCTATTCTCTAAATACAAGACACAATATTATAAAAATTTTGTCCAAAGAGCAATGAGATCCGAGGCACAAGAATTATTTTAAGATGCTCAAGAAATTCAGTCAAATTAAACACAAAAACTTTAATGGTAGGAAGTGATGACAAAGGACTTCATTGCTGGCCAGTTTCTTTTCTTTACGTTTATCAGTGTTATATTTTTCCTTCGGAGAGCAGCCAAAGGAAAACCTTAATTTTCTGTGCTGCCAAAGTTTTCTAGATCAACTTAACCAGGAGATAATAAACCTCTATTATTTAAGATACGACAGTTATTTTCTTGCTGAGAATAAGTCAGGTCTACTACATCTTCAGTTAGGTCTCTCAACATGTGGGATAAGAAGAACATGATGCCACTTATCGATAAGATCAATCAAATCTGTTTATAAGGAAACAAAAATTGGAATAAAAAGTTGAAAATAGAACAGTTATTAATAGGAGAAATCTAATATTCCACTTTGGCATCCTTCTTGTTAGCAGACTCAGAGTTGAGGGATAAATTTCAGAGGTGCATCCATAATCCAAATGTCATCTCACAATCTAATGGAGAGCCAATATGAAAAAATGTTATGCACTTTCCAAAGACTTCTCTAGAAAGGAGAAGCTTGAGTTTTGAAGTTACCAGACATCGGATTCAGTTGTCACCAAGTTTAATATTGTTTGTGTCTCACAAAGTCCCTCCAGGTTTTGTTTCGGCTCAAGAAGAAGCATCTTGAAATTCTGCAAGCCTTTGAACCCCAGCCCTCCATACTTCCCAGCTAACCAAGCAAGCTCGACCAGAAATATTTTCAATTTGTTCCAAAAGAATGTTTTCCAAAGCTTGTTGATCCTATAAATTTTCAGCTTTTGGGAAGGTTTAAGAGATGGTGTCCATAGGCAGGGAGGGTTGATAACGACCAGGAGAGAAAAGTCTACTTTCCAGCTAGATAATTTTTTGTGAATTAAAGGATTCCTATCCCCTTTTTTAAGTCTAGAATGTGAAATGGAAATCCAACATAAATAACAGGAGTAAAGCCTTCATACAACCCAATAGCCTTGCATCATGCCCATCCATGGTTAACTCTAAATCATAGAAAATTAATATGAAGAGAAGCCTAGATACAAGCCAACATCATTGCAGCAGTTGGCCATCAACCTTATAGTGCCATTAGGTAAACCACCTGATTATTCTGAAAATTGATTTTTAACTTATCACAAGTTCATATGAGCATTGATGTTGGCAGCAGTAGGTGATGAAAATGTTAATTTAATAGATTCAATTTATTTGTCACACAACTGACATGATGCAATTGTCTTGGAGCACGTAATGTTGAATAGTTAAACTAAAGTTTACAAGTTACCATGTTACATTTTGGGAGTAACATTTTGTAAGGGTAAACTTAGAAATTGAGGCAGTAGGAGTGCCATGAAAGTAGTATTAAATATAATAAATGCACGAAGTCATTTCCTAAGTACGATGAGGGAGTCAGAGTCATTCCTAAAATTGGTTCTTTTATCCTCAGTAAAAGATGCCATATCCCTGTATTTTGCAAAGGGAGTAGTCCCAAAAAATCCTTAAGTCAATATATAAATATATGATATATATATATTTCTTCGCATTGAGGTTTATTTTGGGTTAACTTAATGAATGTCTCTTGGAGTCTCCAAGAAGTCCTGCCTTTCAGAGTTTGACATTGTGTCTCATAGAGTCTTGTGCTGTATCTTTTGGGTTACAGACTTACAGTAATGCAATTATGTAAAAGGTATTTGAACGGTCATATTGTATCTATATAAATCTTAATAATCAGTCATTTTGTGTGTGGGCACGAAGTAATGGAATGAAAAATATTAGTGATTTCTCTATTATTCTCTTCTACTCTCGACCTTAATCTTAAAAGGGTGACTTAGAATTCTATTTGATTCCACCATCCCCAACATGTACGAACCCAAATTTAATAGATTTGAATTATTTAAACCATAAATCGGATTTGGTATTTATCTATGCTAGATAATTAAGACTTCATCTTTTGTTTGTTTGATGCAAAAGTAGGGGCCTCAAAAAGATATGATTGTGCAGCACTGGGTACATTAGATGTTGTAGAATGATCATATTTTGGATTTTCATTTCACTATTTATCAACCATTTACACCACAGGATCAAGTTTCCAATCCTATAGGCGGGCCCCCTTCAACCAGATTACTTTACTAGCTAGAATTCATTCTTCAACAGTACAGGAACTGGTTTAACAAAAGGAGGGGGACAGCGTAAGTGAGCGAATGTGTGTAAGCCCAGTCAAAGATTCCTATTCTAGGCGGGGCGGGCCATCCACCTTCAAATGGTTGCTCCGACCTGAGCCTCTCTTTTTATGCTTTAGTCGTAAAGGCGAACTTTCTATGCTGACCCCAGTTGAAGTGCTCCTTTTGGAGCTCTTCTATTCTTTCCAATAGGTACTTCAAAAAGTCCTCCGAGGAAGTATCGATAGCTAGAGTATCTTTAATATCCGAAATGAAGGACTCTTTTCGTTGTCTTTCATATCCGATATTAAAGAGAACACATAGCTCTCTCTTTACTCTCTCTCGAAGAGGATGGGGCTCCCTTTGATATTAAGCTATGATCTCTTTTCTCTCTCTTGAAGTTCCCACAAAGCGGTGTCTCGGAGTTGTCATATTCCTATTAATGATTGTGACAGCTTTTATAGGATACGTACCACCTTGGGGTCAGATGAGCTTTTGGGGAGCTACAGTAATTACAAGCTTAAGGTCCTTTTTTATTTAAGCTTCAGTTTGTTATAACCCATTTTTTTCTTTCTTTCAAATGAGTTGGCTTGAGGCCTTCCTTTGTAAAAACCCAATTCTGTAAATCCAGCGTGGGGCGCGGAAGGTTTTGATCCTTTTGTTCCGGGAGGAATAGCCTCTCATACCTATTGATTTTGCACCTTCTAACATCTCGAGACGATAATTTGCTCGTCACGTTCCTTCGCTGCTCTTTCCTGGATTCTTGGTCGATTTCTCTTAACATGCATGTACAAATGTGGATCTATGAACATGTATAAGGCTAGAGGTATATATGCATTGACCTTATCATCTGTCAAGTATCTTTCTCGTTATAAGGGAGAATATTATTTCGGGGGAACTCCAAATCATGTTGCCAATGAGCAAGGAGGAAGAATATATCTTCAAAGTTTTACAAGAAATTCCTTCAGGGTGGAACTTTCTAATACCAGATCTAATAAGATTGGTGCTTGGATTATTGTTGGAGACTTCAACATCATCATACTTGAATCCAAAAGAAAAGGTTATCTTTGCAGCTGAAATTCCATGCCAAGTTTCAATGATTCCACCAATGATGTATTAATATCTTAATGGCTTCCCAGTTAATTATAGGACATTTACTTGGTTTGGGAAAAGAGAACATCCTTTCTGTTAAATTAAGGGTACTTTAATAACTGTGTGAGACGCATTTAATCGGACACTGGAACAAGCATGACCTTGGTCGTCTCGAGAACCATAAGGATCTTGTGAAAGCAATATTGCGGATATCGAGGTTAGAGATGCTGATGTACTGGGCTTGTGGCCCAAGATCAAAATTACCTTTAAGGAAGACTGGAATAATCTCAGGTGAATTCTAATTAGTAGGCACGGAAGTCCCATGCAAGGTGGACTCAGAATATTGATTATAATTAAGGCTGCAAATGAGTTAGACCTAGTTTCGTATTTGGGTCTTGATGTTGGACCTAAATTCAATCCACTAGAAGATCTGGTCAGGTATGATCGGCCCCATGAAATTTTTTTTAGACCTAGCAAATTGTTTGAGTAGGGTCTACTCAGAGTCAGGTTCGGGTTTTGCTGTATCACAACTATGGATCGTTCCTCTCCCTCTAACTCAGAATGAATGGATAACAAATCTATGTACAATGCTTGACAGTGTGTAAAGCACCCGAATCTCTTGCCTTTGCCATACCACCCCTTGACTTATCTAATAAAACAATCAAAAAATCTTGAAGTATAGCTTATTCTGATAGCAATACTGAAAAAAAGAGTTATTGACAATGCACATCAACAGATGAGCTTCATTGAACTCCAACACCAAATAAAGAATCACAAGATTGTTAGTATTTTTCACTATAAGCATATATTTTACTCCATATGATCGACAATTTAGTTCTTGGTTTCCATTACATCACCCGAATAGTTTGTGAATTAGAGTTGCAAAACTGATTCTAACAAATTTTGAAACAAATGAAGGAGAAATAAAAGATGGGAGAGACTTACAATAGCATAAACCAAGTTAGTGTTGGGAGAGGAGAGCAGTAATGAGTTGAGGGTGAGATACGAAGTGGCAAGATTTGATAGCATCCCATCTCAACCAATGGTCGAGCCTAATGATGCTTCGTATTTTGGCGGCCTCCACCTCTAGTTGTAGCAACTCTCGGGTTCAGTTGGGCGTCACCACCATCTTAGCCGTTGGTTTCCCTTTCTGAGAAAGCCATCATTGATTTCTTTCTTTCCTTCCACAGGTAGGCTCACTCGGGAGGGAAACGGTTGAGGCCATTGGGATTTAAGAGGTCGGCAATGGGTTCGGTATTTAGGGTTTCAAAATGGAAAGGGATAATCAGACTTTAGGACCGAGGTCGGGGGTTGGGAGTGTAGAAGTTCGAGTCACTCCTTTTATACCATTCATGGGTCAATTGGATTTAAGTCGGATTGGGTCGAATAATAAATAAAAACACCAAACTTTGACCTAGAAACTATATGATCTGATCGAGTCAAGTTAGGTCAAAGTTCTATAAACCCAAACCCTATCCAAAATATTGAGTAGGTCCAATTTTCAAACCTGACCCAGCCCTATAAGTCATTAAATTCGGATCGGATTAGATTGGGCTGGGTCACAAGTGAACCCAACCTATTTGCAGCCTTAATTGTAATTCTAATTATTTCCATTGAACTACCACCATATTAGGTCTAAATGTAACGAGATCGATACCGTCATTGATGCTGATGGTTAATGGATGTCAAACTTATGGAAGATCAATGATGAGCTGAGGATTTGTCATGTAATGATTCCCATGATGGCTTTGCTCGAGATTGGTCTCCTCCAATTATGCTTTATTCAAGACCTCATCAAGCATATTACACCCTTTGGTCGATGGACTGGGGTTGTATCTTCCATGTGAAAGAAGGTTTGACTTTCTTTCACATGAACCCACTGGTCGACCATCTCGCGAATGTCTGATTCATCCCACCTACCCTCTCGACATCAAGTGGATCCAATCTTGGTATGTCTCGACCCATTCCGGTAGCCTTAATGGCCTGATCTCGATGAACCGCTCCGGATTGAGAGTGTTGTCTCATAGGAGGAGGTGGCAGTGGTGGAGGAGTTGTGATGGTGGCAGTCAGAGGAGGCAGCATCGCTCTAGAACTCGATCTAGCAAGGGCCTTGCCAGCTATGGGGTCGAGCCTCCAGCAGGTGGATAGCGGGGGATTGTTGGAGTTGAAGGGATGGAAGTGGAGAGGAGGGGAAGGGGAGCAGCATGTGGACCCATAGAGGAAGAAATTGGGAGGAGCTCTCAGGAGGGCGAAGAACTCTTTTCTTTTCCTTTTTCCTGCTAAAGTGGCCAATCCTATTATCCATTTGGCAGGTTGTTATTGGTCCGATGTACCAACTCACTAGGGATATGATATAATTTCTCTTGGTAAGGGGCAGTCCACTTCTATCAGTGAGAATCTATGGGCTACAGATATTCCTTTCAAGAGAAATCCCACATTAACATTAATACCTATAGTTGGATGGAGAAGCTGGCTCTGAGCTCTCTTATAAATAATGGACACTAGAAGCTAGCTGATCTTCAAAATTTTTGTGCCCCTAGATTGTTACAAATTATCTTAGCTAAGCCCGTGACAATGACTCATGTTAAGGATCATTAGTCTCCTGATTTTAAAGGCAAAACTAGCATAATTTTTAGTTGGAAGTTGGTGGACCAGTTCAACTGCAAAGCAACATGCACGGAAGTGTATGTATTGCATTCTTTTTCACTCATAAATTTGGTAGGGAATCCTTCGCTCAAACAGTTAAAGATCTCAAAGCAATCCAAATCCCATCATTTATTCACCTGCACAAATCACAAAATGAGCAGTGGATGATTGAATGGTGGATGGGCATGAATGAAGGTAAATCGTTCTTTCACACGAAGGATACAATTACGATCCATCGGGATGGGGATAGGGGTTGTATCTTTGATGTGAAAGAAGGATTCACCATCTTTTGCATGAATCCACTATTGGATCAGCCAATGCACATATCTCAAAGTGCTCCAAACTCTATCATTCATTTGGCTGCACAGATCTCAAAGAACTCTGAAGTCGATCATGCATAGATCTCAAACTGACCAGGGGCCGATCCAATAGTCGATTTGTGTGAAGGAAGGTAAATCCTTCTTTCGCTCGAAAGATGCAAACCACATCCTTAGGATGGTTGGGATAAGCTCTAGGCTCTTAAAGTTGCTCAAGGATTTGTACTTTTCTTGGTATGCTCTTTGGGGTGGACTCCCTACTGTTAGATGTATGCCCTAGAAGCCAATCTGGCTGACACATTGTTAATTCTAGGGACATAATTTTGTACTTGACTATTTATTATTGAATAAATAAAAGGCATCTTTTCATTCATATTATTTATGTGTCTATGAATCGTTCAAGAAATTAATAAGATGATGATGCATATTCTCAAGAGTTGAGAATTTGAGCCATGTATCATTGGTGATTAATTTTTAAATGCTCCTGATCAATGGATCATCACGAGGACGGTGATCGATCCGATTAGTGCACAGATCACTTTCCTTCTGGATAGACGAGACTTGAGTCCACAGTGTAGGGACACTAAAGTGATAATGCAGGTGCTTGTTAGAGAACAAGGGTACTGAGCGTGACCAAGACAAGAAGTCACTTGGATGTCTATCCACTCGTCAGTGACTTGCTTGATGTTGCAGTAGTGTGACTGGTCCTTTGACCTGCGGTGCTTCGGCTACTCACAGTGAGGTTATTGTAGTTTGATTGCACATATACATGGTCTCTAGCCATATGGGTCCATTCAGTGTAGATTGGCTACAGTAAGTTCACTGTAGGAGTAGGGTATGCACCTATAAGGAACCTATCGACCTTGATAGATAAGGAGAGATCCTATGTGATTTATAAGACTGAGTTCGTAAGACCTCGGCCGGGGCAGTATGCACAGTGGAGAAAGAGTTTTCCACTCTCGAACTTAAGTCGAATAAACCTTCACATATGACAGACGATGGGGTTTGACGAGTTGCCCATGACCTCCGTCCTGTAGGGATCCACGATAGTAGGACTGTATCACATGATAACTGCACCTAGAGGTTCATCATTCTATTCTACTGGGTAGCCACTACATGCTGCTAGGTGTCACTGGTGGATAGTGGGACTCACAGGGATTATCTCGATGATCAATAAATCCTAATGAGTAGAGTTGGAATCGTTCCAATCCATTGAAAGGAGTTTTCAATGATATTGTGATAGAGATCATAATATATCTCACTACCAGTCAGAATAGAACCTATGGGGTCACACACACTAGAAGTATTGACCGATTCGATGGTTGAAAAGTGATTATGAATCACGAGTAATCAAGTCGATTGATAAATAAGTTGAAGAAGGAACAATGAGAATTAATTAATTGGACTTGAAACAAGAGTCCTACTTCGAGTAGGATTCCTAGAGTCCTAATTGGATTAGGACTGAGAATCCTAGTTGGAGTAGGACTGGGATTTCTACTTGGAGTAGGATTCCTACAATCCTAATTAGATTAGGATTTTGAATTCATCTTTGGATTCCTACTTAGAATAGGATTCCTAGAAATCCTAATTGGATTAGGACTTCGGATTCAAATAGAGTCCTAATTGGATTAGGACTAAAATTAAATATGTCCTAATTTGGATTAGGGTTTCTTAAGTCACAATTAATTATTAATCTAATGAATCAATAAGACTCCTAATTGGATTAGGATTGAAGAGTTCAATTGAGTCAAAATTGATTTAAGTTCTAATTGGATTAGGACTTACCTAGATTGGATCCAAATTGGTTCACCCTTGGGCTAAGCCTAATTGGATTAGGGCTTGACCACATTAGGGCATCCCAATCCTTACTTAATAAGGATTAGGGCAACCATGAAGGAGGGGCTCACGCCCCTCCTCCTTTGATCCTTTGGTGCGGCAACAAGAGGGGCCGGCGCCCCTCTTGGTAATACATCAAGGGCTCCTAACTTGTAGGAGCCCTAGATGGTTATAAAAGGAGGGCAAAGGGGGCCGGCGCCCTAAGTGATTCTTCTCCCCTCCTTGCAGCCGTAGCCACCCTCTCCCCTCTCCTTGGTTCAGCCGCAAGCAAAGGGAAGAAAAGAAGAAGCCTTGGCGGCCTCCTCCCCTTCCCTTCCTTCATCCAATGCAGGGAAAAGAAAGGCTGCAGTAGGGGCTTTGGTTCTTCTTCAAGATCCCTCCTTCTTCTTCCTCCTCTCAAGCACAATCAAGGGTTGACTGAAAGAGAGGAAATCAGCCATCAAAAGAAGTCTTTGCAAGGGAGCTAGCACCCCGGGAAGACTAGAGAGCTTTGATCGGATCTCTGCTTCGTGTGGATACCCGTAGAGGCCGGACACTTGAACGGCTTCAAGCGAACCCTCTTTCCAAACCACGAACTCAGATTTGCGGTGATCATCTACCCGCACAAGGTGAAGATCTGATCTTCTAATATTTTTAAAAGTTTTTAATTCTTGCCTAACTACGAACGGTTCATGAAACAACGTTCATGCGATGAACGTCGATCCCGCTTATGCCGATTCCGCTGCCATCTGAATTTTTTGAAATATCAGCGGCATGGGCGGATTTCTAACAGTGGTATCAGAGCCTAGGCTTCGTAGATTAAGGTAAGAATTAATTATCTAAAGGCTTATTAGATCTGAAAATTGAAAGATCATGCATGCTGAAAATTTCTGTATGCAGATTTTTTCTAGGGTGCTGATTTTTAGATGCTGATTTTTATGTGATAAAAAGATGATTCTAATTGTATTGTTAATGGGATTACAAAGTTTAGAATCATGATTAGCATGATCAGCAACCTATGTCATGAGATAATCAGTTAGTTTTCAGATCTGAAAATTATAATTGTTGCATGTGGTGATGATCATAGGATTCAAACCCTTTTGGTATCAAATGTAATGACCTGCAATGTGATCTGTGATGTCATGTAATTTTTCAGATGCTTGCATGCATCTTGTTTAATGTTTTGAGAGGCCTGCGTGCCTCCTAAAAGGGAGATGTAATTTATTTTTATTTTTATTTTATATCTGGTTGTATTTTTGTGATGTGATGTACGTCAACGATCAAGTTGAAGATAAGGCATGAGATGAGCAGGGGTCTAAGCGGTTGATGGCGATTGGATCAAGAGTTGGTCAAGGATCGAATCAAAGAGGCTTGGAACCAATTCAAGAGTTGAAGACCAGTTGATCGATTGACGTACATGTGCTTGTAATACGACCTAACTAGAATCCATGATCATCACCTATTTAAAGTTTAGTTTTAATTATTGCTGCGATTATAACTGCCTGCAATGTGCCATTTGCATGTGATATGAATGAGAGTCGGGTAGATAGGTTTACATGTGATGTAGCAAACCCAATTGAGACCTAAACTAAAACCTCCTCAATCAAGTCGAGAGTGAACCGACATGAGCAAGTCATATTAGATTAATTGATCTAATTGGTGTCTAGGAAAGCATGAAAGGTGGTTACTTAATTAGGACCTTACTCTCTGAGTAAGGGGAGTCTCCCACCTGCTTACCTGGCCAATTGTTCGATTATCTCTTATGAAGAGCTCAAGTTGCAAACACTAAGACCTGATTAACCAATATTAAGTCAATAGGTCTTCCACTGTAGTAGAGCTGCTAAGGCTTTTCTGATGTTGATTTGTCTCGGCTGGACACAGTGGTCAAGTTGCATCGGGGGGCTGGACCTCTCTATAGACATGAGATGTTGTAGGGTAAAGGTGGGGTTGGGTACCAATAACTGTTAGGTGAGGACCCAATGACGACTTTATTCCTACGGTTATACGGTGAGTCTGACTTAACTAAGAAATGGGACCAATAACTGTTAGGTGAGATTTTCATGGCTTAGAGACCAAGTTGCACTGCAACATGCTTGAGAAGCATTGTACAAGAGTTGTACATTCATCAATCTATGTGTCACCAATAACTGTTAGGTGAGGTGGCATGTAAATTGGTGAGACCGCAGTACCCACTAGAAATCCTAGTCGCATAGGATTTCCGTTTACTTACCAGAGGAGTGTAAGGGATTCGAGAAAATAGTGGGAGGTATATTTATTCTAAAAGACCTTAGAACAGATTGATGATCAAGTACAAAAGTCTAACTAGAATCTTTACTCTCTGCAGATACAATGTCAGCTTTAAACCCTTTGACCCGTATTCTTGAGACCAACCGATTGACCGGAACCAATTATAAGGACTGCCTTAGAAACCTCAAAATTGTTTTGGACTGTGAGAAAATAGGCTACATACTCGATTCTGATAGCCCCACACTACCAACACGTCCTACTGATGTTCAGCGTCAGATGCATCAAAAATGGATGGATGATGACATTAGAGTTAAATGCTATATGATGGCATCCATGTCAAATGAACTCCAATGCCAGCATGAAAATATGAAGACTGCTAGGGACATACTAGCACACCTGCAAGAGTTGTATGGTGAGCAGAGTCGCACAGCTCATTTTGAAGTGTCCAAGAGACTCTTCAAGACAAAGATGCGCGAAGGGCAGTCTGTCCATGATCACGGTCTGACTATGATCAAGGACCTAGAGGAGCTTGAGAAGCTCGGAATGAACATGCACAAGGAATTACAAGTGGATTTGATCCTACAGTCACTTCCTGATTCATTTGGTCAGTTTATAGTAAACTACCACATGAATAAGATTGAATGCACTAAGACTGAACTGATAAACATGTTGGTAACTACTGAGAGAGCCTTGAAAAGTTCAAGGGGCAATGTCCTTGCTGCTGAGTTGACTTCTGGTTCCAAGAGAAAGTCTACTTGGAAGAAAAAGAAGCCTGCTAAGAAGCAGAAGAAAGACAAGAAGCCAAAGAAGGAAGTTCAAAAGAAAAGGGCCAATGACAAAGGAAAATGTTTCCACTGCAATGTCGACGGCCACTGGAAGAGAAACTGTCCTTCATACCTCGAGAGCCTGAAGAACAAGAAAGGTGACACACCTTCAGAAGGTATAGACTTACTCATAATTGAAACTAATCTAACGGTTTCTTCTACTTCTAGTTGGGTTATAGATTCTGGTTCTAGTGCTCATTTGTGCACTACCATGCAGGGTCTAAAGAAAAGTAGAAGGCTGGCGGAAGGTGCGGTAACCCTTCGGGTTGGCAACGGGGCAAAAGTTGCTGCTGTGGCTGTGGGCACCTACCATCTGCGACTACCGTCTGGTTTTAGTTTATTACTTAGAGACTGCTATTATGTACCTGTTGCTAGCAGAAATTTAATTTCTGTTTCATGTCTAGCACAGGAAGGTCATGTTTTTACTTTTGACAAAGACTGCTGTTTTATTTATTTCAGAAATAAAATAGTTGCACGTGGTTTTATGATCGACAGTCTCTATCATTTACATATGGATGTATCTGTGAATGTTACCGAGCAGGAAGTGAATGCCAAAGGATCCAAGAGATCCAGGAATGAGATAAACCAAAGATATTTGTGGCACCTCAGGCTTGGCCATATTGGAGAGGACAGAATGAACAAAATGGATAAAGATGGGCTTTTAGGCTCATTGACTTTCGAGTCATATCCAGTTTGCGAGTCCTGTCTTCAAGAAAAAATGGCTAGATTGCTCTTTGTAGGACATGGGGAGAGGACCACTGAAATACTTACCCTAGTACATACAGATGTATGTGGCCCATTCGATGTGCTAGCCAGGGGACGTTATTCGTACTTCATTACCTTTACCGATGATTATTCATGGTATGGGTATGTGTATCTTATGAGACATAAGTCTGAATCTTTTGAAAAGTTCAAAGAGTTCAGAAATGAAGTAGAAAAACAAACTGGAAAACCCCTTAAGGCTCTTCGATCAGATCGAGGAGGAGAATACCTTAGTGGGGAATTCCGGGACTATCTCAAAAAAAATGGCATAGTCTCACAGCGGACACCTCCGGGTACACCTCGACTCAACGGAGTGTCAGAGAGGAGGAATCGGACCCTATTGGATATGGTCAGGTCCATGATGAGCTTCACTGATTTACCTATGTTCTTTTGGGAAGATGCCTTACTCACAGCAATTTATTTATTGAATAGAGTTCCCTCTAAATCTGTTTCTACCACACCGTATGAGATATGGCATGGTAAGAAACCAAGTCTTGGTCATCTCAAGATTTGGGGATGTCCGGCCCACGTCAAAAGACTACATGCGGACAAGTTAGAGGCTAGGACCATAAGTGCTCGTTTTATAGGATATCCTAAAGAGTCATTAGGATACAATTTTTACATCTCAGAGGATCACAATGTGTTTGTGAGCCGTCACGCCATCTTCTTGAAAAAACAGTTTATCCTTGATAGAGGCAGTGGGAGGAAAATTGAGCTTGAAGAGAAAGTCTCTGAAAAGCAACGAGTCATGGATCCTATTGAACCCATTCATACAGAGCCAGTACACGATGTCCCTCGACCACCTCGTAGATCTAGTAGGGTCTCCCATCCTCCCGATAGATACTTAGGTATACTAGAAGAGGATACCGAGGAAATGTTCCTAGTGGGAGATAGGGATCATACACAAGATCCCAAAACCTACAACGAGGCGATATCTGATGTCGATTCCGAGAAATGGCTGGAAGCCATGAAGTCAGAGTTAGACTCCATGCATTCCAACCAAGTCTGAACCTTAGTAGACCCACCAGAAGGTATTGTACCTATTGGATGCAAATGGATCTACAAAAGAAAAATAGGTTCGGATGGAGAGGTAGAGACCTATAAGGCAAGGCTTGTGGCGAAAGGGTATAGTCAGCGCGAAGGCATTGACTATCAGGAGTCCTTTTTACCTGTAGCCATGCTAAAATCCATCCGAACATTGCTTGCCATTGCAGCATTTCATGATTATGAAATCTGGCAGATGGATGTGAAAACTGTTTTCCTGAATGGATATCTTGATGAAGATATCTATATGTAGCAGCCTTTGGGTTTCACTTCCAGTGATGGAGATCACAAGGTCTGCAAGCTGCAAAGGTCCATCTATGGACTAAAGCAAGCATCTCGGAGTTGGAACACTCGTTTTGATGACGCAATCAAAACGTTTGATTTCATCAAAAATGAAGAGGAACCGTGTGTTTACAAAAAGGTTAGTGGGAGTGTTGTCGTTTTTCTCGTACTGTACGTAGATGACATTCTCCTGATTGGGAATGATATTCCCATGCTAACCTCGGTCAAGGTCTGGTTGTCAAAAGAATTCTCCATGAAAGACCTTGGGGAAGCATCCTATATTTTGGGAATAAAGGTCTATAGAGATAGATCTAAAAGGATGCTTGGCCTATCATAGAAGATGTACATAGAGGAGGTGCTGAAGAGGTTTAGCATGGAAAACTCCAAGAGGGGTCTCTTACCCCTAAGACATGGAATTCATCTCTCCAAGAAGATGTGCCCCAACACATCTGAAGAGATTCAACGCATGAGCAAGATTCCCTATGCATCAGCAATAGGGAGCCTCATGTATGCCATGCTATGTACACGACCTGATACAGCTCTTGTTGTGAGTGTCACAAGCAGATATCAGTCGAATCCAGGTGAAGAACACTGGACAGCTGTGAAGAATATTCTTAAGTACTTGAGAAGAACTAAAGATTTATTCTTGATTTTTGAAGGATCATCAGAGTTAAAGGTAGAAGGGTACACAGATTCAGACTTCATGACTGATGTCGATGATAGGAAGTCAACATCTGGATATGTGTTCTTGTGCAATGGTGGTACGGTGAATTGGAAGAGTTCTAAACAACCGATCATTGCTGATTCTACTATGGAAGCTGAATACATCGCCGCCTCTGAAGCTGCTAAGGAAGGCTTCTGGTTCAAGAAATTCATTGCAGAGTTGGACGTGATGACATCAGATGCCATAACACTCTACTGCGATAATAATGGCGCCATAGCTCTTGCTAAGGAGCCAAGGTCTCATCAGAAGTCCAAGCATATAGAGCGGCGCTTCCATCTTATACGCGACTATGTTGAGAAGAAATATGTAGAGGTGCAGAGAGTAGACTCCGCGGATAACGTAGTAGACCCGTTCACTAAGCAGCTAAGTCAGCAGAAGACTGAAGCCCACCTTGAGAAGATGGGGCTTAGATATATGACTGATTGGCTTTAGTGCAAGTGGAAGATTGTTAGATGTATGCCCTAGAAGCCAATCTGGCTGACACATTGTTAATTCTAGGGACATAATTTTGTACTTGACTATTTATTATTGAATAAATAAAAGGCATCTTTTCATTCATATTATTTATGTGTCTATGAATCGTCCAAGAAATTAATAAGATGATGATGCATATTCTCAAGAGTTGAGAATTTGAGCCATGTATCATTGGTGATTAATTTCTAAATACTCCTGATCAATGGATCATCACGAGGACGGTGATCGATCCGATCAATGCACAGATCACTTTTCTTCTGGATGGACGAGACTTGAGTCCACAGTGTAGGGACACTAAAGTGATAATGCAGGTGCTTGTTAGAGAACAAGGGTACTGAGCGTGACCAAGACAAGAAGTCACTTGGATGTCTATCCACTCGTCAGTGACTTGCTTGATGTTGCAGTAGTGTGACTGGTCCTTTGACCTGCGGTGCTTCGGCTACTCACAGTGAGGTTATTGTAGTTTGACTGCACACATACATGGTCTCTAGCCATATGAGTCCATGCAGTGTAGACTGGCTACAGTAAGTTCACTGTAGGAGTAGGGTATGCACCTATAAGGAATCTATCGACCTTGATAGATAAGGAGAGATCCTATGTGATTTATAAGACTGAGTTCGTAAGACCTCGGCCGGGGCAGTATGCACAGTGGAGAAAGAGTTTTCCACTCTCGAACTTAAGTCGAATAAATCTTCACATATGACAGACGATGGGGTTTGACGAGTTGTCCATGACCTCCGTCCTGTAGGGATCCACGATAGTAGGACTGTATCACATGATAACTGCACCTAGAGGTTCATCATTCTATTCTACTGGGTAGCCACTACATGCTGCTAGGTGTCACTGGTGGATAGTGGGACTCACAGGGATTATCTCGATGATCGATAAACCCTAATGAGTAGAGTTGGAATCGTTCCAATCCATTGAAAAGAGTTTTCAATGATATTGTGATAGAGATCATAATATATCTCACTACCAGTCAGAATAGAACCTATGGGGTCACACACACTAGAAGTATTGACCGATCCGATGGTTGAAAAGTGATTATGAATCACGAGTAATCAATTCGATTGATAAATAAGTTGAAGAAGGAACAATGGGAATTAATTAATTGGACTTGAAACAAGAGTCCTACTTCGAGTAGGATTCCTAGAGTCCTAATTGGATTAGGACTGGGAATCCTAGTTGGAGTAGGACTGAATTCCTATTTGGAGTAGAATTCCTACAATCCTAATTAGATTAGGTTTTGAATTCATCTTTGGATTCCTACTTAGAATAGGATTCCTAGAAATTCTAATTGGATTAGGACTTCGGATTCAAATAGAGTCCTAATTGGATTAGGACTAAAATTAAATATGTTCTAATTTGGATTAGGATTTCTTAAGTCACAATTAATTATTAATCTAATGAATCAATAAGACTCCTAATTGGATTAGGATTGAAGAGTTCAATTGAGTCAAAATTGATTTAAGTTCTAATTGGATTAGGACTTACCTAGATTGGATCCAAATTAGTTCACCCTTGGGCTAAGCCTAATTAGATTAGGGCTTGACCACATTAGGGCATCCCAATCCTTACTTAATAAGGATTAGGGCAACCATGAAGGAGGGGCTCACGCCCCTCCTCCTTTGATCCTTTGGTGCGGCAACAAGAGGGGCCGGCGCCCCTCTTGGTAATACATCAAGGGCTCCAAACTTGTAGGAGCCCTAGATGGTTATAAAAGGAGGGCAAAGGGGGCCGGCGCCCTAAGTGATTCTTCTCCCCTCCTTGCAGCCGTAGCCACCCTCTCCCCTCTCCTTGGTTCAGCCGCAAGCAAAGGGAAGAAAAGAAGAAGCCTTGGCGGCCTCCTCCCCTTCCCTTCCTTCATCCAACGCAGGGAAAAGAAAGGCTGCAGTAGGGGCTTTGGTTCTTCTTCAAGATCCCTCCTTCTTCTTCCTCCTCTCAAGCACAATCAAGGGTTGATTGAAAGAGAGGAAATTAGCCATCAAAAGAAGTCTTTGCAAGGGAGCTAGCACCCCGGGAAGATTAGAGAGTTTTTGATGTAAAAATAAAATTGTTCTCCCAAGTGCAGGAGAATCGCACAAGTAGTAAATTCTCGGGAGTCCGAGGTCGAATCCTCAGAGAACGGAATATATAAGAAATTATTTAATATAATTTTAGATTAATTAATTCAATAAATTTGTGGATTAAAATTATGTTTTGATTTTCAGAAATTAAAAGCAGAGAATAATAGATCAATAAACTAAGTTCAATCAAATAGAAATGGTTAGGGATCCGGAATCCCCCTTGACAATATTGCGTTTAAGAAATAAACTTGGTAATTCTCGATCAAGGATCAAATAAATAAAATAGTTCCAATCATGAAATATATCTTTTGAATACATGAACTCAATGTCTAAGCATTCATCGTGCCAGTTATGTCTATGACAAATCAAATATAAGAGCAATCCATGCATCAATAAATATAAAACATGATGAATCTATCTAAAAAAAAATGAGAGAATCAGAACATATGAAAAGATGTAAATCCATTAAAACCAAAGTTCAGAGTTTACTTCAAGAAAGTAACAAGTCAAGGGTTCTCCCATCACCCTTCACCGAAAGATTCAGCCCTCCATTAAAACATTAGCCCCTCCCTCCTTTTTTTTTTCTTTTCTTTTCGGAAGAACAGGACATCCCCTGTTTCTTCCTCCTCTATTTTTTTTTCTTTCAAAATGCTAGGGCCGGCTCCTCTGTTTTCCTTCCCGAATGAACTCCCCTCTTCCCAGCCGAGAGAGTCCTCTTTATTGCTGCGATAGGTCCCTGATCCCACGGGATGCTGGCTCCGGAGGGATCGGACGCGTGGAGAGCGGACGCTTGCGGGATCTGGGAGGAGCCGGATTTGTGCTGTGGATGCGGGATCTTCGCGGAAGATTTGCACGCGGACGGCTGGGAAGAAGAGGTGTGGACGCGGGGACCTAATCACCGAAGCTGGGATCTCGGGAGATTCGGGATGATTCGTCGGACGGGATCATAGAAGAATGCTTCGCGGGAGGTTGCGGACGGGGCGTGATCACGGATGCTGAAATCACGAGCTTAGAAGCTGGTTCTTTGCTGGGGGCTGAGATGTGGATGCAAGCTTGGGAGATTCTCGAACGTGGACGGCTGGGTGGATCGCGATCGCTTGCTTAATCCGGAAGAGGTGGACTGCGAGGAAGACGGAGGCTGAATCTTGGGAGATTCTGGTTCACGGACGTGGCATGCTGGGAATTGCACGGACACAATCTGAGGGGGTTGATCATGGACGCTGGGAGTGACGGCTGGGATGAACTCCAAAAGCCTTTGAAATGGGGGAAAGAAGAGAATGCTCATTTCTTCCACGCAGACGGAGACGTTGAATAGATGCCGGCTTGCAGAAGACTGAAGCTACGACGAAGTAGACGGCTGAACTTGACCTCCTCCTAGTATGCAACTGGGGTCGACCCATGCGGTTGGCTGGTCACCTATAGTGATGCATCTTTTTGAACCCAATGTGCATTTTAGCTTTGATTTCCGATCACCTGCACCTCACAAAAATATAATATTAATGCGGCAATTTTATCATTATTTGTTAGCAATAATACTAATTTAAGTGATGTATAGATCACACTTTTGTGCTCTCATCAGCTTTGATCGGATCTCTACTTCGTGTGGATACCCGTAGAGGCCGGACACTTGAACGGCTTCAAGCGAACCCTCTTTCTAAACCATGAACTCAGATTTGCGGTGGTCATCTACCCGCACAAGGTGAAGATCCGATCTTCTAATATTTTTAAAAGTTTTTAATTCTTGCCTAACTACGAACGGTTCATGAAACAACGTTCATGCGATGAACGTCGATCCCGCTTATGCCGATTCCGCTGCCATCTGAATTTTTTGAAATATCAGCGGCATGGGCGGGTTTCTAACACCTACTCCCTACAATCTTCATTGCCTGGGCTTATTTCCTGATAACTTATGCTGATTATGCAATAGCAAGGTGAAACTTGCGATCATGTTCTTCACAATTGCTGAAAGGCTAGAAAGGCCTAGGGTCACATTGCCCAGGTTATCCCTCTCCCCAGCTTCTTTTCTAATGCTTGGTTATAGGAAATACTTTCATTTACTGAAAGGGACAACAAATTCAATACGAGGGAGTATCTTAGTTGCTTAATTGTCTTACTTTAAAGCAACATCTGCCATATATGGGTTTTTTTATCGTTACTAGAAAGTTGTTTCATCGAATCACCAGGTGCTTCTATTGCCACTGTTAGGGTAATAGCTTAATAAATGGAAATAACCTGCTTCTCCTCACCAGCTTCACCTATAGAAGTCAAGTTGTTTGTGGCGGAAGGCATCATCTGAGCTGGGCTTTTTCCTCATCATTATCTCCCATAATCATTGCGTAGTAATGAAATGTAGAGTATCAAAAGCCAAAAAAAAGCCAAAAAAAAAGTTGATGCAATTATCATGCTAGCTAAATAAACTTGATCTAGGAGGATGACTAAAAATAATTTTGATCATTATGGAGAGAGGGCTAGATAGGATCTAAGAGTGAGATCAACTACATCAAGAAGCTGAATCGCATATCAAGTTTCTCTATCAGGTTATAATTTGCATGTATGAAATCTGATTGAGATGCTATTTTTCTAAAAATTGATAATTTTTCGAGTCGTACAATATGTCGTTACCTTTGAAAGGTTTAGCACACTAAGTGGTTAGGCCTAAATTCTATCATTTAGGCCATAAAATGTGTCATAATAGAGTAATTGGGCTAAAGCTGACAGGCCCAGCTGGCTTCAACCCAGGCCCAAAAACATGGAGCAGGGGGTTCCTGCTCCATCTTTTTTGGCCCCGAACTGCCGCAGAGCCGCGGCCACTCTGCGACAGTTGAACTCCTCGACTACATCAGGGAGTTAGAATGGCCGCCGGCTGTTTCGTGGCGTCGATACCACGATCCTCGCAGGTGGCGCAACTGCTCGCGAGCTTATCCGCCTCGGAGAGGGGTCTCTGAAACCCCTCCCCCTTCATCCCCCTCAGAGCACCAAACTCTCTCTTGCCTCCATCTTCTCTCTCTCCTTCCTCCTGCTCCTGCTTCCCAAGTGGCCGGTAAGTCGTGGTTTTTGGACACCGTTACCACCGGTGATTTGAATAGTGGTTTTTGGACATCATTGCCACCGGTTGTTAATAATAGTGGTTTTTGGCACCTTGTGCGACCCATGCTACTAGGTCACATGGCCATACTCTATTGATGTTGGGATTCTAGTATCAGAGTTTTTATAAAATTGATAATAAGTTTCGAAAAAAAAATATGCTTATTTGTAATTTAATTTTCAGTCATTATTTTATGTTTTGATTAAATATATAGTATGCTTTGACCCCACTCTGGGGTATTATGTTGCTTACCGAACTAGTGTAGCTTATTATCATATTTTGTCTATTTCTTAGATCTAGAGGCTTGATCGCGCGGGATCGGAGAGTGCGCTAGATTTGGAAGATTTTGCTCGATTATTGAAATTTTAGCTAGATTAGCTAGAACATTTAATTTATGTTGACATATGCTATTTTGAAACTTTGTAAGATTGCTTTGAATAAATTAATATTTAAGCAAATTTTAATCATTTGTAATTGCTTTGATATGGTCAACTGTCTTGCATGCCTGTACGGTTCTCCGTGCGGGCGTGCGATATCTATTGCGCTTCGAGCTCAAGGCGTGATAGATTTGTTGGTATTAGAGCAGATCTGGCCCATAACTTATGTTGACTAGGAAATACTGCAGCATGGATCCGTTGGGGCTAACTATGGACCTATCGTGGTATTTGTGATTAGATTTGAATGGATTTGAATCCTTAGCTTGACGAGGACGTCGGCACTAAAATGGAATGAGTATGTGAAGACCCATATAGGTGTGTGTTTAATCCTACATTGGTTATTTGCTGAATAGATCTTGGATACTTATACAGGATCAAGAAACTCAAATAATACCTTCCGGCTAGCCATTTTGGTCGAGATCCTGGGTTGTGATAAAATGACCAATCAAATCAAAAAAAAAATTCAGACAAAATTTGACCGAGTATATCTTCCAATTCAGAATAAATTAGGTAGAGGGGTAGTAGACAAAGTCGATGCAGAAGTTTGGTCATGGCTATTTCATATAGGTTGTATTCTCTTTCATATAAAAGAGGAATTCGATCCAAAACGTGCAAGGATGGACCTCACTAATATAAAAAGAGTGTGTAGATTAGTTCATAATTGATAAATGAAAGAAAAGAAGATCTATACTCTATTTTCACCAAATTTTCTATTTTTTGTTAGATTTTTTCGAGTGATTCGAGTTGAGTGGATTGACGAAATTACTTTGTTCTTTCCTATCGAATTAAACAAGTCATTTTTTTCGATTTGTTCCTCCTTTTCTTTATAATTCCTTTATGTAGAGTACAAGAATTTCTTATGAAATGCATCTGTCCACTTCTCTTACGAATCACCAGTTTTCATTCATGTGTGCCACTCTAGAAGTCAAACTGTTTTTGGTGGAAGTCACTATCTGAGCTCGGCTCGCCTCCCCATTCATCTCTCTTTAATTATAGCCCGGTAATGAATCATATAGCCTACCAGAAGCACAAAAAAAAGAAAAGAAAAGAAAAAAGAAATGTAGTTGATGCGGTCATCGTGATGGGGCTAAGTAAACTAGTTTTTTCATTCGATTTGGACCTCCTCTTCTCCACCATTTCTTTGCATAGAGTATAAGATTTCCTTATTATATGCATCCATCTATTTCTCTCACATTTCACCAGCTTCCATTCCTGTATTCCGCTAAGGCAAGCTGGTTGTGGTGGAAAACATCATCTGAGATACGCTTTCCTCCCCATTCATCTCTCTGTAATTATTGCCTAGTAATGAAACGTTGTATACTAGAAGCAAAAAAGAAAAAAAAAAAGGAAAAAAAAAAAGAAGAAAAGAAAAGAAATGTAGTTGATGCGGTCATCTGATGGCTAAGTAAATTAGTCTTTTTATTTAATTTGGACCTCCTCTTCTCTACGATTCCTTTGCATAGGGTACAAGATTCTCTTAATATACATCCACTACTCTTACGTTTCACCAGCTTCCATTTCTATGTACCACTGTCGAAGTCAAGCCATTTGTCGTGATGGCTAAGTAAACTAGTCTTTTTATTTGACTTGGACCTCCTCTTCTCCATGATTCCTTTGCATAGAGTTCAAAGTTTCCTTATTATATGCATCATCCACTTCCCTTACATTTCACCAGCTTCCATTCTTGTGTATAGTAGAAGTAAAACAAAAGAAGGAAGAAAAAAGAAATGTAGTTGATGCTGTCATCATGATGGCCAAGTAAACTAGTCTTTTTATTTGATCTGGACCTCCTTTTCTCTATGATTCCTTTGCATAGAGTACAAGATTTCCTTATTATATGCATATATATATGCATCCACCCACTTCTCTTACATTTCACCAGCTTCCATTCCTGTGTGCCGCTCTAGAAGTCACGCCATTTGTCTTGATGGCTAAGTAGTCTTTTTATTTGGTTAATTTGGTTCTCCTCTTCTCTACAATTCCTTTGCATAGAGTACAAGATTTCCTTATTATATGCATCCATCCACTTTCCTTACATTTCACCAGCTTCCATTCTTGTGGATACTAGATTAAGCAAAAAGAAGAAGAAGAAGAAGAAGAAGAAGAAAGAAACACAGTTGATGCAATGATGGCTAAGGAAACTAGTCTTTTTATTTGATTTGGATGCCTTCTTCTCTACGATTCCTTTGCATAGAGTACAAGATTCCCATATTATATGCATCCACCAACTTCTCTTGCATTTCACTAGTTTCCATTTCTGTGTACTGCTCTAGAAGTAGTCAAGCCATTTGTCGTGCAAAGTAAACTGGTCTTTTTATTTGATTTGGACCTCCTCTTCTCTACAATTTCTTTGCATATAGTTCAAGATCTTCTCATTTTATGCATCCATCCACTTCCTTTACATTTCATCAGCTTCCATTACTAGAAGAAGAAGAAGAAGAAGAAGAAGAAGAAGAAAGAAAACTGGTCTTTTAATTGATTTGGACCTTCTCTTCTCTACAATTCGTTCGCATAGAGTATAAGATTTCCTTATTATATGCATCCACCCACTTTTCTTACATTTCTCCAGCTTCCATTCCCGTGTGCCGCTCTAGAATTCCAGCTATTTGTCGTGTTGGCTAAGTAAACTAGTCTTTTTATTTAATTTGGACCTCCTCTTCTCCATCATTTCTTTGCATAGAGTTCAAAGTTTTCTTATCATATGCATCCATCCACTTCCCCTTCATTTCACCAGCTTCCATTCTTGTGTATACTAGGAGCAAAAAGAAAAGAAGAAGAAAAAGAAGAAGAAAGAAGTATAGTTGATTTGGTCATCGTGATGGCTAAGTAAACTAGTCTTCTTATTTGATTTGGATCTCCTCTTCTCTGCATTTTTTTGTGTAGAGTACAGAATCTACTTATTATATGTATCCAACCATTTCTCTTACATTCACCAGTTTTCATTTTTAGGTATACCAGAAGCAAAAAGAAAAGAAGAAGAAAAAGAAAGAAACATAGTTGATGCGGTTGCACTACAAAAAAGATAGCCTATTCCAGCGTTCCGATGCTTATAAGTGTTGGTAATTTTCGCGCTGATGCTCTCAAAAGCGTCGCAAAAGCGTCAGACAGATGGGAGTGAAATTTCTTTTTGGCGACGCTTTAACAAAGTGTCGGCAAATAACGGAAGTTATGCTGACACTTATTAGCGTTGGCCTATTTTGGAGTCCGCCGACGCTTATAAGTGTCGGCAAAACTAAAAATTAGCCGACGCTTATAAGCGTTGGCAATATAGAGTTATTTTCAAAAAAAATTAAAAGGCCTAATTAATTTTTCTAGGCGAAAAAAAACTCTCGACATTTTTCATTACTGGTTCGTTCTGATTCTTCTTCTAATAGTACAAGATAGATAACCCAGCAACTTAAAAAAAAAAAAAAGAATAACACAAGAAGAACACTGATATTTGTTTTGCTAATGTAAAATTATCTTTTACAATAAAAATAACCCTAGAAATTTTACAATAAAAATAACCCCAAAAATTATAAGAGTAATCTCCTAACTCCAACCTCAACCCAAACTCCAATCTCCGCGTTCCGCTCTTCAACAAATTACAAATTACAAAGAGGGTTTTAGAATCCATAATCTCTTCTTCAGTCCGCTTCTCAGCTCCTAATCTCTTCTTTTCCCTTCATTGTTGTGAAGTAAACACCTCGACTCCATTGTTGTGGTTAGGCATCCGATGACACTTTTAAGCATTGTCTCGCTCAAGTTTAAAGTAAGATTAGTGGTAATTAGCCAGCTAGATTCTAATGACGCTTTTAAGCATCGTCGGCTCCTTTCCCTCACTGCCCCAAACTCAGGCTCTTTGCGATGCTCCGGGGTGTGCGACTCCAAGAATCCTCCTAGAGGGAGAGGGATCGTCCCTTCGACGATCCGGCAACAGGGGTCGCATACAACCTCCCCGTGAGCGGGTTCACCGGTGACAATGGGCACTGCTCCCCCTATGTGAGACCATTGCTAGATTTGAGAGTGGGGAGGTAATTAACTTTTTCGATGCTTATAAGCATCTGTAATGGGTAACTTCCGGCAACGCTAACAAAAGCATTGGTGGAGCCCATTATTTGCTAACGTTTTTAAGAAGCGTTGGCAAGCTTTTCCGCTGGAAAAAAAATTTCTAACGCTTCTATCGTGTCGGCAATAAAGAGTCGGCAATACTCTTTTTTTCCTGCAGTGTGGTGATGATGGCTAAGTAACCTAGTCTTTTTATTTGATTTGGATCTCCTCTTCTCTACGATTCCTTTGCGTAGATTACAAGTATTTCCTTATTATATGCATCTATTCATTTCCCTTACGTGTCACCTGCTGTGGATGCATGCATCTCGAATGTACGAGGCCATAAGCCTATAGATAGTCTCCTATGTTTTGTTGTAGTGTGGCATTAGGACATGAAAAGTAGTTCCCTTTGGAGAAAAGTACGTACAAGCACAAATTCTTGAATGATGGAATTTAAGATTACAAAGCTCTTCCACAACAAAAACAAAAACTTGAAATTTTATTGTCTCTGTAATTCTCCCACGGGAACATTTGACCAGGGAATCCAAGACCGACAAAGTGAAGGAGAAACACAATAAATTGGCCACGCGCAGCATACAACATAACCACATCATACACATTAAGCGATGAGAGAATCACAGACGACGCATCACACCATGCTTATTACAGCATAAAACAACAGAAGAACAACTTAAAACATTAATGCTGAAGCATCCTTGCAGAATTAACGGGAGAGGCCAGTAACAATGGTTTGGATGAGAGAGAGTGAAAGCAAGAGAGCACCGGCAATCACCGAAATGATCGACCATGGATTGCTGAAATAATTCTGGTGAAGTTGTGCACGCCACTTATGCCATATGGAATCATAATACGTAGTCACTTCACGAAATAATCCTCTAAGGTAGTTTCTATCATGCGCATAGTGAACTTCATTGCAGAGGCGGCCAAAAAAATTTGCTGCATCTTTGTCGACGGTCATGTCGTTGATGAGAATTTCATTCAGATGTAGCAACCTCATATCTCTTTTGGTGCTGATGAGGAGATTCATGAAGGCAGCATAAGCTGCTATGCACTGCTGAGTGTCCGGATAACACTGTTCAAAGGCAATAAGGTTTCGAAACAAGCTGACACTGTAATCATGTACCTTTAGTTGGGGGATTTCGATCACTCCACCGTAGAACCTTCTGTAGAACCTTATGTCCAAGAAGCTCAAGAAGCCTCCTGTCTTCTTCCTCTTCTTAAACTTGATTCCAGCTCCTTGGAGCTCTGTCGCACTAGGGATCCATTGTGGGGATTGTTGCTCGCGGTATGTCTCGCAATACTGTGGGCATGGGAGGATAGATAAGTAAATCAAATGGAGCAAATGATGGACCTCTTCCACTCGAATAAAGAATCTAGTTTGCTCCAGTTTTCTGCAGGGATCAAGAGTGCTGAACAAATTGATCGCACAGTCCACAAGATTGATATTGTTGTCGCCGGGCCTAAGTAAGTCATACAAGTGCCGGATGACGAAGAACGGGATCTGGTTTTGAAGCAACAGGAGATCATACTTCACTAGGTTCCAGATCCACAATCTGCCGACAAGTTGCCATGCATCGTCGTCGTCGTCGTCAGAGACTGCTGCTTCCCCAGGAGCACGCCTTAGCAGGAGATAGAGGAGGAAGCAGCCGTCCAGCATCAGCATCTGTGCGAATTTATCGGGTTTTATTGATGGAAACGTCTCCGAATATCTGCTCCGAACGCGTCCCTCCAATTCCTTCATCTTCCACAGGCACTTGTCGACCAAAACTTCCCGATCGTGCCCGGAAATTAATTTGTCCACGCATACATACTTGTAATCTTGCATGGATTTCAGACGTGAATCTTTTCTCTGATCGTAGAAGAAGGGGCCGATGCATACAGCTTTCGGCTGGTAGGCATTTGCATCGCATACATAGATTTCAGGTGGCACTCGATAAATGGTGTAGCACCTTTTGCCCTTGTAGATGCTGCCGCTTTCGCCTATCTTTGGAATTCTTACCAAGTCGGCATCGTTGATTTCTATTTCTCCTCCATTGGTAGGGCAACTGCTGCGCCACAGCTGAATAAGACGTTCAATCTCCGGAGGTGTTTCATCTACAGGCGCATGTGCAGGACGAATTTCCCCTACTCTCGCGAAGTAAGACATTTTCTTGTGATGCGCTCAGCAGTTTCCTCTGCACTATATATAATACGAACTTGCACGGAGAGACACTGTATCTGTCCTTCCCCCGCCCCATTTTTAAGAAAAAAAATGAACTCAGTGAGGGGCGGCACGATGCATTTGGGGCCCAAGGGGAAGACACTGAGAGAGGCTTTTTCTTTTTTTTTTTTTTTTTTTTTTTTTTTTTTTTTAATGATGAAATTTTTTAATAAGTACAAAATACTTTAAAAATTTACTTAAAAATAATATGCCTGGCTTTTTGATATATAAAATTACTAATCAAACTTTTGTACTCAAGATTCATTAAAATATTATTTTCAATCGATAATATAGCTAATTCATTTAATCTTTTTTATGATATAGTTGACCGCAAATAAGATTTTATTAACTTTAATTTTGAAAAACCTCTTTCAACCGATAGAAATTGTTAACAATATTCTATAAGCAATGTATACATTTAGAAAAAAAATTATTTTTTTTATAAAATTTAAAGTATCAATAGGGGTATTAGTTTCTGTTTATAAAACTTCTTTTAAAATTTTTAACTTTGAAAACAGATCAAGACCATCAATATCAGAATATTCACCATTCTTTAAAAAGTTTTCAAGGTTAAGACAACATTTTTTCAAATCCAAAACAAATCATGAACTTATTCAAAAAGCTAGCATTTCTAGCAAAAACCAATAAGCATAAATAAACCCTAACAAATCATGAATATAACAAATTTGCAATACATGAGAAAATCAAACTAGAAAATAAAATAATCGGGCACCATAGCAGTCAGCCAGCCAGTCACAAAGAAATGACTCGGTCTTCTTTACAGATTTGATGTACCTATCTTCTCATAGGACCTTACAAATCACAAAAAAATATAGATCTAGCAATGTGTCGATCCAACACAAAGTTTTCCTTCACCGTCACAAAGAAATGAATATTTTCTCCAAACTATTTTTTTTAAAAAAAATCCCTAAAGAAACTATTTTTCCTTAAAAAGACAACCTATTTTTGAAAAAAAAGAATCATTAAATCCTAACTTCTCCAAACTCCAGATAAAGAATAAACAAGAAGAAAAGTTGGACTAGTGATTCAAAATTGAAAGATTCATATAACTCCAATCAAATTTCTTAGTCTTTCCTCGTATTCACCTCTAAAAGACTTAAAACCCTAGAAATAAATACTCGTGAGTCCTCTTAGGACCTAAAAGCCAAGCAAACCCTTCAAAATCTCTCCTTTATCGAGCAAAATGATACGTTTAGATTTTAGAAGGGGAGGAAAAAAAAAGACAACCTACAAACTGCTCTGTTCTTACTAAAATTCCACTAAAAAAAATTGACATATGGCTTTACAAAACTAACAAAAAAGGTAAGAAAGAACAAAATTATTAAAATTAAAAAGAGGCAAAGTTCTTCATCTTCTAAAATGAACTTTCTTAACAAAGATCCCCCCATGAGGATCTGGCGGGACCATTTCTTGAGAGCCTTGAGGGAGACGTTGCGGTGGCACTTCCGGTGCTCGTGGAGGTCGCCGGAGGTGCAGATCTTGGTGATAAAGTTGAGGGTGCCGTGCTTGGAGTCCATCCACACCCGGTACAGTGCGATGATGTTCTCATGCCGGAGCTCCTGGAGGAGCCGAACCTCAGTGAAGAGCCAGTCGATCATCATTCGATCCTCGCTGAAGCTCCGGAACCGCACCTGGTTCCATGCCACCTCGATCCCCTCCTCCTGGTCTAATACTCTGTACACCTTCTTCATAGCTTTGCGTCCTTGTCCGCCGCCGCTGGATCCGTCGCCTCCATGCACGACATCCTCACTATTGCTCCAATTCTCCGACCGATGAAATCAAATCAAAACCCTAGCTTTTTCCTCCAACGAAGAACATCATATCAGAAAACCTGAGTTGGAGCGTCGATCTTGAGATCGGGGAAGCAAGATAGAGCGAAGAATACCTCGAAATCCGGCAGATATCTCGTAGAAACCCTAGATCGTGAGACTTGACTCCTTTCTCCTCGACCAACTAAGTTCCACAGGATCCCGAGTTCCCAGATGCTCACTGGGATGGGATAAAAAGAATGGCCAACAAGCCCTTAGAGCTTCATGCAAAAATTTCGATATTCGCCTAGATGGCTGATTGAAGGAATAGAACAAAGTAAATGTAAGCATATTGGATAAGCCAAGAATAATAAGATATGATTATCAGTTAGACAATTGCTGTAGAGCAACCGTGCTAATAAGCATGCATAGTAGGAGGATAGCTGGCATCAATTACTAGAACTGTTAGAAGTAAAGACTAGATGTGGGTAGCAACCATCAGAGCGGGCAATTATTATATTTAGTATAAATAATTGAAATTGTACTTTTTAAGGGATCCTTAAACAATATAAGTTAAAAATTTATTTTATCTTATCTTAGCATACCAGTAGCTTTCTATCTTAGGAGTAGTATTAATTTAGATCTCTATTACTGCCTTATCTAAATATATCTCCTTCGAATAATAGTGGGACCATGATAAAAGTTTATGAAGATCAAGATACCTAGAGTTATGCTACTCTTGTATCCTTCCTTCGATCACCATCTTTCTAGTTACTCTAATGCTGGTGGCATGCCTTCACACCTATCCATCCTACAATTTGACTTGTCACCACTCTTTCGTTGGTGCACCTGAATGGTAGTCCGTGGTGCACTCGGTCATGATGGAAAGGCAACAATAGCCCCCTAGAGAGTCCCACTATTGTGTTCTTGGTTGATCTTGGATAAGGGGTTCTCAACCACTTTGGTGGCTATGCAGCATGTTGGCACCTGTCTTGGCCCTTCTCGGGCATCATTAGATGGTACCATTAATAACCTCTTTCATGCAACCTTTCGCTTGATTGGACTCTCGTTTCGTGATCTGGTCACCCATAGGCAGATTGGTTCAGGCCACCAGGGTTGCATCATTTGGACAAAGAAAAATTAGAGTGGGTTTTTACATTGTAGTCCCTTGACTAAGATCCCGTGCAACCCTACTAAGATGAATTTGTGGACCCTGTCAATTTAGATGTGTAAGTACCTCTACCCCTAGTGATTTTTTCTTGCAAGTCATATAATCTGATCTTAAAATTTATATTCTTAGTTTTATACCAACATTTGAAAAATATTCTGAATATTTGTAATTGATATTTATAAATATTACTTATGCATATTTATATTTATATTTAAATTAAATATTATGCATGTTCTTTATAAAATTTTAAATTAAAATTTTGGATCAAGCATGATCGTGATTATAATGATTGATTTGCATGATGGAGGTGTTTAAAATAAGATGTTAAGCCCAGTTTTGAAACCATCTAAACATTTGAAAGAAATATGTTTATTATATGTCTGAGGAAATGAGTTCTAAAATAGATTTAATGATTACTTTTAATTTAGTTTGACTATAATTTCGGTCTAGCCAACAGCACTGATTGTTTCCATATGTTCAAAAACAATTTTTTTTTTTAGAGTTAGGTTGTTGGAGCTTATCGCTAGCATATACCAATCACATGCGTATTATGTTTTCTAGGGATAAACTCTTCGGCCTTGTCATGAGGCTAATCGTGGTCGTGTGAATTAGAGCTAGTTCCTTCCAGGCCTAGCTAGTTATGACAAATTGCTAGCACATGCTGAAGGATGGTATATTCTGTTCTTAGGAGCTAGTCACTTTCATGCCTTATCACAAAGTTGATTGTAGCTGTAGGATGGGAGGAAAATATATTTTCAAATTCTCTTAATTGGAAATTATAAAAAAGTGGTTTTCTTGATTGGATACATTAAATATTTTGAAAATTAAAATATTATGTTTTGAAAACTAAAATATTATTTTGACGGGTTTGCCTTCCTATGAAATCCTATCCCGAAATTGGTAAACTTACTTTCATTGGTCATAATCATGTTCTTTGTAAATAACATTTCTTGCATATCGTATCTTTGACGCAACTAGAGGTAAATGTTACTTACTAAGGCTATTAGCTAGCTCACTCTTCTCTTTCTTGCCTTTTTACTAGATATCGGGGTGTAAGTAGCTCGTACAAGGTTATGGGCTGAGCACTAAAGGATTAGAATTTAGCAAGTTGTCCCTCAATGATTAAATTTGTATTGAAAAATTATTGTGTAATTTTGGAGGGAAAAAGTCTATTTTGTTGAGATTGTCTAGATGCTTTATCATCCACACTACCTTCTTTGATACAAATTTATTTATAAATTTAGTAATTCAGGCAGGCTTGGCATATCCTTTGGGCTAAACCTTATATTATGTACGACCGCCTGTCACGTGCCGGGCTCGTGTTGGATTTCTAAATCACCCTTTGTTTCCCCAATAGAAATAGCATCTTGCTCGGACACGAGGTTTGGAAGGGCTACTGGTCCGCTGGTAGACTCGGTGGTGCTAGGTATGACGTACTTACACGTAGGGTTCGTGCCGGAGCCCAGAGGGATATCCGAGCCGGGCCCACGAATGGGGAGGGTACGAGTAAAACCGACCGGGGTGCCCAACACACGGTCATTTTTGCCTGCATCGAACATTCTCCTGGCGGGGTGGGGATCCAGCGGGGTCTGCTACGCGGGGGTGGGCTCGTCCCTTCCTCCCCCCTTCCCCTTTCTTAGGCAAAAGAAAAAAAAAAAGCACCTTGCTAGCGAACTATGATGTTTTTATTAGAAGTAGACAAGACGACATCCTTATTGTATATTACTTAATTTCTGTGGATGTTTACATAAGATGATCACATGATATTGCTATATAATTAATCACCACAGTCTACAAACTGGTAGTTGACGATCAGATGGCCTTGAGCAATGCCTTGCCCATTTGTGTCAAGTTGAGAGAACACAGCATGGTCCAAATCAAGCCCTCCATTCGAGCATTGGTCCACAATCCTGACAGTGGCTTGCGCTCCAGTGGCAGTGTTTGTCACCTACATGGTACCAAGAAACCATATTAAAAATGTTTCTAATGCGCGTGGATATCGGGTTGGTGCATTTGTTAATCAAAAGGTGAATTAAGGATTAAGGATATTTATTGCACAAAATATTACTTATAATAAAGTCTAGATTTGATCACATCTAGTGCAAAGGGGGTGGGGAATTAAGGATACACTCTCTTGAGCACAAAGTTGTTTCCTTTTGAGAACAAGGACAGGTGGAAGTCTGACAAAAAAACAGAGGGTAGAATTCAATTCATCTCTCTTGCATCAGAACAAGAGATTTTACCAGCTGGTTGGGCTTCAAGCTCAGCCTGTTAGAAGCATATATAGAATCCCATGTTTGTAATTTAGATGTTCCAACTATATATATTCTACTTAAGTAGAACAGAGATCAAACTAATCCTTTGAGCTAAGCAGTGTAATTTTCACCAAGATAGCTAGCTACCATCAGTCCATGACTCCAAAATACAAGCTACATGCATTATATACTATCTACAATCTAATTTCTGCACAATGAAATCTGACATTCGGATGAGTAGGCATTGAGCACACAATACGGAACGCTGGTAAAAGTCAGATACATAAATTTTATACCATATACATCCAAATTCTACATCATGCCGTCTGACATTCAGACAAAAGAGGACTAAGTTCGGGCCATGCGATGTCGGCTGTGGTCCCATCTCGTTAACTTTCTTAACTATTTATTTTGATAAATATATTCTTATTTTTGCCCTGCATTTCTGTTTTCTCTGTTTTTCGAATAATCGAAAGCTTAACCAAGTGGTGTGTTATTGCAGTAGAAATTCAGCATGTATTCTCTTGGATAATCGAAGTCGACCTCTTAATCCCTAATAATTGAAAATTGTATATCCTAGATTTGTGTCTAAGTGTGTAGAAAATATAGATTAAACTATGTCGAAATATAATTCAAATTATGTATAGGAACCAAATATAAAATACCGACTATTACAAGCTAAACATAAAATTCAATGGCAACTAAACGAGTTTATCAAAAAACCACAAAGAATGGTCAAACACGGAATTGGGTTTTAACTTTAATTCTTTTTATCTCTTAAGGAACAAGGTAGGAAATGCAACCATCATTGATCCTTGACCTATTCCAGGGGTTTGAGTTGTTCTTTCATGTGAAAGACATCATGATTTTCTATGATGACGTCAACAATTAGATGCATCCTGCACAAATCTCAAAACACTTCGATCTTCTTTGTTTATAGCCGCAAAAATTTCCAAGCAGCTATTGCCTGGTCCAACAGCAAATTTATTCAAAGGACTTCCGTACAATAACTATTATTAAGCATTATAATAGTTATTGTAACGGTCATTTATCTAAAATGAAATTTTTAAAATATTAAAATTAAAATAATCACTAAACTAATGGCTGTTGTAATGGTGTTACAACAGGAAATAATGAGCAATAACTAAAAATAACAGTATTATTTTCTATTCACTTTTTATTAGATAAAAATATTACGTACTTTCGAACCATCATTTTTGGTAGAACTTTGAGACAAAAAGATTTGAATTTTGAAAACAATATTATTCTATTCAAAAGAAAATACTAGTGAAAATAACCATTATTATTTATATGATAATAGCAGGTTATATAGAGAAATAATAACAAATAATAGAAACTTAAGACTATCCGAATAATATAACGGGGTTGGCCAAAAATTGTTACAATGATTATAATATTATTGTTTAAAACCATGCTTCAAATAAAGAGACTCTGATGAATTACCGGAATTTCCTATAGCCTGGGTAGATGAGCAAATGAGTGTACCCATGCTGTAAGAATTTCCCAAACCAAGTTGAGTTTCAACTCAGACAAAATGAGATCAAGTTGGGCCGGAGATTTCGGGCTTTAATTTTAGTGGCAGATCAAACCCAACCCAATCAGATTAGATTGGACTTGGCTGGCCACAGCCCAATCCTAGTTGAATATAAATCCTGGCTTGCTCCTCACAAGCAAGAACATCTACATGAACAAAGACAAAACAGAAATTTGAGAAGGAAAAACATGGCAAGGTTTTCCTCCATTCTTACCAGCAAACACTTTCCACAGGAAGCTTGGCCGGTCGGGCCGACCGGACCGCAGAAGGCGGTCCACCCATACTTCTGCCGCCATGCGAGCGGCATATTGGCATCCCATGTCGCGCAGTAAACACTGGTTGCAATCAGGTCCCAATTGTGCTGCGCCGGGTTGTAGTCGTTGTATGTCGCACGGACGTTGGACGCCGACTGCGCGCTCGCCGCAGCGGCCATGCACAGCAACAATGCTATAGAGAGACTCACCCTCCTCATCATCTTGCCTCTGTACAGTTTTGGATGGTGAGGAGCCTGGAGGTCTCTATATATAGATGTTAGGCTAGATTTCTGACAACTAATATGCCAATGAGGTTTGATAACGTGCGTAGACTTGCTAACTTGAAATGATGCCAGAACACCGGTTGGGACTATGAACACACTCCCATATTTTGATGTTGTACTCCTTAGTGAAAGAGAAAGAGACCCATCACCAAAAAGCTGCAAAGACACTATCAAATAGAAGTGGGGTGGAAGTATCAATTCTCTGGATATTGATGCTACGTCAAACATTGTAGTCAAAGTTTGCATGCCTTTGGCCATAGACCAAGTGATGAAACTTTTGAATGGAAGAGTAAGGCACGCATATTTGTTTCTGTAGAAGAGAGAATATATCACGGTGTGGGTTGGACGTGGAAACTAGAAGAGATTTTATTACTTTTTGCGTCCGGATATCAAATAGAGGAGTTGGCGTTGGAAAATTCAATAGCAGGCGTATTTGACATTGTCCCACTACGTGATCGGCCGCCTTGGCCGGTGGACTTCTCGTCCGTGTTTGATGGGTAAAGATAGGAAGAAGGATGAGACTTCCTCATGGGCGTGGAAATTAAGTGCTCATCGTACCTGTTCATGACCTTTTACTTTGTGGTTAATGATCTTGGTATGACAACTGTTCAAGTAAATTTTAGGTACAAATTCCAATAGCTTCGCTATGGTGCTCTCCTTACGTATCTTTCTACCAATTGTCTATCTAGATTTTATTAGTGAGGTGTTGCTTAAACTTGACCAACTAGAAGGCACTCAAAAATTCATGTTGATTATGTTTTCTCCCCAGCTTGATGCCGACGTGATGACAATAATCTCACAAATTGGAGATTGTGTTTGTGGTCATGCCTCTCCAGTTAGCAATCAAAGATTTTTGGCTCAATTATTAAATGATGCATCCTCAGAAAATCTAAACTTGGATAACCATATTGCATGTATCTTCCTTTCTATCTCTCTTTGAAAAAAACTATGTATGTTGTCTTTGCTATAAGCTGAACCAATTTCTAAATGATTTCATTAAATGACAATTCATCAATAAATGTAGACTTGTTATTCCATGATTTTTTGTGAAAATTGAGAGATCACCATTTCCAATCGAACTGAGGACTCATCTGGAGAAGGAGAAAAGTTGTCAATTTTTTGCTATTTTCAAGAGAGTGCAATACATATAGATTGATTAGAGCAAGTTGGATAAGGGGTGTTATGAACCCCTACTACCAAACATCATAATTTAGAAATTATACTTTAAGTGCAAAATATATAACATTATGATTTTTGATTTGGCTGACCTTTATCTGTCAATGTACAAAGAGTAATAGGTTGCTATTTTAGAAAATACATATTAGCTTTATAATATTTAAAAATTATATTTTATCAAACAGTATATTATAGTAGCATTATACTAGAATATTATGAGTAATTATGATAATTATATTATATTAGACCATCAAAATTGTTATTATAAACTATTATTAACTTATAAGCTTTTTTAAATTATTTTTAACAAAAAATTCTATTGCAAGAACTTAAACTTGGGTCTCTCAGAAAAAAAACAGCTTCCAAGCATATATCTAAAGTAAAACTTTTGCCTAAAAAAACAAATTGAAGCTTTTACCATGAGATTTTTTTTTAACTTTTGGAGAAGTTAGAAAACTTTTTCAAAATTATTACAAAACATCTTAAAATAACCCAAAAGAGTTTCTAACCCTCCAAGAAATCCTTTTCAGCCCTCTAAAAGCAATGCCAAATGAATCTAAATTGCAACTTATATAACTATTCTTCTAGAACACATTAGATGCTACAAGTTATCTTCCACAAAAAAAAAATGAAAAAAAACTCTTTGTGCGTTAATTGGTTAACATTGCAAAAGCCTATTTCACCCTTCTCCAATTTGAAAGGTTGATACTCAACTTATATAAAATATACTATAAAATATACTCAACTTATTCTTGTACATACTTCTTGTTTACTTATGAAGAGGAAAGTTATTTTATTATAAATGTTATTTTTTCAATTGTTTGTGTCATAAGTATCCACTCGATTATCTATACTGCCTCTACAATATCATTCTTCACCAGCACTTCCTCTCCTTTTTATGATATTGTAAATTTGTCACACCTCGACTCGAATTCGTAAGCTAAGGGCACGATAGGGAACTTTTCTTAAAAACATGCAAAGCATTCTATTATGATAGGTTAAGTCATGTAGTGGAGTAAAATTAAATAACTAAAATCCAAACTTTAATGTTTCACAAAATGCAATAATATCCGAAGATCCTACATTAAACTTTAAATAAACCCTAATCTATTATTAAAAAATCAAAACTTTGCTTTTAATAACTCTACCGTAGCACAAACTCCAAGCAAGATTAGTTCTCTGAATTTGTAAAATAGTAAGAGACCAGATCATGAACTAGATGGCATAGTAAGTACTGCACATCTTAACGACATAAATCAAGCAACAAGATAATAAGTAACTTTATTAAAAATAAATATATGAAATATATCATTGCAAAACCAAGTCTCGATATACAATGTAAATCAATAATCAAATCTTGCAATAATGACTCCATTTGGAAACTATCATGCACATAATTCCAATCTTTCTCTAAATTCAAGTTTATGTTCATAATTTCAATCTTGCAAAATATATCACTCAACACATTAGCCATGGACTATGACCACAATATTCTTGTGATAGGACCCTTTTCATAGTCCAACAGTTTTCTTTCAGTATGCCATGCCCTTTTTGTGATGTACATAATTGTATTTAATGTAGAATACTTTTTGTTGCCCAGAGATGGTCACCCAAGAGGGGGGTGAATTGGGTGTTTTAAAACTTTTTGACTATTTAAAAAAATAAAACACGCAGATGTATGAACTAAAGTAAAGATGGAGGGATGAGAACAGTCAATCGCAAACACGAGGTTTTATAGTGGTTCGGAGCTTCCACTGCTCCTACATCCACTCCCCAAAGCACCTTTGGGAATTTTCACTATAATCCAAAATTACAGTCCGGTAGTTTTGCGAGTGCACTACCCAACTCGTTGTTTTACACCGGGCTAACAACGAACCCTATAACCCCCAATTTAACCTAGGCTTGGGACGCCTTTCCCTTGTTCCAAGTCCCTTGACTGGAACAAGCACAATATTGAAAAAGTTTTACAAGGATTTAAAAGCTCTAAATAAGCAAATATAACAATGATAAGCAATAGAACCCGGAAGAACCCTTTTAGCTGTTGGAAGTGTGGGAGATGATGGTTCTTCCGATGTGGATCGCGTTGGCTTGAGTGTGAGCTTTGAATCCCGAGCGGAAGAGAGTAGTTGAGCTTGAAATCAGTTGGGAAGCTTGAAGGCACTTGATTTCTTCACTTGAATGCACTAACTCCCTTGAACCTCTCTCTCTTGCTTCTCTCTTGAATGATCTTGTGTTGGGTTGGTGAGAAGTTATTGAGAAGCACTTAAGAGGTCCCTTTTATAGCCCAAAAAGCAAATATAGCCGTTAGAGATAAAGTTAAAGAGATTTGAAATTCAAAACATCCTGCAAAAAGGTGTCAGTCGCGTCCCAGGCGCTCCGGAGACGTCTCCGCTTCAACGCGAGACGTCTCGGCTGTAAGATTTTACTTTTGACGTTGTTTGGGGTCGACTCGGCGCTTTATGGGGACGTCTCGGCTTGTTTGCGCTTTTTGCATGGGGACGACTCCGCTGCTTCGGGGTCGACTCCGCTGTTATATCTCCGAAAAACATGTCTTCTGGAATTCTCTGAGAGAGTCGACTCCGCTCTTTCAGGGGACGTCTCCGCTGCCTTAACACCGAAAAAGACATCCTCTGGAAAACCCTGAGAGAGCCGACTCCACTACCTCGGGGACGACTCGGGAGGTTTACTTTTTACTTGCGGGGACGACTCCGCTTACTGTGGAGACGACTCGCGCATATCACTTGAAATCGGCCTTTCTGCCGCCTCTGAGAGAGTCGACTCCGCTACTGAGAGAGTCGACTCCGCTATCGCGGGGACGACTCGGCAGGTGCCGGGGACGTCTCCAGTCGTGCCAGTTCTTCCTGTTTGTGCCAGAGACGTCTCTGAGACAACCCGGAGACGTCTCGGCTGTCCCTGATCTGTTTTCTTCAGCTCAAAAATTCTTCAATAAATTCATAAAATTATGGGAACTTGCCTAGACATTTCTTAACAATATTCTTAATTAAACACATGAAATCCTCAAGTAAATTGTTAAGATAAATGGAATTATACTCTAGTGTTTTGTATTCATCAAAATCCATTAGGGGGTCAACAATCTTCCCCTTTTTGATGATGACAAAACACTGAGTATATGCAAAATTCGAAATTTAAATATATACACAGTATTTGATCAGATGTACAAGTATAATGTTTTGATTAGAGCTAGATACAGTGTGCATAATTCAAAATAGTCAACTTTCATTTCTATCCTTATGCATAAGATTGATCTTAATAGCTCTTAAGCAATTTTAGCATATCAACTGAATTTGAATCAAGTTAAAATGAAATATTGATGTTCAAGATAATTGAAAGCTAAGTTCTTTTTGACTCCCCCTTTCTTTTCCAGAAGGGCAATTATCTTAAAGCCAATATTCTTCAATTTTATCTCTTCTAATTCTTCAATTTTGCATTCCACCATAAATTTTGCATTCCAATATATCCAATATCCATATTGGTTCTACTCCTCCTTTTTGTCATCAACAATGAAGGGGACAAATTATCCTTAGGTACTTAAAACTCAAGTTCTAGTAAAATTCAGCATATTACCATGAACCACTCAAGGATATTCAAGTTATTTCTATTAATGAATTCTGCATTCATTTTACTCCCCCTTTGTTTTGGAATTCATTTCAGACTCCTCTTTTCTCCCCCTGTTTTATATGTATTGATAAATTATGTCAAATTTGAACATTTAAGGTATGTTATGAGATTTTTATGGCACATCACAGAATCACATACACAATCACAGAATCACATACACAGAGTTAGCAACAATGTACACAAGGTTTCAAAAGAAATTGTATGTCATTCATGTATCATTGTAAACCTTTGAAGTCAATATTACAAAGTTAAAGAGGAAATCATTACAAGTATTGATTTCTAATACAAAAAGTGTTTCAAAATGAGCCTAGGGTTTACAAAAAGAAGAACCCTAGTTGTCTACAAGGTGTCCCTCATCGGCGACGTTGCTCATAAACTCTGGCAGCTGCATCTATAAAAGCATTGATGGAATCTAGCAGTGTTCTGAATTGATCTCCCTGTGACTGATGTAGGCTGCCACTAGTGCTTCAAATTCAATGCTTGCCCTATCAATTCTTCCTCTAAGTTGGGCAACCAAAGTGCCCACATTGCCTCCAGGGCTTGTCAATTCTTGAAGGCTATTTGAAATGGTCCTCAAGCTGTCTTGTAGCTCAATTGATCTGAAGGTTTGGGTGGCATTCACACTAAACTAGTTCTTGCGCTGTAGCTTCTATCTGAGCTCTAATTTCCTTCAGCTCTTGTAGAATTCCTTCATGTGAGGCTCTGATGGGGGCCAACTCAGTAGAGATCATCGATCTCATCTCCTCCCTCATCTGCTGGCAAATTACAGATGCTAAAGTGCGCATCTGGTCTTCTGATAGAGAGTAGGGCCCACTGACTGGAGGAGGTGGTGGCATGGATGTGGAAGGTCCAGCTGAGCTGGAGGGTACATCAGGAAAGTCCATGTGGCTATGTGGAGGAGAGTGGTGGTCAGGCTCCTGAAGTGGGATCTCAAGGCTCTAGGGTTTGAGCTTTTCTCTTTGGTACCTTGACCCATGACCCATCTACCTTGTGAACTCCATTCTACGCATTGTGCTCTCATTATAATAGTCGGTGTTTCTCAAGAATTTTGCAGGCTCATTTTCTGGAATGGGTACTTTGAAATGTTTGAAGAGTAGGATAAGGATCATCCCATAAGTATGCTAACCTAGAATACCTATGACATGTAGCAATGTAGTTCAACATAAGTCTAGGGAGGTTTAGGGGAATCCCTAGTAGGATGTGGTGCATGATAACTAGGTCTCGCTCCGAAACAAAATCGAAGCGGCCGGTTTTAGGGAATAAGACTCGGTTGACAATACTCAAAAGGAGTCTCATCTCGACATTTAGGTCTTGGGAGTTAACCACATCGAGAGGGCCGCAGTCCTCTCATCCTAAAAGCAAGTTTAGGGCTATTTCCCTTTGGGATGTGAGGTCGGAGCCTCACCGTCCTTAGGGATTTGCGAGACGCTAGATAGGACATCTTCATTAATTTCTACCAACGTCCCCCGAACATATGCAGTGTACCCTAAGTCCCCTAAGGCCATATTGCTAAATAGTTCTCTAACTAGGCCGGGGTAGGTTGAAGTATTGAGTGTACAAAGATATTCCCACCCTTGGGCACGAAGTCTCTTTCCAATAGAGAACCCCTCACTATCTAGAAAATGGAAATCTATGTACCTCCCAGTGGTTACTGTGCGATTCGCACAGAAAATGGTCATGGTTGGCGGAGCAACCGGAGGAGACGGCGCGGAAGGCTCTTCCCTCCGTTCCTCACCGTCGGTCGCTGCCCTAGGACGCCTCCCACCAGTCCTCCTAGCTCTTTTAGGTGCCATTGAATGGAAATCCTAGAGAAATGAGGAGAAAGAGGCTAGGGTTTGTGTTGGAGAGAAAATGGAGGCTAGGGTTTTTGTTTTTGTCGGGGATGAAAGGTATAGCTCGGGTCGGCTCGAGCTGTTTCGACTTATTTAAAAAAATCTCGTTCGGTCCCCGAAACGTCTCCGCGACTAATGCGAGACGTCTCGCCGGGGGGACGTCTCTGCGATTTTGCCAGAGACGTCTCCAACACTGAAAAATTTCAGACTGATTTTTATCTTTTCCCAATTTGTTTCATTTAATCAATTTAATCAACATGATTTCTCTTTGTGAATACAGAGTGAGTTTGTTTGTGATCCTCCCCCTTAATAATACATCCTATAAAAGTTTGATAATGATTTTTGAATCATTAATATTGAAATGAGGAATGTTTGACCAAATTTCGAATACCTATGAAATAGGCTCTGAAAATATCTCCACGAAGAGTCCAAGGGAGGGTAACCATCCTCCGGAAAGTCAAACAGTTCGTCATTTAGCTTAGATGGATTCATGCTTTCACTTATATTGACCTTGAGGTGGATTACTAGCTTGAGTAGCAAAGTATTGCAATACAAGTTGAATTTATTTGCTAGGATCATACAAGCTCAAGGCATTCCTTAAGAAGTTGAACCTATCTTTACAAAGGGGTTTTGTAAAGATATCGGCCAATTGATTTTCAGTACATACATATTCAATCATCACATCATTTTTCAGCACATGATCCCTAATAAAGTGATGCCTAATCTCTATATGTTTTGATTTTGAGTGTTTGGACAGGATTTTTTGTTAAATTAATTGCGTTGTGGTTATCACATCTAATTGGTATATTGTCCATTTTGATACCAAAGTCTTCAGTTGTTGCTTAATCCAAAGAACTTGGGCACAACAGCTTCCAGCTGCAATGTACTCAGCCTCAGCTGTGGACAAGGCAACTGAATTTTGTTTCTTGCTAAACCAAGAAACCAAATTAGCACCCAAGAATTGACCATGTGCCACTTGTGCTTTTTCTGTCGAGTTTGCACCCGGCAAAATCAGCATCGGAGTAAGCAATTAAATTTATGTCAGATTGTTTAGAATACCATAAGCCTACATTAGGTGTCCCTACTAGATATCTGAAAATTCTTTTAACAGCTTGCAAATGTGATTCCTTAGGACATGCTTGGTATCTAGCACACATGCAAACACTGAATAATATATCTGGCCTACTAGCAGTAAGGTAAAGTAAAGAGCCTATCATAACCTCTGTACAATTTGCAGTCTATACTTTTACCTTTTTCATCTTTGTCAAGCTTGCAGCTTGAGCCCATGGGTGTGCTAATTTCCTTGCATCCTTCATCTTGAATTTTTCCAACATTTCCTTGATATATTTGGACCTGACTGATGAAGATGCCTTCCTCTGATGTTTTATTTGTAGCCCAAGAAAGAAGTTGAGCTCACCCATCATGCTCATTTCAAATTCTCCCTGCATAAGCTTGGCAAACTCTTGACAAAGACTATCAATTAGTAGCACCAAAAATTTATATCATCCACATAAATTTGGTACAATCAATAAAGTCATTTCCTTTTCTTTTAATGAAGAGGGTTTTGTCTACATTTCCTCTCTTAAATTTATTTCAATTAGAAAATTACTTAATCTTTCATACCATGCTCTAAGGGCTTGCTTAAGTCCATACCAATGCTTTATGCAATTTATATACATAATCTGGATGTAAGTGATTTTCAAAAACCTGGAGGTTGTCCTACATAAACTTCCTCCATTATATAAACCATTTAAAAAGGCACTTTTTACATCCATTTGATAGAGTTTAAAATCCATGAAGCATGCATATGCCAAAAGTAGTCTAATAGCCTCTAACCTAGCAACAGGAGCAAAGTTTCATCAAAATCTATTCCTTCCTCCTGATTATAGCCTTTGGCAAACTAGTCTGGCTTTGTTCTTAATAACTATCCTCTTCATCTAGTTTATTTCTATACACCCACTTGGTGCCTATAATTGAAACATTAGGGGGTCTTTTCATTAGAGTCCAACTTCATTTCTTTCAAATTGGTTTAAATTCTTTCTTGCATAGCACTTCATCCAATTATCATCTTTTTCGGCTTTCTTCTAAGTGATTTAGGCTCTATTTGTGAAACGAAAGTAAGATAATTACTAGTATTTCTTAGAGAGGATCTTGTCCTTACCCCTTGTGAGGGATCACCAAGGATTTAGATCCTTTGGATGACCATGTGCATACCTCCATTCCTTAGGAAGATCTTGATTTCTCAATGGAGGTTGATCTTCTTCATCTTGCTGAATTGTAATCTTCTTTGAATCTCATCCTCATGTTGTTTGTCTTGTATGGAGAATTCCTTCATTCGGTCTTTCAAGTATACCTGCATCACCATCTTCTTCTTTCTAGAAGAATCTCCATTAGCTTCATCAAAAACAAACATGAATGGATTCTTCAACAACGAGAGTTCTCTTGTTGAAGACCCTGTATTCTCTACTAGATGAGGAATAACCTAAGAAGATCCCCTCATCTGATTTAGCACTAAATTTGCTTAGATTGTCCTTTCCATTGTTTAAAATAAAACACCTACAACCGAACACATGAAAGTAACTTATATTGGGCTTTCTTATTTTTTATTAGCTCATAAGGTGTTTTCTTTAAAATAGATCTAACTAATGCACGGTTTAAAATGTGACATGCAGTATTTATTGCTTCAGCCCAAAAATATTTTGGTAGATCCGATTCGCACAACATGGTACGAGCCATATCTGCTAGTGTGCGATTCTTCCTTTCTACCACCCCATTTTGTTGGGGTGTCCTAGGGGCCGAGAAATTGTGATTGATACCATTTTCGTCACAAAACTTTTCAAAGTGCCTAATTTTCAAACTCGGTACCATGATCACTCCTAATTGCTTTTAGTTTAAGATTGAGTTCATTCGAAACTCTATTATGAAACTTGATAAAAGCGGAAAAGGACTCATCTTTATGTGCAAGAAATGAAACCCATGTAAAGCGTGAAAAATCATCAACAATTACAAGACCAAATCTCTTACCCCCTAGACTAGCAGTTCTAGTGGGTCCAAATAAATCCATGTGAATTAGTTCTAAGGGTTTTGTTGTTGAGACTATGTTTTTAGGCTTGAAAGAGCTTCTCGTTTGTTCCCCTAATTGACATGCAGCACAAATTTTGTTCTTTTCAAAATCTATCTTTGGTAGTCCTTTGACTAGATCTTTTGTAATCAATTTAGAAATTAAATCCATGCTAGCATGTCCTAACCTACGATGCCATAACCAACTAGTCTCATTGACTTTGGGATCCATGGCTACAAGACATTGGCCCATCCTTCATGGTGAGATCATCAAGATCTACCATGTAACATTTCCATGCCTATGTCCTGTGAGTATGATCTCATTGTCAATTGGACTACTAATTATGCATAGTGATGATTCAAATGACACTTTAAAGCCCTTGTCACAAAATTGACTTATACTTAATAAATTATGTTTTAGTCCATTAACTAACAATACATTGTCAATAAAAGAGGAGGGTGATATGGAGATTTTACCAACACCAATTATTTGACCTTTAGCATTGTCTCCAAATGTGACTACTCCTCCTTCTTTTGATTTCAAGGTGACGAAGAGACTCTTGTCACCGGTCATATGCCTTGAGCAACCACTATCAAGATACCACATTCTCTTTTTATTTCCGGCTGCAAGGCATACCTGCAAAATGATTATGTGAGGCTCTTAGGTACCCAAGTCTTCTTGGGTCCTTCGTGGTTAGTGTAGTTGGTTCCCTTAGGCACCCATACTTTAGTTATGTTTTTAGCTTTTACAAATGTACTCTTGTTAGTTTGGATCTTTCTTTGAATACAAGAGTAGGCTTTATGTCCACCTTTTTTACAATGAAAGCATGTAGGTTTTTCAGTTTTGACATCTTTTGCTTTCACAAAGGAAATTCTTTAGATACTTTTGTTGCTTGTTAGTTTTATATCCTAATCCGGCTTTATTAAAAACAGCTCTTTGATTTGAAAGAATAAGATTTAATTTTTCAGAGCTTTGTGTAAATTTTTCAACAATTGGTTTGTACTTATGTACCTCATTCTTAGATTCAAATTTTCTTTAACTAGTTCTTCCTTGTCCTTTTTAAGGGATTCAACATTTTGTGCAAGTGAGGTATTATTATTGAGTAGAGATTTAACTTTTAGATTCAATTCCTTAATTAGTGTTTTTGCCGTTTCATTTTCAATGCTAAATTTTGAATTTTTGTTTTCTAGATCAATGGTATTAATATTTTCAACGCTCTCTTTCTCAATCAATAGATTTTTAATATCTTCCTTTAGTTTTAGATTGGAGGCTTTTAATTCTTTATTCTTTGCTCCTAACATACTACAATCACTCATAAGTTCTTGAAAAGCTTCATACAATTCTTCTAAAGTAAAGTTTATAGTTGAGTTTTGACATACCTCGTCGTCTTCGAACGCCATGAAGCACAAATTGGCGGTCTCTTCCTTCTCTTCCTCGGAGGAGGATGTGTCACTATCGTCCCAAGTTGCCTTTAATGCCTTCTTCTTCTTCTTCCCAAATTACTTCTTTTGTTGAGGGCATTCGGAACGAATGTGTCCCGGTCTCTTGCAATCATAGCATATGATTGGGTCTCTTTCTTTTTCCTTTTCTTTTTCCCAATCATTTCTCCCTCCAAATTTCTTTCTTGGAAAGGGTTTCTTTCTTCTCATAAATTTCTTAAACTTCCTTACTATTAAACCCAAATCCTCATCTTCGCTTTCCTCTTCACTCTCACTACTTTCTTCTTCACACATACTCGAGGTAGCCTTGAGTGCGATTGTCTTCTTCTTTGGCAACTCTTCTTCATGTTGCTTCATTGTGAGCTCATGCGTCATCAATGAGCCCAATAGTTGTTCTAGTCCCAAGGTGTTGAGGTCTTTGGCTTCTACGATTGCCGTGACCTTTGCTTCCCATGCTTTTGGCAAAGACCTGAGAATTTTACTCACAAGTTCCGGATTAGTATAAGATTTACCCAAACTCTTTAGGACCATTAATTATATCGGTAAAGCGTGTAAACATGCATGTGATGGTTTCATTGGGTTCCATCTTAAACAACTCATATTTGTGAACAAGAATGTTCACTTTAGACTCTTTGACTTGATTTGTACCCTCGTGGGTAACTTCAAGCCTATCCCATATTTCCTTAGCGGAACTACATGTGGAGACTCTATTAAACTCATTTACATCTAGAGCACAAAATAGTGAGTTCATGGCTCTAGAATTGAGTTGAACCATCCTATTATCATTCTCATCCCAATCCTCCTCAGGTTTGGGAACTTGAATGCCATTCACCATGTGTGATGGTTCTTGTGGTCCCTTGACTATAACCCTCCACAAGGCATAATCTTGTGCTTGAATAAAGATCCTCATTCTAGTCTTCCAATAGATATAATTTGTCCCATTGAAGAGTGGAGGTCTATTGGTTGCCTGCCCCTCAGCAGGAACATTGTTAAAGGGTGTTGCCATCTAGATCTTTGGCTAAGACGGTTAGGTCTTTCAAGAAATACACAGAGCACCTGCTCTGATACCACTTGTTGCCCAGAGATGGTCACCCAAGAGGGGGGTGAATTGGGTATTTTAAAACATTTTGACTATTTAAAAATAAAAACACGCAGATGTATGAACTAAAGTAAAGATGGAGGGATGAGAACAGTCAATCGCAAACACGAGGTTTTATAGTGGTTCGGAGCTTCCACTGCTCCTACATCCACTCCCCAAAGCACCTTTGGGAATTTCCACTATAATCCAAGATTACAGTCCGGTAGTTTTGCGAGTGCACTACCCAACTCGTTGTTTTACACCGGGCTAACAACGAACCCTATAACCCCCAATTTAACCTAGGCTTGGGACGCCTTTCCCTTGTTCCAAGTCCCTTGACTGGAACAAGCACAATATTGAAAAAGTTTTACAAGGATTTAAAAGCTCTAAATAAGCAAATATAACAATGATAAGCAATAGAACCCGAAAGAAACCCTTTTAGCTGTTGGAAGCGTGGGAGATGATGGTTTCTTCCGATGTGGATCGCGTTGGCTTGAGTGTGAGCTTTGAATCCCGAGCGGAAGAGAGTAGTTGAGCTTGAAATCAGTTGGAAAGCTTGAAGGCACTTGATTTCTTCACTTGAATGCACTAACTCCCTTGAAACCTCTCTCTCTTGCTTCTCTCTTGAATGATCTTGTGTTGGATTGGTGAGAAGTTGTTGAGAAGCACTTAAGAGGTCCCTTTTATAGCCCAAAAAGCAAATATAGCCGTTAGAGATAAAGTTAAAGAGATTTGAAATTCAAAACATCCTGCAAAAAGGTGTCAGTCGCGTCCCAGGCGCTCCGGAGACGTCTCCGCTTCAACGCGAGACGTCTCGGCTGTAAGATTTTACTTTTGACGTTGTTTGGGGTCGACTCGGCGCTTTATGGGGACGTCTCGGCTTGTTTGCACTTTTTGCATGGGGACGACTCCGCTGCTTCGGGGTCGACTCCGCTGTTATATCTCCGAAAAACATGTCTTCTGGAATTCTCTGAGAGAGTCGACTCCGCTCTTTCAGGGGACGTCTCCGCTGCCTTAACACCGAAAAAGACATCCTCTGGAAAACCCTAAGAGAGCCGACTCCGCTACCTCGGGGACGACTCGGGAGGTTTACTTTTTACTTGCGGGGACGACTCCGCTTACTGTGGAGACGACTCGCGCATATCACTTGAAATCGGCCTTTCTGCCGCCTCTGAGAGAGTCGACTCCGCTACTGAGAGAGTCGACTCCGCTATCGCGGGGACGACTCGGCAGGTGCCGGGGACGTCTCCAGTCGTGCCAGTTCTTCCTGTTTGTGCCAGAGACGTCTCTGAGACAACCCGGAGACGTCTCGGCTGTCTCTGATCTGTTTTCTTCAGCTCAAAAATTCTTCAATAAATTCATAAAATTATGGAAACTTGCCTAGACATTTCTTAACAATATTCTTAATTAAGCACATGAAATCCTCAAGTAAATTGTTAAGATAAATGGAATTATACTCTAGTGTTTTGTATTCATCAAAATCCATTAGGGGGTCAACACTTTTAATATTTTATATCATATATTTTATTTAAGCAATTTTAATTTTTTACATATTTTTACTAAAAATCAAATTGGATTGGTGATCCAAATTCTTGGTTAAATTGGTCTTCATGCAAAATTTTAACAATTATATCTTAGACCATTATCTAATTACACTACATCACTTGCAATAGCCTTGCACATTAGTTGACGATGATCAGATGGCCTGGAGCATAGCCTTGCCCATTAATGTCTAGTTTAGAGAACACAACATGATCTAAATCAAGTCCTCCATTTGCACATTGGCCTACAATCCTAACAGTTGCTTGTGCACCAGTCGCAATGTTTGTTACCTACATGGTACCATGAAACTACAATATTAGAACAAACATATTCTCTCTTACCAATAAGGTTGATGGTTCTTTTTCTTTTACTTTTCCTTAATTGGTTTTTCCCTGTCTAATATAATGAATCAGGAACCTCCGTAACTTTTATATCATTATGATGACTTAGATGACCATCATCCAAATGTGAGGTCAAGGGAACTACATCAAATTTTGTGGAAAATAATTAGGCATTTGGGCTATACTAAGTGTATGTCACCTTCAGATGGAGAAAAGAATATGACTAATTTTCTACAAGGATGTTGAGGATGATAGTGCTATTTTGATGATTAATACAATGATTAAGAGTATGTTACAAGTTAATTCGATACATCATTAATAAGTCCGTTACTCTCGATACATTAGTATAATGAGATTAAGATATATTTCAATGATTATTAATGAGATAAAATTTGCGATAGGAAAGGGATAGTGAATTCTAAATTCTAATTCGGCAAAGTTTCAAGTGAAACATACTCTTAAGTGGACAATAGTAATTTTCATTATTTGGAGTATGTAGCACTACCATGACATATATTCAAAATTGTTTAAAGTTTATTTCATTGATTATATGGATGAATCTAACCTTAAGTTGCAGCAAAGTATAGATTGAGTCGACCCCAAGATTGATTGAGTCGACCCCAAGATTGATTGAGTCGACCCCGGCACATCAAGAAACCATCTGGCACACTTCTGCAAAAATGGCACGGATGAACAATACTTGGGTCGACCCAAGCAAAGGATGAGTCGACCCAATCTTCAAGCCTCAAGAAATCAGTTCTCTGAAAACCCTGAGAGGGTCGACCCAAATGAAACTTGAGTCGACCCAAACTTGAGTCGACCCCAAGTTAACATGAGTCGACCCAAAGACAATGACATTCAAAAAATAGGTTTTCTGGAAACCCTGAGAGGGTCGACCCAAGTGGAAGTTGAGTCGACCCAACTGAACCTTGAGTCGACCCAAAAGGTGTTGAGTCAACTCAAGTGAAGGAAGGCTGAAATACAAGGTTCTGTGGTTTCTGAGAGGGTCGACCCTAATGTTGCTTGAGTCGACCCAAGTGAAAGTTAGGTCGACCCCAGTAAAAGTTGAGTCGACCCAAGCACGGGCAGAAGCATAACGGCTAGTTCTGCAGAAGTACTTTCAGACCTCCCAACAGTGAGTAACGGCTAGTTTTTGAATTCTAACCATTGGGGCTTGTCCAATGGATGAAGGAAACTATTTAAAGTGACACTATTCATTAGAGGAAACATCCTTTTGCAAAATATCAAAGCTTACACAAGAAAGACAAGTGCCCTAATCTTCTTCATCTAAGTGCTTCATTCAAGAGTCAAAAGAAAGTGGTTGAGCAGATTCCAAGAGATATTAAGAGCTCCATCCACCCTTGAAGAGTGAAGCATTTCTGACAAAGAAGAGAGAAGTTTCATCAAGCGATAACTATTCTCTAAACTCTTCTTTGTAGCTTATAAATGTTATATTTGCTCATCTAGGAGTTTCAACATTCTTCTTTCTTTTTAATCACCTTGTAAAGGTTTGTTGGTGAGTCCGTAAAACCAACGGTGTAGGTTTATTGGTGAACCCGTAAAACCAATTGTGAAGGTTCGTTGGTAAGCCCGTAAAACCAACATAGGTTCTTGGTGATCCCGGAAAACCAAAGTGTAAAGATTTTTTGATTGTGAGCCCGGAAAACAATCCAACTGTAATCTGCGGGATTATAGTGAACTCCCAAGGGGTCGCTTGGGGAGTGGACGTAGGTGCTTAGGAGAGCACCGAACCACTATACTTCTTGTGTGTTTGTATTGTGCATTGTTCTAATTTCACTCACTCATCAATTGACTAAAGTAAGATAGTAAAAATTAAGAGAAACCAATTCACCCCCCCTCTTGGCTTGTCATCTTGGGCAACAAGTGGTATCAGAGCGAGGTGCTCATATAATATTTGTTGATCTCACAATCAAGAGACAAAGATCATGACAACCCAAGTGGGATGTTCTATGAGTGAGGGGCAATCCACAAATAGACCTCCTCTATTTAATGGCACTAATTACACATACTGGAAAGCTAGGATGAGGATATTCATTCAAGCTCTAGACTATGAATTGTGGTATATTATAACTAGAGGACCTCACACACCCACAATTAGTATAGAGGGCACTATCATTCCCAAACCAGAAATGGATTGGAATGAGAATGATAGAAGACTAGCACAATTAAATGCTAAAGCAATAAATGTACTTTACTGTTCACTAGATGTAAGTGAATTCAATAGAATATCTACATGCATCTCCGCAAAAGAAATTTGGAATAAACTTGAGGTCACACATGAAGGAACTAATCAAGTTAAGGAGTCAAAAATAAACATATTAGTACATAAGTATGAGTTGTTTAAAATGGAATCCACTGAGTCCATAACTGAAATGTTTACTCGTTTTATGGAAATCATAAATGGGCTAAAGAGTCTAGAAAAGTCTTATACTAACTCTGAATTGGTGCGAAAAATTCTCAGGTCTCTACCAAGAGTTTGGGAGGCCAAGGTAACCGCAATTTAGGAAGCAAAGGACCTCAATACACTGCAATTGGAGGAACTTCTAGGATCACTCATGACCCATGAGTTGACCATGAGGCAAAATTTAGAAGATGAGGTCAAGAGAAGAAAGACCATTGCCCTAAAGTCTACCACTCCAAAACAAGAAACTGAATCGGAAGAATCTGATGATGATGATGAATTTGATGAAGAAGGAATGGCTATGCTTGGAAGAAAATTTAGAAAATTTATGAGAGGTAAGAAGAGATTTCATAAAAAGAAACCCTTCTTCAAAGGTAGCTCAAGCAAAGAAAAGGGTAAGGACAAAAGAAAGAAAAGGAAATACCAATTTATTATGAGTGTAACAAGCCCGGACATTTCAAGATAGATTGTCCGGAATTAAAGTGGATGGCAAGAAAACTTAAGAAGAAGAACTTCATGGCTGAATGGAGTGAAAGTGAGGAGTCAAGTTCGGAAGAGGAAGATCATCAAGAGACGGCCCAAATCTGCCATATGGCCAATGACGATGAGGTAGATTTTGAACTTGAATGTGATTTTACTGTTGATGAATTACATGATGCATTTTTAGAACTCATGGAAGAACACAAAAAACTAATGAATAAAAATAAAGTTCTAAAAGAAGAAAATCAATCTCTTATCAAAGATAAGCTGAAACTATCTAATAACTATGAAACATTAAGTAGGAAACTCACAAATGAACCAAGAATCTAATTGCTGAAAATGTCAAGTTAAAAGAAGATGCTGAAAAATATAAATCCTTAGTAGACAAGTTTACACTTAGCTCAACTAAATTAAATATGATTCTTGATAATCAAAAAGCTGTATATGATAAAGCTGGATTAGGATATAAAATAAATAGAAAACAAAAATACTTAAAGAACATATTTGTAAAAGCTAAAAATAAAAATATAACTTGTCATTGTTGCAATAAATTAGGACATAAAGCATATGAATGTAACTATAGAAAGTCTAGCTACAACAAATTGAGTAATAATTATAAGCTTAAATCCAAGAAAGTTTGGGTTCCAAAAGGAACATCAAGTACTAACCCTAAAGGATCCAACATAGTTTGGGTACCTAAAGCTCATTTTTGATCTTGATTACAGGGGTGTCTTGCAGCTAATAAGGTGGATAAATGATGGTATCTAGATAGCGGCTGTTCAAGACACATGACCGGTGACGTAGACCAATTTGTCACCTTGGAGTCTAAGAAGAGTGGAGTAGTAACCTATGGAGACAATGGAAAAGGGTATATCATTGGAAAGGGTAAAATTTTCATTACTCCATCTACCTTCATAGAAAAAGTCTTATTAGTTAATGGTTTGAAATATAACCTACTTAGCATAAGTCAATTTTGTGATAAAGGGTTTAAAGTCACATTTGAAGCATCAGTATGCATAATCACAAATCCTATAGATAATAGCATTGTACTTATAGGACAAAGGCAAAGAAATATTTACATGGTAGATCTTCATGAATTAGGCAAGAAAAATGGATTATATTTAATTACTAATAAAGAAAAGAAAAATGAAACAAGTTGGCTTTGGCATCGTTAGGGCTGTCAACGGGCCGAGCTGCTCGGGCTCGGCTCGGGCCCGGCTCGGTAAAAGCCCGGCTCGGGCTCGGCTCGTTAGTCAAACGAGCCCGAGCCCGAGCCCAAAATGAGGCCCGTTTAAATCCGAGCCTGAGCCCGAGCTCGAGCCCGAGCAGCTCACGAGCCCAAACAAGCCCAACTAATAACCCATTCCCTCTCTCCACCGACCACCTCCTCTCTCTTTTTATTTTTTTTTCTTCTCCTTCCTTCTGGGTTTTTCCAGAATCTTCCCGGCTCCCACCCGCACTCGGTGTCAATGTGGCAGTGTCCCTCCCGAGTCCCCTCTCGCCTTCCTCCTCCGCCGAACGCCGCCGATGCCTTGCTGCCTCCTTCCGCCGCCTGGGAAAGAAGCACGCGAGGCCCCTCCCCCTCTTTCTTCTCCGTTTCTCCCCCTCCCTTTTCCTCTCTTTGCCGACTCCTCTACCGGCGAGACTGCGATAGAGGAGGGGATGAGAAGCCCTCCTCCACCGGCGAATCAGGGAAGGAGCCGAGGAGTCCCTCGCACGGGAGGGTCGGGCCACGGCCGGCGGCGCCCGCGGCCGAGCCCGCGGCTTCCTCGGCCGTGCCTGCGGCCGACGCCCGTGCCGGCGGTGCAGGTGCTCGCGGTTGAAGCCGGCGGCCGCCGCACGCGATGAGGTGAGTCTATTCTTCCCTCTTTTCTTTTTCTTTTTTTCTTTCTTTCCTTCTTTCTTCTCTTCTTCTTCTTCTTTTCTCTCTCCTTCGTTCTTCTCTCCGACGACGAACCGTCGGGACTCGGAACCGAGCTCGGCTGCTCGTTGTTCTCTCCGACGGGCGACGGAGATGGGGGCAGGGATGGGGATGGGGATGGCCGGATTCTGGGTTCTTCTCTCCGACGGGCGACGGAGATGGGGGCCGGATGGGGATGCGGCGGGCTCGGGCTCGCCGCTCGGGCTCTGGCTCGGGCTCGGGCTCGGGCAAACGAGCTTTACGAGCCCGAGCCCGAGCCGGGCTGTGCCACCCGAGCCCGAGCCCTAGCCCAATACAAGGCTCGGTACCGAGCCCGAGCCCGAGCCCGAGCCCGAGCCAGGAAATTTGTGAAACGAGCCGAGCCGAGCCTGCGGAGGCTCGGGCTCGGCTCGGCTCGTTAACAGCCCTAGGCATCGTAGACTAGGACATGCTAGTATGGATTTAATATCAAAACTAGTCAAGAAGGAATTAATAAAAGATGTGCCAAAATTGATCTTTGAAAAAGACAAAATTTGTGGACCATGCTCATTAGGAAAACAAACAAAATTATCCTTCAAATCAAAAAATATAGTATCAACAACTAGGCCTTTTGAACTCATACATATGGATCTATTTGGATCCACTAGAACTGCGAGTCTAGGAGGGAAGAAGTATGGACTAGTTATAATAGATGATTTTTCAAGATATACATGGGTTCATTTTTGGCACATAAGAATGAAGCATTTTCAGCATTCTTGAAATATTATAATAATATCATAAATGAAAAGAAGCTCACCTTAATAGCAATTCGAAGTGATTATGGAACTGAATTTGAAAATCAACACTTTGAAGAATTTTGTAATGAAAATGGTATCTCACATCAATTTTCAGCACCTAGAACGCCTCAACAAAATGGGATTGTTGAAAGAAAAAATAGGACCTTGGCAGAAATGGCACGCACGATGTTGTGCGAGTCAAATCTTCCAAAGTACTTTTGGGCTGAAGCTATAAGCACTGCTTGCCATATTCTAAATCGAGTTTTAATACGATCTATAACCAAGAAAACTCCTTATGAACTTTGGAAGAATAAGAAACCAACCGCTAAATATCTTAGAGTATTTGGATGTAGATGTTTCATTTTAAACAATGGCAAGGAGGATCTAAGTAAATTTGATGCCAAGTCAGATGAAGGTATCTTCTTAGGATACTCCACATCTAGCAGGACATACAGAGTGTTTAATAAAAGAACTCTTGTAGTCGAAAAGTCAGTTAATATCATATTTGATGAGTCTGATAGTGAGTCTGCTAGAAAAGAAAATATCCTTGATGATGATGCATGAATTATTAACTTTGAAAAATTGAATCTTGATGACGTGCCAAATCAAGATAAGGAAAATGATCGCATGCCACCACAATCTCAAGACTTGCCAAAGGAATGGAGGTATGCATATGGACACCCTAAAGACTTAATCATTGGTGATCCATCTCAAGGGGTAAGAACTCGATCCTCTCTTAGAAATTTAAATGATTATCTTGCTTTTGTTTCACAGTTAGAACCTAAGACTTATGAAGAAGCTGAAAAAGATACCAATTGGATAAATGCTATGCAAGAAGAATTAAATCAATTCAAAAGAAGTAATGTATGGACATTAACTGAGAGACCAAAGCATAACTCTGTAATTGGAACAAAATGGATCTTTAGAAATAAATTAGATGAAAATGGGGTAGTTATAAGAAATAAAGTTAGACTTATAGCTAAGGGATACAATCAAGAAGAAGGGATAGATTTTGAGGAAACATTTGCTCCCGTAGCTAGATTAGAGGCTATTAGATTACTTCTAGCTTTTGCATGTTTCATGGATTTCAAATTGTATCAAATGGATGTAACAAGTGCCTTCTTAAACGGTTTTATAGAGGAAGAAGTATATGTAGAGCAACCTCCTGATTTTGAGAATCATGAATTGCCAAATCATGTGTTTAGACTACATAAGGCATTATATGGATTGAAGCAAGCACCTAGGGCTTGGTATGATCGACTAAGCAAATTTCTACTAAATAATGACTTCAGTAGAGGAAATATAGATGAAACACTTTTTCTCAAAAGAAAAGACAAAAATCTGCTAGTGGTACAAATATATGTAGATGACATAATTTTTGGTGCCACAAATGATAATCTTTGCAAAGAGTTTGCTAATTTAATGCACGGAGAATTCGAGATGAGTTTGATGGGAGAACTAAGTTTCTTTCTCGGATTACAAATCAAGCAAACCAAAGAAGGTATTTTCATTCATCAAACTAAGTATACAAAGAAAATATTAAAGAAGTTTGGGAATGAAAATTACAAGGGAATAGGCACCCCAATGAATCCCACTAGTAAGCTAGACAAAGATGAGAAAGAAAAAAGTATAGATATGAAGCTTTATAGAGGCTTAATTGGATCTTTGCTCTACCTTACTGCTAGTAGACCAGACATAGTGTTTAGTGTGGGAATATGTGCTAGATACCAATCAGATCCTAAGGAGTCACATTTAAGTGCTGTTAAAAGAATCCTTAGATATTTAAGAGGAACTACAAACATAGGATTATGGTACTCAAGAGACTCATGTCTAGATTTGCTTGCCTACTCAGATGCAGATTTTGCTGGATGCAAATTAGATAAGAAGAGCACTAGTGGAACATGTCAATTTTTAGGAAATAACTTAGTATCATGGTTTAGCAAAAAGCAGAATTCAGTAGCACTGTCAACGGCTGAAGCTGAATATATAGCTGCCGGCAGTTGTTGTGCTCAAGTACTATGGCTTAAGCAACAACTAGAGGACTATAGAGTTAAACTAGATAACATTCCTATAAAGTGTGATAATACTAGTGCCATCAACCTTACTAAAAATTCGGTTCAGCACTCTAAAGCCAAATACATTGAAATAAGATATCATTTTATTAGAGATCATGTGCAAACTGGAAACATATGTATTGAGCATGTATGTACTGAGAAACAATTAGCTGACATATTCACAAAACCTTTGAGTGAAGATAGATTTTGCATGCTTAGGAGGGAATTAGGCATATATGATCCTTTTGATTGAGGAGATATAAAAAGGAGCAAGCTGTCTCATGATACTCTCCTCCCATTTCTAAAAACCCATGAAACATTAGTCAAACTAGTCATCTATAGATTCCTTACTCATGTATCATTGTCCCAGTAAGAATTTGTAAGGATTGGAAGAAAGGAAAATTTTTAAAAGGGAAAAGGAAGAGAAAGAAAAATTTCTGAACTAGGGTCGACCCAACCCAGAATGGGGTCGACCCAACGTTGAGTCAACCCAAGAAAAATCTAGGGTCGACCCAACGACGGGACCCCACTGTTAAAAGGGGGACCCGTGAGCAATCTAGGGCACTGTTTTCACTTTGTCCTCTTCCAAAAACCCTATTCCCCACTCTCAAATCTCTTCCAATCATCTCCAAACAGTAGAAGGAAGCTTCCCCAAGCCGTTAGATCAAGATCTTGAAGAAATGGGACCCACGAAAGCCGTAGCCAAGCGATCCGGGAGGGTTTCACGGACCACCCGTGTTGAAAGAGATGCTACAGAGCCTTCTACAGTGTCTCCACAAGGTGAGACACGTGTAGAGCCTCCTCCTCCTCTCTCCCCTTCAGTCCAACTTGCGAAATTTGCGGGGAGACCGGTTACCACGGAAAGAAGGATTCACTCCGAGTTTTTGGATCAAGAAGGGTTCCGATTGGGTGATTGGATCCGAAGGCAAGGATGGGAGTATCTTTGCTCCCTGGATGTGGTGATCTACCCAGGATTGGTTCGTGAGTTCTATGCCTTCCTGAAAACTGAAATGGGAGGGTTTATATCTGAAGTCCGAGGAGTAAGGGTTAGGTTTTCCGAAGAAAGTTTGAGTGAGTTGCTTCATCTCCCCTGCGAAGGAGCAACTCCAGAAAAGCCTGAAAATAAGTTGAGAGCTCTACAGTTGATTCTTGAGAATGATGATTTTGACTATTCCGAAAATGTAATAGCAAGCTCTCTTTCAGCTGAAATGAGGTTGTTGCACAACTTCATAGGTCAGATTTTGTTTCCGAAAAGCGGAAGATTTGATCTCATTTCTGAGCGAGATTTGGTCGTCATGGAGCACATTATTCAGGGCATTCCCCTGAACCTCCCAGCTATGATGCTTAGGCAGATGAGGAAGGTCATAAGCAATACAAGAGTCTCCCTGCCATATGGTATGATACTCACTCTGGTCTTCCGACAGCATGACATATTTGTACAGGGTGAGATCTCCAAGCACCTTTTATTCACTGATACTTACACTGCACGGTCACTAATCCGTATGGGTTATGAGAAGGTGAACGGGCAGTGGGTGCGTGCAGGAGCTGGGATTCAGGGTGATGCACCAGAGGGTGATGCACCAGAGATTGGGGACCCCATCCCTGAGGATGAGGAGCCTACGGATCATCCTACAGCACCTTCAGAGGCTGGACCTTCGTCATCTGTTCCTGCGGGATACACAGATGAGTTTTGGAGTAGGATGACTGAGCTTATGTCAGCTCAGGCAAGGACTATCACTGATGGACTGACGAGCAGATTGGATATTATGACTGCTAAGATTAGCGATCTTAGAGAGTAGGTAGGAGCTCTACGGAGAGAGAGAGAGGTTCATGGACCATCTGTGCCCCAGGCAGCTGAGTCAGAGATTTCGGCACAGAGTCATCCAGCTCATCGAGCTCCACGCCAGACTCAGTCCCATCAGGCTCGACCTCCCCTCGCCACTTATGCTAGGAGGATGAGGACTAGATCACAGCCATTAGATACCCCGTAGGCTGATGTTAGCACCTTTGGTATTAGTGCCTAGGATTTATCTAGTTCTCATATGTATTTTGTGTTGATCATGTACTTTGAACTTTGATTGAGGAACATTGTTTTGTTTTGGCATTAATGTATTACAATGTTCCATTTTGATCAATGAAATTGAACTGTTTATTATTTATTGTGTCTACTTATTGTGTCTATTTGATGATAACAAAAAGGGGGAGAAGCAAGGAAAGAGAAATAAGTTGACAAAAAACAAGGTTGAACATTATATTAGGAAAGATTGTACATTTAAGGGGGAGTAATCTGTAACAATGAAAATGTTAAAGTCTAAGATTTAAATCGAATTTCAGAATTTGGCACATAGAATTTCAGAATTTGGCACATACCTTTCACACCTCGATACATAATCTGAAACTCATGCTTTATCTCAAATTTTTGAAGTTTCATCTTTAATGAAATATAAAAGAAAGGGGGAGTAATTCAAAAGGTCAAATTGGAAACATTTGGATGAAATAGGGGGAGACTTCACTCTCAAATTTGAAAAGCTGAAATTCAGCAACTTGAGCCCTTCTAAAACTAATTTTAAGATAAGTATCAATAGGCTCATACTCAATATTTTGTAATCATCAAAAAGGAGGAGATTGAGGATGATAGTGGTATTTTGATAATTAATACAATGATTAAGAGTATGTTACAAGTTAATTCGATACATCATTAATAAGTCCGTCACTCTCGATACATTAGTATAATGAGATTAAGATATATTTCAATGATTATTAATGAGATAAAATTTGCGATAGGAAAGGGATAGTGAATTCTAAATTCTAATTCGGCAAAGTTTCAAGTGAAACATACTCTTAAGTGGACAATAGTAATTTTCATTGTTTGGAGTATGTAGCACTACCATGACATATATTCAAAATTGTTTAAAGTTTATTTCATTGATTATATGGATGAATCTAACCTTAAGTTGCAGCAAAGTGTGGATTGAGTCGACCCCAAGATTGATTGAGTCGACCCCAAGATTGATTGAGTCGACCCCGGCACATCAAGAAACCATCTGGCACACTTCTGCAAAAATGGCACGGATGAACAGTACTTGGGTCGACCCAAGCAAAGGATGAGTCGACCCAATCCTCAAGCCTCAAGAAATAGTTCTCTGGAAACCCTGAGAGGGTCGACCCAAATGAAACTTGAGTCGACCCAAACTTGAGTCGACCCCAAGTTAACATGAGTCGACCCAAAGGCAATGATATTCAAAAATAGGTTCTCTGGAAACCTTGAGAGGGTCGACCCAAGTGGAAGTTGAGTCGACCCAACTGAACCTTGAGTCGACCCAAAAAGTGTTGAGTCGACCCAAGTGAAGGAAGGCTGAAATACAAGGTTCTGTAGTTTCTGAGAGGGTCGACCCCAATGTTGCTTGAGTCGACCCAAGTGAAAGTTAGGTCGACCCCAGTAAAAGTTGAGTCGACCCAAGTACGGGCAGAAGCATAACGGCTAGTTCTGCAGAAGTACTTTCAGACCTCCCAACAGTGAGTAACGGCTAGTTTTTGAATTCTAACCATTGTGACTTGTCCAATGGATGAAGGAAACTATTTAAAGTGACACTATTCCTCAGAGGAAACATCCTTTTGCAAAATATCAAAGCTTACACAAGAAAGACAAGTGCCCTAATCTTCTTCATCTAAGTACTTCATTCAAGAGTCAAAAGAAAGTGGTTGAGCAGATTCCAAGAGATATTAAGAGCTCCATCCACCCTTGAAGAGTGAAGCATTCCTGACAAAGAAGAGAGAAGTTTCATCAAGCGATAACTATTCTCTAAACTCTTCTTTGTAGCTTATAAATGTTATATTTGCTTATCTAGGAGTTTCAACATTCTTCTTTCTTTTTAATCACCTTGTAAAGGTTTGTTGGTGAGCCCGTAAAACCAACGGTGTAGTTTTATTGGTGAACCCGTAAAACCAATTGTGAAGGTTCGTTGGTGAGCCCATAAAACCAACATAGGTTCTTGGTGATCCCGGAAAACCAAAGTGTAAAGGTTTTTGTATTGTGAGCCCGGAAAACAATCTTACTGTAATCCGCGGGATTATAGTGAATTTCCAAGCGGTCTCTTGGGGAGTGGACGTTGGTGCTTAGGAGAGCACCGAACCACTATACTTCTTGTGTGTTTGTATTGTGCATTGTTCTAATTTCACTCACTCATCAATTGACTAAAGTAAGATAGTAAAAATTAAGAGAAACCAATTCACCCCCCCTCATGCCTTGTCACCTTGGGCAACAGATGTTTATTTATTTTGGAAAAAGAAATTTATTGTATCAATTGAATCCTACAAACCCATGTTCAAATGCATCAAAATAACTTAAAATTGCCAATAGTTGTATGTTGCTGCCAGATTTCATTTAGCTACAGGATGGCTTGAGTCTTTCACTGAAATAAGTTATTTGAGGGAAGTAAAATGCATGCAAAATAATCTAAAAACTAGGTTTCATTACATAGAATGTACACTCTTGCCTGTGCAAAGCCTGTTGAGATTATGTAACAACCCAGGACCTCATCCAAAATGGCTAGCCGGAAGGTATTATTTGGGTTCTTTGATCCTGTATAAGTACCCAAGATCTACCCAACAAATAACCGATGTGGGACTAAACACACGTGCGCACGGGTCCTCACATACTCCCCCCGTTTTAAGCCCTGACGTGCTCGTCAGGCTAAGGGTTCAAATTTATTCAAATCTAATCACAAACACCACGATCGGCCCGTGGTCAGCCCCAATGGATCCGTGCTGCAGTGTCACCTAATCCACATAGGTTATAAGATGGGTCCGCTCTGATACCATTTGTAACAACCCAGGACCTCACCCAAAATGGCTAGCCAGAAGGTATTATTTGGGTTCCTTGATCCTGGATAAGTACCCAAGATCTATCCAGTAAATAACCGATGTGGGACTAAACACACGTCCGCACGGATTCTCACATACTCCCCCCGTTTAAGCCCTGACGTCCTCGTCAGGCTAAGGTTTGAAATTCATTCAAATCTAATTACAAACACCACGATCGGCCCGTGGTCAGCCCCAATGGATCCGTGCTGCAGTGTCACCTAGTCCACATAGGTTATAAGATGGGTCCGCTTTGGTACCATTTGTAACAACCCAGGACCTCATCCAAAATGGCTAGCCGGAAGGTATTATTTGGGTTCCTTGATTCTGTATAAATACCCATGATCTACCCAGCAAATAACCGATGTGGAACTAAAAACATATCCGCACGGGTTCTCACAGATTATACAACCAAACTTCTTTTTTGCTAGCATATGCAACCTAACTTCTGTATCCTCGCATTCAACATTTAGTCTATATACATGGATTCCATGATATTATTCACGTATTCCTGACTTTTGCATCATGACATTTGACATTTACTACAAAGCGACTGGCGTTAACAAGTGACGTTCATTTTCTTAACTAATCATTTCTGGAACTTTCCGCCATTTTTTCGTACTCTTTTCTCCCTTTCTTTTTTTTTCCAACAATAGAAAGCTTAATCAAGAGGCATGTTATATCAGTAAAAAATCAAGGCCCCATTTTTCCTTCTCATGTCATATCAGCTGATGAATTTGAAACCTAATGCTCCCGCTCCTCTCAAAGAAGCAGAGGTCCACCCGAGATCTGTGGGTATAGGGGCAGGTTCGATTCTAGTGAAAAATGGGATGGATATAAATAGAAAGATGAAGATTAATCCCTACACACACACACACACCCAATATAAAGTTGGAGATTATCCCTACACACACAGATATATATAGTTTTTATTATTACTAGGCCAACAAGAGTACGCATCCATATCCTGTTACCATTCTTTCCTTTTTACCCACTCATTTCTCGATGAATCAAATGATAGTCTAAAGTTACAGTCAAGTCCCGTTCAAATAAGAACCATCTACATACCCAAGCTGCATGCAGGGACTCAGCTCAAATTAGACCAGATTGGGTCAATGAGATGGGGCTTTTCTGACCTCTCAATATACAGTAGTTTGCTTCAGTTTATGAAGCCCCATCCTGAACACCACCCAACCTGATTAGATAAGACTTTGCTAACATAAGCCCGACTCAAGTTACATATATATCCTAGAGAGCTTTCTGCAGGAAAAACATAATCTGAGCAAATAAAAAGAACATGAGGTAAGGAAAGTATAGCTAGAGTGTAACAATCAAAGTCCTAATACAAAAAGACTAGCTAGAAGGTATTTGTTGGGTTCCTTAGTTTTATATAGGATTAATTCACAATCCTCTGCTCCATCTTCCTCGGCGTGATAGGGGCTGGTTCCATGGCAGCTCCACGGCAACTCCGCGGCAATTCCATAGCTGTTTTGAATAGCCGCCAATCATATTCAACCACCGCGAGAATTAGGATGGTGAACGAGCCACGATCCCTTCAAAAACCATCTATAAAATCCCTCTACCATCAGCAATCGACCCACTTTTGAGCTCTGCCGAGCATTCTCTCTTTCTTCCCTCGTTCTCCTCCTCGGGTGGCCGACGTGCCACCCCCATAGAGCACCATCCTTCTTCGTGAGCCATGTTTCCTCTGTTCCGAGACCTGTTTCAAATGTCGCTGCCTCTAGCTCGCCAGACCATACCCTTCAACTGAAGATCCATCACCTACGACTCACTGGTGAGCTTCCCTTTTTCCTATTCTTCGATTCCTAGCCAATCCGAGTGCGTTCTCTTTCCCCTTGTTTCGGGCAAAATCAAGGCTGTTCTCGGTTTCGTCCTTCTCGTTGGTCACCGCAACCATTGTAGGCTGCTGTTAGCTGGCCGTCTAACCCTACTATGAAGGCCCAGCTGCCGTCGGACCTTCCTTCCTCTTCCTTCTTCCTTCCCTTCCCCATTCCTCCTTGCTTTCTTAGTCATCAGGATGAATATCATTTTGGGCCATGTTCATCCATTTTAGGCCCTGTTCATTTATTGTGGGCCTTGTTTATTTTAGGCCGTGTTCATCCATCTTGGGCCGTGTTCATCTATTTTGGGCTATGTTCATCCATTTTCGATCGTGTTCATCCATCTTGGGGCTTGTTCATTCATTTTGGGCCATGTTCGCCCCATTTTGGGGCAAGAGAAAAAAAACTAATCCCTGGCTCTCCTTTAATTGAGTAGGCTTGACTTCTCCTAATGGTCAACCTGAGCCACTTGAATTGGGCCCATGATTAGGGTCAGACCAAGACTTGGACCGAGATTCTCTCTCTAAGCAAGACCTACGGATCTTAGTTCAAAGCCCTGACTTCCTTATTGCTCAAATTCAAGTTGATCCCTAGGGATAAGGATGAGGTTTTAGGGATAAGGATGATGTGTCTTTCTTCTCCATGAAAGAAAGCTAGGGTCCTAAATTTTAGGAATTCTTCTCCATAATAAATTCTGATTATTTGGACTCTTAATCCTCATCAAATAAGGACTCTTAATTGACTTGAGTCAATCCCAATCCAATTGGGTCAAGTCCGATCAATTAGGTTATGCCCAATCGTCTCGAGTCGAACCCGATCGAATTAGGTCAAACCCTAATTTAGCCCAAATTGAATCTAATTCAATTTGGCTTAATTAAAGTCCAATAATTCAATCAAATTGAATTTATTAGTGATCCAATTACTAATTAACCCTCCAATAATTCAATAATTATTTTAATGCAACTTTTGTTTACGATAATTTGTCAATCGAATTGACCAAATTACCCCTGAATGATTCTTAATCATCAATCAGCCATTTGATCAACCTAGAAACTTCTATGCGTGTGACCCCATAGGTTCGAACCTAAGCTGGTAGCACAAGAACAACTTCTTGTACTAATCGAAATGACCATCTAGCGATGGTACCCGACGTCCGGATAGGCCGAATGATTGCAAAGCAACATTCAAGAACCCTTGGACTATGGTTACCGTATAATTTATCCCTATGACTCCTAAATGCCAGGATGACTTCAGAGTTCTGTCAACTCTGTAATAAGTGCATCCATGATGTGATTCAACTTTAGAAATCCTGTGACTCCTCACAAGGATTATCCTGGCCAAGGTTTTGCTAAATTGAACACAAGGCATTATCTCCTGTTTTCAGGAAGGATCAATTCCATCTTGACTCACAACAGACTACGCAAGTACTTGACTGTACCCAGTGACCTTCCGTCACTGAATTAGAAATTCAGGTAGTCCGGTACCAAAGTACAGTGAGTTGCTTGCTAGTCACAGGTTGCGGTCTCAGGTCAGAGGGCCAAACTTATACCTATATCCACTCGGAACATCTCTTGACAGTAGAGCATTCCGGAATTGGTCACGTTCAGTGAAATGTACTCCTACACTTCACCTGTGTGACATATCAGTGTCTCCACACTCCTTGGTTAAGAGGATAACCAACGTATATGTCACACAACGACCTAATCTTGATAATGCTGTCGTCCTAGTAACAGCATATCATTTGATCGCGAACAGTTTTAAGGACTTGAAGATAAATCCTCCTTTATTATAAAACAAGTCCTAAAGACTTCATCATATAAAAGTTCATTTGAAGATGTACAATGAAATGATGAATAATGTCAAATAACACTTTATTAATTTATCAATTCATTTACAAAATTCAATCATCAACATGCTGATGATTGACATTTAGGATATAATTCCCAACAGTAAGCAGGTGGGAGGCTCCCCTTACTCAGAAAGTAAGGTCCTAATTAGAGAACCACCTTTAGTGCTTTCCTTAGACACCAATTAGATTAATTGTTCTAGAATAGGTTAGCTCAAAGTTTTTCAACACTATGACTTAATATAATTTTTATTGAGGGCTAACTGGTCTCTAGCACATTCTTTTAATTGTAACATATATTTAACATGTCTACAATAAACTATCATGCATCATGGCAATCTCATAGCATGTACAAATCATAAGCAATTAATTCAATTAATTAACATGCTTCAACATATCTTCATATAAAAAATTTCATGTCATACCAATTTTATTACATATCATATTATATATGAATCATATAATTCAACATTCTTCTATGCATATGACATTACTATCTCATAGTAAATTAATAATCATACATCATGCATAATTATTTGATTGAACCAATTAAGGATGGCTCTGATACCACTGTAGGGTTCCGATTATGTCATGATGGGCAGCGGAAGCTAGGAATTTTAAAAATTTCTTAATAAAGTCCCTTAACATGAAACCCTTATAAGCCTAGATCACCTTAATGGTAACAATAAAACAATATAAATATAAATGCTGAAATAGAAGAATACCTGTAACGCTAAATTCAAGTTTGTAGAATCTCCACGAGGCGTCCAAGTGTCCGCCCTCCAACGGTGATCCACACGGAACTCGATCAAGACTTTAGCTCCAAAGATTTTTGATCCTTAATGCTGAATCCTTCCAAAGAATTTAAATTGGCTTGCTTTCTCTCCTCTCTTATTTTTCTTTCACCTTTCTAAATCACTTCTAATCTTTTTGTCCTAAAGAAGACCTCCTTGTCTTGGCTTAGGACACTTTAGAAGCAATGCTAGAAAGAGACAAAGGCTTGTAAGAAAGAAGGGATAAGGGAGAGAGAATGCGGTGGAGTTGGAATGAAGAATACGGTAGAATGGCTCCCTATTTATAGATGTGAAGGGATGCATCCTAGCCATCCCTTCATGCATCAAAGAGTGTGATAAGAGGGTGCCAACAAGAGAGAGAAGGAGGCGTATCAAGCTTTAGAAAAAGCCGTATCTAATGATACGCTTCTTTCTCACGTCTCCCTCTTAAATCCTGATGATCCAAGGGCCCAAATGCAGGGAACCAAAGCCAATGGTCCAGATCTAGGCACCATCTAATGGTCCAAATCAAGGCATCATCATACAGGGTGCCATCCAATGGTCCAGAAGCAAGATGCCATCACCAATGGTCCAGATTCAGGCGCTGAGCAATGGTCCAGATCTTTCATCTAGGGAGCCATCCAGTAGGCGCTGAGCAATGGTCCAGATCTTTCATCTAGAGAGCTATCCAGTGGTCCAGATTCAGGCGCTGACCAATGGTCCAGATTATTCATCCAGGGAGCCATCCAATGGTCCAGAATAAGGCGCCAACCAGTGGACCAGATCCTTCATCCAGGAAGCCATCAATGGTCCAGAAGTGAAGGCCCTATCAAACCCAATCCAATTGGGTTTAACCAACTTAAAGGAAATATTAAACCTAATCAAATCAGATCTAATTAAAGCCAAATAGGTTCCAACTCTTGGCTAACCCATATTAGGTCATGATCTAATCATATTAGATCAACCTAATCAAAGAATCAGATTCGAATTTAATTTGAATCAGGAGCTAGGGTTTGCAACATCTGCTAGGATGTTTATCTTGCAAACATGATCTAATCCAATTAGACCCTTGATAAGTTTTCTTGTGTGTGACCCATTGGGTTTCATACTGATCGGTTCTTTCAATTTCAAAAATAAACCACGCAATAGCACGTATCCTATAAGATAGTGATTACGGATGTCGGTCCACAAGGATTGGAGACAAGTTATTTTTCTTAAATAATTACTTCAAAGGGCATAAGCTAGAGTAAATGATAAAAACTAAAAATTAATATGGATGTAATAGTATGAATTATCTATGGAGAGAGGTGTTTAGGGCTAGAATCCACCGATAGATTTATATCCGTGATGCTTTCAATGATTGAGTTGTATTTAGGACTTGATTGCTTCCGACTACAAGCCAAAGCAATCATCAAAAAAATTATAACTAATTTCCAGCATGAATCATCTAAGTCTAGCACAAACCATCTACTCTAACAATAAGCATGACCTGTCTAACCTAGCATGATGCATCTGATCATTAAATCATTAAACATGAAATCAATATCACATGAATATCTCCTCCAAACCACAGGTGTTGGATTCGATGAAATAGATCAATCTATGTAAAATATTTTATGCAAGATAAATGATTCACATAAATTAAATAAATCATAAGATCAATTGATAAATTCTTCATCATGCAACAATCTTACAATACAAACTCAAGTCAATAAAAACGAAACGAATACTCCTCTATGGCTTCGTCAAACCCCTAAACCACGGTTTAGCTGCTCATGGTGCTCGTCATCTCCATTGGTATGCTGAAAGACTCCTCTACCATCCGCCTCAAGTCCTTCCCCAGCCTCTCTTTTTTTTATATATATATTCTTCTTTCCAAGAACATAGCATCCCCTGTTCTTGGCTCTCTTTATTTTGAGCCGAGCTCTCCCCTCTCTTCCCAAACCGAGCTACCTTCTCCCCTATTCTTTGGCCCAACCTCCAACCGAGAGCTCCCCTCCTCCTCTGCTCTTCCTCCTTTTATAGATCCCCACCAAAGATCAGCCAGCGGTGGATCCATGATTTCACGTGGAGAGGAGGAAGAACGCATGCGTGATCTTTGTATTAGTGTTTCCACACAAGTGATTGTGAGATCAATCACCCTCTGCATCGAGCATACATAAGATGTGCCAGTCTTTCCGGTAAACATTGATCCCCGACTCAATGTACCAATGAGTGGGAATATTTAAGATTAGGGTTTTAGGGTTTTAGGTCTCATTAGTATGATCTTATCATTGCCTCAAAATCATTGCCCTAATCTAAGGAGTTTATCACAAATATAATCAACAGCATATGATAAAACACAATGTCTTTATTCATATTTAAATGTTATGTACATGATTTGAAAAATAAAAAAAAAACCCTTCGCAATACATATTGCGATTGGATTGTAGGGCATCTATTCTTTTACGATGTGAGCATGGGAATATCATTCCTAATCAGGAGTATGTCATCCACGTATAATACGAGGAATACTATAGCCCTCCTACTGATCTTTTTGTACACACATGGTTCCTCTTCGTTCTTGATGAAATCAAACGATTTGATCACATCATCGAAATGAGTATTCCAACTCCGAGATGCTTGCTTTAGTCCATAAATGGATCTTTGCGGCTTGCAGACCTTGTGATCACCATCACTGGAAGTGAAATCCTGAGGCTGTTCCATATAGATATCTTCCTCAAGATATCCATTAAGAAATGCAGTTTTCACATCCATCTGCCATATCTCATAATCATGATAAGCTGCAATGGCAAGCAATGTTCGAATGGACTTCAGCATGGCTACCGGTGAAAAGGTATCCTGATAGTCAATCTCTTCACGTTGACTATAACCTTTTGCCACCAACCTTGCCTTATAGGTCTCTACCTTGCCATCCGAATCAATTTTTCTTTTGTAGATCCATTTACACCCAATAGGTACTATACCTTCAGGCGGATCTACTAAGGTCCATATTTGGTTGGAATGCATGGAGTCTATTTCTGACTTCATCGCATCCATCCATTTTTCGGAGTCGATGTCTAACATCGCTTCGTTGTAGGTCTTGGGATCATTACTATGATCTCTTTCTCCCATGAGGAACTCTTCCTCTATTTTCTCTGTAAGCATACCTAAGTATCTTTCAGGAGGATGGGAGATCCTACTGGATCTACGAAGTGGACGAGGTTCTTCATGTATTGGCTCAATGTGAATAGGTTCACTAGGCTCAATTGCTCGTTGCTCTTCAGAGACTTTCTCTTCGAGCTCAATTTTTCTCCCACTGCCTCTATCAAGGATAAACTGTTTTTTCAAAAAGATGGCATGTCAGCTCACAAATACTTTGTGATTCTCTGGGTTGTAAAAATTATATCCTAACGATTCTTTAGGATATCCAATGAAACGAGCACCAATTGTCCTAGCCTCTAACTTGTTTGCCTGTTGTCGCTTGACTTGGGCCAGATATTCCGAAATCCTGAGATAACCAAGACTTGATTTCTTACCATGCCATATCTCATACGGTGTGGTAGGAATGGACTTAGAGGAAACTCTATTTAATATGTAGATAGCTGTAAGTAGGGCATCTCCCCACAAGAATAAGGATAAGTTAGTGAAGCTCATCATGGACCTAAGATATCCAATAGGGTCTAATTCCTCCTTTTTGACACTTCGTTGAGTTGAGGTGTTCCAGGAGGTGTCCATTGTGAAACTATACCATTTTGTTTGAGATAAGCGCGAAACTCTTCATTAAGGTATTCTTCTCCTCGATCTGATCGAAGAACCTTAATGAGTTTCCCTGTCTGTTTTTCTACTTCAAATCTGAATTCTTTGAATCTTTCAAATGCTTCAGATTTATGACTCATAAGATAGACTTAACCACACCGTGAGAAATTATCGGTAAAAGTAATAAAGTAGAAAAATTGACCCCTAGCCTGCACATCAAATGGGCCACACACATCAGTGTGTACTAGGGCAAATATTTCAGTGGACCTCTTCCCATGTCCTACAAAGGGTAATTTGGCCATTTTTTCTTAAAGGCAGAATTCACAAATCGAATATGACTCAGAAGTCAATGAACTCAAAAGCCCATGTTTCTTCAATTTGTTAATTTTGTCTTCTTCTATATGACCAAGTCTGAGGTGCCATAAATACTTTTGATTTATCCCATCTCTAGATCTTTTAGATCCTATGGTACTCACTGTATGCTCAGATATATTTACAGATACATCCATATTTAAGTAATAGAGACCGTCAATCATAAAATCACGTCCAAACAGTTTATTTCGCAAATAAATGAAAACATAGTCTTTATTGAAATTGAATTCATAATGTTCCTGTGCTAGACAAGATACAGAAGTCAAATTTCTGCTAGCACTAGGTACAAAATAACAATCTCTAAGTATCAAACTAAATCTTGACGGTAAATGCAAAGGGAATGTGTCCACAGCAACAGCAGCAACTCTTGTTCCATTGCCAACCTGTAGGGTTACTGCACCTTTCGTAAGCCTTCTACTTTTCTTTAGACCCTGCATGGTAGTATACAAGTGAACACTAGAATCAGAGTCTATAACTCAACTAGAAATAGAAGAAACCGTTAGATTAGTTTCAGTAATGAGCATATTAGACATACCTTCAGAAGACGTGTCACCCTTCTTGCTTTTTATGTTTTCTATGTAGATAGGACAGTTCCTCTTCCAATGGCCGTCTTCATTGCAATGGAAACATTTTTCTTTGGGTTCTGCCTTCTTCTTAGGAACTTCCTTCTTCGGCTTTTTCTCGATCTTTTGCTTCTTCGCAGGCTTCTTTTTCTTCTCAGCAGACTTTCTCTTGGAAGTAGAAGCTAGCTCAGCAGCGAGAACTGTGCCCCTTAAACCTTTTAAGGCTCCCTCAGTTGTCACCAACATATTCAACAATTCAAGTTTGGTGCATTCAATTTTATTCATATGGTAGTTTACAATAAACTGCCCATATGAAGATGGCAACGATTGTAGGATCAAATCCGTTTGCAAATCCTTGTACATGGTCATGCCAAGCTTCTCGAGCTCCTCAAGATCCTTGATCATGGTCAAACCATGTTCATGGATGGACTGCCCATCGCGCATCTTGGCTTTGAAGAGCCGCTTGGACACTTCAAACCTCGCTGCGCGACTCTGTTCACCATACAACTCTTGTAGGTGATCAAGTATGTCCTTAGCAGTCTTCATGCTCTCATGAAGGCATTGCAATTCGTTGGACATGGATGCCAAAATGTAGCACCTAACTTTATTGTCATCATCCAACCATTTTGCATGCGTCTCATGCTGCTCATTGGTTGCACGGGCTGGTAACATCGGGAGTCATGGTCAAGGACATAAGCTATCTTTTCGCAACTCAAGACAATCTTCAAGTTGCGGAGCCAATCTTTGTAGTTTGGTCCGGTCAACCTATTGTTATCTAGGATTCGAACTATCGGATTGGAAGCCAATGACATCTGCAGAGAGTAAAGATTCTAATTAGAAATTTATATTTGACATTAATTTGTTTTAGAAACTTTTAAAATAAAATTGGATCAAATCCTTCCACTATTTTTTGGATTTCTCACACTCCCCTGGTAAAGATACGGAAAGTTGCGACTTAGGATTTCGAGTAGGGTGCTGCGGTCCTACCAATCTACATGTCACCTCACCTAACAGTTATTTGAGACACATAGACGATGAGTGTACAACTCTTGTACAATGCTTCGTAAGCATATATTGAGCTAACCTAGTCTCCAAGTCATAAGGACCTCACCTAACAGTTACTGGACCCGTTCCTTGGTTAAGTCAAACCCACCGTATATCCCGCGAAAATAAAGCTGTGATTGGGTCTTCACCTAACAGTTATTGGAGCCCAACCCCATCCTTACCCCACAACATCTCATGTTAATAGAGAGGTCCAATCCCCCGATACAACTAGCTCACTGTATCCAGCCGAGACTAATCAATGCCGGAAAGATCTTAGCAACTCTACTACGGTGGAAGATGAATTGACTTATTATTGGATAATCAGATCTTAGTGATTCCAATTTTGAGCTTTCCATAGGAGATAATCGATCAATTGGCCAAGTAAGCAGGTGGGAGGCTCTCCTTACTCGGAGAGTAAGGTCCTAATTAAGTAACCACTTTTGAGCTTTGTTAGACACCAATTAGATCAATTAATTAAATATGGCTAGCTCAACGTATCATTCACTCTCGATTGATTTAGGAAGGTTTTAGGTCTCTTAGGATTTACATCTAATGTAACCATCTATCCCATACCAAATGTCATTCGATTTACATCTTATGTAAATGTCACATTGGTTCAGGTTTACATCCTATGTAATTATAAAATCCTTTTATATATTATGTGATTACATCTTATGTAAATAACATAATTGTTTCAGTTTACATCTTATGTAAATGTCCTATTATTTAAGAGTTTTATTTACATCTCATGCAAATAAATTTTGTTTAACTAATACATACATCTCATGCATACATTGTTTTAAATATAACCTTAAACAAGTATGAACATTATGATTACCACATGCATCTCATGAATATTTTTCAGATCTGAAACTTTTAATCTATTATGCTTTCTCTGAATTTCAGATCATGCATTACTTGATTTCAAACATTGTAATCTAATTGCAATTCTAAAATAATTTGCAAGACCAAAGCAAATAAAAATCTGCATGCTGAAAATTTCAGCAACCTGAAATTTCAGCACGCAAAAAATCCAGCAAGCATAATTCTTTAAAAAATAGATTAAAAATGTGGTAATCAATCCTTAAGTCCTAATCATGCTTTCTAGAACCATGGCTCTGATACTACTGCTGAGTTACGCTCCGTTCGATGCGACATTCGCAGCAAAATTCGGACGGGACGTCGTTCATCGTATGAACGCGCCTCGGATCGTAGAATTCAAATTCTTTTCTGGATCCAAATTTAGAAGATCTTTGAACTCATTAGGAAGGAAAGATTAGGATCTGAGGAGGGTTGATTAAGATTTATAAAACTGAAATAAAAATCAAAAGTTTTAGATTTGAAGATCTCAAGATCTTCTGCAGGTGTAGAACACCGCAGCCTGATGATCTATTCTAGGTTCCTGTTTGAGCCGCACAATTGTTCGGCCTCTACAGGTATCCACACGAGGATTTAATCATCTGAGATAAGGTCTTACCGGAGTACTAGCTCCTTGCAAAGACCTCTCATGACTATCAAAAGAGATGGAAGAAATTCTGCAACATACCTCTTTGAAGAAGAACGCTTTCTTCTTCAACCTTGCTTGCAATTAAGGAAGAGGAGGAGGTAGCTTTGTACGTGAATCTTCCTAACCTTGATGCCGTGGAAGAAGAGGAAGAAGAAGCCCTCTTTCAGCCGTGGACAAGGAGGAAAGGAAGAAGCTTGACATGGGAGGAAGAACTCTTTCTTCCTTGGGCTGAATTGATCTCTCTTCCTTGATCCTTCTTCTTCTTTGCTTTCCAACACCTTGGAGGAAGAAGAAAAGGGATCCTTCATCTTGCTGCCGTGAGGAGAAGGGGTCTCCTTTTGCTGCTGTGGAAACACTACAGGAAACTGGACCTTTCCCGACGCTTTTTTACCGACGTTAGGATGAAGCGTCGGTAAAAATTCCACAGCTCATACATTTGCCGACGCTAAATGAAAGCGTCGGCAATTCTTAGGAATAGACGACGCTTATTAGCGTCGTCGTATTTTCCGGCCTAATACGACGCTTATAAGCGTCACCGACGCCCCCTTAAACCCAGCGCCGAACCCGAGCCCCCATACTTGCCCTAGCTTCTCCCGAGCCCCCCATTCTCCTCTCCGGCGCTGCCCTATAGCCTTCGTCTTCCTCGTCTCCGGCGCTGCCTTAGCCCCCATCTTCCTCCTCTCCGGCGCTGCCTTAGCCCCCATCTTCCTCCTCTCCGGCGCGGACCGTCCGACTTCTACCTCCCTCCTCTCCGGTGTCGACTGACCGACCCCAAGGTAGTTTTCTCCTCCTCCCTCCTCTCATTTCGTCTCGCTTGTTCTCCTCCTTCTCCTCCTCCTGTTGTTCGGGTGTTCGTGGGTTTTTCTCCTTCTTTAATTTGTTCGAGGTAGTCCCGATCGATCCAGGCCCGCCTCCGCCCCGCCTCCGCCCGAGGTATTTTCTAAAACTAGTCTGCCATGTTTCTATTGCAATTTAATATTGTGATTCTGCTCTTCAGTGTGTGTATACCTCAGTCTGATTGAACCAAGTGAGCTTGTTACTGCTATAAAATTTTAGAAATTCATCAAGGCAGGATGTTTAGAAGGCTTCAAGACCTGCTTCATCTTCCCTTGAAGCAAATGAGTTCATCATGGATACTGCTCCATTTTTGTTGGTAATATTTCTGTGCAAAAGACTAGCTCCATAAGCAAGAATGCTATATACTGCTTTACTACCCAAATTCGTGATCACACTAATTGGAGCCTTAACCTTACCAGATTAATTCACTGAAAATCTACCAACAGAATCTCCCAAATATGAGGGACTCCCATCCATATAATCTCTAAAAGAAATAATACCAGCGAATTAGGCCAAGCTTTATTAATCCTGGACAGCTACACATACAAATGAAGTCAGTAATGTGACACCAAATTGCCTCTACAAGTAACTGACAGACCCAACATGTAAATAGAACCACAAATGGTAAATTTTCTTTCCTTTGAAGTTTGAACTGTAATGCTATCATGGGAAGATGAAGCCGGCATCTGCCCTGGTGTCTGGAGAAAAGGGTTCAATGTCTGGAGAACATCCCTTGAGTTAACATTTCTAAACCAAGTGAGCTTGTTTCTGGTGGTAGTTTTCCTGTTAAGGATGCTTTTTCAAATCATAGAGTGGAAAAGTTTGACTTGTCTAACTTAGAATGGATTGAGAAGATCCCAGAGTGCCCTGTATTCTCCTCCTCCTCCCTCCTCTCCGGCGCCGTCCGAGCAGACCTCAAGACTCGATCGAGCGGTATCCCTCCTGTCCGGAGACCTGCGTCGACCGACCGGCCTGAAGCAACGAGGTAATGCATTATGCTCTTGTATTGTTCTTTCTACGTGTGTTTCTGTTGGATTTAAATTTTGTTATTTGAGAAAGGATTGGACATCCATATTAGAATGGTTTTAAGCATATCTGTTCTCAGTGCAATTTGACTATACCTATCTTGCAATATATATGTTAGTTGATAATAGAATGGTTTCAAGCATATCTGTTCTCAGTGCATGTCTTGGTCCTCATAATCTCTACAGAAAAATAATAATATATGGAAAAAGGAAACATATGTTAGCTAAGTGCTTGCAGAGCTCTTTGTTGAATTTAGAGGATCTTCTTGTGCAGCTATGAAGTGACAATTTTAGTACTCTTAATGTTGTAGTTTGTACTAGATTCTGCTCCAGTGGGGTCATATATTTTTTTTTTGTTGTATTTTTTTATTCCACCTTTTGCAGTATATGTGGCAACTGGCCCTGATTTTCTTTTCCAGATAAATGTTAAAATAATTGCCCATGTTAAAATAATTCCATCATTAAGGAAATCTGCAAGGATCTGGAAGTGCTAATGCAATTCTCCACTAATTAGGAGATAGGTCATGTCTAAATCTATGGAAACATCTACAGTTAACTATACCAGAGTCTAGGGAAGGCCACAATTAACACAAAATGATGTATGCATTATACATATAAGTGATCTGTTAGAATTTAAATCCACATGGACCATATCTAGATGTCGTCTATGTGTTATAGCTATGTCCCTAGATTTTCTTATGCATGGTATGCTTTCAAGATATTGATGTCTATTGTGATAGAAGCAGCAACAATATGTAAGAAGCTTTTGGATTCTTATGCATTTTGTTGGGACAAGTCTGAGATGTGTTCTCTCTTTATTTTCCTTTACAACTATTATTTACTATGTTATTCAGTATTTTCTGTTTTAGCCTCTTATGTCTTCCTATTATCTGTCTCTCTGTCTCTGTCTCTGTCTCTCTCTCTCTCTCTTCTGTGTGTGGGTGAGGGGTTGTTCTGATCTGTTGTATAGGAGCAAGTACTTCTACCCCCATCATCTTTATCCTTGTTGAAGCTTTAATTGGCATATTCATCTAGATATTTGAATTCTGTATCAGTTTCTTCTCAACCATTGCATTATCTATGGGGTGAATATCTATCTGTCTATTGTTTGACTAACTAGGCCATTGTCATTTGGTGTCCCATTAATGAAATGTCGTTCTTCATTGTTGTCATTGGGTGACCACTTAATGGATCACTTTTAGCCCTGTGGAAAATGCATCTCATCATCAAGTTCATCAGATCCCCTATAGAAGATGTGATTTTTGCAGTTATATTCAATGATAGGGAAAAGTTATCCGAGAGATATTGGTTGTTTTAAGGCAAATGCTTGTATTATATTTTTTAAAGATGGTTGTCTTTTTTACTTTGGGGTCAGGGGCTTGTAGACAATAACCTCGGTGGTCTAGGGGTTGATAGTTGTCTGGGGGTGGTCTAGGAGTTAACTCCAGGTTCTTTCTTTTTGTGGCCCTGGTTTCTCAAACAAATGCTTGGAATGGTACTGTTTTGATGGTTTGTTTTGCTCAAATATAATGTATGGGTTAGAAACAGCATATGCTTACGTGCCAAATAGAAAAAATAACTTTTGTAGCACCTTTTTAAATAGTACTATCAAGTATGCTGATGTAAATGTATAGTTCAGTGATATGTAAGGTGTTGATCAAATTTAAGCCATCCGGGTGTTGATTGCTAATTCAAAATATAGAAGCTACTCGCTTGGTTATATTTCTATTATAGTTTCAATGGACCGAACAATGGTGAATTTCAGATGGGGTATTTAGAATGGTACTCTCATGACCGATGATCCACTCCTTTACTCATAATAGAAGGTTGTCAACGATTTCTGAAGCACCAGTCATGCAATTCACTGCCTGTCAGCAAGTGAAAAACATGGTTAGAGCAACCTATTATTGCAGGTCAGTGGAGTAGATTGTCATATAGTGGCAGTGGTAATATAGCTATATTTTCTGATAATTATGATTTATAATTCATGAATACATGACACCTGCCATCAGTTTACTTCTCTTCTGAGTTCCTTTTTTTCCTTTGATATAATTTATCTAGATAATATGTTTACGACCATGAAAGCAATGGAACTTTATTGAGTATAAATTTATCATTTAACCAAATATTGATTCTTTTTTGTGCATACCAGGTAACAATATGCCCCGAGGGAGACGATTTAGAGATGTGGAGTTCCAGCATTCTCAGGTGGGATCTACTTCTGAGCAGTCCCAGCAGTCCCAGCAGCCATGTGAGCATCAGCAGCACGAGTCAGGATCTCAGCGCGAGCCTCCTGCTGATTGCCCGGAGGATGAGCTCCGGATCCAGGATAATTCGATTTAAAGTTCATATTTTATGTTCATATTTGTCTTCAACTTTTTAAGACATATTTTATTTAATTTTAATAGATGGACAAGGGACGGTGAGGACGAGACGGGGACCCACTCAAGCAAAGGATGTGTGGAAGCTTCCTTCGGGTGAGAAGATCATCATCCGATGCAACGAATTGGGGCAGCCCATCAATAGAGCTGGAAGTCTACTATCAAGCTTTTTAGGATCGGTTGCACGCAAGGGTCAGCTGTGTCCACTCAACTATACGAAGTGGAATGACATGCTTCCTTCGTATAAGGTTGAGCTTCTTAGACTTATACAGGTAATGAATTGAATTTATTCTTTTTAATTCGACACCTCTTGTATATTAATTTGCTTAGTATCATAATTTTATTTTAGATGTTTAATATTATTATAACATTCTGAATCTTGTTGTAGGGTAAGTTTGTACTCCCTCCAGAGAGCCATGATTGGATGCTAAAGTCCCTCAATCGCAAATGGAAAGAATATAAAGCAAAATTGAAGACGGACTTCAAGCGCGAGGGTATGACAGAGGAGGAGGTTGCTCGTGTGACTCCTCCTAATGTATACCCTCAGCAGTGGAGGGAGCTTGTTCACTACTGGTTTTCTGAAAGAGGACAGGTCATGTATATTGTTTCAATATCTTCTATTATCTTTATTACTAATATAGATTGCAAATATATACATTGAATCATATTATACTGTGTGCTTTTATTTTGGCAGACATATTCTAATATTGGTAGAGCTGCACGAGCATCTCAAGCAGTTCCTCATACTTCAGGCTCGAAGAGTTATGCGAGACGTAGAAATGAATTCGTAAGTTCTTTTGAAACTATTTGAAACTCTACTAACATATAACACGTATCATGATATATAGTTTGCCCATATACTTTCCGTATGTGTAGATAGTAGAGCATAGAAGGGAGCCTGGTGAGGTAGAGTTTTATAAGATGACCCACACTTACCGAGATGGCAGCTTTGTCCGGGACGAGTCGAGAGATATAGTTGTATGTATTATGTATTCATTTTTTATTTTATCATAATTTTTTAATTAATTTTACTTCTTTTAAATTATTAATGTGACTGTTTATTTTTTTGAGAGAGATATAGGAAAGAGCTACAAATCTCATTTCAGAGCGCGTCGGGGAGTCATCATCATCCGACGCGGCCAGTCGCGTCGAGGCTCAGGTCTATGCAGAATTGATGGGCCCAGAACGTTATGGTCGCGTGAGGGGTTACGGTATCGGAGTTACCCCCACTCAGCTGTCTGCAGTGAGCCGATATACCCAAGATGCCAGACAAGGTACTAGCACTGCAGAGGTTTGTAGTTTGAAGACAGAGATGGCACAGATAAAGCAGTCATATGAGACAAGGATAGAGGAGATGAGGCAGAGTCATATGACTGATATGGCGGAGTTGAAGCAAATCCAAGAGTTGAAGATATAATCTTTGCAGGACCAGCTTGACCATATTTCATCCTTTTTGCAGAGATTTGCTCCTCCGGTACATAACTAAATCTATTTGAATATTTTATGTAATTATAATGTATTCTTGTATGAGCGTGATGACTTTCGTATTTTTAGTTTCTAAAATATTTTTTTTTCTTGTAGGTTGATGATACTTCATCTACTCGTAGAGATGATGATGCCGACCCTTGATACATATTGTAGATTGTGTACTTAGGAATTTGACTTGTATGTTTTTAGAATGTTTTTGAAGTACAATGTAATCAAATATGATAATATGAATGTAATCAAAATTCTTGTTTGTGACTCGTATTTTGTTATATATGTGATTCAGTGTATTTGTTTCTATTGTTTTGTAAGAATTTAATGTACACAGAGTATTTAAAAATTATTGTCTTCACCTCCGATGTGCTATGAACTGATGTTTATGTACAATCCTTGATGCAATTTTGTGCTTCTACTGTTCTACTTCATGGCAGAAGTTTGAATGCTTGCTTGTTTGAGATTAACCATATCAGACTACCATTGGACCACGTAGACTTGCTTAATTTAGATATATGATTGTTTCCCTTCTTCGAATTATTATTAACTATAATTGTGTTTCATATTTTTTATGCATGTTAGGATAGTTGATCATTCTCGTTTTTCATCACCAGGAAAATGTGCAAATCGTGCTTTCGACATCTGGCTTGCCACTGCTAACAAGACAGATGAAGGTACTTAGCTTCTAAGGATACAACTTACTGGAAGCATTCTGATACTACAAACTATTAGGGTTAAACAGGCGTTCAAACTGAATAAACAAATATTTCTGATTCAACTTAATTTTGGTGTTTGTAGAGACTGGAACTGAGTGCTGTCTGGGCACTTCTTGCAGCATTTAAAGATCCACTTTCAATTCCTCATAATGGAGCTTTTACAGACTTTGAAGGAGCTTTTGTAAAGGGTGTTGATTCTCTTTCATGGATGGCCAACAACACCAGCAAACTTTTTCCTTTACACAGTGACATGCCTCAGTGTTGGACTTTTTTCAGCACGGCTGCTTATGGAAAAAGGAATAAAGTGCCACAGGTTGACAATTTACTAATCTTTTCTTTTATTTTACAACAATTAATGGCAAGGAAAAATCCATAATCCTGCATTGTTAGTGTTTTGCGAATTTTTGAGAAATTGTAATCCCATGGTAATGTTATAGGTGTTTTCTAATGGAAATTTTCATGTTCATCAGGAGAATATCCCTAAAGTCACAGCAGAAAAAGTAAAGGAGGACTTGCTTAACGATGTAGAATTTGCTCTTGGACTGTCTAAGGGATCACTTCAGTGTCCATTTTATACACGAGTCCAATTATGGTCTGCTTCATTCTTTTCTCACAGTTGTTCATGGAAACTTTATATAAGATTGCTAAGGATTTATTGATATTATATGCTTGGTTCTCTTAGGGGTGCTGCTCTTCCAACCAACACTCCAGGGATTCCTTGTATCTGCGATCCACATGTTGCTGGTCATGATATTGGTCAGTTTCCTGGTTTGAATTCTGAAAAGCAAGTGCTTGAACCTCAGACATGGACGGTCTGATCAAAGAGATACGTTAAGGTCTTCCTCGTCAGTGAAGTCCATAGCCTCTCAGACCATCCAAATTCCATTTTGATCTATGGATGTAACGAAAGGTCAAAAAGCAGATCAAACTATGTCGCCCTGGTGATTTTCACATTAAGAAGTGACAGTAAAATACATTTTCTGTGATACTAAATGATCTGACGAGATATATTGGCTGGCACCTTGAAGTGGCTATCTATGACATTTCAGTAAATCTCTTAAATGTGAGAGAGCGATTGGAATTTAAAGTCTCTCTCTCTCACACACAGATTAACAGATACTCATGACATCCATAAGCTTTGATGGAGAAATGGATAATGATCTTAATAGATGATTTAAAGCGCAGGACGAATGGTTTGACAAATGATAATATGATATTTAACGACGCTTTTAAGCGTCGGCCTAAAACCATAGTAAGCAACCCTTATCGCCGACGCTTATAAGCGTCGGGGTCTGATAAAAGGAACGACGCTTAAAAGCGTCGGGAAAAGCAACAGGAGCGTAAACTGACACGCCTTTAACGACGCTTTTAAGCGTCGGCCTAAAACCACAGTAACCAACCCTTCTCTCCGACGCTTATAAGCGTCGGGGTATGATAAACGGAACGACGCTTAAAAGCGTCGGCATAGACCAACGACGCTTTTTTGACGCGTCGGGTTAAACCCGACCCACGCCCACTTGCCCGACGTCTGACCCACGCTTTGCGAAGCGTGGGCTGGGAATTCGCCGACGCTTATAAGCGTCGGTAGAGACAAAAAAAAGCGTCGGGATTTATTCCTTCTTTTGTAGTGAAAGGGAAGAAGAAAAGAGAAAGGGAGGCGTGGAGAGGAAGAGGAGAGAATTAATTCATAACGTCTTCCATGCTATCCTTTTATAGATTAGGTTTAGGGCTTCTCCTAATCTTATTAGGAGTATGAGACTATAACCCATCCTTGGATTAATGCCAAGTGTCCAATCCTTGTGCTCATAGATGCATGACATGTGTCCACTTAATCAATTGATTAATTTTCTAATCATATTAGGACTCCTAATCTTATTAGGAGAATTAATTGATTTGGGAGCATGCATCCTACGACGCCATATGGACTTTAAAGTCCGCATAGTGTGAACACGACTTAAGTCATATTCATCCTACGACGATATGTGGTCTTTAAAATCCGTATAAACCTTGGTTTAATCAAATTGACCCAATCATGAACCCAAATTAATTTGGGTCGAACCCAATTTGATTTGGCTCATTAAATCCGCCCCATTGCAATAATTGCAATCAATTCCACTTAATTCTACTTCCATTAACTCACTAACACTTAGTGGGTTAATTCAATCACCAATCATATTAATGATTGATTTCTATTATGATTCCAAATCACAATTATGATAGTCTGACTAATTAAATTCTCTATGTGTTTGATCCCGTAGATTCTATTCTGACTGGTAGTGAGACATATTGAGATCTCCATCTCAATATCACTGAAACTCCTTTCAGTGGACTGAAACGATTTCAGTTCTACTCTCAGGGTTCACTGATCACCAAGTGAATACGTTCGAGTCTCACAATCTCCTAGTGACACCTAGCAGTATGTGGTGGCAACCCAGCAGAATGGAATGTATGAACCTCTAGGTGCAGTTAGCGTATGATACAGTCCCTCTATCATGGATCCCGACGTGATGGAGGTTATGGATATCTCGTCAAACCCCATCGTCCGTCATATGTCAAATTTATACGACTTCCAGTTTGAGATATAGAAAACTCTTTTTCCAAAATACCTAGCCAGAAATTTATCGAACTCAGTCTCATAAATCACATAGGATCACTCCTAATCTATCAAGGTCGATAGATCCCATCTAGATGCAACCCTATTCCAAAATGAACCTATTGTAGCCAATCCGCACTACAAGGACTCGAATGGCTAGGACCCAAGTTCACATGCTCGTCAAACTACAGCAACCTCACAGTCAATAGCTGAGGCATCGCAGGTCAAAGAACCAGTCATACAACTGCAGTATAAGTAGTCACTGATGAGTGGATAGATATCCATGTGACTACTATTTTGGTCACGCTCAGTACCTTGTTCTCTAACAAGTACTCGCATAATCACTTCAGTATCTCTACACTGTGGACTCGAGACTCGTCCATCTGACTAAGTGATCTGTGCACTAATCTCAGCGGATCGATCACCATCCCTCATGATGGATCCATCGATCAGGAGTATTTAGAAATTAATCCCTAAAGACACATGCCTCAAATTTTCAACTCCTTGAGAATATGTGTCATCATCTATTAATTTCTTGGACGATTCATGGACACATACAAATATGAATGAAAAACAAATTGCCCAATCTTATTTATTAATAAGTGTCAAATTACAAATTTATGCTCCAGATTACAAATATGCGTCAGCTACGTTGGCTTCTAGGGCATACTTCTAACAGGTCCATCCATCCATTGTGGGCCCGTCCATCCGTTGCAGCCATGTTCATCCTTTATGGGCTTGTTTACCCATTGAGGCCCTATCCAAGAAGAAAAAAAGAAAAAGAAAAAACCCTTTTTGTCTCTCTCTACTTGACTCATGGACCAGATACATTGATTGATCTAGATTGACCCACACCAAATATCTCTTTTCGATTTTAGTCAAACCAGACTGAATGGGCCAAGCTTCTGATTGGACCTAACTAAGTGGATCAAGCCCAAAAGCTCAATTAGCCTTAGATTGTGTATATCTTTCTCTCTCTAAGCAACCCTATGTTCTGACTAGATCTAAACCTTTTCTCTGATAGTCGATCCAAATTATTTGGACCAAGCCTAAGATCAGGATCAGACCAAATTCAGACCCGAGCTGAGATTCTCTCTCCTCTCTTTTTTCTCTCTAAACATGCTCGGGGATCCTAGTGTAAGCCCTGTTCTTTTTATTACTCGGATCTAAGTTGGCCCAGTTTGGAGACCCTGAACCGCCCCGGTACCTGGGTGGTAAATTGACCAATACTTCAGCCCCAGCTAAATTTGGCCATTTTTGATCTTCACCTCTGATTCGTTGAATCCTCATTGCTCGGACCAAACTGATATGGGTGCATCAGACCATAGTATTTAATTGTGACTTCCGAAATTATGTCAAAATTAATAATATTTTAATGATATTAAACAGTTGTATCTGACATGTTTGCTTGAAGTGGGATTTAAAGCGAAGAGAGGTAAGTAACTTAATACTTTAAAGTGCATTTTCCAAAGTACTTGGTAAAATAATTATTAGTGATTAAATTTTGAGATATGTTTTGTACTTAGTAAAATGGATCATGCATGTTAAATATCATTTGAAAATTATATTATATGTTATGAAATCTGAAAAATATGACTGACAAATTATGAAAAATCTATTTTGTATACATGTATGTACTCTCAGCATAACTATAATCTGTTCTGGCCCCGCCAATGAGAATTATTCATTGGCCCTATCGACTTGTATCTGTGAGAAACTAGTTTCGACACCATTGCCACTGGTGATTAGAATAGTGGTTTTTGGATACTGTTGTCACCGGTGATTAGAAAAGTGGTTTTTGGATACCGTTGTCACCAGTGATTAGAATAGTGGTTTTTGGATACCGTTGCCACCGATGGTTAACAATAGTGGTTTTTGGCACTTTGTGTGACCCATGTTACTGGGTTACGTGGCCATAGTCTATTGATGTTGGGATTCTGGTACTAGAATTTTTGTAAAAATGATAATAAGTTTTGAAAAGAAAAATATGTTATTTGTAATTTATTTTTCAGTTATTATTTTATGTTTTGATTAAATATCTGGTATGCTTTAACCCCACTCTAGAGTATTATGTTGCTTACTAGGCTAGTAGAGCTCATTATCATATTTTTCTATTTTTTTGATCCGGATGCATAGATGCATGATCGCTCGGGACTTGGGAGTGTGCTAGATTTCGAAGATTCTGCTTAATTATTGAAATTTTAGTTAAGACTACTTAGAGAATTTAATTTATGTTATTAGTTAGTACATGTTATATTTGAACTTTGTAAGTTTGATTTGAATAAATTATTGATTAAATAAAATTTTAAGATTTATTATTATTGTTTTGATATGATCAGCTATCTTGCATACCTGTACGGTCCACCGTGCAGGCGTGCGGCGTGTCTGTTGCACTCCGGGCTCAGGGCATGACAACATCTGAGATCCCCCGTCCAAGAGTCGCTCATCCTCATGCAAAGATAACCTAATAATGTGCCTCATCTAACACGTACGTAGTCACATCAAACTCTCAAAATAATAAACTCTTTTGGGCAAGCCCTTATTCCTCTATTTTACCTTCAAAAAACAAAAAAAAGGCTTCCCAGCTAAGTGGCTGAGATGGATATATGCTTGCTTATTTTCTGCTCCTTTTTCTATTCTCACTAATAGTGTGCCCACTGATTGTTTCGTGGGAGGGGCACCACCCGGTGTCCTAATATTTTTATCCTTTGTTCACAGGTCCCAACTGAGTTTCTGAATACTAAAGTGAGAATAAATTGGCCTTGCAACTAGCTTGTTATTCGTGTCGGGATCAAGCCCAATGCAGTGTCAAGGATCATCAGTATCGGGATTTTAAAGGAAATACTGGCAGCGAGGCCACTACTTGGATGTTTGGGGTAAGCTCTAGGCTTTCAAAGTTGCTCCAAGGATCTGCACTTGGCTTTCGAATTCTCATTGGGTCCGTACACAGCTGCTATCTCCGTCGTGTGAGCTTATTTCCCGATAACATGTGCCCACTATGCAATAGCAAGCTGAAACTTGCGATCATGTTGTTTACAATTGTCGCCCACATTGCCATCCAATCAAAAAGAAAGGGGAACTCTTTAACCCGTCCAACTTGAATATCTTTAAAAAATAATAGAAGAAAATATAAAATTACGAAAGTACGGCTTAAATTTCATTTTCTTTCATTGATGATTTATGTACTATAAACTAAGGTACACAGCTCCTATTTATAATAGTAGTGAGGTCCTCTCTTCCATAATTCATATTGGATTCTTTTTCTAGCTTGAATAGGATTAGGTGCCCATAAATAAATATGACTAGTAGAAATAACTTGAAAAAAAATAAATTCTATGAGAGAAAGATCTCGATTTCTACATCAATCTATTTTGTCGCTCTGCCAAATTTATCATGAATTGGGAGAGAAAATTCGATCAAATTATTTTCCAAAATTTCTTTTTTCGATTTGACTGCCTGTTTTAAGGGCCAAAGGATGAAATTTCGACCTGATACAACCTTCTAGAGGGTTGGCTCTAAATTGTAGAGCTCGAAAAGTTATCTAATTTCAAAATAAAGAACATCTTAATCAGACATTATATGACTACGTTATGATCTCTGGAATTTTGACGCATGATGTCTTTCTGATATAGTAGATTTTGCTCCTAAATCCTATCTAGCTCTACTCGTAGTGATCAAAGTAGTCTACATTGAGTTTAGTGATCTTTTTAGATATCCGTAGCTGCCAAAATAATTTATATCAAGTCTGGTGATCCTTCTGGATTATTACCCCTCTCTTTTTTCTTTTTTTTTTTTTTTTTTTTCTGATGATTGGTTACTGGGAGGACTGATATTTACTAAAGTTTATAATTACCTCAGTTTGTCTTACTTTAAAGCAACATATGCCATATAGGTTTATTTAACATGATGCCTAGGTTCTCTGCCACTGCCAGTGCAGCAACTTAAAAAAAATGGATAATACCTGCTACTCTTCACCATCGTCCATTCCGACGCGCTCCCTAGAAGTCAAGCCGTTTGTGGTTGAAGGTGTGATTTCAGCTGGCCTTGCCTTCCCCTTCATCTCACTGTAGCTATTGCCTAGTGATTGAATGTGGTGTAGAGGCCAGACAGGGTTATATCGCATGTTGATTAGCACACCGATGCTTGTCTTCCGACATCTGTTGATGATTGTCTTGTAGAGCTTAAAGATAAATTGTACTTACGTTTTTCTGATTCTATTTACACCCGAAACAGTTGAGTTGTAGGTTTACTAGCAACCAAAAAGAAAAAAAGACAAAGTAGTGTATCAAAAGCAAAAAAAAGAAAAAAATAATTGAAATGTAATTGATGCGGTCATCATACTAAACGAACTAGTCTTTTTATTTGATTTGGGCCGCCTCTTCTCTATGATTCCTATGCGTAGCGTCAGAGATTTACTTATTATATGCTTCTGTCCACTTCTCTTACGTTTCATCTTGTACGGTCGCATGCATCTCGAGTGAACGAGGCCATAGCCTTCCATGTTTTGTTGTAATTTGGTAAGAAAAGAAAAGAAAGGAAATTCTCTCTTTTGAGAAATAGGGATGGGTTGCTCACCCAATTTATTGAAATAACGAAAAGTACAAGCACAAAGTCTTGTAAGATTACAATCGAAGACTACCAAGCTTTTACACAGACGACGCATCACACCATGCATATTCCAAAACAAAACAACAGAAGAAGAACTTAAACATTAACGCTGAAGCATCCTTAAAGAATTAACGGAAGAAAGCATGAATAGCTTGGATGGTAGCGAGCAAAAGGCCGTAAGCAGCGGCAAGTAGTGCAATAAATGACCATGGATTGCTGAAATAGTTTCGGACAAAGTATGCACGCCACTGATTGCACTTGGAACCATGGTACTCGTTCACATCACGAAATAATTTTCTAAGGTAGTTCGTATCTTGTGCATAGTGGACTTCATTGCAAAGGCGGCTAAAAAAATGTTTTGCATCTTTGTCAACGGTCAAGCTGTTGATGAGAATTCCATTCAGATGTAGCAACCTTGTATCCTTCTCGGTGTTGATCAGGAAATTCATGAAGGCAGCATAAACTGTTATGTGGCATTCCGTGTCTGCGTAACACTGTTCAAAGGCAATAAGGTTTCGAAACAAGCTGACACTGTAATCATGTACCTTTATTTGGGGGATTTCCATCACTCCATCGTAGAACTTTACGTCCAAGAAGCTGAGGAAGCCTCTTGCGTTCTCCCTCTTCTTAAACTTGATTCCAGCCTCTCGGAGCTCTGTCGCACTAGGGATCCACTGTGGCGATTGTGGCTGGGGAGTTGGCTTGCAATCTTGTGGGCATGGGAGAACAGATAAGTAAATCAAATGGAGCAAATGGTGAACATCTTTCACCGGGATATAGAATTTAGGTTGTTCCTTTTTTCTGCAGGGATCAAGAATACTGAACAAATTGATTGCACAGTCCACAAGATTGATATTGTCGTTGGGCTTAAGTAAGTCATATAAGCTCTGGATGACGAAGAAAGGGATCTGATTTTGAAGCAATAGCAGATCATACCTCACCAAGTTCCAGATCCACAATCTGCCGACAACTTGCCTTGCATCGTCATCATCAACTTCTGTTTTTTCAGCAGCATGCCTTTGCAGGAGCCGAAGGAGGAAGCAGCCGTCCAGCATCAGCATCAGTGTAAACGCCTTGGATGTTAAGGAAGGAAACGCCTCTGAATAACTGCTCCGAACGCATACTTCCAGTTCCTTCATCTTCGTCAGACACTTTTGAAGCAAAAGTGTATTTAACATTAAATTTCCTTGGTCATGATCATCATGTTTGGACATTAATTTGTACACGCATACCCACTTATAATTTTGCATGGATTTCAGATGTTGTTGACATCTGCTTTCGTAGAAGAAGGGGCCGATGCAGACGGCTTTCGGCTTGTAGTCTTCTTCATGGAATGAATAGATTTCAGTTGGCACTCGATAAATGGTGCTGCGTTTTTTTTCGCCCTGGTAGATTTCGTTGCTCTTCAAGACCGCTCCTTGGATTTCTTCCAAGACAGCATCCTCGATTTTTATTTCTCCGTTGATATGGCAACTGCCTTGCCTAGTTTTCTGCTCATCGATCCACCGCCTAACTCGATGAATCTCCGGAGGTGTCTCTTCTACAGCTATAATTGGAACCCAAGTCTGAGACGGTTCCACGAAGCAAGACATTTTCTTGTGATGTGCTCCGCACCTGCCACTACCAAGAAAATTTATTCTCATTCAAATCATTGATCAGATTGAGAAAACCGGAAAAAAAGAGAGTCTTTGGCACGTTGAAAGCAGTTTCCTCTGCTCTATATGTAATAAACCCAGCTAAACTGTGTCGGTCCTCCCCCTCCCCCTATTATTGGCGTGCCGACATCGGGAATCCCATCTGTCTAATCCGACAAATAACTAAAGTCACATGGTCAGATAAAAGAGAGTAAGTATGGGCGTAACGTTCATGTGAAAAAAAGTTAAGGGGGTAAACTTCGAGATCTCCGTTGATATGGCAACTGCCTTGCCTAGTTTTCTGCTCGTTGATCCACCGCTTAACTCGATCTATCTCCGGAGGTGTGTTTTCTACAACTGAAATTTCAGACTGAATCGGAGGCGGTTCCACGAAGCAAGACATTTTCTTGTGATGTGCTCCGCACCTGCCACTACCAAGAAAATTTATTCTCATTCAAATCATTGATCAGATTGAGAAAACCGGGAAAAAAAAGAGTCTTTGGCACGTTCAAAGCAGTTTCGTCTGCTCTATGATGTAATAAACCCAGCTAAACTGTGTCGGTCCTCCCCCTCCCCCTATTTTTGGCTTGCCGACATCGGGAATCCATCTGTCTAATCCGACAAATAACTAAAGTCATATGGTCAAATAAAAGAGGGTAAGTAGGTGCGTAACGTTCATGTGAAAAAAAGTTAAGGGGGTAAACTTCGAGATCTCAGATAAAAAATTAAAAGCAAAAAAAAAAAAAAAAGAAATCTTTCGGCAGCGACAGTCTCGGGTCGCATGAGCGACAGTCTCGGGTCGCATGGTTAGATGTGGGTCAGAGAAATAAAATTTTTTTCCATGCTAGCTCACAAAACAAAATCCCATCTTAACATCAAAGATAGCAAGGTAAGTAGTTTTGTCATGCCCCGAGCCCGGAGCTCGATAGACGCAATGTAATATCTGGCCCAAAATGGGCCGATTGGGCCAAAGCCGGCAGGCTCAACCGGCTTCAGCCCATGGCTGAAAGAGACCGAGACAGGGGATCATGATCGCGATCCCCTGGTCTTCTTTCTCGGGGTAACGAAGGCGAGGTGGGAGCGCTGATGCTGCAACCTCTTGAGTGGTCGCGGATCCTGCTCAATCGCCGTGTGCATCGTGGCGATGAACGAGCCACGATGCATCTTCCTCTTTCCTCCAGGGCTAAGGCTTCCTGCAGTTGGTGCCGCCGGAGAGAGAAGCTGCAACTTCGTCCCGGAGCTAGGTAAACCCTTGATCTCTTTCTCTCTTCATCATTTATGCCCTATTTAGCTTAGATCTAGTTTAGCTACGAGATTAAATAATAATAATAATAATAATAAAGAAAGTGAGATGAAGAGGGGGAGGCCGCGGCCGCGGCCGCCGCGGGGGCAGCCGGCGCCGCTGGCCTCAGGTCGGCCCTCTCTCGAGCCCCGGCAAGGGGTTGTCCCTTGCTCTAATCACGGGAGAAGAAGGGAAGGGAGAAGAGAAGAACAAAGAGGAAGAAAAGAAGGGAAGAAGAAGGAGGAGGAGAGAAAGGGAATTACTACCCCTTAGGCATGGGATTTATCTCTCCAAGAAGATGTGCCCCAACATATTTGAAGAGATTCAACATATGAGCAAGATCCCTTATGCTTCGACTGTAGGGAGCCTCATGAATGCCATGCTATGTATACGACCTGATATAGCACATGCTGCGAGTGTGTTGCCCAAAGAGACAACCCAAGAGGGGGGTGAATTGGATTTGGATTAATTCTCGACCAATTAAAAACTTGATTAGTAAATAATTAAATCTAATGCAAGCAAGTTAAGTAAGCTTCTTGATGAGGAGATTGGAAGAGACAAATAGCCAATGCAAACACAAGGAGATTTTATAGTGGTTCGGAGCCAACCCTTACTCCTACGTCCACTCTCCAAGCTTTACTTGGAAGTTCACTATAATCCCTTGAATTACAGCTAGTTGTTTTACAAGTTCACAATCCAACTTGTTGTTTTCGCGAGATCACAACGAACTCGGTCAGATTTTACAGGCTCACCGACTAGAACCACCCGATTATTTTTCCGGGATCACAATCAAACCCTTACACCGTTGGTTTTAACTTCGGCTCACCAACTAACCTTACAACCCTTGATTCAATCCCCTGATTAAATCAAGTAAGAAAAGTAGTTTTTGAGATTTCACAGAGAAAGCTTCTAAACAAGCAGATGTGAAAACAATAAATGCAAAATAAAGGTTAGAAGCCCTCAAACAGAATTTGGAATGGAAAGTAGGGACTTCTCGATTTCTGGGTCTCCTCTAGAAAGTACTGAAAATTTGAGGACAGTAGAAGAGCCTTGAAAGCGAAGAAAGTACTTGTCGGATGGAGTTGAATGCACCTCTTCCTTCTTTTGCTTGTATTTACTCTTGAGAACTCTTGGTAGGTGGAAATACCCTTTTACTTGAATGGAATAGCTCTCTTGTTGTCTACTACTATTTTCTCTGGCTATTTAAACAGTCCCTTTTGAAAAATAGCCGTTAGACACTGATTTATGGCCGTTCTGCACAGTCTGCACCTCCTGACAATGTATTCGTTGGGGTTGGAGTCGACTCGCTCGATCTGGAGTCGACTCGGCTGTTGCTGGAGTCGACTCATGTTTTACTGGAGACGACTCGCCCACTGTTCAGGATTTGAATTAAAGTGACGTTCCAACCTGGAGTCGACTCAGGCCAACCCTGGAGTCGACTCGCCAAGATCTAGAGATGACTCGGCATTTTGGAGACTGCTCGTTCTTAGGATTCCAAAGATCTATTTTTCTACATTTCTCTCTCGAGTCGACTCGGATTCTCTTGGAGTCGACTCGGCTCTCAGAGCCCGAAAAACCGATTCTCTGTCTGTTGATCTGAGCTGCCTCAGAGTCGACTCGCACTTTGTTGGGGTCGACTCGGCTGACTTGGGGTCGACTCTCGAATTCTCGGAGTCGACTCGTTCACAGGATCACTGAGTTTGGTTTTCTGCCTTTTAGTCTGCTTTCCTCTGAGAGTCGACTCTGGCATGTTTAGGAGTCGACTCGCCAAACGTTGGAGTCGACTCGCATCCTTCTGGAGTCGACTCGGTAACAGGGTCTAGAAAACACTTCTCTGTCTTTCTGTCTGTTACTCCTTGGAGTCGACTCGGAACCGTTGGGAGTCGACTCGGCAAGCATCGGAGTCGACTCGAAATCTTCGGAGTCGACTCAGTGACAGGGTCTGAAATTCATCTTTCTATCCTTCTGTCTGTTCTCAGTCGGAGTCGACTCGTAGTGTACCGGAGTCGACTCGAGCTTGTGCCAGAACCTCTGAAATACTTAGAGTCGACTCGCAATCTTCCGGAGTTGACTCGAACTTCAGACTTTGGCTTAATTGAGCTCAACACTTAGCCAAATAACTTTGAACCAAGGCTCGATGCTCTTAAAGATAAATGCACATATATTCGCCTGAAACACTAGATTAAATTCATTGGTACAACATGAAATATACTCAAATGCTTTGAGCTCATCAATATCAAATAGGGGTATAATCAATCACTCCACAATCTTCTCCTTTTTGATGATGACAAAACATTGAGTATTTATAAAGTGAATTACTCAACCAAGAGGTGATTTATAGTAAAGTTTTGAAATGAATTCAAATGTCTAGTCATTTAATTTATCCAAAATTGAAAGGTATGAAACAGTAAATCCTGAAATTAAAGCTCCCCCTTTCATTTGGAATTATATAAGCCTTCAGATCATGCAATCAATTGTTTGGCTTATATGTGATTAATGAATTTGCTTTCTTAAGATTTTAGATTCTCCCCCTCAACATGTGCATTCAATTTTGTTTAAATTTTCTGAATTTACTTTAAATGTTTTGAAACTTTTGAGCTTAAATTCTTACTTTCAGAAGAAAAATCTGACAATTTGTTCTTGAGTATGATTCAACTAATCTCCGAATATCCCTTGAATAGATTTTGGAGATTACTCCTTGAGGAGCCCCAACAGAGAGATAATGAGCCTCGAGGTATTGAATCCACTAAGAACAAATTACATTTTGCTTTAAGAATTTTTTTTTTAGTGATTCCCTTTACATTTCAATTCATCATATTTTCTCCCCCTTTTTGTCATCATAGCAAAAAGGCACAAAACACAGAAAAAGATAAGAAGTCAAATTGCACAGTTTTGAAAGAAAATTTCTATTCATTGTATTAAAGTCAAATTGAGTACAAATGTGAATACATATCAGAAAAGTCCTCAAGGAACTGTACATCATAAAATCAAAAATACACTAGGGTCGTCTAGTAGTGGAGGATGTGGCTCCCGTACTCAATCTAGAGTGTCGCATGACCAAGCTTATTCCCTCAGATACATTCCCTAGTTGTTCGATGATCTCCGAGATGGCCTTAGATTGTATCTCAGTGAGCTGGGTCACACTCTCCTAAATAGTGTCAAGCTTGAACTTTAAGGCATTTGCAAGCCTTTCCGCTCCTTGACTCTGACTACCCAGCTCTTCTCTGATGCTATCTCGCATCTTCCTCGTGTCATCTTTTATGTCGCTAAGGCTCTAGTATTGACCTTGGACTAGGCTCCTTATATTGTACATTTCCTCCTTAAGGTCTGCTATCATCTTGGACACTGCTGCTGTGGAGGGAACGACGTCAGTGGAGGAAGCACTAAGTGGACCTCGCAGCTCTCTCAATATATCATCTCTCAGCTCCCTCACTATCTCCTGTCTCATCTTTCGGAGCTGCTCAGTGCTGATCCGAACTTCTAGAGGTTGCTGAGGTGGTGGAGCTGTAGATGGTCCAACTGAAGTAGATGGAAATGAGGGACCAAAAGTGGATGAAAAAGTGGGAGGAGCTGTGTAGTGGTCCTGGTCATGGTCAGGGCTAGGTGAATGGTGAGTAGTGAGGTTAGATGGTGTGGATGAAGATGTTTTCCTAACCCAGACATCCTCTACTTTATGGAAGCCCATTCTGTGGAGAGTCCCCTCACCCATATGATCAGTGAACCTAAGGAAGCATGTGGGTTCTCTCTCAAGGATAGGGACCTCTAACTCCCTAAAGATGAGTGTGAAGAGCATGCCATATGGGAGACTCAACCTAGGTTTATCTAGGGGTTCACAGATATATTTGTAGATGAGTTTAGGGAAGTTGATGGGAGTGTCTTGGAGAATATGGAATATCAACGCTAGGTCTCTCTCAGATATGAAGTCAAATCTACCAGTCTTGGGAAAAAGAGTCCTAGAAATGATACTTAGGAGAAGCCGCATTTCAGCTGAAAGTTGATTTGCAAACACCTCCTCTATAAAAAATTGAGGTGGGCTCCCTAAGATGGCCGTAAGGGCCTCAGTCCTATCATGGGGATGAGTGGGAAAAATTTCCTCTCGGGAGAGATGGAGGATTCGAGCAATGAAGTCCTCCGAGATGAAAATAGGCACACCCTCTACGGTCCCCTGGATACCACCGCTACCTCGTGCGACAGTGCCATAAAATTTCCTAACTAACCCTAGGTAGGTAGGGAGGTCTAGTGAATAGAAGAACTCTAAGCCCTGAGCCCTAAGACGATGCCCTAAGGTAAACCCTTCCCGGGAGAGGAAGTCAAAGTTAACTTACCTCCCGGTAGAGACTACCTTCCCGGCGCAGGAACGTGAGGGAATCGACCTCGGCGGAGAATAAACCGGAGAGGATGCCCTCACGGGTTCATTCCGCGTATTGGACCGTCGCTCGGCACCGCTCGACGCAAGAGGTCTCTTCCGGCGAGTGACAACGGATTTTCTAGGCATTTTGACCTGAAAACCGAAGGAAGGACAAGAAAAATGGAAGAAAACTCGAGGAAAAGAACCTAAAATGGGTCGAAGATGAGATCGGAGACGACTCTAGAATTTTGGAACAGTGGCGGCCGAAAATAGAAATGAAGAATAAACGTTTCGATTAGGGTTAAAAATCGGATTTCCGACCTCGAGTCGACTCTAGTAAGGCGCGAGTCGACTCGACCGCGAGTGGACTCCTAAAATGCGCGAGTCGACTCGAACTCTGGTACATAACCAAAAACTCAGTTAATTTCGTGCCAATAGTGAGAGATATGGAAATATTTATGACTTAAGGACTGATTTGATAACCATAGACAAGAAATACTATGTCTAACATAAGCTAATCATCAAAATCAATGAATTAGAGGGGAGTATCACAAGAATGGATCAATCACTCCTAACCCTCTTCTAAGAATACAAAATCGATATTCACTCAAGGATTTTGTGAAGATATCAGCAAGTTAATCATCAGTGCAAACAAATTCAAGCATCACATCACCATTTAACACATGATCTCTTATGAAGTAATGTCTTATCTCAATATGTTTAGTTCTTGAGTGTTGAATTAGATTTTTAGTTAGATTTATGGCACTTGTATTATCACAATTTATGGAAATCTTATTTTGTTTAATGCCATAATCTTCAAGTTGTTGCTTGATCTACAAAATTTGAGCACAACAACTTCCGGCAGCAATATATTTGGCTTCAGCCGTAGATAGTGCAACCGAGTTTTGTTTCTTGCTAAACCATGAAATTAGGTTTAAAATTGATAAGATCCGCTGGTGCTTTTTCTGTCAAGTTTACAACTAGCGAAGTCTGAATCAGTGTACCCTATTAAGTTTATGCTTGATTCTTTAGAGTACCATAGACCTATGTTTTTTGTTCTTATGAGATATTTAAAAATTCTCTTAACTGCAATTAGGTGTGATTCCTTAGGATTAGATTGATATCTAGCATACATGCATACACTAAACATGATATCAGGTCTACTTGCTATAAGATATAATAAAGACCCTATCATACCTTTATACAGCCTTTGATCAACTGATTTACCTGATTCATCTTTATCTAGTTTGCATGATGAGCTCATGGGAGTGCCAATTGACTTGTTTCCATCCATATCAAACTTCTTTAGCATTTCCTTGATGTATTTAGCTTGATTGAAGAAAATCCCTTCCTTGGATTGTTTGATTTGAAGTCCGAGGAAGTAGTTCAATTCTTCCATCATGCTCATCTCAAATTCACTCTGCATTAATTCAGCAAAGTCTTCGCAAAGGCGATTGTTAGTAGCATCGAAAATAATATCATCTACATAAATCTGCACTACTAATATATTTTTATTTTTCTTTTTCAAAAATAGAGTTGTATCAATATTTTCTCTAAAAAATTCATGGTCTAATAGAAATTTGCTAAGTCTTTCATACCATGCTCTAGGGGCTTGTTTTAGATCATAAAGTGCTTTATTTAGTTTATAAACATGATTGGGGTATTGATGATTCTCAAAACCAGGAGGTTGTTCTACATAAACCTCCTCATTAATATACTGATTCAAAAAGGTACTTTTTACATTCATTTGGAATAATTTGAAATGTTTATTACATGCAAATGCTAGTAACAATCTAATTACCTCAAGTCTAGCTACAGGAGCAAAAGTCTCATTAAAATCTATACCTTTGTGGAGTGATTGATTAAAACCCTATTTGATTTTGATGAGCTCAAAGCATTTGAGTATATCTCTTGTTTACTAATGAATTCAATTAAGTGTTTCAGTGAAAATCTTGTCTAAGTGTCTCTAGACTTGGTTCATAATATTTTGGATAAGTTAAGAAGTCAGCTTGAACCAAAGTCTGAGACTCGAGTCGACTCCAGAGTATCACGAGTCGACTCCAAGCGTATCAAGTTCACTGGCACGAGCTCGAGTCGACTCCGGATCAGTACGAGTCGACTCCGACTGAGAACAGACAGACGAACAGAAAGCATCAAGTCAAAACCTGTCAGCGAGTCGACTCCTGAACTGCGCGAGTCGACTCCGATGTTCACCGAGTCGACTCCAGGGTAGTATGAGTCGACTCCTAGGAGTCACAGGCAGAAAAGTCAGAGAGCAGTTTTCGGGTCTGAGATTCGAGTCGACTCCAGTGGAACGCGAGTCGACTCCGATGGTTGGCAAGTCGACTCCAAAGAAAGTGAGAGTCGACTCTCAGAGGAACACAAGGAAAAAGTCAGAGAACGTTTTTCAGACTCTGAGATTCGAGTCGACTCCCGCAATACGCGAGTCGACTCCTAGACACCGCGACCCCAAAGAAGACAGAAGACCAATCTGCTGTGTCTGAGAGCCGAGTCGACTCCTAGAAAGCTCGAGTCGACTCCAAGGCAGCGGTACACCAAAAGGGCAGAAGACTTAGTTTCGGAAACTGAGAGCCGAGTCGACTCCGGGGAAGTTCGAGTCGACTCCAAGACTGGACGAGCCAAAAGACAGAAGATCGAGAGTTCGGGCTCTGAGCGCCGAGTCGACTCCCAGGACAGTCGAGTCGACTCGAGTTGGTCAAGTTGAAAATTGGCTCCGTGGACTTCATGGGATGAGCCGACTCCGAAAATGCCAAGTCAGCTCCAGAAGTTGGCGAGTCGACTCCGGGTCAAGACGAGTCGACTCCCAGTCGAAGAGGCTACTTTAATTCAAATCCGAAACAGTTGCCGAGTCGACTCCAGAAAAACATGAGTCGACTCCCGCTACAGCCGAGTCGACTCCTGATCGCGCGAGTCGACTCCAACCCACCAACGGACATATTGTCAGGCTGTGCAGAGTGTGCAGAACGGGCAGAAAAAAGGTCTCTAACGGCTAGTTTCCGTGGGGGTTGGTTTAAATAGCCACAGAGGACTGTAGCAAAGTAGAGAACAACTATTCCACTCAAAGTAATCAAGCATTCAATCTCTGCAACCTGTTCTTCAACGAAAAGAGGAAAGAGCGGCATTAACTCCATCCAACTTCCTCTTTCCAGCAATTAAAGAAGCCTCCTCCTGCATTCAAGTCGACCACACATTCAAGAGGAGACCCGAAGTTCGAGAAGCCCCACTCAACTCCAACTCAAACGTGTTTGAGGGCTTCTAACTTTTCTTCTGTTTATATTGTTATTTATCTGCTTTTTGAGAAGCTGTGTTTTCTGTTTGTACCTTTTATTTTCACCTAGTCTTTACTTGGTTCAATCGGAGGATTGAATCAAGGGTATTGAGGTTGGTTGGTGAGCCGAGTGTAAAACCAATGTGTGTAAGGGTTCGATTGTGATCCCGGGAAAACAATCGGGGCGGTTCTAGTCGGTGAGCCAGGAAAAACCGACCGAGTTCGTTGTGAGCTCGTAAAACAACAAGTTTGGTTGTGAGCTTGGAAAACAACCGGCTGTAATCCAAGGGGTTATAGTGAATTTCCAAGTGAGACTTGGGGAGTGGACGTAGGAGCAAGGGTTAGCTCCGAACCACTATAAAACTTGGTGTTTGTGATTGATTGTCTCTCTTTCTCTTACTCTCATATCACTTACAGCACATAGCAATTAATTAAACAACTTGCAATAGTTTTAATTAGTCATCTACAACGTTTTAAATAGCTAAATTATTTTAAAACCCAATTCACCCCCCCTCTTGGGTTGTCTATCTGGGCAACAAGTGGTATCAGAGCCTAAACTCTTCCAGCCAAGAGTAAAAGATCGAAATGACAACCCCATTTGGATCTTCCCACATTGAGGGTCAGTCCACCCAAAGACCCCCATTCTTTAATGGATCCGACTACTCATATTGGAAGGCTAGGATGAGAATATTCATCCAAGCCCAAGACTATGAGATGTGGACCATTGTAGTAAATGGGCCATACATCCCATCCATATATGTAGAGGGTGTCACGGTACCCAAACTAGAAAAGGATTGGGATGAACATGACATAAGAAAGGCACAACTAAATTCTAAAGCTATGAATGTGCTTTATTGTGCCTTAGATAGAAATAAATTCAATAGGGTCTCTACTTGCAATTCTGCAAAAGAGATTTGGGACAGACTTGAAGTGACCCATGAGGGCACGAATCAAGTCAAAGAATCCAAAATAAATATATTGGTTCATAAGTATGAATTATTTAAAATGGATTCTAATGAAACAATCACATGCATGTTCACTAGGTTTACTGACATTGTCAATGGCCTAAAAAGCCTTGGCAAGAACTATACTAACAGTGAGCTTGTTAGAAAAATTCTTCGCTGTCTACCAAGGTCATGGGAAGCCAAGGTGACGGCAATCCAAGAAGCTAAAGACTTGAACAAGCTTCCACTTGAAGAGCTCCTTGGATCCCTAATGACTCACAAGCTCACAATGAAGCAGCACAGCGAAGAAGAGTCCTCCCATAAGAAAAAGGTAATAGCTCTTAAATCTACATCATCTAATAAAGACTTGTCTTGCAGCAGCAGTAGTGAAGAAGAAGAGCTTGAGGGAGATGATGGTGAGGCTCTTCTTGTGCGCAAATTCAGAAAATTCATCAACCACAAGAAGTCCTATCATCAAAGGAGAGGCCCCTCAAATTCCTACCGCAAGGACAAAGGTAAGGAAAGGAAAAATGAGGGGATTGGGTGTTACGAGTGCAAGAAGCCGGGTCACATAAGAGCTGAGTGCCCTTTACTGAAGAAGGGGAGTAAGTACAAGAAGAAGAAGGCTCTTGTCACAACACTATCCGACTCCGACTCATCATCCTCTTCATCGGATGAGGAACAAGAGGAAAAGGCCAATTTCTGCTTCATGGCCAATGAAAATGAGGTAACGTCCGAATCGCCTTTAGATTTTACTTTTGATGAGCTTTATGATGCTTTTAATGAACTAATGATTGAATATAAGGCTATAAATGCTAAAAACAAAGAACTAAAAGTAACTAACCAAACTTATATCCGTAAGTATGATTCATTAGTTAAGGATAAAGATGTTCTTATCAAAGAAAATTTAGAACTTAAGACAAGCAATCAACTCTTAACTCAAAAGACTAATACCTTGAGTAAAGATAATGAAAAATTAACTAAGAAAATTTCAGGACTTAAAAACAATAAACAAAACTTAAACGAGAATCTCATAAAAGATTTAAACATTCTAAAAACCGAAAAACAAACTCTAACTAAAGAACTTGAAAAGTACAAACCTTTGGTAGAAAAGTTTACATATAGTTCTGAAAAATTGAACATGATACTAAATAGTCAACGAGCAGTATTTAATAGAGCGGGTTTAGGGTATAAACCAAAAAATAAACAAAAACTTCTTAGTAACTTCTTTGTTAAAGCTGGAGAAAGCAAAACTAAGAAAGTAATCTGCTTTTGTTGTGGAACTGTAGGACATAAGGCAAATGTATGTGACTATAGGAAAGAGAAAACTAAAAGAAAAATTAAAAGGGTATGGGTTCCAAAAGGAACCAATATGACTAACCATGAAGGACCCAAGAAAACTTGGGTACCTAAGATTATATGATCTGCTTGTGTAGGAGTGTCTTGCAGCCAAGGTCAACAAAAATTGCTGGTACTTGGATAGTGGCTGCTCAAGACACATGACGGGTGACAAGGATCAATTTTTCACCCTTGAAGCTAAGAAGGGAGGTGCTGTGACTTTTGGAGACAACAACCAAGGTCACATCATTGGTATTGGTAAAGTTCAAATTACCCCTTCTACTTTTATTGATAATGTTAGATATGTTGATGGTCTTAAGCATAACCTATTAAGCATTAGTCAATTATGTGATAAAGGGTATGATGTTATGTTTAAACCATCACTATGCATTATAACAAATCCAAATGACAATAGTTTAGTTTTTAAAGGAATTAGACGTGGGAATGTGTATGTTGTAGACCTTGAAGATCTTGCCAAACATAACCAATGTTTAGTTGTTAATGAAACTAAGGATAATGATGCTAGTTGGTTATGGCACCGTAAGTTAGGTCATGCAAGCATGGACACAATAACTAAACTAGTTAAAAGAGATTCCGTGATAGGTTTGCCAAAATTAAAATTTGAAAAGAATAAAATATGTGAAGCATGTCAATTTGGCAAACAATCTAGAAACTCATTTAAATCTATAAAATGTGTCTCTACCTCTAGACCTCTAGAATTATTACACATGGACCTATTCGGACCAACTAGAACAACAAGCCTAGGTGGAAATAAATATGGTCTAGTTATTGTAGATGATTATTCTAGGTACACATGGGTCATGTTCCTAGCACATAAGGATCAAGCATTTTCTGTTTTTAAGAAATTCCATAAAGAAGTAACCAATGCTAGAGATACCTCAGTAATAGCTATTAGAAGTGACCATGGTACCGAATTCGAAAATCAGTCATTTGATGAGTTTTGTAGTAAAAAGGGGATAACCCATAATTTTTCTGCACCTAGGACACCACAACAAAATGGAGTTGTGGAAAGGAAAAATAGAACTCTAGAGGAAATGGCTAGAACTATGTTATGTGAAAGTAACCTCCCTAAGTACTTTTGGGGAGAAGCCATTAATACTTCTTGTCATATATTAAATAGAGTTTTATTAAGACCCATTATAAAGAAAACACCTTATGAACTTTGGAAAAATAGAAAACCAAAAGTTAATTACTTTCATGTTTTTGGATGTAGGTGTTTTGTTCATAATAATGGGAAAGATAATCTAGGTAAATTTGACTCTAAATCTGATGAGGGCATATTCTTAGGTTACTCCACAACTAGTAAAGCCTATAGAGTCTTTAATAAAAGAACCCTAGTTATAGAAGAATCCATACATGTTGTGTTTGATGATTCTAGTGATTTTTTCTCTAGTAAGAAAGGTAATTTTGATGATGATGCTGAAATTCTTGAAGAAAAGATAAATGAGATGACATTACAAGATGACAATCAAAAATTGATTGAAGATGCATCATCAAGCCAAGAGGCTATTGTGGATCATGGGCTAATTAAAGCTTGGAGGTATGCTCACGGGCATCCTAAGGAACTAATTCTAGATGATCCATCTCAACCGGTTAGGACTAGAGCATCTGGTGGGGACACCAATGAGCCAGCATCACTTTGGCTTGACTGTTAGTCCACATTTCTTGTGTCGTCCAGTTTTTATTTTATTTTATTTTTTTTTATTTCTCTAGTGATTTATTTAAGTCAAGTTCGTGTCAGTTCCAATCCAATTCAAGTCCAGTTCAAGTAATGCTGAGTCAAGTCAATAATAAATAGTATTGAGTCCATGTCATAATAAAGTCTACATTCAAAAGAACCATCCCAAAGCTCCAGCCGGTTCACTCATCAAAGCACCAGCCGGTTCACTCATCAAAGCACCAGCCGGTTCACTCATCAAGCACCAGCCGGTTCAGCTCCCCTGTTTTGTTCCAAAGCACCGTACTCATCTTCTCCCCAGCCGGTTCCAAGGGGTTTCTTCCCAACCGAATGAAGCTCCAAGTCTTCTTCCCAGCCACGTCTTCAAAGAAGCCTCAACCGATGGATTTTCAGAAGGGATCATCCAAGCCTCCATCAGCTGACTTCCCGTGGCTCATCTTCCTCCCGAAGCGGCAAGAGACGGTTCGGTTTCTGCATACCTGTTCCGCATCAGATTCACTCCCAGTTTCAGCCAAAGAAGATGAAGAGATGGGAAAACCGACGGAAACCCATCAGGTTCCAACGCCTTCCAGCCGTTCTTTGAAGCCCAAGAGGCATCCCTGTTTCAAGGAAATATCAGCCGGTTGCCATGAGATCTTCATCGCTGCCGTTACTCATCCAAGAAGAAGCCATCCCGATCCATTTCAATGTCTTGTTCCCCATCACGAGTCTTCCCAGCTTCCACGATTCCTTGGAACATTTATCTTCCCATCGATACATCAATGTAACAGCTGGTTTTTGGATCCATTTATTTCAGCAATATCATGTAAATGGGTTGCCCTGCCTATAAAAGGGGTTTATCTCGTTATGTAAGGGGATGAAGAAAATGAATGAAAAAAGAAGAGAGGCTGTTTGATGAATTGCCTGAAAGAAGTTTGGTGTCCAATCCCAAGATCCTATTTTCCTCCCTTCTCTAAAGTCCTTCTCTTCTAAGTGAACGCGGCATTCCCTCACTTCCACAACTTCCTCTAGCGCAGGCGGCGCTCCTCATCCGGCTTCCCATTCCCTCTTCCGGACTTCATCCCGATCCGACGAATCTTCGTCCGGATTATTTATCCTTTGAATAGATTATTGTGTTTTGTTTTCCCAAACATCCTGCTACCTCAACTAACCCAGGACTTCTGTTCCAGATCTTGTCGGTTTCCTCCATCCGTCTCAACGAAGGGCGACCCGTCAGCGAATCAGGACCCTGGACTTGCCTCCCTCTTCCAGGATTTTTTTCTCGAGCATCGTGTCCGTGTGATCCTTCCACTAAAATTCTGAGTAAGTCGTTATTGGATTCAGTTTAAGTTCCCAAATTTTTATGCTTAACAGCAGGAAATAAAAGTAGAACAAAGTGCCCTAATTATGTGTTGATTTCCTAATCAACAACGATCCTTCTTTAAAATTTGTTAAAGGAACTGGTTCAATTGTCGGTAGTTTCTTACAGTAGATTCGATTTTAATATAATCATCTGATAGCTGTTAGATTTGAGTTGGCTAATAGTTTATGAATTGGGTTGCTGAAATCTAATTATATATAAGAAAAAAAAAAAAAGAAATTTAGATTGCATGCATTGATCCTGTTCCACATCAATTTGGTATCAGAGCCAGGTTCTAAAAAAAAAAAAAAAAATTAGGGCACCATTTTCATGCATTAATGCAGAACTTAGGATTACTAGGCACCAATTTTAATCTTTTCGCATCCTTTTCTGAGTATAGTTTATTTGGGCATCAACATTAAGATTAAAAGTTTTTTTTTAGCTAGTTTGTTTGATCAACTATGCAAATGCAATTTAATGACATGACATAAAATGATAAAAAAAAAAAATTCTTGATTGTTGCATATGAGCATTTGCATAAAATAATCTAAGGGCTGAACCCATTAACAAGATAAGGTCGGGATTTCATCACTCGTCCCTAGCCCAAAATCATCCCCGTGCATAAAATCCTAAGCCTAATTAAAATCAATTAGACGTTGGCCCCTAAGGATAATCGAGCTCAATAGGACGAAGACCACTGAAAGTTGCACCAATTTCGCGCTATGATCCCGGTCGATGTCTAGGCAAGCTTTGTCCCTTTAAGTGATTAAAGGGAGACAGTCTCTGTTCGAGGAAAGTGGGTTTTAAGTGGGACCTTTGCTACATGCAACGTGACCCCTCCACTTACCTGGGAGCTTACCTGGTCGACTAGGTTATTAGACCGGATTGGAGGCTTAAGTGTACTCTTCAACCCAGTTAGGAGCTGTCTAGAATTTTTAGGAAAACCTTAGAAATTGTTGGGTGATGCATGTTTTTGTTTTATTGTATTAGGGTGTTTGTGTAAAAAAACAAAAAAAATAATAATAAAAAAAAAAACAAATTTCTAAGTCCAGTCGTGACTACCCAAACTCTATGACTACCAGATCCGGAACTAGTTATCAACCAGACGAGCCTGAGTCCAGTCGTGGGATGGACCCTGACATCAGCTCAATCCTTAGAGAAATTAATGAGAAGCTAGGAAGGTTATGTACCCGAGTCGATGCCTTAGAAGAATACCAAGATAGGGGTAGTCCTTCCCTAGCCAATAACCCAAGAGAAAGAATTGATCACCCACTCTTTGATCGGAACCACCAACATGTCATGACTATCCCAGGAATAGGCAAAACTTTGACAGAAATCTCAATCGTCCACTAGATGACTATCCCAGAGAAAGGCCCCATCACAATGAAAGAGGTCGTGATCCTATAAATCAACCTCTTAATGATCACCGTGACATCGATGACCGTATACTTCGAAGTGTCAGGGTTGAGGCACCCAGTTTCGTAGGCCGCATGGATCCTCATGAGTATCTTGACTGGGAGTCAGATATGAATCATTATTTCGAATGGTACGACATGTCTGAAGAGCGTAAAATTCGATTTGCAAAAATGAGGCTTCTCGGTCAAGCCAAATATTATTGGCAGAATGTGGAACGTCTAATTTTACATAGGAGACAGGAACCCATCCGAACCTGGGATGAAATGAAGGATAAACTCAGGGAGAAATACCTACCTACTTCCTATCAACAACGCCTCCTTGATCAATGGCAGACCTTGACCCAGGGAAACAAATCAGTCACTGACTACATCGCCAAGTTTGATGAGTATCTCATGCGATGTCATGTCAATGAGGATCCCTCTATCACCCTTTCCCGATTTCGTGCCGGGTTAAGAAATGACATCCAACGAGAGCTTTTCATGCGAGAGGTCTATAGTCTAGAGCAGGCATATCAATTAGCTCAGGATTATGAGAGATTCCAAAGAATGCCAATCACTCGACCCAGTGAACCTAGAACTTCGAGTATACTAGGTCCTAGACCCGAACCACACCAAGTCCCCAGAACTAATCCAAATCCAACCTCAACCACTAGACCTCCATTAGTTGCTCCTCCACCCAGGAAAGAAGACCGAGGCAAAGGCACCCTGAATGAAGGACGTAGGGAGGGTAGCTCAAGGGGTAGATGTTTCAACTGTCATGGAATTGGACATTTTGCAAACCAGTGCCCTTCTCGTGCCCTACATATTGGAGAGATCGAAGAGGAACACCCTAGGGAAACTGTAGAAGACGAAGAAATTCACATAGCTGATCCTGAACTAGCCGAGGGATTCGATGAACCAAATTTCACTGAAGAAACTGAACCTGAAGTTAGGATAAACGTACTAAGATGTACCCTGACACAATCAAAGGAATGTGAAGATTGGCGAAGAACTACAATTTTTCATACCTACATAAACAATGGGAACAAGGTCTGTAAAATTATCATTGATAGTGGAAGTTGCATCAACGCAGTTTCCACTGATACGATTTCCAAGCTTGGGCTAACACCCGTCGACCACCCCAGTCCCTACAAGGTTGCCTGGCTAGACACTTCATCCATACCTGTTAGATACCGTTGCAAGGTACCCATTAAGTTTCAATCTTACCAGGAAGAAATTTGGTGCGACGTTCTTCCCATGGACGTCGGAAGCATTATTTTAGGACGACCTTGGTTATTCGATCAAGATGCCACGCTTTTTGGTCAAACAAATACTTGTTCATTCATGCACAAAGGCAAGAAAATCACACTCTACCCTTCACCACCAAAAAAGCCAAAGGATAGTAACCCAATAAAACCAAAAGAGGAAGAACAACCCAAGGGATTACACTTGATCAACGCAAAAGAACTTGAAAGAGACATCAAAGAAAGCCCTTCTGTGTGGGTTTTAGCTGTTAAAGAAGTTAGTCTGAAAGAAACAAGCCCAATTCCAGAAGAAATGACTAGTCTTCTTAAAGAATTTGAGGAAATCACCCCAGAGGAACTTCCTGATCAACTACCACCTATGAGGAACATACAACACGCAATAGACCTAGTCCCAGGAGCGACCCTACCAAATGCCCCTCACTATCGACTCAACCCTACCGAACATGCCGAGTTGAAACGTCAAGTCGAAGAACTCCTAAGAAAAGGATTCATTAGGGAGAGTTTAAGCCCATGTGCCGTACCTGCCCTTTTAACTCCAAAAAAAGATGGAACTTGGAGAATGTGTATTGATAGTCGGGCAATTAACAAGATCACAATACGATATCGATTTCCGATTCCCCGACTAGACGACATGCTAGATATGATCTCTGGATCGAATATATTTTCTAAAATTGATCTTAAAAGTGGCTACCATCAGGTTAGAATCAGACCAGGAGACGAATGGAAGACCGCATTTAAAACAAAGGATGGACTATATGAGTGGTTAGTAATGCCGTTCGGTCTGTCAAATGCTCCCAGTACTTTCATGAGACTAATGACTCAAGTACTACGACCTTTCATGGGAACATTTGTTGTTGTCTACTTTGACGACATCCTCATTTACAGTAAAACAAAGGAGGAACATCTAGACCACCTTCGGCAAGTTTTCCAAACGCTTAGATCCGAAAGCCTATTTATCAACCTTAAGAAATGTGAGTTTATGACTACACGTGTTACATTCTTAGGATTTGTTGTGACGCCAGATGGACTATCTGTGGATCCTGAAAAGGTGAGTGCAATCAAGAATTGGCCCGCACCCCAGAATGTGCATGAAGTAAGAAGTTTTCATGGGTTAGCCACCTTTTACCGTAGATTTATTAAGGGATTCAGCACGATCATGGCACCAATTACAGATTGTATTCGTAAAGGAGCCTTTGAGTGGACTAAGGCTAGTAATCGCGCTTTTGAGGAGATAAAGACTTTAATGACCAGTGCACCTGTGTTACGCCTTCCTGATTTTTCTAAAGTCTTTGAAGTCGCATGTGACGCATCAGGTGTAGGAATTGGTGGAGTTCTAAGTCAAGACAAACACCCTGTGGCCTATTTTAGTGAAAAACTAAATGAAACCAGGCGCAAATACTCCACCTACGATAAGGAATTTTATGCCATAATTCAAACTCTTAAATTCTGGAGGCACTACTTATTACCACAAGAATTCATTTTATATTCAGACCATGAAGCCCTCAGATTCCTTAGTTCACAAAAGAAATTAAATCCTAGACATGGCAAATGGGTTGAATTTTTACAATCATACACTTTTGTATTAAAACATCGATCCGGTGTAGATAATCGAGCTGCTGACGCATTATCTCGAAAGACAAACCTGTTGTCAGTAGTCAGTATTCAAGTCACTGGATTCGAGAAGTTAAAAGAAGAATATAATAACTGTCCTGATTTTGGGAAAATCATGTCTGTACTCCAACAAGGAACTTCGAAAGAGATAGATAAGTATTCCCTTCAAGAGGGGTACCTTTTCCTGAATAATAAATTATGTGTCCCGCATACGTCTGTTCGAGATTTTTTAATTTGGGAATTACACGCTGGGGGATTGTCTGGTCATTTTGGGAAGGCCAAAACTATTGAAGCCGTAGAGCGTCAATTCTACTGGCCCAGTTTGAAGCGCGACGTTGCCAAAATTGTGGCTCAGTGTCGAATCTGTGCTGTTGCCAAACAGCAAAGACAGAATACGGGATTATACACTCCACTTCCAATACCTGAATATCCATGGAAAGATGTCAGTATGGATTTCATTCTAGGATTACCACGGACTGCCAAGGGACATGACTCCATCTTTGTGGTTGTAGACAGATTTTCGAAAATGGCTCATTTCCTGCCCTGTTCTAAAACCTTCGATGCCTCTCAAGTTGCCCGAATATATTTTAACGAAATCGTTCGTCTACATGGGTTACCCGAATCCATTGTATCAGATCGAGATGTCAAGTTTGTTAGCTATTTTTGGAAAACTTTATGGCATCTAATGGGAACAAAATTAAAATTTTCATCTGCATATCATCCTCAAACTGACGGTCAAACCGAAGTCGTAAATAGAAGTCTGGGTAATTTACTTCGGTGTTTAGTAGGTGAAAATATGAAAACTTGGGATCTTTTACTCCCTCGAGCCGAATTCGCATATAATAGTTCCGTCAATAGAACCATTGGCATGAGTCCCTTTGAGGTTGTTTACGGTCAGCACCCTAGAAAACCTGTTGATCTCATTCCATTACCCATGCATTCCAGGACATCTGAGTCAGCTGAGTCATTTGCACAACATATTAGAGATCTGCATAAAGATATTATAAAAAAATTAAATATCAGCAATCAAATTTATAAACAATTAGCAGATTCACATCGCCGGACATCTGATTTAGCTGAAGGTGATTATGTTATGATACGAATTAGACCAGAACGATTTCCTTCTGGAACTGTTAAGAAATTGCATGCACGAGGAGCAGGTCCTTTTAAAATTTTAAAGAAGATCGGATCAAATGCATTTGTGGTAGATTTACCACCAGATTTTGGCATTAGTTCTACCTTTAATATCTCTGATTTGGTTAAGTATAAAAAGCCAATAACGATACCCAGTGAGCCATTTGAGCCTAATCCCTCCTTTGAGAGTGAACCCATACCTGAGTGTCCACGGCCAAAGTTTTCCAAGAAACACGATCGCATTGAGAGGATCCTGGACGAGCAGATTATTTCTACTAGGAGGAAAGGCTACCAGAGATACTTGGTTCGTTGGCACGGTCGGCCAGAGTCTGATGACACATGGATAACCCGAGAAGAACTGCAGCAGATTGATCCAGACATTCTTGAGCACTATCAGAGCCAGAAACAACTTCCTTCAACGGAGTTGAATTTTCTCCAGTCCGGGAGAATTGGTGGGGACACCAATGAGCCAGCATCACTTTGGCTTGACTGTTAGTCCACATTTCTTGTGTCGTCCAGTTTTTATTTTATTTTATTTTTTTTTATTTCTCTAGTGATTTATTTAAGTCAAGTTCGTGTCAGTTCCAATCCAATTCAAGTCCAGTTCAAGTAATGCTGAGTCAAGTCAATAATAAATAGTATTGAGTCCATGTCATAATAAAGTCTACATTCAAAAGAACCATCCCAAAGCTCCAGCCGGTTCACTCATCAAAGCACCAGCCGGTTCACTCATCAAAGCACCAGCCGGTTCACTCATCAAGCACCAGCCGGTTCAGCTCCCCTGTTTTGTTCCAAAGCACCGTACTCATCTTCTCCCCAGCCGATTCCAAGGGGTTTCTTCCCAACCGAATGAAGCTCCAAGTCTTCTTCCCAGCCACGTCTTCAAAGAAGCCTCAACCGATGGATTTTCAGAAGGGATCATCCAAGCCTCCATCAGCTGACTTCCCGTGGCTCATCTTCCTCCCGAAGCGGCAAGAGACGGTTCGGTTTCTGCATACCTGTTCCGCATCAGATTCACTCCCAGTTTCAGCCAAAGAAGATGAAGAGATGGGAAAACCGACGGAAACCCATCAGGTTCCAACGCCTTCCAGCCGTTCTTTGAAGCCCAAGAGGCATCCCTGTTTCAAGGAAATATCAGCCGGTTGCCATGAGATCTTAATCGCTGCCGTTACTCATCCAAGAAGAAGCCATCCCGATCCATTTCAATGTCTTGTTCCCCATCACGAGTCTTCCCAGCTTCCACGATTCCTTGGAACATTTATCTTCCCATCGATACATCAATGTAACAGCTGGTTTTTGGATCCATTTATTTCAGCAATATCATGTAAATGGGTTGCCCTGCCTATAAAAGGGGTTTATCTCGTTATGTAAGGGGATGAAGAAAATGAATGAAAAAAGAAGAGAGGCTGTTTGATGAATTGCCTGAAAGAAGTTTGGTGTCCAATCCCAAGATCCTATTTTCCTCCCTTCTCTAAAGTCCTTCTCTTCTAAGTGAACGCGGCATTCCCTGACTTCCACAACTTCCTCTAGCGCAGGCGGCGCTCCTCATCCGGCTTCCCATTCCCTCTTCCGGACTTCATCCCGATCCGACGAATCTTCGTCCGGATTATTTATCCTTTGAATAGATTATTGTGTTTTGTTTTCCCAAACATCCTGCTACCTCAACTAACCCAGGACTTCTGTTCCAGATCTTGTCGGTTTCCTCCATCCGTCTCAACGAAGGGCGACCCGTCAGCGAATCAGGACCCTGGACTTGCCTCCCTCTTCCAGGATTTTTTTCTCGAGCATCGTGTCCGTGTGATCCTTCCACTAAAATTCTGAGTAAGTCGTTATTGGATTCAGTTTAAGTTCCCAAATTTTTATGCTTAACAGCAGGAAATAAAAGTAGAACAAAGTGCCCTAATTATGTGTTGATTTCCTAATCAACAACGATCCTTCTTTAAAATTTGTTAAAGGAACTGGTTCAATCGTCGGTAGTTTCTTACAGTAGATTCGATTTTAATATAATCATCTGATAGCTGTTAGATTTGAGTTAGCTAATAGTTTATGAATTGGGTTGCTGAAATCTAATTATATATAAGAAGAAAAAAAAAAGAAATTTAGATTGCATGCATTGATCCTGTTCCACATCAGCATCCCTTAGAAATTTAAATAACCATCTAGCTTTTGTCTCACACTTTGAGCCCAAACACATAGAAGAAGCCGAAAATGATGTAAATTGGATAAATGCAATGCAAGAAGAATTAAACCAATTTACTAGAAACAAAGTATGGAATCTAGTTGAGAGACCTTCTGAATATCCAATTATAGGTACAAAATGGATTTATAAAAATAAACTAGATGAAAATGGAATTGTAATAAGGAATAAGGCTAGACTAGTAGCAAAGGGTTATAATCAAGAAGAAGGTATAGATTTTGATGAAACCTTTGCTCCCGTAGCTAGACTTGAGGCTATTAGATTATTATTAGCATTTGCATGCTCTAAGGACTTCAAGTTATTTCAAATGGATGTAAAAAGTGCATTTTTAAATGGGTATATTAATGAGGAGGTATATGTAGAACAACCTCCTGATTTTGAAAATCATCAATACCCTAATCATGTTTATAAATTGAACAAAGCACTTTATGGTTTGAAACAAGCACCTAGAGCATGGTATGAGAGGCTTAGCAAATTCCTACTAGAACATGAGTTCTCTAGGGGTAATGTAGATACAACACTATTTCTGAAAAAGAAAAACCAAGATATGCTACTAGTACAGATTTATGTTGATGATATCATTTTCGGTGCTACTAACAATCGCCTCTGTGAAGAATTTGCTGATTTGATGTAGAGTGAATTTGAGATGAGCATGATGGGAGAGCTGAACTACTTCCTCGGGCTTCAAATCAAACAGTCTGAAGGAGGCATCTTCATCAATCAAGCCAAATACATCAAGGAGATGCTCAAGAAGTTTGATATGGAGGGAAACAAATCAATCAGCACCCCCATGAGCTCATCATGCAAATTAGACCAAGATGAATCAGGTAAATCTGTAGATCAGAAACTGTATAGAGGTATGATAGGATCTTTATTGTATCTTACTGCAAGTAGACCTGATATTATGTTTAGTGTTTGCATGTGTGCTAGATATCAGGCTAATCCTAAGGAATCACATCTAATTGCAGTAAAGAGAATCTTTAAATACCTAATAGGAACAAAGAACATAGGGTTATGGTATTATAAAGAATCTAGCCTAAACCTAATAGGATACACAGATTCAGACTTCGCTGGATGTAAGCTTGATAGAAAAAGTACCAGCGGGTCTTGTCAATTTCTAGAAGAAAACCTAATCTCATGGTTTAGCAAGAAACAAAACTCGGTTGCATTATCTACTGCTGAAGCTGAATATGTTGCAGCCGGGAGTTGTTGTGCTCAAATCTTGTGGATCAAACAACAATTAGAAGATTATGGCATTAAACAAGATAAAATACCTATTAACTGTGATAATACAAGTGCAATTAATCTAACTAAAAATCCAATTCAGCATTCAAGAACTAAACACATTGAGATAAGACATCACTTCATAAGAGATCATGTACTGAATGGTGATGTGACACTACAATTTGTTTGTACTGATGATCAATTAGCAGACATTTTTACAAAACCCCTAAGTGAAGAGAGGTTTAGTGTGCTTAGGAGGGGATTAGGAGTGATTGATCCATCCTAGTGGTAGTTTCCACTAGATTCGTTGATTTTGATGATTAGATTGTGGTTAAAATAGAGTTTCTTTTCAATGATCATCAAATCAGATCATAATTTAGTGATTTTTAGGTGCGTGTCAAAGTTAGAGACGACTCGAGTAAGTTTCAGAGTCGGCTCCTGAGGGGGAGTCGACTCGCGCATTTGCGGGAGTCGACTCGAGATTGATGGCAGCAGAGGGGGAGTCGACTCGCGCATATTCTGGAGTCGACTCGAGGTCGAGTCGACTCGCGACTCAGTGGAGTCGACTCGCAGTCGGGATCCGACTTTTTAACCCTAACTTTGTCGTTTCGAAAACACTTCTATTCTCCGCCGCCACTGTTCACAAGCCCTAGAGCCGACTCCTAGGTCGTCCCCGGTCGTCCCCAAGCCTTTTCCGTCAACCTTTCACCGTCCCTTAGGGTTTTCCTCCCAATCTAGGTCCTTATGCCGCGTAAAACCGTAGTCCGGAAGAGGTCCCGACCCGAGGCCGGTCCCGAGAGGCGCTCCAAGGCTCGGCACGATCCCGCGAGGCAACAACCTCCGGCTCGTTCCCCACCGAGGGCGGTTCCCGCGAGGCCGTGCGCCGGAAAGGCCGTCACCACCGGGAGATATGTCGATTTCGACTATCTCTCCCGGAAGGGTTTCACCATAGGTGAGAGATTGCGTGTCCAGGGCTTAGAGTATTTCCTCACATTAGATCTCCCAACTTACCCTGGATTAGTTAGAGAGTTTTACGGTACCGTCCATCGGGAAGATGGGGGTATCGAGGGCACGGTAGCCGGTGTCCCTCTGTTCATTACGGAGGATCTTATTGCCCACATCCTCCACCTTCCACAAGTAGGGGTGGCTCCCACACACCCCGAGGACAGGGTTGAGGCCCTTACGGCCATTCTAGGGCATCCACCCCACTCACCCTTAGACGAGGTATCCGCTAGCTCACTTCCGATTGAGGTGCGGATCCTCCTGAGTATATTGTCTAGGTCCATCTTCCCTAAGACCGGGAGATTTGATTTTGTATCTGAGAGAGACCTAGCTCTCATGTTCTACATGCTTCAGGACACCCCAATCAACTTCCCCAAACTCATTTATCGATACCTGTGTGAGCCACTAGACAGACCTAGGCTCACCCTACCCTACGGTATGGTATTCACTCTGTTGTTTAGGGAGTACGAAATTCCTATCCCTAAGGGGGAACCCTTTCGCGCATTGCGATGGACTGATCGCATGCGTCCGGGGACCCTACACAGGATGGGGTTTCGGAAGATAGAGGGGACATGGGTTAGGAAGTCCTTCATCACCACACAGACCACCAGACACTCCCCTAGTCCTGAGCCAGATTCTGACTATCCTGACTTACCGGACTTTCCATCCACTTCTGCTCCTACCACCTCCGCCGGACTCTCCTCCTCGGCTCCACCACCCATGGAGGTCCGCATCGCTCCTGAGCAGCTCCGGGAGCTGCGGCAGGAGATAGTCCGAGATCTGCGGGATGATCTACTTCGGGAGCTCCGAGGTTCAGTGCCTGCTCCCTCTCCCGCTCCATCTTCAGCGTTGGTCCCTTCCCTGACGGCCGTGACTGACATGACGGCTCATGTGCGGGAAGAGATCTACAACATGAGGACTTTGCTCCAGGCCCAGTTCCATAGCATGAGTGAGGTCACGAGCACTACTTGACAGATGCGGGATGACATAGGACGTGACATGCACACCACTACCGAGGGGGCCGAGCGCTTGTCGAATGTGCTCATCGACAAGCTGGACGCACTTCAGACGTCGGTGACTGAGCTCTCCACTACACATAGCAGAGCCACTTCGTCGATTATCACTCAGCTCGGGCATGTTACAGATGCAGTCACCCTTCTCATGGAGCAGAGCAGATTGAGAGGAGCCACATCCTCGAGAGGAGGAGCCACATCCTCGAGAGGAGGAGATACATCCTCGAGAGGAGGAGCTACATCCTCGAGGAGACCATAGCTGTTTTTTGTGTTTTGTTTTGACATATATTGTTTTTGCTTTACTTATTGTATTCTCAAATGTATTTACATACAAATCAATACAATGAGTAGCCATATCTTCTTCAATTTTGTGCCATTTGATCTATGATTGATTGTGTGTGCTTACCTCCTTTTTGATACGATGACAAAAAGGGGAAGAAATATGTATAAAATATGTAAAAGGAATCAATGAAAATCAATAAAAAAAAAAGAAAAACTTTTAAAACACACAAAAATTTGTTCTAAGTGGATTTGGTACCTCGAGGCTCATTATCTCTCTTTTGGGGCTCCTAATGGAGTAATCTCCAGAATCTATTCAAGGGATATTCGGAGATTAGCTGAATCCTACTCAAGAACAAATTGACAGATTTTCCCTCTAAAAACCAAAAATTTAAAAGTCAAAAATTCTTAGAATCAAAACAAAGTAGATAGCATATGTTGAGGGGGTGAATCTGAATTTTAAGCAAGCTAAATCATTAAAGATATATAAGCCAAACAATTGATTGCATGATATGAAGGCTTATATAATTCCAAATGAAAGGGGGAGCTTTAACTCCGAAATTTATTGTTCACACCTTTCAAACTTGGATAAATTAAATTACCAGACATCTGAATTCATTTATGAATTTTACTTCCTTGTTTATAGAGCAATTCACTTTATATATACTCAATGTTTTGTCATCATCAAAAAGGGGGAGATTGTGGAGTGATTGATTAAAACCCTATTTGATTTTGATGAGCTCAAAGCATTTGAGTATATCTCTTGTTTACTAATGAATTCAATTAAGTGTTTCAGTGAAAATCTTGTCTAAGTGTCTCTAGACTTGGTTCATAATATTTTGGATAAGTTAAGAAGTCAGCTTGAACCAAAGTCTGAGACTCGAGTCGACTCCAGAGTATCACGAGTCGACTCCAAGCGTATCAAGTTCACTGGCACGAGCTCGAGTCGACTCCGGATCAGTACGAGTCGACTCCGACTGAGAACAGACAGACGAACAGAAAGCATCAACTCAAAACCTGTCAGCGAGTCAACTCCTGAACTGCGCGAGTCGACTCCGATGTTCACCGAGTCGACTCCAGGGTAGTATGAGTCGACTCCTAGGAGTCACAGGCAGAAAAGTCAGAGAGCAGTTTTCGGGTCTGAGATTCGAGTCGACTCCAGTGGAACGCGAGTCGACTCCGATGGTTGGCAAGTCGACTCCAAAGAAAGTGAGAGTCGACTCTCAGAGGAACACAAGGAAAAAGTCAGAGAACGTTTTTCAGACTCTGAGATTCGAGTCGACTCCCGCAATACGCGAGTCGACTCCTAGACACCGCGACCCCAAAGAAGACAGAAGACCAATCTGCTGTGTCTGAGAGCCGAGTCGACTCCTAGAAAGCTCGAGTCGACTCCAAGGCAGCGGTACACCAAAAGGGCAGAAGACTTAGTTTCGGAAACTGAGAGCCGAGTCGACTCCGGGGAAGTTCGAGTCGACTCCAAGACTGGACGAGCCAAAAGACAGAAGATCGAGAGTTCGGGCTCTGAGCGCCGAGTCGACTCCCAGGACAGTCGAGTCGACTCGAGTTGGCCAAGTTGAAAATTGGCTCCGTGGACTTCATGGGATGAGCCGACTCCGAAAATGCCAAGTCAGCTCCAGAAGTTGGCGAGTCGACTCCGGGTCAAGACGAGTCGACTCCCAGTCGAAGAGGCTACTTTAATTCAAATCCGAAACAGTTGCCGAGTCGACTCTAGAAAAACATGAGTCGACTCCCGCTACAGCCGAGTCGACTCCTGATCGCGCGAGTCGACTCCAACCCACCAACGGACATATTGTCAGGCTGTGCAGAGTGTGCAGAACGGGCAGAAAAAAGGTCTCTAATGGCTAGTTTTCGTGGGGGTTGGTTTAAATAGCCACAGAGGACTGTAGCAAAGTAGAGAACAACTATTCCACTCAAAGTAATCAAGCATTCAATCTCTGCAACCTGTTCTTCAACGAAAAGAGGGAAGAGCGGCATTAACTCCATCCAACTTCCTCTTCCCAGCAATTAAAGAAGCCTCCTCCTGCATTCAAGTCGACCACACATTCAAGAGGAGACCCGAAGTTCGAGAAGCCCCACTAACTCCAACTCAAACGTGTTTGAGGGCTTCTAACTTTTCTTCTGTTTATATTGTTATTTATCTGCTTTTTGAGAAGCTGTATTTTCTGTTTGTACCTTTTATTTTCACCTGGTCTTTACTTGGTTCAATCGGGGGATTGAATCAAGGGTATTGAGGTTGGTTGGCGAGCCGAGTGTAAAACCAACGTGTGTAAGGATTCGATTGTGATCCCGAGAAAACAATCGGGGCGGTTCTAGTCGGTGAGCCAGGGAAAACCGACCGAGTTCATTGTGAGCTCGTAAAACAACAAGTTTGGTTGTGAGCTTGGAAAACAACCGGCTGTAATCCAAGGGGTTATAGTGAATTCCCAAGTGAGACTTGGGGAGTGGACGTAGGAGCAAGGGTTAGCTCCGAACCACTATAAAACTTGGTGTTTGTGATTGATTGTCTCTCTTTCTCTTACTCTCATATCACTTACAGCACATAGCAATTAATTAAACAACTTGCAATAGTTTTAATTAGTCATCCACAACGTTTTAAATAGCTAAATTATTTTAAAACCCAATTCACCCCCCCCCTCTTGGGTTGTCTATCTGGGCAACAACCTTCTTCTTGATTATAGCTCTTTGCTACTAGTCTAGCCTTGTTCCTAACCACAACTCAATTTTCATCAAGTTTATTTTTGTATATCCATTTAGTTCCTATTATTGAATATTCAGTGGGTCTTTCAACTAAGTTCCATACTTTATTTCTTGTAAATTAGTTAAGTTCCTCTTCCATAGCATTTATCCAATTTACATCACTTTCAGCTTCTTCAATATTTTTAGGTTCTAAATGTGAAACAAATGCAAGATGATTATTTAAGTTTTTAAGAGAGGCTCTAGTTCTAACAGGTTGAGATGGATCATCTAAAATCAATTCTTTAGAATGACCGTGAGCATACCTCCAAGCCTTTGTAAGCCCATGTTCGGCAATTACATCTTGGCTTGTTGTAGTTTCTTCAACTTGCTTGGGTTCATCCTCTTGTAGAGTCATGTGAATCATCTTTTCTTCAATTATTCCTGCATCATCATCAAATACTACTCTCTTGCTGGAGGAAGCATCATTAGAATCATCAAAAACAACATGGATGGATTCTTCAATTACAAGGGTTCTTTTGTTGAAGACTCTATAAGCCTTACTTGATGTAGAATATCCCAAAAAGATACCTTCATCAGATTTGGAATCAAATTTACCTAAGTTACTTTGCCATTATTATGAATGAAACACCTACATCCAAACACATAAAAGTAGTTTACTTTGGGCTTTCTATCTCTCCAAAGTTCGTAAGGTGTTTTCTTTATAATTGGTCTTAATAGAACTCTATTTAATATATGACATGATGTATTAATGGCTTCTCCCCAAAAATACTTTGGGAGGTTACTTTCACACAACATGGTTCTAGCCATTTTCTCTAGGGTTCTATTTTTTCTTTCCATAACTCCATTTTATTGTGGTATCCTAGGTGTAGAGAAATTATGAGTTATTTTCTTTTTACTACAGAATTCATCAAATAGATGATTTTCAAATTCCGTTCCATGATCACTCCTAATAGCTATAACTGAAGCATTTCTTGAGTTAGTTGCTTTCTTATGAAATTTCTTAAATACTGAAAATGCTTCATCTTTATGAGCTAAAAATATGATTCATGTGTATCTAGAAAAATCATCTACAATGACAAGGCCATACTTATTTCCACCAAGGCTTGTGGTTCTAGTTGGTCCAAAAAGATCCATGTGAAGTAGTTCAAGGGGTCTAGTAGTAGAGACACAATTTGTGGATTTAAAGGAACTTCTAGATTGTTTGCCATATTGACATGCTTCACAAATTTTATTTTTCTCAAATTTTAGCTTTGGCAAACCAATCACAAAATCTCTTTTAACTAATTTTGATATTGTATCCATACTTGCATGACCTAATTTACGGTGCCATAACCAACTTGCATCATTGACTTTAGAATCACTAGCTACTAAGCAACGGCTATTATTGGCGAGATCTTCAAGATCTACTACATAAACATTGCCACGTCTTATTCCTTTGAATACTAAGCTATTGTCAATTGAGTTGGTTATGATGCATAAAGATGGCTTAAACAGAACATCAAAACCTCTATCACATAATTGACTAACGCTAAGTAAGTTATGCTTAAGACCATCTACAAACCGTACATTATCAACGAAGGTTGAAGGGATGATTTGTATTTTACCTATACCAATGATGTGGCCTTGGTTGTTGTCTCCAAAAGTCACCGCACCTCCCTTTTTAGGCTCTAGAGTGAAGAATTGCTCCTTGTCACCTGTCATGTGTCTTGAGCAGCCACTATCCAAGTACCAACAGTGTTTGTTGACCTTGGCTGCAAGACACTCCTACACAAGAAAATCATACAGTTTTAGGTACCTAAGTTTTCTTGGCTCCTTCAAGATTAGTAATATTGGTTCCTTTTGGAATCCAAATCTTTTTAATCATTCTTTTAATTTCAGTTTTTTTGTGATTACATACATTTGCTATATGTCCTACTTTACGACAACAAAAACAAGTTACATTTTTTGTTTTACTTTCTCCGACTTTTACGAAAAAGTTTTTAAGAAATTTTAGGCTTATACCCTAAACCGGCTTTATTAAATACAGCTCTTTGACTATTAAGAATCATTTCTAGTTTTTAAGAACTAAAGATAAACTTCTCAACTATAGGTTTATATTTTTCAAGTTCTTTTATTAAGTTCAGTTTTTTTGTTTTTAGTAAATTTAGATCTTTTGTAAAGTTATCTTTTAGAGTTCGGTTACTATTTTTAAGTTCTGAAACTTCCTTAGTTAGTCTTTCGTTATCTTTAATTAAAATATTAGTTTTTTGAGTTAGCAATTGGTTGCTTGTTTTAAGTTCTAAGTTTTCTTTGATGATAGAGTCCTTGTTCTTAATTAATTTATCGTACTTATGAGTGTAAGATTGATTAGTTAGTTTCAATTCTTTATTTTTAAGGTTTATTGTCTTATATTCATCCATTAGTTCATTAAAAGCATCATACAATTCATTAAAAGTAAAATCTAAATGTGTTTCAGATATTACCTCATTTTCGTTCGCCATAAAACAAAAATTTGCTTTTTTCTCTTGTTCCTCATCTGATGATGATGATGATTGATCGGAGTCTGTCAAAGTGGAGACAAGAGCTTTCTTTTTCTTGTATTTGCTGCCCTTCTTCAGCAAGGGACAGTCGATTCTGAAATGTTCCGGCTTCTTGCATTCATAGCATCCGATTCCCTCACTTTCCCTTTCCTTACCTTTATCCTTGTTGTAGAAACTTGAGGAACCTCTCTTCCGATGAAAAGACTTCTTTCGGTTGATGAATCTTCTGAACTTTCGCACGAGAAGAGCCTCATCTTCATCTCCCTCATTGTCTTCTTCACTGCTGCTACTGCAAGAGGGATCCTTGTTAGAAGAAGTAGACTTAAGGGCAATTACCTTTTTCTTGTGGAAGGACTCTTCTTCATTGTAATGCTTCATTATGAGCTCATGTACCATCAAAGATCCAAGGAGCTCCTCGAGTGGCAGCTTGTTCAAGTCTTTAGCTTCTTGGATCGCCGTTACCTTGGCTTTCCATAACCTTGGTAAAGATCGAAGAATTTTTCTGACAAGGTCACTGTTAGTATAACTTTTGCCAAGGCTTTTTAAGCCGTTGACAATATTAGTAAATCTAGTGAACATGCAAGTGATGGTTTCATTAGATTCCATTTTAAACAGTCATACTTATGAACTAGCATGTTTATTTTAGATTTCTTGACTTGATTCGTGCCCTCGTGGGTCACTTCAAGTCTATCCCATATCTCTTTTGCAGAATTACAAAGAGATTCTATTGAATTCATTATGGTCTAAGGCACAAAAAAGTATATTAATTGCTTTGGTATTTAGTTGTGCCTTCCTTCTATCACTATCATCCCAATCTTTTTCAAGCTTGGGTATAGTAATGTTATCTATATAGATAGAACGAATATATGGTCCATTAACAATGATGCTCCAAACATCATAGTCTTGGGCTTGGATAAATATCCTCATTCTAGCCTTCCAATAGGTGTAGTTAGTTCCATTAAAGAATGGAGGCCTATTGGTGGATTGCCCCTCACTAAGAGTAGATCCAAAAGGGGTTGTCATTTTGATCTTTTACTCTTTTAATATAAGAGCTCCGGCTCTGATACCACTTGTTGCCCAAAGAGACAACCCTAGAGGGGGGTGAATTGGGTTTGGATTAATTCTCGACCAATTAAAACCTGATTAGTAAATAATTAAATCTAATACAAGCAAGTTAATTAAGCTTCTTGATGAGGAGATTGGAAGAGACAAATAGCCAATGCAAATACAAGGAGATTTTATAGTGGTTCGGAGCCAACCCTTGCTCCTACGTCCACTCTCCAAGCTTCACTTGGGAGTTCACTATAATCTCTTGGATTACAGTCGGTTGTTTTACAAGTTCACAACCCAACTTGTTGAGTTCACTATAATTCCTTGGATTATAGCCGGTTGTTTTACAAGTTCACAACCCAACTTGTTGTTTTTGCGAGATCACAACGAACTCGGTCGGTTTTCACAGGCTCACCGACTAGAACCATCTGATTGTTTTTTTTGAATTACAATCAAATCCTTACACCGTTGGTTTTAACTTCGGCTCACCAACTAACCTTACAATCCTTGATTCAATCCTCTGATTAAATCAAGTAAGAAAAGTAGTGTTTGGGATTGAATGCACCTCTTCCTTCTTTTGCTTGTATTTACTCTTGAGAACTCTTGGTAGATGGAAATGCCTTTTTACTTGAATGGAATAGCTCTCTTGTTGTTTACTACTGTTTTCTCTAGCTATTTAAACAATCCCTTTTGAAAAATAGCCATTAGACACTGATTTGTGGCCGTTCTGCACAGTCTGCACCTTCTGACAATGTAACTGTTGGGGTTGGAGTCGACTCGCTCGATCTGGAGTCGACTCGGCTGTTGCTGGAGTCGACTCATGCTTTACTGGAGACGACTCGTCCACTGTTCAAGATTTGAATTAAAGTGACATTCCAACCTGGAGTCGACTCGTGCCAACCCTGAGTCAACTCGCCAAGATCTGGAGATGACTCGGCATTTTGGAGATGGCTCGTTCTCAGAATTTCAGATATCTATTTTTCTGCATTTCTCTCTCGAGTCGACTCGGATCCTCTTGGACTCGACTCGGCTCTCAGAGCCCGAAAAATTGATCCTCTGTCTGTTGATCTGAGCTGCCTCGGAGTCGACTCGCACTTTGTTGGGGTTGACTCGGCTAACTTGGGGTCGACTCTCGAATTCTCGAAGTCGACTCATTCAAAGGGTCATTGAGTTTGGTTTTCTGCCTTTCAGTCTGCTTTCCTCTGAGAGTCGACTCTGGCATGTTTAGGAGTCGACTCGCCAAATGTTGGAGTCGACTCGCATCCTTCTGGAGTCGACTCGGTAACAGGGTCTAGAAAATACTTCTCTGTCTTTCTGTCTATTACTCCTTGAAGTCGACTCGGAACTGTCGGGAGTCGACTCGGCAAGCATCGGAGTCGACTCAAAATCTTCGGAGTCGACTCGGTGACAGGGTCTGAAATTCATCTTTCTGTCCTTCTGTCTGTTCTCAGTCAGAGTCGACTCGTAGTGTACCGGAGTCGACTTGAGCTTGTGCCAGAACCTCTGAAACACTTAGAGTCGATTCGCAATCTTCCGAAGTCGATTCGAACTTCAGACTTTGGCTTAATTGAGCTCAACACTTAGACAAATGACTTTGAACCAAGGCTCGATGCTCTTAAAGATAAATTCACATATATTCGTTTGAAACACTAGATTGAATTCATTAGTACAACATGAAATATACTCAAATGCTTTGAGCTCATCAAAATCAAATAGGGGTATAATCAATCACTCCACAGAGTGTCACGAGCAGATATCAGTCGAATCCAGGTGAGGAGCACTGGACAGCTATGAAGAACATTCTTAAGTACTTGAGAAGAACTAAGAATATGTTCTTAGTCTTTGGAGGAGGATCAAAATTAAAGGTTGAAGGATACACATATTTAGACTTTATGTCTGACATTGATGGTAAAAAGTCTACATCAGGGTATGTGTTCTTGTGCAATGGTGGTGGTTCGGTAAATTGGAAGAGTTCCAAACAATCGATCATTGCAGATTCTACCATAGAAGTTGAGTACATTGCCGCATCTGAAGCTGCAAAGGAAGCATTCTGGTACAAAAAGTTTGTTGAAGAGTTAGGCATGATGTCATCAGATGCTATCACACTCTACTGCAACAACAATGGCGCCATAGCACTAGCTAAGGAGCCAAGGTCTCACCAGAAGTCGAAGCACATAGAGTAATGATATCATCTGATACGTGACTACCTCGAAAAGAAGTATGTAGAGGTGCAGAGAGTAGACTCCACAGACAACATGGCAGATCCATTCACTAAGCAGCTAAGTCAGCAGAAGACTAAAGCACATCTTGAGAAGATGGGCTTAGATATATGTCTGATTGGCTTTAGTGCAAGTGGAAGATTGTTAGAAGTATGCCCTAGAAGCCAATTTGGCAGACGCGTTGTAATTATTCTAGGATATAAAATTTGTACTTGACCTTTTTATTAATAAATAAAATTGGGCATTCTTTTCATTCATGTTGTGTCTATGAATCGTTCTAGGAATAAATAAGATGATAACACATATTCTCAAAAGTTGAAAATTTAAGACATGTGTCATTGGTAATTAATTTCTAAATAACTTCTGATCGATGGATCATCATGAAGGACGGTGATCGATCCGATAAGATTAGTGCACATATCACTTTTCTTAATGGACGAGTCTTGAGTTCACAGTATGGGGACATTGGAGTGATTGTGCAAGTACTTGTTAGAGAATAAGGGTACTGAGCGTGACCAAAGCAAGAAGTCACTTGAATGTCTATCCACTCGTCAGTGACTTACTTGATGCTGCAGTTGTATGACTAGTACTTAGACCTGCGATGCCTCAACTAATCACAGTAAGGTTGCTGTAGTTTGATGAGCATATAAACATGGGCCCTAAGGATCCTTGTAGTGCAGATTGGATGCAGTAGGTTCACTATCAGATTAGTGTTGCATATAGATAGGATCTATCGATCTTGATAGATTAGGAGTGATCCTATGTGATTTATGAGACTAAGTTCGAAAGACCTTGGCCAGGACAGTTTTGGAAAAAGAGTTTTTCAATCTCAAACTTGAGTCAAATAAATTTAGACATATGACAAACGATGGAGTTTGACGAGTTATCCATAACCTCCGTCTTGTCGGAATCCACGATAGAGGTACTGTATCATACGCTAACTGCACCTAGAGATTCATCTATTCCATTCTGCTGGGTTGCCACTATATGCTGCTAGGTGTCACTAGTAAATTGTGAGACTCGAAGGCATTCACTTGATCAGTGAACCCCGAAGAGAAGAATTGAAATTGTTTCAATCCATTGAAAAGAGTTTCAATGATATTGTGATGGAGATCATAATATATCTTACTACCAGATAGAATAGAACCTATGGGTCACACACATTAGAGGTTTTGATCGTTCCGACGGTTGGATTACGATTTAGAATCGCAATAGATCTGAATTGTCAATTTGATTGATAATTGGTATAACCCACTAAGAGTTAGTGAGTTAAAGAAGAAGGATTTGCAATTGGATTGTAATTTATTTGATTCAATTGGACTTAATCAATTAGGCTTAAACCTTATTGGATAAGGATGAGAGGTCCTAATTGATTAAAACTCCTTATTAGATAAGAAACTTAATTCATGAAGTCCAATTTGGATCCTAATTAGATTAGAATTCATATGAATCAATTTGGAGGACACATTAGGTCCTAATTGGATTAGGATTCAATTGATCAAGAGGGACCACATGTTTCCTAATTAGATTAGAAAATTTAAGCATGAAAGGAAGGGAGTATCCCTTCCTTAATGCGGGCTAAAATAAGGGAGAAAACAAGGAGGGGCGTCCGCCCCTCCTCCTTGTCACACACCCAAAGGAAGGAGGGTTGTCCCCCTCCTTTCCTTCTTTGGTTCCCCACGCCACAAGAGGAGGGGCGTCCGCCCCTCCTCCTTCTCCTCTTGGCTTGCCACACAGCGCAAGAAGAGGCCCTGTTGCCTCTCCTCGATTCTCTCCAATCCCTTTTAAGTAAGGGGTGTGGAAGAATTAAGTAATGGGTGTGGAGAAATTAGGAGGGGTGAAACAAGAAAAGATTTAGAGAAATATTTTTCTTGTTTTGCCAAGGCATGAGATGCCTATAAAAGGAGGGGTGGCGTGAGGGCTTAGAAGCATTGGAGATCCCTTGATTCAGCCGCCCACCCCCTTTCTCCTTCTCCTTCCAGGCGTGAGCAAGAAAAGGGAGAAGAAGTAGCGCCGACGTCTTCTTCCTCTTCCTCCTTCTTCCTCTCAAAGCAATCAAGAAGTTGATTAAAAAAGAGAGAAAATCAGCCATCAAAAGAGAATCTCTGCAAGAAAGCTAGCACCCCGGTGAGATCAAGGTTTTTGGAGCGATCTACCTCATGTGGATACCTGTAGAGGCTGGACGATTGTGCGGCTTCAAGCGAACCGAATCATCAATCATCAGATAGCGGTGAAGATCTACTTGCTCAAAGGTAAAAATAGAATCTTTATAATTCTGATTTTTAAGATCTGTAATTAATCAAGTTAGTAATTTTAATCTTTCCTTAGATTTCATAATTTTCTGAGTTAGAGAACTCATAATTTTTTTGAAATCTACGTTCCCTAGGACGTTCATAAGATGAACGACCCCGCGCGTGTATTTCCACTGCGATCATCGCAACGCATGCGGGGTAACCTGACAAAACTATGAAGTCACCCCTGGGTTTCTAGGGTTATAAATTTAGGGATGAAGTCATCTTGACATTGATAAAGGTGTATAATAGGGTCATACAATGATTGTGCGTATAGTGTGTTTCTTATGGATTCAAAGCATGTTGTGTGCCGACAAGTTTTCTTTTGGCTTATGCTTTGCAGGAAATGTGTTACTATATGTCACATTTAACTGTCAGTCGATACCTCTTAGGAAAAGAACATTTGATTTAGAGGTGTGGCATTAATACATCCATGGTCCCTATATAGCATGTTTCCGCTCTTATTCTAGTACAACGTGGGATTTCTGGCCATTGGAGTAGAGAACCAAAAGCTAAGCCATTGGAGTAGAGACCGGCCCAAGTACAACGTGCAAATTCTAGTTAATACCTCTTAAATTTTAAAATAACCTGATTACTGTGGAGTGTGCTTCTAATGCAGAATAGAGAGAGAAAATTAGCGATACAAATTCATGTCATACAAGGGTTATAAACTTAGGGATGGAGGCATGTAACAGGATAAAATTCAAAAGATTTTACGCCAACAAATCAAGCAGATTTGAACAAATCTTTTCATATTGATTTATCATTATAACTCCTATTCTTGTAGATATAAGAACACCAAAAGCAATTGATGATGCAAACTTTCCCTTCCTCCCCCTGAGCGATGCATAGTAAAATACCTCGGGTGGAGGGGGCCCTCGATCGATCGAGACTTGGGGCCGATCAGTCGACGCCGGAGAGGAGGGAGGAAGAGAAGATCCTCGAGCGGAGGCAAAGCTCGATCAAGACTTGAGGGCAAGCGAACAAATTAAAGAAGGAAAAAAAACCCACGAACACACGAAGAAGAGGAGGAGGAGAACAAGCGAGAAGGAGGGAGAGAAGGGAGGAGGAGAAAAATACCTCGGGCGGAGGGGGTTGGCGTCGGTCGGACAATGCTGGAGAGGAGGGAGGAGGTTGGAGTTGGACGGTCCGCGTCGGAGAGGAGGAAGACGAGGGCTAAGGCAATGCCGGAGAGGAGGAAGACGAGGGCTAGGCCAGCGCCGGAGAGGAGAATGAGGGGGCTCGGGGAGTAGCTAGGGCAAGAATGAAGGCTCAGGGTCAGGCATGGATTTGGAGGGGGCTTCGGTTTTGCCGACGCTTATAAGCGTTGTTTTAGGGTTGACCTTCAACGATGCTTATAAGCGTCATCTTAGGCGACAACAACGATGCTTTAAAGTGTCATCCGCACGATCCACATGCTCCACACGCTTCGCAACATGATGTAAGCTTGAGGCCTACGATGACGCTTTTAAGCGTCGTCCTCTTTTTCAAATTGCCGACGCTCATTAAAAGCATCGGCAAAATTTGACGCGGGAGCAAAACTTACCGACACATCTCCCTAACATTGGCATTTAAGCGTCGGCTTTTTCCTCTTTTCCTGTAGTGACAACTATCCATCCTACAATGTGACTTGTCACCACTCTTTCACTGGTGCACCTGAATGGGAATCCGTGGTGCGCTCGGTCACGATGGAAAGGCAACAATAGCCCCCTAGAGGGTCCCACTATTGTGCTCTTGGTTGATCTTGGATAAGGGGTTCTCAACTACTTTGGTGGCTATGCAGCATGTTGGCACCTGTCTTGGCCCTTATCAGGCATCCCTTGATGGTACCAATAATAACCTCTTTCATGCAACCTTTCTCTTGATTGGACTCCCGTTTTGCGATATGGTCACCCATAATCAGATTGATTCGAGCCACCAAGTGTTGGGAACCCGCCCATGCCGCTGATATTTCAAAAATAAAATCAGATGGCAGCGGAAGAGGCATGTGCGGGATCGACGTTCATCGCATGAATGTTGTTTCATGACCGTTCGTAGATAGGTAAGGATTAAAAACTTTTAAACTAATTTGAAGATCAAATCTTCACCTTGTGCGGGTAGATGATCACCGCAAATCTGAGTTCGTGGTTTTAGGAAGAGGGTTCGCTTGAAGCCGTTCAAGTGTCCGGCCTCTACAGGTATCCACACGAAGCAGTGATCCGATCAAAGCTCTCTTGTCTTCCCGGGGTGCTAGCTCCCTTGCAAAGACTTCTTTTGATGGCTGATTTCCTCTCTTTCAATCAACCCTTGATTGTGCTTGAGAGGAGGAAGAAGAAGGAGCAACCAAGGAAGAAGAACATGTTAGATGTATGCCCTAGAAGCCAATCTGGCGGACACATTATTACTTCTAGGACATAAATTTGTACTTGACTTTATTATTATTGAATAATAAATGGGCATCTTTTTCATTCATATTTTTTATGTGTCTATGAATCGTCCAAGAAATTAATAAGATGATGATACATATTCTCAAGAGTTGAGAATTTGAGCCATGTATCATTGGTAATTAATTTCTAAATGCTCCTGATCAATGGATCATCACGAGGACGGTGATCGATCTGATCAATGGACAGATCACTTTTCTTCTGGATGGACGAGACTCGAGTCCACAGTATAGGGACACTGAAGTGATAGTGCAGGTGCTTGTTAGAGAACAAGGGTACTGAGCGTGACCAAGACACGAAGTCACTTGGATGTCTATCCACTCGTCAGTGACTTGCTTGATGTTGCAGTAGTATGACTGGTCCTTTGACCTGCGGTGCTTCGGCTACTCACAGTGAGGTTATTGTAGTTTGACTACACGTATACATGGTCTCTAGCCATATGGGTCCTTGTAGTGTAGATTGGCTGCAGTAAGTTCACTGTAGGAGTAGGGTATGCACTTACATGGAATCTATCGACCTTGATAGAAGAGGAGTGATCCTATGTGATTTGTTAGACTGAGTTCTAAGACCTTGGCCAGGGCAGAAATATAAAGTGGAGAAAGAGTTTTTCACTATCGAACTCAAGTCAAATAAATCTAGACATATGACAGACGACGGGGTTTGACGAGTTTTCCATGACCTCCGATCTGTAGGGATCCACGATAGAAGGACTGTATCATACGATTGCTGCACCTAGAGGTTCATCATTCTATTCTGCTGGGTGGCCACTACATACTGCTAGGTGTCACTGGTGGATGGTGAGACTCACAGGGATCATCTCGATGGTCGATAATCCCTGGTGAGTTGAGTTGGAATTGTTTCAACCCATTGAAAGGAGTTTTCAATGATATTGTGATAGAGATCATAATATATCTCACTACCAGTCAGAATGGAACCTATGGGGTCACACACATTAGAGGTATTGACCGATCCAATGGTTGAATGTGATTAGGAATCACAAATAATCAATTAGATTGATAAATGAAAACCCGCTAAGAGTTAGTGGCTAGAAGAAGGAACAATTGCAATCGAATTGCAATTTAATTTAATTAATTGGATTTAATTAACTTGATCATGAGTCCTACTTGGAGTGGGAATCATGGAGTCCTAATTGGATTAGGATTTCAAATTAAATTAGAATCCTATTTGGAATAGGATTTCTAAAGTCCAAATTGTCTTAGGGCTGAAAATTGAACAAGTCCTGATTAGATTAGGATTTTCTTAAGTCCTAATTAATTTTAATTTTAATCTAATTAATTTCATGACTTCTAATTGGATTAGGATTGAAGAGTTCAATAGAGTCATGGCTCAATTAAATTCTAATTGGATTAGGAATTGGAGGAAATTGAAATGGGTTCACAAAAATCCTATTTTGACTAGGATTGGACTCAAACAATGGACCCAAATTAAAACCCCCTTTAATTTATTTAAATAGCAGATTTAAATGAACTTGAGGGACGGGCCCACGCCCCTCCCCTTGGGGTGTGCGTGGGAGAAAGAGGAGGGGCGCACGCCCCTCCTTGTTAGCTAAAAAGAAGAGATAAAGATGAGTTCCTAAAAAATAGGAACTCATCCTTATCTCTTAACTAATTAAAAGGGAGCATGGAATTTCGAAAAAGATGGATGTTTTTCTCCTCATTCCAGCCGTGAGCACCCTCCTCCATCTTCCTCCTTTGAGCCACAATCAAGAGAAGAAAAAGAAAAGCCTAAGACGCCCTCTTCCTTCTTCATCTTGGTTCCAAAAGGAAGAAAAAGAAAAAGGCTGCAGGGCTTTGTTCTTGTTCCTTTGGTTCTTCCTTCTTCTTCCTCCTCTCAAGCCAATCAAAGGTTGATTCAAAGGAGAGGACTTCAGCCATCCATAGCCATCTCTGCAAGGGAGCTAGCACCCCGGTGAGATCCAAAGGCTTCGATCGAGTCAGTACTTCGTGTGGATACCTGTAGAGGTCGGACGCGTGTGCGGCTTCCACTGAGCCTTGATCAAATACCACGTAAATCAGATTTGCGGAGACCATCTACCCGCACAAGGTGAAGATCTGATCTTCTTAATGATTTTAAAATAGTTTAAAATAATTTAATTCTAATCTATCTACAAACGAAAGGTTTTAAAATACGTTCATGCGATGAACAGATCCCGCATATGTTTTTCCGCTGCAATCTGAAAATTATTTCGAAATTTTCATGGCATATGAGGGATGCTAACAGAACACAGCCCCTGCAGCCCTCTTTCTTTTCCCTGCGTTGGAAGGAAGAAGGGAGGAAGAGGATGCCGCCAACACCTTGGACTTGTTCTTCCTTGCTTGCGGCTGAACCAAGAGGAGAGGAGAGGGAGGCGTACGGCAGCAAGGAGAGGGAGAGCACTACCTAGGGCGCCGGCCTCATGCCTCCTTATAAAGCCATCTAGGGCTCCTACAAATTAGGAGCCCTAGACAAGTTTCCAAAGAGGGGGCGCCGGCCCCCCCTCTTCACCCTTCTCCACATGGAAAAGGGAGGGGCATATCCCCCTCCTCATGGTAAACCCTAATCCACATTAGGTAGGGTTTGGAATGCCCTAATATGGTCAAGCCCTAATCCAATTAGGCTTAGCCCAAGGGTGAACCGATTTGGATCCAATCTAGGTAGGTCCTAATCCAATTAGAACTTAAATCAATTTTGACTCAATTGAACTCTTCAATCCTAATCCAATTAGGAGTCTTATTGATTTATTAGATTACTAATTAATTGTGACTTAAGAAACCCTAATCCAAATTAGGACATATTTAATTTTAGTCCTAATTCAATTAGGACTCTATTTGAATCCGAAATCCTAATCCGATTAGGACTCTAGGAATCCTACTCCAAATAGGAATCCGATTTTAATTCAAAACTCCTAATCTCATTAGGATTGTAGGAATCCTATTTCCAAGTAGGAATTTCAGTCCTACTCCAACTAGGATTCCCAGTCCTAATCCAATTAGGACTCTAGGAATCCTACTCGAAGTAGGACTCTTGTTTCAAGTCCAATTAATTAATTCTCTTTGTTCCTTCTTCAACTGAATATCAATCGAATTGATTACTTGTGATTCCTAATCACGATTCAACCATCGGATCGGTCAATACTTCTAGTGTGTGTGACCCCATAGGTTCTACTCTGACTGGTAGTGAGATATATTATGATCTCTATGATAATATCATTGAAAACTCCTTTCAATGGATTGGAACGATTCCAACTCTACTCATTAGGGTTTATCGATCATCGAGATAATCCCTGTGAGTCCCACCATCCACCAGTGACACCTAGCAGCATGTAGTGGCTACCCAGTAGAATAGAATGATGAATCTCTAGGTGCAGTTATCATGTGATACAGTCCTACTATCGTGGATCCCTACAAGACGGAGGTCATGGACAACTCGTCAAACCCCATCGTCTGTCATATGTGAAGATTTATTCGACTTAAGTTTGAGAGTGAAAAACTCTTTCTCCACTGTGCATACTGCCCCGGCCGAGGTCTTACGAACTCAGTCTTATAAATCACATAGGATCTTTTCTTATCTATCAAGGTCGATAGATTCCTTATAGGTGCATACCCTACTCCTACAGTGAACTTACTGCAGCCAATCTACACTGCATGGACCCATATGGCTAGAGACCATGTATGTGTGCAGTCAAACTACAATAACCTCACTGTGAGTAGCCGAAGCACCGCAGGTCAAAGGACCAGTCACACTACTGCAACATCAAGCAAGTCACTGACGAGTGGATAGACATCCAAGTGACTTCTTGTATTGGTCACGCTCAGTACCCTTGTTCTTCACAAGCACCTGCACTATTACTTCAGTGTCGCCACACCGTGGACTCGAGTCTCGTCCATCCATAAGGAAAGTAATCTGTGCACTGATCTCATCGGATCGATCACCGTCCTCGTGATGATCCATCGATCAGGAGTGTTCAGAAATTAATCACTAATGATACATGGCTCAAATTCTCAACTCTTGAGAATATGCATCATCATCTTATTAATTCTTTGGATGATTCATAGACACAATAATAATATGAATGAAAAAGATGCCTTTCATTTATTCAATAATAATAAAGTCAAGTACAAATTATGTCCTAGAATTAATAATGTGTCAGCCAAAATTGGCTTTTAGGGCATACATCTAACAATCTCCCACTTGCACTAAAGCCAATCAGTCATATATCTTAGTCCCATCTTCTCAAGGTGGGCTTCAGTCTTTTGCTGACTTAGCTGTTTAGTGAACGGGTCTGCTACGTTATCCACGGAGTCTACTCTCTGCATTTCGACATACTTCTTCTCAACATAGTCGCGTATGAGATGGAAGCGCCGCTCTATATGCTTGGACTTCTGATGAGACCTTGGCTCCTTAGCAAGGGCTATGGCGCCATTATTATCGTAGTAGAGTGTTATGGCATCTGATGACATTACATCCAATTCCGCAATGAATTTTTTGAACCAGAAGCCTTCCTTAGCAGCTTCAGAGGCGGCGATGTATTCAGCTTCCATAGTAGAATCAGCAATGATCGGTTGTTTGGAACTCTTCCAATTTACCGTACCACCATTGCACAAGAACACATATCCAGATGTTGACTTCCTATCATCGCATCAGTCATGAAGTCTGAATCTGTGTATCCTTCTACCTTCAACTCTGATGATCCTCCAAAAACCAAGAATAAATCTTTAGTTCTTCTCAGTACTTAAGAATATTCTTCACAACTGTCCAGTGTTCTTCATCTGGATTTGACTGATATCTGCTTGTGACACTCACAGCAAGAGCTATATCAGGTCGTGTACATAGCATGGCATACATGAGGCTCCCTATTGCCGATGCATAAGGGATCTTGCTCATGCGTTGAATCTCTTCAGATGTGTTGGGGCACATCTTCTTGGAGAGATGAATTCCATGCCTAAGGGGTAAAAGACCCCTTTTGGAGTTTTCCATGCTGAACCTTTTCAGCACTTCCTCTATATACATTTTCTGTGATAGGCCAAGCATCCTTTTAGATCTATCTCTATAGACCTTTATTCCCAAAATATAGGATGCTTCCCCAAGGTCTTTCATGAAGAATTCTTTTGACAACCAGACCTTGACCGAGGTTAGCATGGGAATATCATTTCCTATCAGGAGAATGTCGTCCACGTACAGTATGAGAAATACGACAGCGCTCCCACTAACCTTTTTGTAAACACACGGCTCCTCTTCGTTTTTGATGAAATCAAACATTTTGATTGCGTCATCGAAACGAGTGTTCCAACTCCGAGATGCTTGTTTTAGTCCATAAATGGACCTTTGCAGCTTGCAAACCTTGTGATCTCCATCACTGAAAGTGAAACCCAAAGGTTGTTCCATATAGATATCTTCTTCAAGATATCCATTAAGGAAAGCAGTTTTCACATCCATCTGCCAAATTTCATAATCATGAAATGCTGCAATGGCAAGCAATGTTCGGATGGATTTTAGCATAGCTACAGGTGAAAAGGTCTCCTGATAGTCAATGCCTTCGCGCTGACTATACCCTTTCGCCACAAGCCTTGCCTTATAGGTCTCTACCTTTCCATCCGAACCTATTTTTCTTTTGTAGATCCATTTACATCCAATAGGTACAATACCTTCTGATGGATCTACTAAGGTCCAGACTTGGTTAGAATGCATGGAGTCTAACTCTGACTTCATGGCTTCCAGCCATTTCTCGAAATCGATATCAGATATCGCCTCATCGTAGGTTTTGGGATCTTGTGTATGATCCCTATCTTCCACTAAGAACATTTTCTCGGTATCCTCTTCTAGTATACCTAAGTATCTATCGGGAGGATGGGAGACCCTACTAGATCTACGAGGTGGTCGAGGGACATCGTGTACTGGCTCTGTATGAATGGGTTCAATAGGATCCATGACTCGTTGCTTTTCAGAGACTTTCTCTTCAAGCTTAATTTTTCTCCCACTGCCTCTATCAAGGATAAACTGGTTTTCCAAGAAGATGGCATGACGGCTCACAAACACATTGTGATCCTCTGAGACATAAAAATTGTATACTAATGACTCTTTAGGATATCCTATAAAACGAGCACTTATGGTCCTAGCCTCTAGTTTGTCCGCCTGTAGTCTCTTGACGTGGGCCGGACATCCCCAAATCTTGAGATGACCAAGACTGGGTTTCTTACCATGCCATATCTCATACGGTGTGGTTGGAACGGATTTAGAGGGAACTCTATTCAGTAGATATACTGCGGTAAGTAAGGCATCTCCCCAAAGAAACATAGGTAAATCAGTGAAGCTCATCATGGACCTAACCATATCCAATAGGGTCCGATTCCTCCTCTCTGACACCCCGTTGAGTTGAGGTGTACCCGGAGGAGTCCATTGTGAGACTATGCCATTGTCCTTGAGATACTTCCGGAATTCTCCACTAAGGTATTCTCCTCCTCGATCTGATCGAAGAGCCTTAAGGGTTTTTTCAGTTTGTTTTTCTACTTCATTCTTGAACTCTTTGAACTTTTCAAAAGATTCAGACTTGTGTCTCATAAGATACACATACCCATACCGTGAATAATCATCGGTAAAGGTAATGAAGTACGAATACCGTCCCCTGGCTAGCACATCGAATGGGCCACATACATGTATATGTACTAGGGTAAGTATTTCAGTGGTCCTCTCCCCATGTCCTACAAAGGGCAATCTGGCCATTTTTCCTTGAAGACAGGACTCGCAAACTGGATATGACTCGGAAGTCAATGAGCCGAGAAGCCCATCTTTATCCATTTTGTTCATCCTATCCTCTCCAATATGGCCAAGCCTGAGGTGCCACAGATATTTTTGGTTTATCTCATCCCTGGATCTTTTGGATCCTTTGGCATTCACTACTTGCTCAGACATATTTATAGATACATCCATATGCAAATGATAGAGACTGTCAATCATAAAACCACGTGCGACTATTTTATTTCTTAAATAAATAGAACAGCAGTCTTTGTCAAATGTAAAAAACATGACCTTCCTGTGCTAGACATGAAATAGAAATCAAATTTCTGCTAGCAGCAGGTACATAATAGCAGTCTTTAAGTAATAAACTAAAATCAGACGGTAGTCGCAGATGGTAGGTGCCCACAGCCACAGCAGCAACTTTTACCCCGTTGCCAACCCGAAGGGTTACTGCACCTTCCGCCAGCCTTCTACTTTCCTTTAGACCCTGCATGGCAGTGCACAGATGAGCACTAGAACCAGAATCTATAACCCAACTAGAAGTAGAAGAAACCATTAGATTAGTTTCAATTATGAGCAAGTCTATACCTTCTGAAGGTATGTCACCTTTCTTGTTCTTCAGGCTCTCGAGGTATGAAGGACAGTTTCTCTTCCAGTGGCCGTCGACATTGCAGTGGAAACATTTTCCTTTGTCATTAGCCTTTTTCTTTTGAACTTCCTTCTTTGGCTTCTTGTCTTTCTTCTGCTTCTTTGCCGGCTTCTTTTTCTTCCAAGCAGACTTTCTCTTGGAACCAGAAGTCAACTCAGCAGCAAGGACATTGCCCCTTGAACTTTTCAAGGCTCCCTCAGCAGTTACCAACATGTTGATCAGTTCAGTCTTAGTGCATTCAATCTTATTCATGTGGTAGTTTACTATAAACTGACCAAATGAATCAGGAAGTGACTGTAGGATTAAATCCACTTGCAATTCCTTGTGCATGTTCATTCCGAGCTTCTCAAGCTCCTCTAGGTCCTTGATCATAGTCAGACCATGATCATGGACAGACTGCTCTTCGCGCATCTTTGTCTTGAAGAGCCTCTTGGACACTTCAAAACGAGCTGTGCGACTCTGCTCCCCATACAACTCTTGCAGGTGTGCTAGTATGTCCCTAGCAGTCTTGAGATTCTCATGCTGGCATTGGAGTTCATTGGACATGGATGCCATCATATAGCATTTAACTCTAATGTCATCATCCATCCACTTTTGATGCATCTGACGCTGAACATCAGTAGGACGTGTTGGTAGTGTGGGGCCATCTGAATCGAGTATGTAGCCTATTTTCTCACAGTCCAAAACAATTTTGAGGTTTCTAAGCCAGTCCTTGTAATTGGTTTCGGTCAATCGGTTGGTCTCAAGAATACGGGTCAAAGGGTTTGAAGCTGACATTGTATCTGCAGAGAGTAAAGATTCTAGTTAGACTTTTGTACTTGATCATTAATCTGTTCTAAGGTCTTTTAGAACAAATGTACCTCCCACTATTTTCTCGAATTCCTCACACTCCCCTGGTAGGAAAACGGAAATCCTACGCGACTAGGGTTTCTAGTAGGTACTGCGGTCTCACCAATCTACATGGTACCTCACCTAACAGTTATTGGTGACACATAGATGGATGAGTGTACAACTCTTGTACAATGCTTCTCAAGCATGTTGCAGTGTAACTTGGTCTCTAAGCCATGAAGACCTCACCCAACAGTTATTGGTCCCATTTCTTAGTTAAGTCTGACCCACCGTATAACCGTAGGAATAAAGTTGTCGTTGGGTCCTCACCTAACAGTTATTGATGTCCAACCCCACCTTTACCCTACAACATCTCATGTCTATAGAGAGGTCCAGCCCCCCGATGCAACTTGCCCACTGTGTCCAGCCGAGACAAATCAACATCAGAAAGACCTTAGCAGCTCTACTACAGTGGAAGACCTATTGACTTAATATTGGTTAATCAGGTCTTAGAGAGTAAGGTCCTAATTAAGTAATCACCTTTCATGCTTTCCTAGACACCAATTAGATCAATTAATCTAATATGACTTGCTCATGTCGGTTCACTCTCGACTTGATTGAGGAGGTTTTAATTTAGGTCTCAATTGGATTTGCTACATCACATGTAAACCTATCTACCCGACTCTCATTCACATCATATGCAAACGGCACATTGCAGGCAGTTATAATCGCAGCAATAATTAAAGCTAAACTTTAAATAGGTGATGATCATGGATTCTAGCTAGGTCGTATTACAAGCACATGCACGTCAATCGATCAACTGATCTTCAACTCTTGAATTGGTTCCAAGCCTTCTTGATTCGATCCTTGACCAACTCTTGATCCAATCGCCATCAACCGCTTAGACCCCTGCTCATCTCATGCATCATCTTCGACTTGATCGTTGATGTACATCACATCACAGAAATACAACCAGATATAAAATAAAAATAAAAATAAATTACATCTCCCTTTTAGGAGGCACGCAGGCCTCTCAAAACATCAAATAAGATGCATGCAAGCATCTGAAAAATTACATGACATTACAGATCACATTGCAGGTCATTACATTTGATATCACAAGGGTTTGAATCCTATGATCATCACCACATGCAGCAATTATAATTTTCAGATCTGAAAACTAACTGATTATCTCATGACATAGGTTGCTGATCATGCTAATCATGATTCTAAACTTTGTAATCCCATTAACAATGTAATTAGAATCATCTTTTTATCACATAAAAATCAGCATGTAAAAATCAGCACCCTAGGAAAAAATCTGCATGCAGAAATTTTCAGCATGCATGATCATTCAATTTTCAGATCTAATAAGCCTTTAGATAATTAATTCTTACCTTAATCTACGATGCCTAGGCTCTGATACCACTGTTGGAAACCCGCCCATGCCGCTGATATTTCAAAAATAAAGTCAGATGGCAGCGGAAGAGGCATGTGCGGGATCGACGTTCATCGCATGAACGTTGTTTCATGACCATTCGTAGATAGGTAAGGATTAAAAACTTTTAAACTAATTTGCAGATCAGATCTTCACCTTGTGCGGGTAGATGATCACCGCAAATCTGAGTTCGTGATTTTAGGAAGAGGGTTCGCTTGAAGCCGTTCAAGTGTCCGGCCTCTACAGGTATCCACACAAAGCAGTGATCCGATCAAAGCTCTCTTGTCTTCCCGGGGTGCTAGCTCCCTTGCAAAGACTTCTTTTGATGGCTGATTTCCTCTCTTTTAATCAACCCTTGATTGTGCTTGAGAGGAGGAAGAAGAAGGAGCAACCAACGAAGAAGAACACAGCCCCTGCAGCCCTCTTTCTTTTCCCTGCGTTGGAAGGAAGAAGGGAGGAAGAGGATGCCGCCAACACCTTGGACTTGTTCTTCCTTGCTTGCGGCTGAACCAAGAGGAGAGGAGAGGGAGGCGTACGGCAGCAAGGAGAGGGAGAGCACTACCTAGGGCGCCGGCCTCATGCCTCCTTATAAAGCCATCTAGGGCTCCTACAAATTAGGAGCCCTAGACAAGTTTCTAAAGAGGGGGCGCCGGCCCCCTCTCTTCACCCTTCTCCACATGGAAAAGGGAGGGGCATATCCCCCTCCTCATGGTAAACCCTAATCCACATTAGGTAGGGTTTGGAATGCCCTAATATGGTTAAGCCCTAATCCAATTAGGCTTAGCCCAAGGGTGAACCGATTTGGATCCAATCTAGGTAGGTCCTAATCCAATTAGAACTTAAATCAATTTTGACTCAATTGAACTCTTCAATCCTAATCCAATTAGGAGTCTTATTGATTTATTAGATTAATAATTAATTGTGACTTAAGAAACCCTAATCTAAATTAGGACATATTTAATTTTAGTCCTAATCCAATTAGGACTCTATTTGAATTCGAAATCCTAATCCGATTAGGACTCTAGGAATCCTACTCCAAATAGGAATCCGATTTTAATTCAAAACTCCTAATCTCATTAGGATTGTAGGAATCCTATTCCAAGTAGGAATTCCAGTCCTACTCCAACTAGGATTTCCAGTTCTAATCCAATTAGGACTCTAGGAATCCTACTCGAAGTAGGACTCTTGTTTCAAGTCCAATCAATTAATTTTCTTTATTCCTTCTTCAACTGAATATCAATCGAATTGATTACTTGTGATTCCTAATCACGATTCAACCATCGGATCGGTCAATACTTCTAGTGTGTGTGACCCCATAGGTTCTACTCTGACTGGTAGTGAGATATATTATGATCTCTATCATAATATCATTGAAAACTCCTTTCAATGGATTGGAACGATTCCAACTCTACTCATTAGGGTTTATCGATCATCGAGATAATTCCTGTGAGTCCCACCATCCACCAGTGACACCTAGCAGCATGTAGTGGCTACCCAGTAGAATAGAATGATGAACCTCTAGGTGCAGTTATCATGTGATACAGTCCTACTATCGTGGATCCCTACAAGACGGAGGTCATGGACAACTCGTCAAACCCCATCGTCTGTCATATGTGAAGATTTATTCGACTTAAGTTCGAGAGTGAAAAACTCTTTCTCCACTGTGCATACTGCCTCGGCCGAGGTCTTACGAACTCAGTCTTATAAATCACATAGGATCTCTCCTTATCTATCAAGGTCGATAGATTCCTTATAGGTGCATACCCTACTCCTACAGTGAACTTACTGCAGCCAATCTACACTGCATGGACCCATATGGCTAGAGACCATGTATGTGTGCAGTCAAACTACAATAACCTCACTGTGAGTAGCTGAAGCACCGCAGATCAAAGGACCAGTCACACTACTGCAACATCAAGCAAGTCACTGACGAGTGGATAGACATCCAAGTGACTTCTTGTATTGGTCACGCTCAGTACCCTTGTTCTTAACAAGCACCTGCACTATTACTTCAGTGTCGCCACACCGTGGACTCGAGTTTCGTCCATCCATAAGGAAAGTAATCTGTGCACTGATCTCATCAGATCGATCACCGTCCTCGTGATGATCCATCGATCAGGAGCGTTCAGAAATTAATCACTAATGATACATGGCTCAAATTCTCAACTCTTGAGAATATGCATCATCATCTTATTAATTCTTTGGACGATTCATAGACACAATAATAATATGAATGAAAAAGATGCCTTTCATTTATTCAATAATAATAAAGTCAAGTACAAATTATGTCCTAGAATTAATAATGTGTCAGCCAAAATTGGCTTCTAGGGCATACATCTAACACCAAGGTTGTATCATTTAGACAAAGAAAATTTAGAGTGGGTTTTTACACTCTAGTCCCTTGACTAAGATCCTGTGCAACCCTACTAAGATGAATTTGTGGACCCTATCAATTTAGATGTGTAGGTACCTCTATCCCTAGTGATTTTATCTTGCAAGTCATATAATCTGATTTTAAAATTTATATTCTTAGTTTTATACCAACATTTGAAAAATATTCTGAATATTTATAATTGATATTTATAAATATTACTTATGCATATATATATATATATATATTTATATTTACATTAAATATTATGCATGTTCTGCATAAAATTTTAAATTAAAATTTTGGATCAAGCATGAAGTATTTTACTTGAGCATGATTGTGGTTATAATGATTGATTTGCATGATGGAGGTGTTTAAAATAAGATGTTAAACCCAGTTTTGAAACCATTTGAACATTTGAAAAAAATATGCTTATTATATGTATGAGGAAATGAGTTCTAAAATGGATTTAATGATTACTCTTAATTTAGTTTGACTATAATTTCGATCTAGCCAACAAGACTGATTGTTGGCCATGTTAGAAGTATGCCCTAGAAGCCAATTTGGCTGACGCATTATTTTATTCTGGAACATAAATTTGTACTTGACCTAATTAAGTTGGGCATTCTTTTCATTCATGTTCTTATGTGTCCATGAATCGTCCAAGAAATTAATAAGATGATGACGCATATTCTCAAGAGTTGAGAATTTGAGGCATGTGTCATTGGTGATTAATTTCTGAATTGCTCCTGATCGATGGATCATCACGAGGACGGTGATTGATCCGATCAGTGCACACATCACTTTCCTTACGGATGGACGAGACTCGAGTCCACAGTGTAGGGACACTGAAGTGATAGTGCAGGTGCTTGTTAGAGAACAAGGGTACTGAGCGTGACCAAGATAAGAAGTCACTTGGATGTCTATCCACTCGTCAGTGACTTGCTAGATGTTGCGGTAGTGTGACTGGTCCTTTGACCTGCGATGCTTCGGCTGCTCACAGTGAGGTTATTGTAGTTTGACTGCACACATACATGGTCTCTAGCCATATGGGTCCATGCAGTGTAGATTGGCTGCAGTAGGTTCACTGTAGGAGTAGGATATGTACCTATAAGGAATCTATCGATCTTGATAGATAAGGAAAGATCCTATGTGATTTTTAAGACTGAGTTCATAAGACCTTGGCCGGGGCAGATTATACAGTGGAGAAAAAATTTTTCACTTTCGAGCTTAAGTCGAATAAATCTTGACATATGACAGACGATGGAGTTTGACGAGTTATCCATGACCTCCGTCCTGTAGGGATCCACGATAGTAGGACTGTATCATACGATAACTGCACCTAGAGGTTCATCATTCCATTCTGCTGGATAGCCACTACATGCTGCTAGGTGTCACTGGTGGATGGTGAGACTCACAGAGATTATCTCGATGATCGATAAACCCTAATGAGTAGTGTTGGAATCATTCCGACCCATTGAAAGGAGTTTTCAATGAAATTGTGATAGAGATCACAATATATCTTACTACCAGTCAGAATAGAACCTATGGGGTCACACACACTAGAAGTATTGATCGATCCGATGGTTGAAAAGTGATTATGAATCACGAGTAATCAATTCGATTGATAATAAATTGAAGAAGGAACAATGGGAATTAATTAATTGGACTTAAACACGAAACCTACTTGGAGTAGGATTTCTGGAGTCCTAATTGGATTAGGACTGGGAGTCCTACTTGAAGTAGGACTGAGATTCCTACTTGGAGTAGGATTCCTACAATCCTAATTAGATTAGGATTTTGAATTCAATTTGGATTCCTACTTAGAATAGGATTCCTAGAAGTCCTAATTGGATTAGGACTTCGGATTCAAATTAGAGTCCTAATTGGATTAGGACTAAAATTGAATGAATCCTAATTGGATTAGAATTTCTTAAGTCCTAATTAATTATTAATCTAATGAATTAACAAGACTCCTAATTGGATTAGGATTGAAGAGTTCAATTGAGTCAAAATTGATTTAAGTTCTAATTGGATTAGGACTTACCTAGATTAGACCCAAAATTGTTTTACCCTTGGACTAAGCCTAATTAGATTTGGGCTTAGCCATATTAGGGCATCCCAATCCTCCTTAGAGGAGGATTAGGGCTAACCAAGAGGGAGGGGCACAATCCCCTTTTTCCTCCTTGGTGCGGCAAAGAAAAGAGGGGCCGGCGCCCCTCTTGGAAATAAGTCAAGGGCTCCTAACTTGTAGGAGCCCTTCATGCCTTTAAAAGGAGAAGTGGGCGGCACCCTAGGGCATTCAATTAAAGCCCTCTCCCTCTCCAATTCGTGGCCGCCCTTTCTCCCCTTGGTTTTCAGCTGCAAGCAAGGTGAGAAGAAAAGAAAGCTTGGCGGCCATCTTCTTCCCTCCTCCTTGGTTCCAGTGCAGGAAAAAGGAAGTAGGTTGCAGGGGCTTTGATTCTTCTTCAAACTTCATCCTTCTTCCTCCTCCCAAGCACAATCAAGGGTTGATTCAAAGGGAGGACATCAGCCATTAAAAGAAGTCTCTGCAAGGGAGCTAGCACCCCGGAGAGACAAGAAAGCTTTGATCGGATCTCTACTTCATGTGGATACCCGTAGAGGCCGGACGCGTGAACGGCTTCAAGCGAACCTTCATCCTAAACCACGAACTTCAGTTTGCGGTGATCATCTACCCGCACAAGGTGAAGATCTGATCTTCATAATTAGTTTAAAAGTTTTTAATTCTAATATATCTACGAACGGTTATTGAACAATGTTCATAGGATGAACGATTGATCCCGCTTATGCCTCTTCTGCTGCATCTGAATTTTTTTTTAAATTTTCTACGGCATGGGCGGGTCACCAATGGGCCATATGTTCAAAAACTATTTTTTTCAAACTTAGGCAGTTGGAGCTCATCGCTGGCATATACCAATCACATGCGTATTATGTTTTCTAGGGATAAATTCCTTGGCCTTGTCATGAGGCTAATCGTGGCCGTGTGAATTAGAGCTAGTTCCTTCCAGGCCTAGCTAGTCATGACAAATTACTAGCACAGAGGCACCTACTCGAGACTTCACCGGAAAAGACAATCGGAAAAGGAGAGGAATCGCCGGAAACCAAAAATAAAGGAGAGAACTCTGCTGCGAAACTTACCGGAAAGCAACAAGAATGCTCAAGGAAAAGTGTTAAAAAGACGATGGTGGCAGCCGGAAAGAAGAAGAGTGAGAGCAATAGAGCTCGAATGGGGGCCCTAGGGCCTCTCCAAAGCTTTATATAGCCTACCTCAACGGCTCTGATCGGCCTGCCCAGGTAGTCGAGCGGCCAGATCATGCCACGTGGCCAATTCAGAAGCTTTCTCAACAAATCTTCCCGATCGCGGCGTTAAAGGCAGAGATCATCAGGGTAACTGCCTCCGAGGATGGGGCATTAATGATTGGTCCCTCGCATGTCGTCAGATAATGCCTTGAAAAAGAGCGTGCACGCAACACATTGAAGAGCCCCCTCTGCCACTTCCACTTGGAATGACGTGGCAGCTTGAACCACCCAAGCTTGGCTCAGAAAGCTCGGTCTGAGGCTGATTAGCTCCAAAGATAAGAGAGGCACACCTTACTCGGCACATACCCCTTCACAGACATATGGCTGTAATACATGATGATCCACAGCTCGGTTACTTTCTTCGCTCGACCCAAAAAATGACTCGAACTTGGAAGTCGGAGAGCATTGATGGGAGGCAAAATGGATCGTCCTACTCCAGCATGGAGTCACCCAATTACAGCCAAGCAGACCTCAGAGCCGAGCAGGCCACCTCGGCCCCGCCAAGAGCCAGGCAGACCTCGGCCCCGCCAAGAGCTAGGACGATCTCGGACCCTTTGAAGGCCGAGCCGACCTTAGCTCGCCGAAGGCCGAGCCGATCTCGCCAAGCACATGTCGCGGCCTTCGAGCTTGCCCAACCTCACCTGCAGTGCCAATGACGCCCCAACTTGAGCTTGGGGCGCCCTGCAGTGTCGACCGTGAGTTGAAAAGGCTCCCTCGACTATATGTACGATGATGCCCGAGCTGACCTCGACACAAGTCCAAAACCACGCCCGCACATGTGGCCGAACATCCCGATCATGCTTGCTGCCGAGAGCCAGGCCAACCTTGAACCCTGCCAAAGGCCGAGCCGACCTCGGCCCGAGGTCGAGCTAATCTCGAGTCTGTCAATCTCGATCTGGTCAACAATCCTGCGGATCCTGGCAGATCTTCTTGGATCGCGGTGTTAACGGCTGGTCATCATAATGGCCGCCTTAGGGGGCGGGGCATTGATGACGGGCCCCTCGCGTATCATCAAGTAGTACCTCAAGAGGGAGCGTACACACAATGCATTGAAGAGCTCCCTCGACCACTTCCGTTTAAGACGTGATGGATCATCAAAACAAATCTGAAAAGATATCTCTCGCCTCCTCTGCCCGTAGGATTAATCTCCGTGACTCACGCCACCTCCAATGAATGGCCAGTCAATCACAAACCGGTCCGAGACTTTAGGTAACGGCCAAAACCCTCGTCCTGTAAATAGGGGGTAGGAAAAGGAAGCTTTTATAAGTCTTTATAAGCTTTCTAAAGCTTCTCCAAGCAAGAACAGGCATTCTTAAACTATTACAAGCCATTACAAACTATTTTGAGCTACAAGAGGCCATCAAAGGCACTTAGAAAGCTCTCCTCTCCACAAAAAAAAGCCAGGCTAACTTAGCCATCGGAGGGCCTTCGCCAGAATCTCCTGCCAAGGCTTTGTGTAGTGTTGCCCAGATAGACAACCCAAGAGGGGGGGGGGGTGAATTGGATTTTTAAAATAATTTGGCTAATTAAAACTTTGTGGATGATTAATTAAAAACTATAGCAAGTTATTTAATTAAAGCCTAGTGCTGTGAGTAATGTGCGGGGAAGAAGATGAGAGACAATGCACTACAAACACAAAGTTTTATAGTGGTTCGGAGCTAACCCTTGCTCCTACGTCCACTCCCCAAGTCTCACTTGGGAATTTCACTATAACCCCCTTGGATTACAGCCGGTTGTTTTGCAAGCTCACAACCAAACTTGTTGTTTTACGAGCTCACAACGAACTCGGTCGGTTTTTCCAGGCTCACCGACTAGAACCAACCCCGATTGTTTTTCCGGGCTCACAATCAAACCCTTACACACGTTGGTTTTAACTTGGCTCACCAACCAACCTTAAACCCCTTGATTCAATCCCCCGATTGAATCAAGTAAATACAAGAGATAGAAGAAAACAGAAAATAGCTTCTCAAAAAGCAGATTTAAAACAATATAATCGTAAAGGAGTTAGAAGCCCTCAAACGCTTTTAAGCTGGTGAAGAGGTATGGCTTCTGGAACTCCGGTCTCCTCTTGAAAGAGTGGTCGACTTGAATGCAGGAGGAGGAAGCTTTGATTGTTGGGAAGAAGTTGTTGGAGCAGTAAATGCAGATCTTCCCTTTTTCGTTTAAGAGCACTTGGAGAGCTTGAAAACTTGAATGCTGGGAGTGGAATTTCTGTTCTCTGCCTTGCTACAGTCCTCTGTGGCTATTTAAGCCAACCCCCACGGAAACTAGCCGTTACTCTGCTTTTTCTGGCCGTTCTGCACACTCTGCGCAGCCTGACAATATGACCGTTGGTGGGTTGGAGTCGACTCGCGCGATCAGGAGTCGACTCGGCTGTAGCAGGAGTCGACTCACGCTTTTCCGGAGTCGACTCGGCAACTGTTCCAAATTTGAATTAAAGTTGCCGTCTTGACTGGGAGTCGACTCGTCTTGACCTGGAGTCGACTCGCCAACTTCTGGAGCTGACCTGGCAATTTTGGAGTCGGCTCATCCACTGAAGTCCGTGGATCCAATTTTGAATTTTGTCCACTCGAGTCGACTCGACTGTCCTGGGAGTCGACTCGAATCTCAGAGCCCGAACTTCCGATTCTCTGTCTTTTGGCTCATCCAGTCTTGGAGTCGACTCGAACTTCCTTGGAGTCGACTCGGCTCTCAGTTTCCGAAAGTTGGTCTTCTGCCTTTTGACGTGAAGCTTGTCTCGGAGTCGACTCGAGCTGTCTGTGAGTCGACTCGAATCTCAGAGGCAGTAACATGGTCTTTTGTCTGTTGATGGTCGCTCAGTCTCGGAGTCGACTCGCGTACTGCGGGAGTCGACTCGAATCTCAGAGTCCGAAAATCGTTCTCTGACTTTTTCCTTGTGTTCCTCTGAGAGTCGACTCTTACCTTCTTTGGAGTCGACCTGCCAACCATCGGAGTCGACTCGCGTTCCACTGGAGTCGACTCGAATCTCAGACCCGAAAACTGCTCTCTGACTTTTCTTTGTGTTTCTCTTGGAGTCGACTCTTACTACCCTGGAGTCGACTCGTTGAACATTGGAGTCGACTCGCGCACTTCGGGAGTCGACTCGTTGACAGTTTCTGAGTTGAAGCTTTCTGTCCTTCTGTCTGTTCTCAGTCGGAGTCGACTCGTACTGATCTGGAGTCGACTCGAGCTCGTGCCAGTGAACTTGATACGCTTGGAGTCGACTCGTGATACTCGAGAGTCGACTCGAGTCTCAGACTTTGGTTCAGCAGACTTCTTACCTTATCCAAAATACTATGAACCAAATCTAGAGACACTTGGACAGGATTTTCACTGAAACACTCAATTGAATTCATTAGTAATCACAAGATATACTCAAATGCTTTGAGCTCATCAAAATCAAATGGGGTTTTAATCATTCACTCCACATGTAGGTACCCATAGCGCAGGAAGTGGCTCTCTTTCTCCGTCCCGGCCAGCGTCTCCTTGGCTTCTTCCGGCCTAGTCACCCTCAGGCCAAATTTCAACTCTAACATTTGGCGCTAGAGGAAGTGCCTGAGTTGTGATCATAAGGTTGAGAAGTCGAAGAGCTTCTAATGCATCGAGGCGCCGGGCACCAACTCCGGGCAACTCACTCCAAAGACCAACTCCCGCGGCACCGGCGGATCAAATTTCTCAGATCCAGCCAGAGCAGTTCAACTAGCTCGTCTAGCAAGCCCAAACACTTACCGCGACCATTCAAGGCCTGCAACAAGTAGGAGCCCAGTCTGCACCCTCTCTTCATGGGCAGATCCTCCTCCGCCCAAGAGCCCGACTCGCCCAAGGTCTCCTCTCAAGAAATTCGAGAAATACACTTCCCTCAGAAAATTCGGAAAGTACACTCTCCTCACATCCACTCGAGCAGAGACCTCATGGAGATCGAGGATCATGGTTACCTCCGATCTCCATCGAGGATGTGATCGTCAGAGCCGCAGAAGCGCTCAAAGAAGTACTACCGCTTTCATAGAGATCACAGCCATGATACAGAAGATTGCTACCAGCTCTGTGATGAGATCGAGGCGCTCATTCGCCGACGGACTTTGAAGCATGAATGCAATTCATGAAGGCAGCTTTGAAGCACGGATAGAAAAATCCTTGACTTTATTATGGAGCAGTTGCTCATTCAAACTTTTCGTCTTTCTAAAAAAGAAATGACAGAGACAAGTGCAAATTTTTAAGTTAGAAAATAGGGACCAACTAATCTTTATACCTTATAAGTTCAACAAATCCCATCCCACTTTTTCTGTTTTCCACGTCCTTGTTTCTATTTTTTTCAAGTTTATTTTTTTTCGCCTGCCTATAATTTCTTCGCCTTACAAACAATGACAATCCAATAAGCCTTGACGGTTCAATTTCTTGTATTTTATTAATTAGTTTTATAAATGTTTTGAATATTGACAATATTATAACTCGCGAATGCTCTAAAAACTATTTATATATCTAATTTCACAAATAGTTGAAAAATTATAATTTTTTCCATTCACATACTCATATATATATATATATATATATATATATATATATATATATATATATATATATATATATATATATATATATATATATATATATATATATATATATAGTTTAGGATATATGTTGCACATCAGTCATAGAGCCAAAAGAAATCCACAAGTACATAAGAGGTTTATTCAAGTGGATATTGTATTTTGCATATGGAGGATTGAATATTTCTATGTACAAAAAAATTGTTCACAACCATTAGTGAGATTAGAAATTGCACTTGTAGAACGCCGTTTCTTTGTGGGCCTGGTCTAGCCTATTGAGCTTGGCCGAGCCATGTGGGCCACTAAACGTGCGTTTGGCATGTGAGTTGGGGGAGGAAGACTCCCAATGGGAGTCTTCTCCCTCCCCTAGTCCGGAAAGGAGCAGACTTCGAAGGCAACTCGGACTCTGGTAGTGCCTGAATTTGGCCTATAAAAGGGCCATCCGTTTTCCCTCTTGGCATCACTTCTCCATCTCAATCAATCACCGGTGATTGCATTGAGTTTTCCTTCGATTTCAACTGGAAGAATTTCACCATGTCACCATTGTTTCGGCCGAGGGAGCTTGTTGGAGGTAAGGTAAAATTTTCCAACTCCTCTCTCTCCTCCTTTCTTCCGGTTTGGGCCATGATTTGCCTTGGATTTCCATCCAAAATAGAGGTGCCCTGTTCGGCTTTTTCTACCGAGCTTCGCTGCCACCGGCCGCTGGGTTTTGCTGAGCTCTACTGCATTCTTGGACCTTTGGGATTATGTGGACATTGATCAGGGAGATCGACTATGATCTAGGCTGAGTTACCATGAATCAATCCATGTTTTTCTTGGTTTTTCTCCCTTCTTCCTTGTGTTACAGTCACCATCGCCGGCGAGGCTGCAGCTGAAGGATCGCCGGCGAGGTTACGGCCGAAGGACCGCCGCCACTGGAGCAGGCCGCCTTGGCCATCACCACCCTAATCTGAGAAGAAGAGAGGAAGAGAATGACTCTCCTATTTTGGAGGAGGAGAGAACCCTCTCTTCCTCTCTTTTGATTTCTCTTCCTTTATTTCTCTCTCTTCGCTGGTTCCATGGACTCAGCAGGAGGGTCTTAAATGTTCTCATTGTAGACCCGAGTTAACCCCAATAGAGGCTTCTAGACTAGTGTTGTTGCGACCACCTATCAAGCTAGCCTTATCCTGACTATTGTCGAGCACCATGAGACTCTATCATCATGAATCCCTATTGGGTTATCTGAATCATGGTCTGATTCTCGTTTCATGATTTGATTGGTTGGATTGGCGAGAACGGACCGACCTAGATCGTCGAATGCTCCTATCTCGTCGACTCCGTCCATCCTGAATGTGACTGCTGTGAGCCACCATTGGAACCATAATTGATAATCTCTGATCTATTACGTTGATTAGATATATATTTCTTGATCAGATGGATTGAGTTACGCTGTACTGACTAATTCAAACAATTGGGTACTATTATCTAGTTGGCCTAGTATATCTTGCTATACGAGTCTAGTTTCACATCACCTCAAGTTTTGTATAGGACTATAGTCATTCGGGCAGGAAGAAGCCCAATAAGATCTTATACTCTAGTTTCTCTCTCTTTCTATTTCATTCTTTTAGTATTTTCTCTCTCTAGTTTGGTCTGAAAAAATTTTGGTTAAAGGGATTTAGAGGATAGTCTTAGATTACTACATGATGGTGGACCCTTTAGTGGACCATCAAAGAGTTCTGGGTTATTAGATACCTCAGATAAATTTTATGTTGATTTAGTTTTATAGGAGAACAAGCTTTTGGGCAAGAGGACGTTAAAGAGGGTTCTGCGCACCCCAGTTCATAGATTGCGGTGTGGGTAAGTGATTAGTCTATCTGATTTGTCAGTAAAGAGGTAAGACTCTTTATACACTGATTTGTATCATATAGATATTTTTGTACCTATATTGTATGATATACTAATGATCTAGATAAGTAAGAAGTAAGAATAGTTTTATGATAATTTCTGTATCAAATCATATTTTGATCGTGTAAACTTGTGATTAAATAGTATGATAGATCTATATATGAGCATAACTTACACTTGCATAACTAATGAATGTGGTGCTCTAGATTAACCATGTTATATTGATTGTCCTGTCACGGGCGGAAAACATGACCGTAGTTAGTCTAAAGCCGAAAATAAAAAAGAATTGATGTGTGGATGTGGATCGGATCGAATAAACAAGGACTTTGGATTTATCTTGTTACTATGGTGGATCTATCATAGGCTGGAAATGTGATACTTTGGCACACCCCGTCACAGGTTGGAAATATGAAACTATAGTAGGCTCAATCACAGGCTGGAAATTGGACCAACTTTGTTGTTTACACAAAAAAAGAACATTACCGACTCTTATTTGCCGACGCTTATTCCAAACATTGGCAAAAAAAATTTTCCGTCAACATTTGCCGACGCTTAAAAGCGTCGTCGAAGTTAATATGTAATTAACGACACTTTTAACGACGCTTTTTAGCGTGGTTAAATAACGACGCTTAAAAGCGTCATTAAAAGCATCGTCGGAAGCCAAAAAATCACCTCATTTTAGTCCCACATTGGCGGATCTGAAAAAAAAAACTGTTTATATAGCCAAACCCAACCACTCTGCATGGATGGAATGAAGGTACCGATCAGGGAGGTTGTTTGTATTTCTGAATGGAAGAGGAGAAGATGCAGACCGCAAATGGTATTTTTTTGGCAAATGGGAATTCGCGACGCTTTAAAGCGTCGGGAAAGAGCGACGCTTTTAAAAGCGTCGGAAAATATTTTTTCCACTGTAGCATAGGCGACGCTTTACCGACGCTTTGGAAAGCGTCGGGATGGTTTTTACCGACGCTTTTAAGCGTCGCTAATGTCCAAGTTTCTTGTAGTGATATGAATTGTGATAATTATTGTTTAATAATTTTGAGGTTATATTATATTTTAAGCCTTGCATATTTTTTAGGGCGCTTCCCTAAGAAGTTTGCGATCGGGTCGCATGCCAAACTCGGGCACTGGGTTCAGGGCGTGACAGAAGGTGCTGAGGTGGATGGTGATTTTAGACTTAGGATTATTTCTTATTATTTACATTGCTTCTCTATTTCTTATCCATGTTCCAAAGTAATGGGATTTTTAAAAAAAAATTAAAATAAAAAATGCTCTTTAACTAAACCTTATATTTTATTTTGATTATCTGTAAGTTCTTAAACTTTTTTTTATGAACTTATTTTTTTTCATACCATTCATGTTTTTGTTGCTAGTATAACTATATATAAATGGCATAATGCAACTCAGTCCCCTCTTTTTCATGGAATCCGTGATGATTTTTTCTAGCTGTATCAGAGTCATCTTGGTACCTGTGGATATATTCAAGGGATCAGCGGATTTAAGTTTAGGGTCAGGATCAATGTGCATACACCACAACTTCATTGACACTGAATCTAGATTCGAAGCATTATTTTATTGACGAAAGAACAAAAGAAAGAGGAGCAAACCGATCATTCCCATTCTCTACTTTTTTTCCCTCTCTTGGACTGATGACCTTCTGGAGCACCCGTGCCAAGAGTCCCCTCATGCGGCGGTGAGGGGGAAGGCAACTAGAAACAGCTCTTACAAGGCATGATGGGATCTTGCTAAACTGGCTTAGGCGACAGTAGCTGAAGAATGAGGAGTACTCTCAAAAATAACACTTCGATTTTTTATTTAAGATTTGAGGCGAATGCATATTGCTCTCTTTTGACGTATGAAGTATATATTTACCAAAAAATTAATACCGTAGCTGATTAAATGATGTCTTTTATACTAATACTATATTATGAAATTTTTGGACAAATTTTTTGGTTCAATTGTTAAATATTTTGTTTTCTGATTTCGACAGATGTGTATAATTTAATCCATCTAATTTTATCCTCAAAAAAATCTTGGAGAAAGAAAGCACTCCACAGTCTTTCGGCTACGCTAATGATTTGAATTGGTTAGACCAAGTTCTTTGAGCCTAAGCTAGAGCACATAACCCAAATTTGTTGTACATTGAACTTTTATTTCCAACTTAATCTTATTCTAGTCTTGTATGTTGGTTAAGATTAAATAGTTCATGTCACCTATGTGCTGATCTTAGTTATGATGAACCAAATTGACCTACACTTCATATATCTGCCCTTGTTAGCCATGCAGCAATAATAGCCTTGTCTAGCTTTAAGCTTATAAGCCCAATTCTATTTTAGTATGTTAATGTTGCTACTGTAACACCCCAAAATATATTTTTGGACTCATGGGCCAGCCTAGAGTGGCCGGGCCCGATTAACCAAAAGCGTGACTGTTGCAAACGATAGAGGAGAAGACTCTGATTGGGAGTCTTCTTCCTCCTCCGACTCCGACGGGCTTCAAGAGTCCTAGAACAACCCAAAGACCGGCCAAAAATTTTGAGATTCAATCCTTTTTAAGGCTCCTTCCTCCTCCTTTGTGTTTCATTGACAAAAACCCGAGATATCGCTGCCGATTACCAAGCTCTTGTTTCGAATTTTCTCCTTCGATTTCTTGCCAGAAACAATGTCGGAACTTTGCTAGACTGAGGTAAGACCCAAGCCACTTCTCCTCTCTTCTTCTTCAGGTCATCTAGCCATATTTTTCTTTGAATTAAGCCAGCAAGTCACTGGGATCCATTTGAAACAGGAGTGCCCTATTTTGACGTCTTTTCCTCCCGTGCTCACTGCCACCGACCGCTGGAAATTCTGGCTACTCCTATGGACCCCTAAGAGCATGTTGCTGCCGGTTGGACTTATATCTAGAATTAGGTAGACTCTTTTTTCGAGTTACAAGTCTATGTCTAGATATTCTTATAGAGATGCATTGCTTGTAAGGACTTGCAAATTCTTTCTGAAGTTAGAAGGTTGTGTGCGGATGTACAGACCAAGTCCAATGGCTTCTGATCCTTTTCATTATCCGCAAGCGCTTGCATGAATCAACGAACATCCTGAATTTCATTGAAAGCAAGTCACTGCAATCTCAGCTTGTTTGCTCCACATGTAATAAATGGTTATAGGATGACATGAAAACTATGATTGACTTACTCCCATGGTACATCCACTACAAGAAACTTGGACATTAGCGACGCTTTTTTTTGCTATTAGCGATGCTTAAAAGCGTCGGTAGAAACCATCCCGACGCTTTCCAAAACGTCGGTAAAGCGTCGCCTATGCTACAGTGGAAAAAATATTTCCCGACGCTTTTAAAAGCGTTGCTAATTCCAATTTAGCGTCGCTCTTTTCCGACGCTTTTAAGCGTCGTTATTTAACAACGCTAAAAAGCGTCGTTAAAAGTGTCGTCAATTACATATTAACTTCGACGACGCTTTTAAGTGTTGTCATTAGCAAAAGCGTCGGCAAATGTTGACGGAAAAAATTTTTTGCCGACGCTTGGAATAAGCGTCGGCAAATAAGAGTCGGTAATGTTCTTTTTTTGTGTAGTGATCCCCGACGAGTATCCAGTCACCATCTTTATCTTCATAGGTCGGAACATACTCGGAACCATTTAGAAGATCCATCAGCTTGCTCTCGTTCATGAAATCCCTACCTTTTATCCCCTGAGAACTGTAGTTCCCTAAATTTTAACATGGAAGTAAATATTTTGACAAAGGAAGAAGATAAGTAAGGGAGAAGGCAAGCATTATTATGTAAAAAAGATAATCAAATCCATTTACTATAATACCACGATAACTAATCTGCTGTAGCCAGAATTAATGTTATATTTTACAGAAGCATTTAGAATGGTTAAGTGACACAATCGGGCAACCAATCTTTGATCAAATAAAACTAATTAAAACCGGAAAACAATCATGATTACCTATATTGATGACTAATTAAAAGTCGAGCTTTGCTACTCCTAGGGACCCCTGAGAGCATGTTGCTGCCGGTTAGGGAGTTAGCTATGGTTCATGCTGAGTTTGATCGGTTCTTTGATGATATTTTTCTCCTTCTTTCCTTCTTCATGCCGGCCAACCACAATCGCTGGTGGTGCCACGGCTAAAGGTTGCCATCGTTGGAGCTCGACCACTTTGGGCAGCCTCCCCCAGATACGAGAAGAAGATGAGGTGAGATTGGCCTCTCCCATGTTTGGGGAAAAAAAGAGTCATCTCTCTCCTCTCTCCTTCTCTCTCCTCTCTTAGTTTCTCTCTCTTGTTTCTCTCTCTTTGCATGGTTCTATGGACCCAGTAGGAGGTTTTTAGTGTTCTCATTGTAGACTAGAGTTGACCCCAATAGAGAGTTTTAGACTAGTGCCGCTATGACCACCCGTCGCGCTAGTTTTACTCCTCCCATTGCCATGTACCATTTATCTCTGTCATCATAAATCCCTATTGTGTTGTTTGTATCGTGGGCCGATTCTTGTTTCATGAGTTGACTGGCTTGAATGGCTAGAGTAGACCGATCCGGATCGTCGAATACTGCTACCTAGTCGATTATGTCCGTTCTGCACCCGATAATTGTAAGCTACTATTGGATCCATAATTGATAAATTTTGATCTATTTTCTTGATTTGATATATGTTTCTTGATCAGATGGATTGAGTTACGCTGTACTGATTGATTCGAATAATTGGGCTTCATCATCTAGTTGGCTTCATATATCTTTCTATATAAATCTATTTTTATAATCAGCCCTAGTTCTTCTGTATGGGGCTACAGTCATCCGAACAAAAAGAAGCCCAATGAGATCCTATATTCTAGTTTCTCTCTCTTCATGTTGGCAATATCTCTCTCTCGCTTAATCCTTGGAAATCATTAGTTGTGAGAGTTGCTGGATAGTCCTGGGTTGCTATATGATGTGAACTCTTAAGTGATCAGTAAAGGGTTTTGAGTTGTCGGATACCTCGGATAATTTTTGATGTTAATTTGGTTCTGTAGGAAAACAATACTTTGGACAAGAGGACGTTGAGCAGGTGATTAGTACCAAAAAGATGATTTTCATATCTAAAACATGCATTGTCGTATGCATTGTTCTACAAGAATGATGAATAGATTCTCAGTATTGGGTTACAATTTTAGTATCAAATTGTCTAAAGTTTCTTAGTATGGCAAGAGGCAACCTACTATTGCACTATTTAGCACGGAGGTGAAGTGTAATGAAGCAACACTAGCAGCACAAGAGTGCATTTGGTTAAATAGGTTAATAGAAGATATTTTTCATCCAATTGACAAGCCATTAGAGAGTGGTCATGACAACCTTAACACTATCCAGTTGGCTTCTAATCCTACATTCAATCCTCTGTTGAAGTATATAGAAGTTTACCATCATGCTATTAGAATGAAGGTGTTGAGGAAAAAGTTCAACTTGTCGAGATGGACATCGATGATAGAGTCACTGATATCTTCACTGAAGCTTTAACTAAGGCAAAATTTGAAATGTTCCAACCATGTTAGGCTTTCAGCTAAAGTTTCTTAGGATAGCAAGAAGCAACCTACCATTGCACTATTGAGCATGGAGGTGGAGTATAATGAAGCAACACTAGCAGCACGAGAGTGCATTTAGTTAAATAGGATTATAGAAGATATTTTCATCCAATTGACAAACCAGGAGAGATTGATCGTGACAACCTTTATACTAGCCAGTTGGCTTCTTATCCTATATATTTGATGCTCAGACGAAGTATATAGAAGTTTACCATCATTTTATTAGAATGAAGGTGTTGGAGGAAAATGTTCAACCTGTCAAGATGGTCATTGATGACAGACTCACTGATATCTTCACCAAAGCTTTAACCAAAGTAACATTTGAAAAGTTTCAACTATGTTAAGCTTGATTTCCCAAGTTAGCGGAAAGGGGGGGTGTTGAATTAATTATGTCAACTTGGTAATATGTCTTGTGGAGTTTATTTATTATCACTATGGTGTCTTTTAGAGTTTGTAAGTTTGTATATTATGGTTGATATCTTTTAGAGTTTTTATGTCTCTTGCAAACTTATGCGTTGTATTAAGTGTTAATGAATGTGTAGATTTGTATCTTGCCTATATAAAGGATTTTAATCTTTCATTTGGCGCATGAACAGTTGTTATTTAAGTGTCTCTTGTGCCCCACTTAATAGCTGTTGTTTGGTTTCTTATTGTTCACATTCTCTTTAACTTTGTCCAATTTTTTGGTTTTGGGCATGTAATGTGCTACAGTATTGGGAATGGCGACTTAGAATTAGATACAAGTAGTCTGGAGCTTATTTTAAGAACTAATGCCATAGAGTGTCGAAGCATTTTATATGACTAACCAACAACCCACAAAACTGGAATAGGACTAGACACTTAATTTTCCTATTTTTCCATGGAATAAGAGAGAAAAGCAAAATAAAATAAAAGGACCGGAATAAAGGAGGGCTTTATGACAATAATATATTATGCCAACATTCTCTTGGAATAGTTATTCCTGGAACAAACAGGTTTGGCTAGAATAGTTCTTCTGAGGGCACAAACTAGTTTAGTTAGTAAAACTGTTGGGCATTGCTGAAACCATCAAGTTAATAGTGTCCATCTGAATGGAAATTTAATTCTTACATATCAACTACGAATTGAAAGACCTAGAAAGACATGTATTTGTTCTCCTATGCTTCGCATGATAGACTTAATTTGCCTATATGATCACATGTATGCATGTTGAAAGATCCAAAGGAGCCAGGCACCATCAATGTAATAATGATACGCACTGCAAAGATACGTACACTATTTTCCAAAAATCCCTAGTCTTTATGGAGTGATGATGTTCCCATCCATCAGTGATAAATTAAAGGTCAAATTCTAGCTAGTGAATTTTGAATTCTCTATACGCATCGATCACTATAAAGTATAAACAAGAACGTTACATCCTCAATTTTAAACCCATCATAGACCATCTTCTCAATAATTAGACAGTTAGATAAAGGAATAAATAAATGGATTCCCCATTTCCGTGCACATGGCTTGCTCCCTCTACTTGGTTTCCTGGAAATTAACATCTTTCTAATGACCAATAAAATAACAAAGAACACAGGATTAAGTACAAAGAAACACTTAATAAAGTTCCATAATAATTCAAGGAAAAGGGAATAAAATCTTACGGCAGATACAGCAGCAACATGGGGCGAAACATCACACGAACCACTAATAAACAAGCTAGACATCGCACATAACCAGTGTTATTTCTTCCAGTCCATGAACAAAAAAAAATTATCACACCTCCTTTAAACAAACATTTATATATAAGAACACGATAAAGACCCGCCAAGATGCTCATGGCAGTTTGATACTGAAAGGGCAAGCCATGCACGCATTCATGTGATTTCTTCAGCTTTGGTTCTTGCATTTCTCCATGACTTTTGGCGCTGAAATTAAGAAACAATAATAAAATATCAATTCATCTATTTCAAATGAAGGAGAGTCCATGTGAAGAGTTAGAAATTAATATTATTAGAACCACTTATATCTAGAATTAGGTAGACTCTTTTTTCGAGTTACAAGTCTACGTCTAGATATTCTTATAGAGATGCATTGCTTGTAAGGACTTGCAAATTCTTTCTGAAGTTAGAAGGTTGTGTGCGGATGTACAAACCAAGTCCAATGGCTTCTGATCCTTTCATTATCCGCAAGCGCTTGCATGAATCAACGAACATCCTGAATTTCATTGAAAGCAAGTCACTGCAATCTCAGCTTGTTTGCTCCACATGTAATAAATGGTTATAGGATGACATGAAAACTATGATTGACTTACTCCCATGGTACATCCCCGACGAGCATCCAGTCACCATCTTTATCTTCATAGGTAGGAACATACTCGGAACCATTTAGAAGATCCATCAGCTTGCTCTCGTTCATGAAATCCCTACCTTTTATCCCTTGAGAACTGCAGTTCCCTAAATTTTAACATGGGAAGTAAATATTTTGACAAAGAAAGAAGATAAGTCAGGGAGGAGGCAAGCATTAGTATGTAAAAAAGATAACTAAATCCATTTACTATAATACCACGATAACTAATCTCTGCTGTAGCCAGAATGTTATATTTTACAGAAGCATTTAGAATGGTTAAGTGACACAATCGGGCAACCAACTTTGATCAAATAAAACTAATTAAAAAGATGAATCGAAACTTAAAACCGGAAAACAATCATGATTACCTCGATCTTCTTCCCTATGGGTATCACTCTTCCAACATACTACAAAGTTTCGTTAGATTTCACGACGTATGTAAGGTGATTTTGTCACCACTGAAGTGTAGCAAATCTGATTCTTCTTTTTTAGTTCAATCTGTTCCTTTACTAGCAAACGCTTCTATAATTTGGGACTTTTTTTAAATCCACACAACGTAAGTGGAATCCTACCTAAATATTTATGCAGACAGTAGACATCCTACTACCTAACTGTATATATTCTATGCTATGGTACTAATTAAAACTATTCTTTAGTCATGTCAAATAAAGGGCTATCTAAAAATATAGCTGCCTAAGATACATTAAATATATGATTATGGTTGTATGTGGATACTAAAAATTAGTACCTTATCCATTAAAGCCTCACTTTTTCGAGCTGTAAGACCCCCCATGCATGCATAAAAATATGCATGCTTAGATTGGGCTGGCATGGTTTTAATATATTGTGTTGTGGGGTATAAAACTAGTCATCACCAAAGTGGGAACAGCTACCATGTGGGGTGCAGAGATCTGACAGTCACATGGATAATGGTGTCACATTTTCTCTTTTGATATGGATCAGATGTACAATATCATTTCATCTAAAGCACTACATGGTGTATGATCTGATATATTCTGATTCAGATATCCAAGGGTGGATGGTGCTTACCAATGGTGAAGGAGCTGAACATTTTCTCAAGTGCAACAGAGAGTTCCTGATAGCTACTGTACATCTTCAAGTCGATCTTACGGAGGTAAGGCGCTCCGTCCATGCTAACCTTCACAAAGGTGGCACTGGTGGCAGACTTCTCATCCTCATCTTTCTTGCCCTTGTCAGATTGAATGGACATGATGTTCTTCCTGAAAGATCGAACGGGTGGCCAACCCACCACCTGTGCCCTATAACAATATTAAAGAGAGAAAAGAGAATGTTATTGTGAGTATTACTTTGAATTTGATTTAGCCAAAGGACTGGAAAGATGCATATATGGCTTGCTCAGTGAAATCTTGGGAGTAAAAGGTGTTGTTGTGATTAGAATGAAGAAAAGGTTTCACTTTATCAACTTTTAAATGTACTTCCATATGCGTTACGCGTTCTCTACTTTGTTCACACTGTATATTTTGTTACTCCAAGCGAGAAGAAATTTGATATATACTTGTATATACAGCTTGTAGGTATTATTTAAAAGTTTAACTGCGAGGGAATTGTCCCTTTTTTTTTTTTGAGAAATATAAAAGAAAATCATAAGCTAATGCAGAATATGTCTCAAAAAAGAAGATCGTTTTGTTTGTTCTAATTTGATGATCCGAAGTGCATGCTTGCCAAAAAAACATTGTGCCAAAATGTAGAAAAGGATCGTGAGGCTCAAAAGAACCTTTTTTTTTGCAAAAGATGGTGTTATGTTAAATACACCCAATATTTTGTATGAGGTAAAAGATGGTGTTTTCAATGCTTTAGGTCTTAAAAGAAGGTCTTTTCCCGACATGAGAGAGATCAAAGGAAAGCTGTGTGTTCTTTATACATATTGTTTTAGCTATGACAAAATCTCTGCAAAAACAGAATTACTCAAATTAGGCTCCATTCATCTTCTGCGTCTCATGAGAATTTAACATAACATGCCATTCTCTCTCAAAATCAACTGTATAATTAAGGGGATAAGTACATCATTACGGCTAGAGCATAATATTTCATCCAAGAAAGATATGTTTCAAGAGACTTAGAACGTACTTGGGAGCCGGGGGCTTCTCGGGGTCACTGCTGCAAGCAAGGAGGTTCTTCTGGCTCGCCGACCTTTTCATCTTCTCCGCCTCCGGTTTGGCGTCCTTCGAGTCAACCGTTCGGAGTTTGAGCTTCAAGTCGATCGTTTTCGAGAACCCTCTCTTCTTCGTGGCCTCTGCATCTCCAGGCAGCCCCAACCGGAGCTCGGTCTCTTCGAACCCCAAGCTATACTGATGCCTCTTCTCCACCACAGTACTCTCCATTCCCAGGCTTAAACGACCTACCTAGCTAACCTCAGAAACCCTAGTGTCCAACTCCAGCTCTCTCTCTCTCTCTCTCTCTCTCTCTCTCTCTCTCTCTCAACCTTAGTTTCCACAGCTCTTTCTTGCTTCAAATATCAGTGAGATAAAATGAGATCGGAGAAATCCCAAGAGAGAGGGAGCTGCTTCTCTGGTTTGCAGGGTGCATATAAAGATGATAGGTTGAGCCGGCCGGACAACCGGATGCCGACATGTGTAGCAGGAACAGCTGGATCGCCCCGCGAGTTTGCCGGGGGGTGGGGAGGTGACGCAGGTTGGCGTCACCTTTCGAATGATTGCGGCGGGTGGAGTGGACAGGCGGGCCAACCTGGCGCCGCGAACGCCGACTAATCGCCACCCACCGGCTTTCGATCGCCGGCTTTAGAAGTTGCTTTTCGGACTTATTAGACCATCAGTGTGGTGGTTTTGGCACGTGGGGAAACGGAAATGGAGAGATCCGGTGAAAAGAATTGACATTGAGAGAAGCATTGGCCAGATTAAAAAGGAGGGTTATAATCTAGTTTTCTTTCTAACTAAATGATAGATAAAGTGCAACTTTCTACTGATGACTGCAAATTGCTTTCGCTCTTGGGGCAATTTTGTATGTAGCATTGCCTCGTCAACCATTTATGTTTGCTTGAACTTGGAATGAACATGTTTTGATTGTAGAAATAATTTGATAAGAAAGTATTGAAAGCTAATTTCTTCATTTATTCATCAGATTTTATTAATCAAGTTGATCAAAATTTCTCTCCATGAACTTTATAGATTATACACGAAGTCCTCACGATATTTTTTTAGGTTTTTTGCATGGATACCCTTCTAAATATCGGATTTTGCGTAAATACCCTTCCAAAATTGATATTTGCATGTATACCCTCGTCAAATACTTGTTTTATTATTCTACCCTTTTTTATTCTTATTTTTGCATATGTACCCATGCCATCTAACGCCGTTAAAAAATTAACGGTTTAAAATTAAAATGACTAAAATACCCTTAATGGGTAGGCATGCAAATAGAAATTTTTATAAGGGTATACAAGCAAATAGTAACTTTACAAGGATATTCATATAATTTTCTATATTTAGAAGGGTATATACGCAAAAAAAAAATCTTAGTAGTTGAAAAGAATTTAGATACATTAATTAATGTGATAGCCTTTATAATCCTGTATTTATTAGGAAATGCATTTGGTTCTATGACGAGAGGCATGTTTCTTTATCATGAATATAACAAAAATATATAATAGGATTTATGCTCAAATAAAATATATGGTATGCGGCTAGAAACCAAAAAATAGAGCTTTAATATAGATTCACAGCGAAAAATAGAAATGAAATAAAATCAGCTACAACAATTATTATTGTTCTTCTAACACTTGTAATGATTTTTTTTTCAGATTAATAAAAGAAAAATAGTATAAATCAACGAAAGGAAGAGAGGGTAAGATGCTATTAAAATATTTTTTTATGATTAACAGATAGGAGAGATCTAAAAGATTTGAAAGCTAGATCGCGTTGACGACTAACTTTTGGAAAGGATTAGTTTTAGTAGTTAGAAGAATTTTTGTTTATCGTCGATTGGATTACAGAACAAGGAGGAAGAGGAAGGAGATTGCGAGCGAACTGCATCGCGATCACGCCATCGCGAACGCCCGCGATCAGGATCCCGATACGCGGGGGGCAGGGGGGAAGCCCGCGGAGGGTAGGGAAGCCTGCGGGGGGGTGTGGGGAAGCCGGGCGCCCGGGGGGAGGGGGGGCATGGGGGCATGGGGGGAAGCTCGCAGCGGGTGGGGAAGCCGGGCGCCGTGAGGGGGAAGCCCACGGGGGGTGGGGAAGCCGGGCGCCGGGGGGGGGGGGGGAGCCCGCAGGGGGTGGGGAAGACGCGTCGGGCGGGGGGGGGGGGGGGGGGTGTGGAGTGAGAATTATAATGTCATTTTAAATTTTAATTTTATTTTTAATTAATATAAATATGATTTTTCTTAACATCGTTAGAACAACCGTTATATTAGGGGTATTCGTACAATAACAGTGTTTTACAAGGGTATATATGCAAATATCAATTTCGGAAGGGTATTCACGTAAAATCTGATATTTAGAAGGGTATCCATGCAAAAAATATTATTTTTTTCCTCACAAGAAAATTTTATTGTTTACAAATATAAGATGTGATATACTCGTAATAATGAGCATAACTACTATTATCTTTTATATTTCTTTTCTTCTTTTTTTCTTAGAATTTCAATGTAAATCATAGTATTGCATGCTACCCCATGTACTGCTAGCACTTTGTTAGTCATCTTTGGGTTTGCATGAATTAAACTTATACGAATTTCTACAATGTTTTTCTTAAAGTAACTATTTGAATTTCTTAGTAGCTAATTATGAACTTTTGACAATACTTTACTTTTTTTTCAAATTTTATTTTTTCATTTTTTTTGTTTTTTTATAAATCCCAACAGGTGATAGATAGGTGCACTAGAGGGCGCTATCAAGTGTTCAGAGAGGAATATGGCTATGTGGGCTGCCAATGGCAAGGGAGGACTCTCAGCATGGGGCCGAGGTGTGGACAGGGGTGGGGGAACACGTCAACCATGGAAGGTATGTGCGGTGGGATCCCAAATCTAGACCAACGTTCCTATGTGAGGGGTGTTTGGGGCATGTCACTGGGGCCTCAAATCCCAGCCCATGTCCTTGTGCACCGGACCAGTCCTCATCTCTCCTTTTCTGACCGACTAAAAGTTGTCGAACCCATTACTATCTTTGCCCTATCATGTGGTTGCTAAAAACATACTATGGCCACTACGCACATCTGCTGCATTTAAGTACAAGGGTTGTATCTTTAGCATGAAAGTAATTTGTGCAATAGTCACTTTGAAATTTGTGCATATGGATGAATGAAAGAGTTTAGAGTGTTTTGAGATCTATACAAGATGTGTTCTAATAGTCAACGTTGCGAAAGAGTTTAAGATACAACCCGAACCCTATATTTAATTCTCCTTTCCTACCTCTCTCATAGAAAAAGCTGCAGTAGTAATTCACATCTAAATCCATCCCAAATATACTAGTCTATAAGATTAGTTTTGGTTACAGAGTAAGTTAATGGAGAGGAAATGGATTGACTTGATCCTAACCTAAGTTTAGGAAAGGATAGCTTAGTTAGATCAAATGAAAAAAAGCCTATACAACCCTTGTAACTTGTAAGAGTATTAAAAGCTTATATACATTGCTAATCTATTTTGGATTGAAAAACAATATTATGTAATATTTAAAGCAACTTTGCAAGTTTCACGAGATCATTTTTTATTCATTGTAACTCTTTTCCCTTTTTCATTATTATAACTAATATTGGTGGTCCTAAGAACCAATTTCAAAATAAAAAAATAAAAAAAATCTTGTTACAAGCTAAAATAGGCAAATAACATTTGCTACCTCCATTAATTTGCTAATAGTGAGGAGGGCAACTCCTCAATGTTTATGGAAGCTATCTAGTTTAGTTCATCTAAATTCAAAGTGGCAAAACATATAAACTATTTAGTTGTTCAAAGAGAAGGAAGGAGGGCAGCCGCGGGGGGAGAGGAGGGGAGGGATTAAGAGAGGGATGTTATATCAACATCTTACTAGGAAGTTCTAGAAGTCAAACAAGTAAATTAGTAGTACCATGAATGATAAAGTGATGGTTATTACCTTGAGAAGAATGCCGCATCAGGAAATAATAATTCTAAGATTTTCAATATAGGATGTTACATTGAAGGCCAAACAAACTACTTGTGTTTAAAGTAACATGTGAATTCAGTGCTCCAAAATACTTTCGCATGATATTATGATAAAGATACAAACAAGCAAGAGCCTTTCCAACAAGATGAAAGGTCTACACTAATTAAATGTGGCTCCAATTGGCTTTTGCTCTAAAATGGTGAAACAAATAACAAAGAGGTGTTTTTAAGTTGTTTAGAGGAAGGAGAAGAATTCTATAGAAACATATTTAGTAATTAAGGAAGCATTTGAGGGAAAATAAATGATTTTGCTCTCCATGGGCTATTGAGTGATGAGGATGATGAACTAGTAAAAATAGATTCTAGAGTAAAATCATATAATGTAACAAAAAAGTCAAAAATAATTGGTCGATCCTATGACGAGTCTAATCCTCTCTTTCTACCTTTATCATCATTCGGTAATTCACAAAATCTAACCCTGATCACTTTTTTTATAGTTAGGTGAAATCTAGAACTCTTGATCTCTGAGGGGTGTGCAACATTGAGGTCAAATCCCACGTCCAAGGTATTTGCAAATTTTCCTCCTTACTATGTATTACTTGTCTTGTAGCATTAGATCTTGAAATAAATATTTAGATCTAGGGATGAATGAGATCCCTAGATGATAGGCTAAGCTTAATGGAGTACACCTGGACCTAGATCTGGGCCCTACCCTCGAAAGGCCGACTCACCAGTTCATAGATTGAGGGTCACCACCTCTGTTTTGGAACAACCTAAGTCTTGAAAAGGGTCTCGCGTCTTAATAGGACCTTTCATATATGATTAATAATGAGAAAATGACCACATGATATTTTAGGGAAGCCTAATAATTTGCTTTAGTTGTTTTAGTTCATGCACAGTCTTTCCATCGAGTGAAATATCTAGGCTACAGTGATCAAAATTTGCAAGCACTTGTATCTCATTTTTTATTGTTCATGCTTTATGTTCTATATAGAAATTAAAAAAATAATAATTCCAAGTTTTATACATAATTTTTGGGAAAATAGTTTAAAGATTTGAATTGAAAATTATAAAAATAATTTATGCATATTTACATTTGTATTCGAAACAAATATTGTGAATGCTCTTCATAAAAATTATGGACCAAGCATAAAATATTTTACTAGTGTCTATACTAAATTATGTAGCATCAAAATACATGTTGATTTGACTAGATATAATTATATTGTATGAAACTATTCGTGTGGCTCAGAGCTAGCTTCTTTCTAGGTCTAGCTAGTCAAGACTGTTGCTGACATATACTAATTGGGGGCATATTTCGTGATTAGGAGCTAGTCTCCTTTAGATCTTATCATAGGGCTGATTGCCATAGTTGCACAGCCCAATAGAGAGCGAATTGTTCAAATACCTTAAATTGGAAATTCACTAATAAAATAATTTCTTGATTAAATGCATTGAATATTTTGAAAATTATGTTAGTGAATATGAAAAATTTACTAAAATTTGGTAAAATTGTTTCTATTTATAATTGAAAATTCTATATTTTAAGAATTTGCATTTCTTGTACTTAATATGCTTGATCTAACTAGAGGTAAAGGTAATTTATTGGCCATAGTTCACTCATCTCTTTTCTGTATTTTTCAGATGCTGAGAAGTAAATTGGATAGGGAATACAGGTTGAATGGAAAGGAATTTAGAACTTTGTTCACTTTATGTTGGTCATATTAAGTGTATGATTTGATAAGATATATATATGGATTTTTTAAATTTATTTCATAAGACTTCCATGATATTTATCTTGAATTGTTATGCTAGAAGTGCTGTTGATATATTAGTAATACTGCTTGACTTATTGATATGCTATAGATGAATAGGGTAGCTAGGCTTTGCATGCCTTGTAGGGATTAAAATCTATGGATGTGCGGACATCTACCACATACTCGGCTCGTGCCTTCGGGTTGGGGTGTGACAAATGATAGTCTCATTTAACATAGGTTGTAAGGATATTAGGTTTTAGTAAATAAATTTCCATCTTACCATATGTTCCAAGAAAACTAGGAAATAGTGAGCTCAAATAAATAGAAAATATTGAAACCCTTGTTGGAAACAATGAGCTCAAAAAAGTTGCTGCTTGCAGCACTGTTATGGTTCCAGAATTTTTTTTAAAAAAAATTCTTTTGTTGTTGAAAAAATTATCCAGCCAGTCTCAACCAAATAAATTACATGTGAATTTGCTAGTGAGTGATATTTCATGTCATTCCCTAGCTGCCGGTAAGCAGATTGGGATCCGAGATCAACCAAGCCATGAGCCTAATTCGGCCCTATTTTTGGGCTCAACCTGACCGGCCAACTGCCATTGTCGGCCGCCCTCTACTGGCTACCACTACTGCCTACTACTACATCGTTGGACCATGACCAAGGCAGCCACCAACCCACCTCCCTTCCCTCATATTTTCCAAGAAAGAAAGAAAGAAAGAAAGAAAGAAAGAAGAGAAGAATAAAGAGAAGAAAGGAGGAAAAGAGAGAGAGAGCCCATCCCTCTCTTTCTCTATCTAGGAGACCTATGGATCCCTGTACAGGGTCCTGTCGACTTGAGCTATGAACTCGAGCTGGTCCCTGCAAAGGGCCCTGCCCTGGTGCCCGGACTGCCTAATGGACCGATCACCCCAACCCTTTTAAGTTCCTTTGAAGCCCACTATTGATAAACCCTATTGAATGGCCTTGATCCTAATCAAGTCTGTACCCCATAATTCATTGACCGAGTTTCTAAAATCTGACCCATTTGATGCCGACGTACTTTGTTACCCAACCAATCGTCTTCTTTTCTTATTATTTTAATAAAATTAAAATAATCAAACAAAAATTAATTTTGCTTTTAATGTTTTTAATTGGGGTTATCTGAAGTTTGACGGTCTAAGAAGAAAGAAGTAAGTAGATCTTTTACTGCTAATTTATTTTTTAAATTATTATATTTTTTCTGTATAAGATTTGCTTTTGAAAATATCATATTTTTCTTAAAATTATCGATCAACATATGTATTATAAAAATTATGCTTTATTATGAAAACTAGTTTCATGAATATTTTACTTAAAAATTTTTTATGAAATATGAATTTAATCATGTCATTTAGTATTTTTCATCTATATATATATATGTATGTTTTAAGAAAAAGATATGAGTATTTGAAAGGCTCTGAAATAGTTATATATGATCCCAAGAATTAGAAAAATCGAGATCCGAAGTTAGCATTCATACTAACACAGGCCCCGCCAGTGGGTATAAAGTTTATATATGAAACAAGAATCTTTATCGATTACGAACATGGGCCCTATCATGGATATAAAGTGACCACAGCACGAATATCTATGAGTAATATTTTGAATTATGATATGGCTAAATAGCAAAAGGATGATATATAAATTTATTTGCAAAATGAAATTGGAATCATGTTCATGAAATATAGATGATTTATACATGCATGATTGTCTTTATGACTTGTTTTAATATATTTTTCTATTAAATGCTTTATTTTGTAATATCTGTTATTTTTCTTCAAGGATGCATTGATATGGAAAAACTTATATGCTTGATCTATAAAGTAGAGTAAGATTTACTTACTGAGCTATGCCGCTCACATATCTTTATTTTTATTTTTCTCCCTCCAAATGAATAGGGTCGATGGGAACGAAGGATGGTCTAGATTTGAAGTTCGATCTAGCATGCTTGATGATTTTGTAAAAAAAATTTAGTATTTTAAAATAACTATGAATTTATAGTTAATGATTTTTTGAATATTGAGGATTATGGGTTTGGTATTTATGTTTGAATTTGGTATTTATGTTTGGATTTAGACACTCTTATTGGTTGCATTTATTGGGTAATAAAATTTGAATTTTATTTATTATATTTTGTTTGAGATGAATTTGGAAGTTAAATGAAATGTTTGGCTACATATTATCATAGGTTGTACCCCTTGGTAGGATTGTCGTATTGTGTCTCGAATTTAGGGCATGACAGTATGTTTTTATGTATCTTATAATTTGGAACAATGAACATGCTTTTGAGGAAAAGAGTTTTGATTCAAAATGGATTTAAACTCGCAATCAGACTATATTTCGATACTTTGCTAATGAAAGTCGTACGTTGGCACTTTGATACCCTGACAGTTCGGGTTTTACGTTGATATTTCGATACCCTGCTAATGGAATTTATGCATTGATAATTCATTACCATGCTAGTGGAAGTTCTACTTTGGCATTTCGATACCCTACTAGTAAAGGTTGTATATTGACACTTTGATACTCTATCATTTGGAATTATGTGGTGGCTCTTGGATATGGTCACTGTTTTTGGTTGTCAAGAGGAACTTGATAATTTGAAAGAAATTGATTTATGAGCAAAAATTTGAATTTTGAAATAATTGGATAGTGTTTAGATTTTGTTTTGAATTGATATACTTTGCATGCTATTTTTAGCATATTATTATTATTACTTGATTTAACTAGCTAAATTGTTCATTACTTACGGGGCCGTTTAGCTCATTATTTTATATTTTACTGTTTTCATAAATTTTGAGAACTAGCTTGACTCGAAGATTTATTTTAGGAGCAACTAGAGACAAAATTTTGGCATTATTTACATTACATCTTATTAAAGTTGATGTAGGACTTTAATATTATTTAGTTCTATGAGATATTAAATTTTGAATTAGTTATTTATAATAAAGTTTGAACATTATTATTTAAATTTATTCTGCAACTTGTATATGATATCATGTTAAGTTGTCTTGCATACTTGTGGGGAGGGTTTTCTATAAGTATGCAGTGGTTGTTGCGACCTCATTGAAACGAAGGATATTTAAAGTAAAAGACATCGTTGAAAAGAAAAATTATCAAGGATTCTACTGCAAAACAACAGGACTCCTCCTCCATTCTCCATTTGCAAACGTGTTCCTAGTTGATGTGAGATCAATTGATATTACCTATAATTAAACTTGACAGGCACACAAGGTCTGGAGCTACAGGCAAAAATACTAGTGTTCTAATTCATTCTAATGTCTCAAAATCATGGCATACATCACATCATCCCATGAGACACCCTTTTCCATGGATTGGTATGTACACGTGCATGAGCCTGTGGATTTCGGGACAAGTCCATGTGCATGTGTGCCTCGATCAATGCACGTATACTGATATCGACAAACACATGCGGATGCTTAATTAAGAGCACAGGAAAATGTTTTAGGTCCTTGTTAGATATGTCTCTTTCTTGATTTTAAGCAATGTTTGTGGAATGTCTGTTCTAATCTATGCTATTCTGAGTTTTGAACTGTTTGTTACAAACTGATCTGGTGCTTTAAAAGACTGCAAATGATTTACCATCCATCCCACTCATATAGGTACGTTATCGGATGAATCGGATCAGGAAATGGATCGAACCATGCTAAATGGTCGCCTCGGAATACTTGACTAGCTGTCCCTCTCGGGCTTACCGCCCATTTAGACCTGTTCATTCAACCGAGCAAACTAGGAAGATGTCAAACTAAATTCCTTGTCTGAAATGGCGACGTTAGTGAGCTGGTTACCGATTTTGTCCGCCTGGCGAGGCCTCTTGCATTTCGGCAATTGTAGCCCATTTTTTACGGCATCATCAAAAATCTTTTTCCTGAGGATATTCTTTAATTACCACCTAAAAGAAAATTATGTGTCTACCAAAAAGCAGGAATGTGACGGCTTTTATAGTGTTGAGAATGCAAATTGAACCAGATTGTCCAATTCAATGGCTTCCTATGTCATAGGCCAGGTTAAAAGGTAGTCCATTAAGGACTAAGGTGTGACCCATGTAAAGGAGGGAACTGGGGATCCTTTCATACTTTGACAAATCAACGAATATCTCCTCCAATTGGTATTAGATATAAGTGAGAAGTTGTGGCCGTTACTGAGAAAGAGTGGCCTAAAGCAATTCCAGTCATGGCATAATTGTCACACCCGCATATAAAGGCTTTGAACAAATTTTTCCTCAGTGAAGTTGCCATATATTGATGCTAATTTGGTGATGAGATCATCCACTGCTTTCTTGTGAAGTTTATAGAGTTGTAGAAGATATGATATCTGAACTTAAAGTTTATATCCTGTTACAGAAAGTCTGTCACGCCCCCGCCTCCGTGGGAGCCACATAAGAGGGGAAATACGGGGCTCCCCTGCCAGATATTGTCCGGTTCTGGAGCTTCACGCAGGCGTCTTTCACCCTTCCTCGGTTTTGTTTTCAAGCCAAAATGCATCTGCAGGATTAGGAGACACCCGCCTTATATGCCCAGGCTCTGAAATGAGTCCTTCCGATGTGGGACTATTGGGCCTCACACTCTTCCCACCATCGGACAAGAGCCGTCCTTGGCTTTGATACCATTTATAACAATTCTTATAACAACCCAAGACCTCACCCAAAATGGCTAGCCGAAAGGTATTATTTGGGTTCCTAAACACATGCTCGCACGGGTCCTCATATATTGATGTCTTCTTCAAACTAAGGGTTCAAATCTGTTCAAATCTAATCACAAATACTACGATTGGCCCGTGGTCAACCCCAATGGATCCGTGCTGTAGTGTCTCCTAGTCCACATAGGTTATTCGCTGGATAGATCTTGGATACTTATACAGGATCAAGGAATCCAAATAATACCTTTCGGCTAGCCATTTTGGATGAGGTGTTGGGTTGTTATAAATGGTATCAGAACGGACCCGGCCCATAACCTATGTGGACTAGGGAACACTGTAGCACGGATTCATTGGGGTTGACCACGGGCCGATCGTAGTGTTTGTGATTAGATTTGAATGGATTTGAACCCTTAGCCTGATGAAGATGTCAGGGCTTGAATGGGGGGAGTATGAGAGAATCTGTGCGAACGTATGTTTAGTCCTACATCGGTTATTCGCTGGATAGATCCTGGATACTTATACAGGATCAAGAAACCCAAATAATACCTTCTGACTAGTCATTTTGGATGAGGTCCTGAGTTGTTATAAAGTCCCTTCAAACAAAGCAGAAAGAATTAATGAGGAGGTGAGGCCCCGAGCGAAGTTGCATTGTCCATTCAAAAAATGCCGTAAGGGTATTTATTAATATTATTGCTTCATTAATAACTAATGAAAGATCAAATTATCAATAATTGTTAATTATAGTTAAATATATTATAATTTAGTTATCAAATATCTTTCTATATTTGCTCCCCAAAATTTTTGAAAATCTCTATAACTTAATTACCAACCCACCCAAATACTTTACTCATTCTTTTTGTCTTCATACTAGCAGCCTTGCATGTGCATTGCACTTTTGTGGAAAAAAATAAAAATAAAATTTTAGTTTTAAATTTCATTATGTAGAAACTATGGAAGATGTATTATTTAGATAAAAATAATATTCTAGAAAATGGATTTTATGAGAGAGTATCAAAAGGAAATATTACTACATATACGTAGATGGAAGATTCTAAATTTACTAGTTCTATTATCTAGAGTTTAAAATTTAAAAATGAATCAATCTAGAATAGTTTAATTGAATTTTGATCCGAGACATGCATGAATTAAGCAACAAAAATAGAACAGAAAATTAAAATTGAAGTAAATAGGAAATAAAAATAGAGGAGGAATGCTATAGAGTGAGATATATAGGGGTCACTTATTTTGGAACAATAGTACCAATAGAATTTGTAAATAATATTAAACCGACATCCATAGCATTTTTAAAGTAGAAATAAGAGAGGTGATATGCTATCCTATTTATTTTCCAAAAGAGCAAGGTGTTTACTTTTAATATACTAAGGATGAGGAGCTAAGACTATTCACTGGTGAAGTATACATGGTTAAACATGCTAATATTGATAAATTAAGATTATTTAATTTGTATTAATAAATTCAGATTGGCATTTAAAACTTAGATTGGCCTCCAATTGAATGTTCACATGTCCTTTAATATAGCAAGGGCATTTCTCTTAAAAAATGCCTCTAGATGATTTGTAGTTGAACCTGTTGATTTTAAAATAGATTGACTGTAATGGTTATTTTGTCACAGAGAAAGTTAATATAACTGGAAAATTAAAATACGAGACATGAAGCTATTAGTTTTTGGTACAACATCAAGAAATATTTAGTTCAAGATAAAAGATTAATAGATGGTTTTGGTCCAACTACTGTATGTCCAAAATAATTTTGTAAATCCATCACTTTTAACCATTGTAATTTGCATTCTTCGGTGGCTGTAAAAATGTAAAATGACCCCTTAATGTTGGATCAGATATACATGGCGACCCGAGCCAAAAGCTCCTCCTTGTCTTTTAGATCTTAGCCTACATATGTGTTTCCCATAACTATAAGGCCATCTGCAGATCTTTGCCACATCTCAGTTCCATCTAACAGAGATAAATGTCAGTAATTATTTTCTACAAATCAATTTCATTATCCATCATCTTATCTAGCTACCAAACATCCAACAGGACCTCCTATTCCTATTTTTAATATTAAACAGGAACAGAACTTTGGTGGGGAAATCACAAATGCTTCAATTGCACTCTAATTTTATCCAATTAACCATGTCAATATAACTCCCTGCTACCAACATATATATGGTATCTTCACAGATGATATTAGCTAAGTATGTTGATCATGGAGAAGAATTCAAACATTTCAGGTCTCAGATGTCGTTTGTGGACACGTAGATACTAATTATGTGGTCTGTCGGTGGCCATCAAAACAAAGGTTGAAGTACCACATTTAATTGTGATTGACATTATGAGATTGTTGTCTTCATGAAGGGATGAGGATGCCACCAGAGAGAAAGACATCTAACTAGAAACTTAAGACAGCCTTGTGATCTTATTCTTAGCATATATCACACACACACACACACACACACACACACACACACACACACACAGAGAGAGAGAGAGAGAGAGAGAGAGAGTCCATGGAAGGGTGCCTTGCAGCTTGTCACACTCCTAGTGTCCAGGTTAACTATTCAAATGACCTAGAGAAAGGTTTTCATGAGTTGGGTTGTTGTGTAATGGATGTTGAGTGCAAGAAAAAGTCATCACATATTTACGTAGTTCTTGACTTATCAGGAGGCAGCGTTTCTATCTGTCAATGTAATAATATCTTTGATACAAATGCCAGTTTTAGGTCCCGTGATGGGAAGAGCAGAGAAAGAACTTCTTTGCTTCGAACCTAAGCTAATAAAGAACCTAGAAAGAGTGCTAGCACCAAGAAAAAGGGCTTCAACCCGCCTATCGAGACAGGGACTGGACTTGGTACCCGTTGTGCTCGGGCTTCTTTAGAGGAAGGACTTCGCTCTCTTCACTTTCAGCCTTCCCAACAGTCAAAGAAAGATTAGCTTCCCCAGTCTTTTAAGGATGTTACTAAGAAATTTTATTCTTTTTATAAATGTGGTTTTAAATTTTACACAAATAATTAAGAAATTTCAATGAGTTGTTACGTGCCGACTAAACTGTCCTCCTTTGTCCAACTTGCTTTATCTTCTAGGTGCATTTCACAAGTCTTGGAAGCAGAAATTATGAGAATGTTTTCTTAGGCAGAAGAAACTAAGGATGTTTGCAATGGACAACTATTTCTTGTTTTCTTGATGTAAAGTGACAAATTTTGGCATATATCCAACGAGGCAATGATTTGGATAGATCAATACATGCAGGGGTAATTCCAGTTCTCTTGGAATCCTCCTCAGTACGTACCTAAACTATGATAGCTAGTTATCTAATCATGTTGTCCATGATTAGCAAGAGGACCGTGATGGGATGAACTTTGCAAAGTTACCATCCGTGTACCACAGAATACCCATTCAATCATAACTATCTCACCAATTAACAACAGCCATGATTGGACAACAAGCTCTCTCTGGTTTACGTGCGAACTAGAGAAAATGTGAACTCATTGAACTTTGGTGCAAGTATAGTGCATAAAAACTCCATTAATATGAGAACAGATGCGGATATCATCTCTCTCTTCTTTTTCTCTTTTTATCTTTTTTATTAAAATTGATATATATTGTCGGCTCTTCCGAGCTTAAACTTTTGAGATCAATTAAACACTCCACATGGTATGAAAGTATTGGTGGTCTTGAGTTGTATGCTTATTATTTAGTTATCCAAGTTGTTGTCTTCAACCATTTTAGTCATCGTCGTCTCTAGACGTGTCTTTAGCAATTACTAAAGATTTCAAGTATCTGAGTGACCGAGGGTCACGTAGTATAAACACTGAAGCCATGGATCCCATACCATCGTCCCCATAGAACATGACTTCTTCGCACAGGAAAAAGAACATGCAAAACTCTAGATTCTGTTCCCATGCTCTCTCCAGTTGGAAGCAGATTACCCTAAAAATTTCTCATGTGAATCCGATCTATCAAACTAGATGTCCAATTAGAATATAGGCAAACGGCAAAAACGGATCTTTAACTTCGGAAAAAAAAAATTTGTGCTAAAATGGATGATTTGTACAAATTTAGCAAGGATACATTAAAAATGTCAAAAAATAATAAATTTTGAAGCGCCTGTGCAACTCCTTCTCCCCAGCTCATAAGGCACCTTCGGACTGGCTAGCCACGAATGAGGTTATTCAGTCTGTAGCCTCATTAGCGGCTATACCGTTACTAATCAAATATTCCAAACCAAAGGGCGGCACCCTTCTATGCCACTAGTGCTCTATCGAATTCAACCCATTACCATAATTGAATCGCCCTTAAGCATTATACTGGCCTGCAACACGCGTTGAGTACAGCTCAGACCAGGGCCGGCCCGAGCCTTAGGCGACTGAGGCAGTCGCCTAAGGCCCCGGGCCAATGGGAGGCCCCGGGAAGCTGACCAAAAGGAAGCAAAGGCCCCATATAAACGGGATCAGGAGGTGGCTACGAATCTTCCCCCCTCCATCGGTGGAGAGTTTCCTGGCCTGCAGAGGGGCAATTTGGAAGTTGGGGACAGTAGTTTTGTTTTGGGGGGAGGGGGGGGGGAGAGAGAGAGAGAGGAGGGATTTGGTTGGCTTGATAGACGCCTGAAGCCACTCTTACCTTTCATCCCTTCTCTTTTTTGGTTTTGGTCTTGGTTTTCCTTCCCTCACATTACTCCTGATCCAGCTGGGCCATCCGGAAGAAAGATAGGGGGATTGGAGATGGACGTCTTGGAGGGCGGAGATTCTTTTAGTTTTCTCCTCTCGGTTTCTTCTCCCCTCTTGGGTGGTAGAGAGAGAAAAGGAGGGAGGGGTTGAATGGCTGCTGTGCCGTGATGTTGCAGTTGCTGCTTGGGTACTCACTTGAAGGGGAGATGGTGGGATGGGACTTTTATTAATTTGATGGAGTGAATTTCCCATAATGACCCTACTTTCTCTTCTTTATGGACAAATTCTTTTCTTTACCTTGACCATGAAGTGCCATGGGATGACCTTTTCCTATTCGGCTCTTCCTTGACATGGTAAACAGTATTGCCGAGCATTATCTTAGTTATTTAATCAGTTTCATGGCCCTTCATTAGAATAATTACTTTTATGTGCTTCCATTCAAGAATTATATTAAATTGAAAAAGCTTCTTGTCTATCTTTGTTAGATTCATGATTGAAATAGTGTATTTGATAGCTATCTATTTTCATATATTTTTTAAGTATTTATATTTATTAAAAAAATTATTATTAAAAAAAATTATTATTAAAAAAAAGGCCCCATTCATTGGATTCGCCTTAGGCCCCAGAATGTATTGAGCCGCCCCTGTCTGAGTTTGTACCCCACCTATATCTCAATAAAATTTATAATTTCAATAAATTGGGTAGGGCTCTAAAACCCAACTGTATTCTATATTTAAAAAAAATTATTGACCCTTATGTATTTGAATGCATGCTTGAATAAAGAATTTGTTCATACCAAAATTCTGCCCAACTATAGTGGCTTCAAGGGCGCAAGTCAATCCATGGAGATATGCTGATTTGCAAACAAAAAGAAGAAAGAGACTCGTCGGATCTCCAACCAGGCCAACCGATGCTTACGTCAGGCAGGACTTTAGAATAACAGATTAGAGTAGTCTGCTTGGATTGCTCGGCCTGAAGTACTCGACTTGTACTGCTTGGTTTGGATTGCTCGACTAGCAATGCTCGACGGCTCAACCTCAGTATGGTAGCTTGGCCTCAGCGCGGTAGCTTAGCCTTCGGCATGGTAACTCAGCTTTCGGCACCATAGCTCAACATCTAGTGTGGTAGTCCGACTTCGGCTCAGTAGCTCGGCCTTCTGAGCTCGTCCTGATTAACCTGATTGGCCTTTTGGAAGGCCTTCTGGTCAGTGGTTGCGCATCCCACATGAATGGCACTCATGTCTTGGGTGGCATGGAAGGACAACCTCTAGGGACCCGTATCTTGGTCTCCAAGAGCATGTGTCCTCTATAAAGAGGACGGTGCTTAGGGCCAGTCGTGAAAGAGGAGTCGAACGTAGATGTAGCCATTAGAGCTTGAGAGCCTCTCGCCATAAGAACTTTGAGAGCCTATCCTCAAGAGTCTCTCGGCATTTCTCCTGTCCTCCTCTTTAGGATTCCCTGACCCTATTTATATATAAGAAGGAGCGTGGATCTATCACAATTTGTAGAGAAAAATCAAGAAATTGTCGTAACCTCCTTTCTCATCTAGATTCAACTCTGCCGCAATTTGCTTCCTTGTTTGGACCTTGCTAAGATTTTGAACTTTTCCAAATTCAAATCTTTTTAAACTGCTCGCCATGCATCCATCCACAATAAAGAGGTCGGTTTTAGGCCATATCATATGTCGCCCACTCTTGAGCCCAAGCTGTTTTCTCTGACTCAAGCAAAGGAAGTAGTCAAATTGCTCATCAATTGATTTGAGGTACTCGTGGATGCATTGATAGCAAAATTATTATAGAAGATACTCAGATTTGGCAAGAAAGAAATTCAGATATGCCCTCATTTTCCACAGACATCGTCGTTCTGTTGATGCCAAAATCTTGGCAAATTATGGTGGCTTGGATGCTGCTAGTCTATCTATGGAGAGATGTTGATCTACACACAAAAAAAGGAAAAAGACTCGCTAGATTGGCTCCAGTCAGGCTCCCGATGCTTAAGTCAGGCAGAACTTTATAATAATAGTGAGAAATAAAAAGAAAAAAAATATAAGAAAAAAGATTAGAGTAGTCTACTTGAATTGCTCGATCTAGAGTACTCAACCTAGATTACTTAGCTTAGAGAGCTTGGTGGCTCAGCCTCGGCACATTAGCTCGGCCTTCAGCACTGCAGCTCAACCTCAGCACAGTAGCTCGGCCTCGGCTCGGTAGCTCGGCCTTGGCTCGGTAGCTCAGCCTTGGCATGATTCCTTTGCCTTCGGCATGGTAGCTCAGCCTTCGACATGGTAGCTAAGCATCGGGCGTGGTAGCTCGGCCTCAGCTAGGTAACTTGGCCTTCCAAGCTCATCCGAATCAGCTTGATTCTTGTCCACTTTCTAGTATGCGGTTACATGTCCCATGTGCATAACGCTCATGTTTTTGATGCATGGAAGGGCAGCGTCCAGGGAATTGTATCCTAGTCTATAAGGAAGTACATCCTATGCAGAAAGAAGGCGGCGCTTGGGGGCAGTCGCGAAAGAGGAGTCAGACACAGAGGTAGCCATGAGAACATGTGAGCCTCTCTTTCGAAGCTTCCTGCCATGAGAACTTGAGAGCCTCTTCTTGAGTGCTTCTCGCCATTTCTCCTGACCTCCTTTTGGGATCCCTTAGCTTTGTTTATATAGAGGAGAGATCATAGATCCAATAGAGGCAAAATTAAGGAATTGTCATAACCTCCTTTCTTATCCAGATTCAAATCTATCGTAATCTCCTTTCTTATTTAGACCCCGCCAAGAATTTTAATATTTTCGAATTTAAATCTTTTTAAAAAGCTTGTCACACATCCATCCATAGGAAGGCTGATTTTAGGCCATATCAAAATTCATAAGCATGTAAAAGATATGTGTCAAAGATATGTTGGTATGTAACAAAAAGCTCACACTGTAATGGTATTTGTTTTTAAGAATTTTTAACTAGATCACCTCCCTCAATTAAAGCAGCGAATGAACCTTTCTACTCAGGAGATGAGCCTCCATAAGCTAGCTAAACTTACCACATGATTAATTCAGAATGGCATGATTAGGTTGGCAATTTTGTTGCATCACAATTTAATAGATTTCAGTGGAAAAAATCAGGATATTAAGACACCGAGCAATTCTGGGCACACTATGATTGATGGTTGTGTATGTGGTCATAGGAAATTGTGTCCTTAATCAAAGCAGCATTATAAGGAGAAGAAAATGTTTGAAATAAAAGAAGTAGAGCTGCTTCCAAGATATATAAAGATAGATGGTACTAGCAATATGCGAGTTGAGAAAATGTATTGGTGTTAAATAAGATCTTGAGCCAATTCTTGTCCCTCTACGACCTAATCAAGAGAACCCTCTATGTTTTGTTGATCTTGTTCTGTGTGAGGACCTCCATAGGCCCTCCAGACAACTTAAAACATAACTACACAAATAACATGCAAATGTTTGTATTTTCTAATCAATTTTAACTAATTAATTATATTCTATCATACCTGGACTTCAAGCTCCCCTTTTTGTTTTTTTTTTTTAAATTAATAAAGTAATGGGACTTTATTCGACAAACCATAGATTACTTTAATGCATTCTAACTCTTGTTAGAATAATCATAGCCACATGAATCCTTTTTAGTACATTTGGTATGTTAACAGAGGATGTTAGCTAAGCATGTTGGCCATGGAGACAAATCCTTTTTAATAGAAGCACGCTCTCGGCTTTGGGCCTCACAAGCGTCTGGTCTCTAGCTGTCCATCTGTGCCAAAGCATCATATTAGATTTTGTCAAAGTCCACACCAATGGATGAGGATGCCCCAATTAGAGAGAGACATAGAAGGGGCTACGGCCCCATCCTTAGCTTGCAAGAGAGAGTATGATTCCATGGAAGGATGGCTCTTGCTCTCCCTCTTGCTGTCCGGTGCATCATTTCATAAGAGCTGGAGGAAACGTTTGCATGCATGTGTTGGTTTCTTTATGTTAGTACTTTTTGCAGTCGCTTTTTGCACCGTCGAGTACTGTATCGCTCTGGATGGCTGCCATATTGTTCATTTCAGAGACGGACAGCTATAACTCATCCGGTTCTTTCCATTCTTTAGTTCGATATAATAACGTGTCCTTGTAAATAATTAATAATCTTTGTTGGGTTGTTATTGAAGATCACTTGTGAGATTTAGATTTACATAGAATAATTGTGAGAGGCAAAATAATTGAATGAATAATTGGACCCAAACATAATGATTTAATCTTTTTGGTTTGTTAGGGTTCTAACATGTATACAATGTTCTTCTAGTATTAGGATTCCTCGTATCCCTAATAATTGGTACAAAAATTAAAACTGAGGCAGCGAAAATGATGAATTGGTATCCTTATTGCCTAAGGAACTCTAGTAGTGTGATAGCTCTCGATATGGATTCATTGGTATCCTTATTGCCTATTAAGAAGGCTCTAAGGAAAAGTGATTGATGTGATCACCTCTAGAAGGCACAAGGTAGCAATACAGGATAGATTTGGAGTCGCTACCAGCTCTTTAGGACATGAAACAAGATAAAAAATGAAAAAAAAGTTCGATAAGGATAGCCAACAAAATTCGAGTCCTGAGTAAGCCCTATGTAGAGGGCCTAAGGCATGCACACGGTGCACCTACTAAGTAAGCTCATGTAGCTGTGGTCTCGAAACAAAAAAACTAGTCCCTTGTGTATACTTTTATCTGTGTACACTGTGCAATTAAAGCTTTCTAAGGGGTTAGATCAAGAGGTATTGAACCCTATCTAGTCATCTAGATACCTTAAAAATGAAAGAAAGTATAGTTGTACTAGCTACTCAAAAAGAATGCAAAAAATTAAGCTAAAAGCAGGTAATAAAGAGAGATACCAAATAATTCATCATCAAAGAATATGAAATTTCACTCAAATTAAATCAAGTACATGTTATTGATAAAGTTCACAAGATCAAAGTAAAGAAAACACAAGAAGAAAGAAAAAGAGAACTTCAATAGTGGGAGATGGACACATTTCAGCTTGCCTCCTCCCCGTTTTCTTTTTGTTTAATTATTATTATTATTATTATTTACGGGTTCTTTATACAACGCGTGTACGAATACACTTAATAAAATCAAAAAATACAAACTTGTGGAGTGCCTGTGGCAGCTCTCCCTCCTCTGACCAGAGGGTGTACCCTCAGTGGTGGCCGCGTAGGCAGCCACCTAGTCGACCGCCCCATTGGCTTCTCTGAATACATGTTTGGCCTGAAAGGCCACCCCATCCCTCATTATCATCCCTATGTCCCAGATCAAGGGGTGGTCTGTGCTCTCGCCCCCCTCCAAATCCACCCGATAACTATAGTTGAATCGCCCTCCAGAATGATCGAACTGGCCTGCAACACCTGCCGCGCAAGTCGAAAACCTGCCCAGGCAACTCGCAACTCTGCCCCCAGAACTAACATGTCAAACAACTAGCAGCTGCCCGCTGCTACCACCCTGAAGTGCGGGCCTCGTATAACAAAGTCCGCATCGCTGCCTCCTCTCCTTTGAAGGAGACCCCTTAGACAGTGTCTCCCAGTTTGTACTTTTTTTGCTCTAAGCTTTCTTAGATATCATATAGGAGTTACGCCTTGGGTTTGAACGATCTAGATCAAAGAGGATTAATGGGGAGGAAGAAAGGAAGGAAAGAGGGATAGCTAAAGCTAAGGAAAACTTAAACTAAAATTGTCACGCCCCTGCCTGCATGGGGCACGTGAGGCGCCTAGTGCCCACGTGAGGGCCACGTGAGAGGGAAAACACGAAGCTCCTCTGCCAGATATTGTCCGATTTCGAGGCTTCACGCAAGCATCTTTCACCCCTCTCCGGTTTTGTGTTCTCCCAAAACGTGTATGCAGGATTTGGAGACACCCGCCTCATATGCCCAAGCTTTGAAACGAGTCTTTCCAATGTGGGACTATTGGGCCTCACACCCTTTCCACCATCGGACAAAAGCCGTCCTCGGCTCTAATACCAAATGTCACGCCCCGCTTGCGCGGGGCACATGAGGCACCCAGTACCCACGTGGGGGCCACATGAGAGGGGAAACATGGAGCTCCACTGTCAAATATTGTCCGGTTTCGGGGCTTCATGCAAGCGTCCTTCATCCCTCTCCGATTTTGTTTTCCTTCCAAAACACGTCTGAAAGTTAATTCTAGGTTCTTCGGTATTAAGCATACTGGATTTTTTTTAAAAAAAAAACCATGGTTGAACCTGATCGGGTTGCTTACATACCCCTTCATAAGGGGGATCAAGCTATACGTAGTTCTTTTTAAGTTTTAAAACGCAACGGAAAAACCGAATCAAACAATTTAATTCATGCATGCTTACAAGATCAAATCTAGAAATCAGCACCTTAAGAACACATAGGATTATGCCGGAATCGTTTAAACAATTATGCTAAAACTTTCATGCATGATTAACTATCAGATCTGAAAGGTAAACACTCTATTCCGATTAATCTCCGAATATCCGTCGAATGGATTCTGGAGATAACTCCATGAGAAGCCCCAAAGAAGGGTAAAACCTCGGAAAATCGGACCTACATCTTGACACCATAATAAATGATTAATGCTAGATTAATACCTTTTATGATGGATGAAAGTTGTGGATCTGATCCTTGACTTCGCAGCCACGCACACGAATGGCCTCTTACGAGAAGTACACGCGAAGTTCCTGAAGAGATCTAATCCAACGAAAGTGTTAGCTTGCGCAGAATTTCTTGAAGCTGAAATTTGATCTTCCCAACGCTATCAACTTTTGATCCGCCTTCTTGAAAGAACTTGGAGGAAAGGTTTAGAGGGATTGAAGAGGACTTAGATCTGATCTAAAGACTCTTATGATCAGGGACCCCTAACACTAATGGCTTGATGGACTTAGAGGAGGAAGAAGTCGGCTAGATTGAATGCAGAATTTTTCCATGCATGAACTAGGGTTCCTCTCTTTTCTTTTTCCTTTTTTCTTTTCTTTTTCTCTCTTTTCCTTGAATTCGACCACCAGCTGATGGAGGTCCTTTTAATGTTGCTATCCCCTCTAACTTCATGCCAACCATCCCATATTTAAGAAGGATTTTGTGGGGTTTTGAATTTTGAATTCAAAATTCAAGTTCATGCGCCATTACATAATGAAGCTTGATCTAATCTAAACCATTCATCATGTTGCCACTTTCCTCTTTCAATTTCGAAATTTTCATGCCCCTGATCAGATTAGAGGGTCACGTGGTGATTTTGTGGTGATTAAATTCGAAATTCAACCTTAATTAGAAGTGAAATAAAGATAAGGATGGCATATACCATGAAGAGAGAGAATTTGATCTTATCCAATTCTTTTTATGAATTTATCTCTCCATGTCACCCCATCTGATGATGAAAGAGGTCCATGATGTTGCCAAGTGTCCCATGGCACCATTAAATAAATTAAATTAATTTTTAATCATATTAAAAAATAATTTATGGCGCCATGCATGGATATGTGACAAGTGGATTTCAAGATCCGAACAGTTTCAGATCAAACCCATTTAATTTAATTAAATCCTAACAATTAGAATGATCCAATTACCATGGGTTGAACCTAATCCAATTAGGTCAATCCCTAATTAAGCACAAATTTCATCTAATTTAATTTGGTCAACCTAAGTCCTCTTGATTCAGACCTAATCCAATCAGGTCAAAAATCCTGATTGAGCCCAGAATTGAATCTAATTCAATTTGGCTCATCCTTAGTCTAATTACTCAATCCAATTAAGTTCATTAGCAAACTAATTATTAATTAATCCTCCGATAATTATTTTAATTATTTTATAAGATAATTTACCAATCGAATTGACCAAATTACCCCTAAATGATTCTTAATCATTCATCAGCCTTCTTGATTAATCAGGAATCTTCTATGCATGTGACCTCATAGGTTCGAACCTAAGTCGGTAGTATAGGAACAACTTCCTACACTAATCGATGTGACCATCTAGCAACGGTACATGACGTCCAGATAGGCCGAATATATGCAAAGCAAATATTCTGAAATCCTGAACTATGGTTACTGTATAATTCAATCCCTTTGACTCCTAATGCCAGGATGACTTAGAACTCACTGTCAACCCTACAATTAGTACATCCATTATGTGATTAACTTTAGATATCCCGTGACTCCTCAATGTGATTACCCTGGCCAAGATTTTGCTAAATTAATCACAAGACATTATCTCCTGTTTCCAAGAGGGGTCAATTTCATCTCGACTCACAACTGACTACGCAAGTACTTGACTGCACCCAGTGACCTTCCGTCACTAAATTAGAAATTCAGGTAGTCCGGTACCAAAGTACAATGAGTTGGTCTTAGGTCAGAGGGCCAAACTTATACCCATATCCACTCGGAACATCTCTTGACAGTAGAGCGTTCCGGAATTGGTCACGTTCAGTGAAATGTACTCCTACACTTCACCTGTGTGGCATACCAGTGTCTCTACACTTCTTGGTTAAGAGGACAACCAACGTATATGTCACACAATGACCTAATCTCGATAATACTCTCGTCCTAGTAACAACATATCATTTGGTCGCGAACTGGTTTAAGGACTCGAAGATAAATCCTCCTTTATCATTAATAAGTCCTAAGGACTTCATTATATAAAAGTTCATTTGAAGATGTAAAATGATGAATAATGCCAAATAACACTTTATTAATTTGTCAATTCATTAACAAAATTCAATCATCAATATGCTGATGATTGATTATTAGGATACAATTCCCAACAACGTCTGCAGAATTTGGAGACACCCGCCTCATATGCCTAAGCTTTGGAACGAGTCTTTCCAATATGGGACTATTGGGCCTCACACCCTTCCCACCATCGGACAAGAGTTGTCCTCGGCTTTGATACCACTAAATGTTACGCCCCAAATCCGGATCATGACATGGCCATGCTTTTGCATTCTTATGCACACAATAACACGAAGCCACTTAAAATTTCATAACAAAAATAAATACTTTTATTTACTAATGTCATAACATTATTCATGAAATTGAAACAGTATAGATTGTGGGAAGGGTGTGAGGCCCAATAGTCCCACATCAGAAAGACTCGTTCCAGAGCCTGGGCATATGAGGCGGGTGTCTCCAAATCCTGCAGACGCGTTTTGAAAGGAAAACAAAACCGGAGAGGGGTGAAGGACGCTTGCGTGAAGCTCCGAAACCGGACAATATCTGGCAGGGGAGCCTCGTGTTTCCTCCTCATGTGGCCCCCATGTGGGCACTGGGTGCCTTACGTGCCCCGCGTAAGCGGGGGCGTGACAAAAATAGCTCAGACAAAGTTGGAAGGAATCAATAGAGTGGAAATTATAAAGATGGAAAGGATCCCATTCTCTCCTTCAAGGGATATTTATAGTTGGACTAGAGAGGAATCAATGAGGAAGTTTGAATTTTTTTGTATTGGAAAATGACAGAGATATTTCCAAGTAGCATCCCAAAATTGGCTTAAGGAAAGAGCCATAGATAAAAGTTCGATTCAAAGGATGAGATGCTCTCTCTTGGATCTAATGGCTAGGAAATCTTCCATTACTTTAAGTTTAGGAGAGAAAGTTAGTTAGAGCTTAAAAATATCATATTTTGAGTATTTTTGGGGTATATCTATGGTTTTTCTAGATAATTTTTGTTAGTGATGGCAGATATGACTAAAAAAATGTGAAATTTTAATTGGGACATTGGGTTCTAAGGAAAGGTAAAGGTTCAATTTTGAGACCCATCTAATCTCACATGACTTATTTTCAAAGATTATCGAATTAGGCTCCAAAGTGAACCAACACTACCAGAAAACACACGTATAGTGACGGAGATTCCCGTCACTATACCGTGTTTCCGGTTACTAATACGGAATTTGTGACCAGAGCTCCCGTCACGAAATTAGTTACAAAAACACGCGTCACTAAATTCTCAATGACGGCGGCAATTCCCGTCACTAAACTCCGTGACAGAACCGCCGTCACTAAGCCGTTACAAATCCAAAAATTAAATATTTAAGAAATTACGTATTTCCCGTCACTAACCAGTCATTGAGTTAGTGACGAAGATAACTTGGTCACTGATTTTGTCATAGAATTCGGTCACAAATTTGGTCACTGATTTGTCACAACCTTCAGTGATAGATTTAGTTGTCACAGACATGGTCACAAATTTTGTCACTAAATTTGTCACTAATTCCGTTACTGACTTACTGAGCAAAATCAATTTTTAGAAACCAAAATCCTGTCACTAAGTTTATATTAGCTCGTCACAATACTTGGTAAACAATTCAGTAACCAAATTTGGTCACTGGTCACATTCCAATAATCTGGTACATTTGGTACATTGATTGGCTCATAATAAAAGAAAAATACAAGCTAGAGCCTCATCCAGTCATATGCATAAACAAAACAATGAAAGTGTTCTGCTGAAAGCTTTTCATTCAACATCTCTTTCCAGAATACAAGAGACATATATAAATGTCGTCAGTATATGATTCCAATGGACTGACATAAATGACTTCAACTCTGTCAACCGGAAAGGAGTCGGAATAAGAACTTGTACTCGTTCAGATAGAAAGCCAGCAGTATGGTTTGACCCTTTGCTTTTGCATTGCCCCTTGTTGTTTCCTTTAACCTGTTTCATTCCATTCATCAGAGGGGCAAAAAAAAAACAGAGAGAGAGAGCATTGCCCCTTTTTGTTTTCCTTAACCTGTTTCCTTTAGCAAAGTATATCCCATCTGAAGTTAAAAAGAAAGCATTACAATTCAGTTCATAGTTACTTACAGAAATATAAAAACATGAGCAAAAGTTAAGAGTGACATTAGATGAGGGCATACCTGAGAAGCTGAAATTATTAACCGAAATTACAATAACCAATGACAACATCCATAGTCAAAGCAAAACTAAAAAAAGTCCCAAACTATAACAACATCCATATTTAAACCAAAACCAAAAGGGAGTATCCCATGATCATGATTCATCTCCCTATGAATTGGATTCAACATTGGCCGAGCATTGAGTTGATTGAGTTTTATTGTAGAAACTTGAGTTTATGACATCTTCTACAATCTCATCTAACTCGGTCTTGTGGTCCTTTTGCAGGTTGCAGAGAGAGCGTTATTTTTATGGAACAATGATCATATTGAAAACTTAATCAAACAAAACTGTAAGGCGATTTTACCAATTATCTTCCCTGCTTTGGAGAGAAATACAAAGTCTCACTGGAACCAAGCTGTTCAGAGCCTCACGCTAAATGTTCATAAGATATTTTCTGATCATGATCCTGGGCTATTCATGGAGTGCTTGAAGAAGTTTGAAGAAGATGAATCTAAAGAAAAGGAGATTAAGTCAAAACGTGAAGTTGTATGGAAGAGCCTAGAAGAAATTGCCGCTTCGAACGCTGCAAGTAATGAGGCTGTTCAATCCAAAATACAAGAATTTGCTACAGTACAAGACTTTGTGTCGTTTCGATCCTGAGATTGAAAGCCCAATCCAAAATACCAGGACCATATGTTTTCAATCTTTATGATGATCAGCAACAGGGTAAAGACATATCTATCACCTACTTAAAATATTTATAAAGCTCTTTCTACAGTAATTAAGCTCTGCAACCTCATTCTAATTTGATGGTAAAATTGAATATGTTAAGTTACTATTGATTTTCTGAAGACATAAATTAACAGTTGAAAAATATCCATTATTGTTTGGGTGGCATATCAGCCATAATCCCAGATCAAACTGGTTGCACTTAGGTGTGAAGTCCAAAACATAGGAGGGCCAAAAAGTTTCATAGCAATACACAACCAAAAAAGTAATTAGAGAGATTATAGAGAACAGCATGGAACAATAGAGCGACAGATTAAAAGAAAATAAGACTCAGATGTAGGCATTGATGACACAATCTGCAGCAATTAAAAAGCAGCTTGCCTGGATAATGGCCGAGATATCATCACTTTGAAAAATTAATAAAAACATTAAAAAATTAAAGAAAATAGATAGCTCTTGATGTGTGAGAAGGTCCTCTAAAAATGGCTAACACATGCACCATCTCCTTCTTCTGCCCTTCTCACAAAAAATAAAAAAGAATAAAATAGGAAGCTACATTTTAAGAACAAATTAATGTGGGAAGCTTGGTAAGCGGGTTGCCAACAATAAGGAGAGCAAGCCGACCAGTTTTCTTCCCTCTTCTCTTTATTCATATAGCTACAGCCAGATCCGGCAACTTCAAGACCAGGGCAACCCAAAACCCTAACCTTGGTACATGTAGCGCAAATCCTAACCACCATTATAAAATCTACCACATAATATCAGGAGAAAACGAAGAAAACCCCAAAAATCAAGAGGGAAAAGAAGGGATAAGCTCTATACTGAAAGAGAGAGAGAGAGAGAGAGAGAGAGAGAGACCTTGAGGACAAAATTCAACATCATAGAGAACGCGACCAACAGGGGAAGGAAGAATGCCAATCGGGACTGGACTACCCGCAGCAGAGGGGGGAGGAATGACCCTCTGCCTTGCCTACCTGCAGCAGGGGAAGGAAAAGAACCCGGATAGGAGGGAAAGAAGAACCCTAGCGCGGCCGTCGACAACTGCGGCCACGGCAGCGATCAAGCGCGGCGCCGGATCCACAGGCGGAGACTCTCGGTAAGTTCCTTCCCCCTTCCTCTTCCTCTTCTTCGTTTCTTTTATTTTGTTATCATGGGGTAAAAAGAAACGGGGTTAGGGTTTACCTCGCTCGGGGAAGAACCAGTTGTGGGTTCTGAAAACCCTAGCCGACGAGCAAGAAGGAGGGGGGCGTCGATGGGGTGATGTAGCCGTGATGATCTCGTCCCGGGTGAGAGTTGGATCGGCCGATCGGGGGGCGTGATGTAGCCGTGGTCACCGTCGACGGGGAGGCACAAATGGTCGGCAAGGGGGAGCCGAAGAGGAGAGGGCGGAGGTGGAGGAGAGGAGAGGGGAGAAAAGAAAGGGGAAGTGGCGATGCCAAAAGCCCTAACCCTCCAATCGGGACGAAGCCAATGTTTTAAGTTCAACCGGGCTGATGGGGAGTGATGAGGTAAGTCGGTCTGCAAGCCAAATTTCATATCAAACTATTTTTTATCTATAAGGCTGATTGGACCGAACTTGATGTCTCCCAGCTCCCCACAAACAAGGACAAAAAAAAAATTCCAGACCTTCTTCCGAAATCCAATCCCATTGCAGGAAAGCAGCAGTAGGAATGCAAATGAATCATAATCGGCACCATGAAATTTGAAAATAAGAAGGAAAAATTTTAGTTTTCTGGAGAACGATTGAAATTTGGGTTATCGAAGGAATTTGGGCGGGACGGCGGACACACTTAGTTTCATTTTGGATTTTCCTCCTTTTATCTTTTTTTAATTTAGAATTACTCAAAAATAATATTTTTAATATTTTTGGAATTAAAATTTAAATTTGGTGGCGGAAATTTTTGTCAATAATCCGTCACTGCCAAAAATAATCTTTTAAAAATTTATAAACACTTAGATTACGATATTTGTAACGGCTGAATTTGTCACTGTCTGTTTACAATTTCGGTTATCATTTTGCTGACAGATATCCCGTCACTACGATGGTCACTAAGTTTTGGCGCCCATCCTACCCGCGCATTCTGTGACCGGCCTGTCACTAATCTGTCACTAAGTTTACACCACGGTGACCAAATTTCTGTCGGTCACTAATCCGTCACAAATAGTGACTGATAACGGTCCGTCACTAATTTTCCGTCACTATACGCGTGTTTTCTGGTAGTGCAAGTCAGCTCCAATCAACTTAGACATGTAGAAATTAATCAAATTAGTCTTAGCGAAGTCAATTGGACCCTAAAATCATTAATTGGTATAAAAGTAGAGGTAGAATTGATGGGTAATTTGGCAAGAACTCGATTGGGTTAGTATATCGGGTTAAATCGATCAGTTGAACTCGAGTTAGCTCGTTTAAGTCAAGTGATGGAATTAGTTAGAATCTTGCTATGAATTCTAGAATGCAACTGATGACCCAAAGATTGATTCATAGATTGATTTTGATGATCACAAAACCTTAAAGTATAGATACTAATGTTCATGTTGCAAGGAGAAAGATAATTATTTTGCAAGGAACATAGCAAGTTGGAAGAACAGAAGAAGGCCTCCAAAGCTCTCAAGTTGGAAGAAAGCTACAATTTATTGGCCCAAGCTTAAAGTTCAAAGGATTCAATTTGGAGGAGTAAAATCAAAAGAAAAATTCAAAAGAACAGTCTTCGAGTCGACTCCAGTGAAATTCGAGTCGACTCCGGAGAAGTATGAGTCGACTCCTAGGAGTCACAGGCAGAAAAGTCAGAGAGCAGTTTTCGGGTCTGAGATTCGAGTCGACTCCAGTGGAACGCGAGTCGACTCCGATGGTTGGTAGGTCGACTCCAAAGAAAGCAAGAGTCGACTCTCAGCGGAACACAAGGAAAAAGTCAGAGAGCATTTTTGGGACTCTGAGATTCGAGTCGACTCCCGCATTGCACGAGTCGACTCCGAGACTCCGCGACCATCAACAGACAGAAAACCAAGTTACTGCCTCTGAGATTCGAGTCGACTCCCAGACAGCTCGAGTCGACTCCAAGGCAGCGCTACACCAAGATGGCAGTAGGCTGTGTTTTGCAAACTGAGAGCCGAGTCGACTCCAAGGAAGTTCGAGTCGACTCCAAGACTGGACGAGCCAAAAGACAGAGGATCGGGAGTTCGGGCTCTGAGATTCGAGTCGACTCCCAGGACAGTCGAGTCGACTCGAGAGGACAAAATTCAAAATTAGATCCACGGACTTCAGTGGATGAGCCGACTCCAAAATTGCCAGGTCAGCTCCAGAAGTTGGCGAGTCGACTCCAGGTTAAGCCGAGTCGACTCCCAGTCAAGGCATGCACTTTAATTCAAATTTGGAACATTGGCCGAGTCGTCTCCAGTAAAGCACGAGCCGACTCCTGCAACAGGCGAGTCGACTCCTGATCGCGCGAGTCGACTCCGATCCCAACGGTAATATTGTCAGGAAGTGCAGACTGTGTCCAACGGCTCTTTTTCTTGTCTCTAACGGCTATATTCTTGTTTCCACGCCATCTAAAGCTATAAAAACAAGAAGAGAGCTAGGGGAGAACTCATGGAAGTGGGAGAGATCATCTAGGAAAGAGTTCTCAAAGAGATTACAAAGGAAATCTCCCACAAGCACAAAAGGGCCATCCAAAACGAAATAGAGAGAAGAAGAGCATCCAAGTGAATCTGAAAGCTTCCTCTCCATCCGTGTGCTGCCTCGGGGATCCTCTACTTCATGCCAAATCAGAGGAGGATCAAGTAAAGAAGAAGCCGAGCTCCTCCATCTTCAAAACTCGTTTGAGGGCTTCTCTTTACTCTATTTGTTTATATTGTCATATCTGCTTGTTTAAGAAGCTTTGATTTGTTTTTATTCTTCGTTTTAATATCTTGTAACTTGATTCAATCAAGGGATTGAATCAAGAGGTTTAGGTTTGTTGGTGAGCCGAGGGTAAAACCAACGTGTAAGGGTTTGATTGTGAGCCCGAAAAAACAATCGGGGTTGGTTCTAGTCGGTGAGCCTGGGAAAACCGACCGAGTTCGTTGTGCGCTCGTAAAACAACAAGTTGGGTTGTGAGCTTGTAAAACAACCGGCTGTAATCTGTAGGATTATAGTGAAATTCTCAAGAAGTCTTGGGGAGTGGATGTAGGTGCTGGGGTGCACCGAACCACTATATGTTTGTTGTGTTTGTAATGCTTCTGCTTATTGTCTAACTAACACACTCACTTACTTAGATAAACTGCTTGCTTAACTCTTATCTGGACATCCTTTAGTTGCAAGCATATTTAATCAAGTCACATTCTATACATCAAACTGTTGCTAAGTTTAACTTTCACTGCGCATATATATATAACTTAGCATAATTAATCAAAAAGTACTAGAAGTAGTTTAAAAGTTTTAAAAGACCCAATTCACCCTCCCTCTTGGGTTGTATCTACTGGGCAACAAGTGGTATCAGAGCAGGTGCTCAAATATTATTTGTAGTCTTAACCGACTAGAGCCAAAGATCATGACAACTCAAATAGATAGTTTTCTAGGAGAAGGACAATCAATTGATACACCTCCACTATTTAATGGCTTAAACTATACACATTGGAAAATACGCATGCGCGTTTTTATTCAATCACAAAACTATTACTTATGGAAAATCATAATAAATGACCTTCACACACTCTCTCAAACTTTTAATGAAAAGGACTTAGCACAGTTGAATGCTAATGCTATGAACATATTATACTGTGCTATTAAAGAAACAAATTTTAATGAAATTTCTGCATGCTTATCTGCTAAGGAGATCTGGGATACTTTAGAAAATGTTTATGATAAATCTCAGACTAGCTCACATGTGCTTCAATTATATACTAACAATGAGACTGCAGAAAAGGGTGTTGAATCTCCCTCAGTCGAGTCGACTCCAAGTATCTCAGAGTCGACTCTCAAGTTCACCGAGTCGACTCCAATAAGGTCCGAGTCGACTCCGAGGCAAATCAGCTTCCTAAAGACAAAGAAGAAGAGGAAGCAAGAAGAAAGGAAGAAAGAGGTAAAAAGGAAGAGAGCCTTGACCAAGAAAGAGTCTAGCAAGAAAATAGAAGTTAGGAGCAACAATGATGATATTAGCTCCAAGGAACTACAAGAGGTAACCAACTTGTGCTTTATGGCACAAGAAGACAAGGTAAAATCTGAATCTACTCTTACCTCAAATGATTTTCAAGAAGAATTCTCTTATGATGAATTATTAAATGCTTTTCATGATTTGTATAGTGAATGTAGAAAATTAACTGTAAAGAATAAAAATCTTAAGAAACTAAATTCTGAAAATGAAAGCTTAAGGTCATTTTCAGAAGAATTGATTCAGAAAAATCATAGCTTAATTAAAGAAAATCAAAACTTAAGTAAAGAAATTAATCAATTAAAATCTTTTATTAACAAATTCACCGTAAGTTCAGAACGATTAAAAATGATGTTTGAAAGCCAATATGTTACTTATGATAAATCAAAACTTGGCTTGACTTCTTTACTTAACAATAAATCTCTAGAGAAAAAGGTTATTAATTCACCAAACAAACCATTAAATAAGATAACTTATTTCAAAAATGAAAAGGGTGGGAATAACAACTTTACCTATCGTTCTAGTATAATTAAATCAAATGGTAAGGTTATTACTATTAAACAGATATGGGTTCCAAAAGGAACCATATGTCCTAACTCTCAAGGACCCAAGCAAGCTTGGGTACCCAAAATGAAAATATGAGGATGTAGACATAGATGTGCCAAGATACCCATGGAACAAATAGAACCTTCATACAAATGGGTGCTCTAGACACACATCAAAAATGAAACTTAAAATATACTTATGAAAAGTAATTTTAAATGAAATAATAATAATAATGAAATCAGTAATCCTTGCATCTTATCATTATTTTTGCTTTAATATTTGATATGAATTGCTAGTATTGATCAATTTTGTGATATAGAAAATACTTTTGGAAATATAATCAAATCATTTCATTTTATAGTATACTTTACTCACTATTGGATAAGTTGCTAAATGATTAAACAATTTATTAAGAATAACTCTATGAATTCTCTATATGCTTGATTGAGAGTTTTTATCCATGGCATTATTGTTTAAATGATAATGTGTACTTGGTATGCTTTTGAATATATGCACTATGAATACCAAGATTAAAGAAACCATCTTTGGCATATAAAATCAACTCATGCTAGTATGTACTTAATCTCAAAAGACCTTGTCATTGCCTTACTTAGATTATCTTCTAAAAGGTCAAAGCTTGCTATGCATGTTAACTAAGGAAACAAACAAAATTAATTTCTAAATCTAATGATGTTGTTTCCAATACTAAGTTTTCAAAAGCTTACACTGGCTTTGTTCTTGGCACGTAAATTGAAATATTTTCTGCATTGGCACAAACTCACAAAAAGGGTTCAAATGAAAAAGGTTTGCAAAAGTATCATGGGATAGTCTTGAAAACCAATTTTTTATCAAGTTGTGCATAGAAAATAATATTGAATACAATTGTTTCAGCACCAAGGACACCATAAGTAAAATAGGATTAATAGAATTCTTGAAGAAATGAAAAGACAATTGTGTATGATAGTCATCTACTTAAATGTTTTTTAAAAGCTATCATCACTGCTTGTCATACATATGATTTCTATTAAATCTATTTGTTTGATGAAAACTCTTTTTGATCTTCTGAAAAATAGAAAATGAACTATTGCATATCTTTCATATTTATCAGTAGTATATGTTATACTTGATATGGTTTCTTGAAAGTAATGCCAAATCTGATAGAGATATGTCTATCCTTGGATATCATTCATCAAGCAATGCATATAGAATATTCAATGAAAAGATTTTAGTTGCAGAAATATCAATTCATTTTATTCTTTATGAGACTAATGATTTATTATCAAGATACTAAAATCAAATTATATATGTATATGGTTAATCTTTTACATATAACAATCTGAAAACATGTTAATAATTAGAACCAAATTGAGCTTTTCAGAAATGCACTTAATGAAGAAAAATTGATGACTACTAAAAGACTAAATCAAGAAAAGATGAAATAGATCTTGATGAAATTCTTGCATGATTAGAAGTAAAGATCACCATTATCATTTGCTTGCTTTATGAGCTTTATATTCTATCAAATGAGTGTGTAGAATGGACTCCTATGTGCTTACTTTATTAAAGAAGATATATGTTAAATAACCACCATATTTGAAAACACTCATTACAAATATGATAAAGCAATATATGATTTGAAACAAGCATCAAAAGCGTGTTATAAAAGCTTAAGCAACCTTTTCGACAGATAGTGATAAATCTATGCATCAAAAAGAAGAATCTATGATATCTTGCTTGCTCATAGCACACATTGATGACATCATTTTTGGTTCTACTAATGAAGAGTTATATTGCAAAGTGAGTTTGAAATATGATGAATAAATTAACATCTTCTCTCAAACTCCAAATTAAGACAAACAGGAAAAGGGATCTTCATTGACCAACATTAGTCCATAAGAAAACTCTTATAGAAGATTGGCATGAAGAAGGTATATCTATGACCCCATCTTGTAGAGTTTGAAAAGGATGAGCAAAGTAGATCTATTGTGTTAAAGCTGTATTGAAGCATGATAGAATAATTATTTTATCATACAGCTAGTAGACCAGATTGTATGCTCATTATGTGACCGTGTGCAAGACTTCAATCTAACTTTAATTAATCATATTTTATTGATAACAAATAAATCATAATCTGAATTTTGATAGAAACAAATGTTTAAGATAAATTGATTAAAACATAGTTAACATATCTTATTGATAATTATCTTAAGCAAATAGAATCTAAACTAAATTGTCATTGAACTATCTTGGTTAATGAATCTATCCCTTTAGTTCAAATGATATGTGCTTGCTTACATTTAGGCAATCTCTTGAGTAAAGTGACTCAACATGCAATTATTATCATACCTCATATTGAGTCATCTAGTTAAAAAATATATATATGTTGGATGAATGCTCTGTATGTTAAAGAAACTAATGACTCTCCTTTAAGAAAGAAAAATGAGAGATTTCAGCTTGAAGGACACCTCCACATAAGATACAATAAACTCTCACATGCAAACAAGAGAAAGGACTTTCTTCAGCCAAAGGTTCATACGTAAGAAATCTAGTAGGTATTTGACTGAAGAATGGAGAATGAATTGATAATTCTAGATACTTCTTGAGCAAAGTCAATAACTTAAATCTTATTATGACATGATTAAGGTCTCTAACTATTAATTTTTGATATCATGTCTACATATATTGATTGACTTATACTTTTAGAAATTGTTTCATGGCTTGCCCAAACTATAATATATCTTTGTCTATGCCATAACTATGAAATACACAAGTTTATGCTTAAAATTTTGATTTAAAATAACTTGTGAGAAATTATGAATTCTTGAGCATAATGAAAATGTTGTTTGCATGATATACATATATATGATACGTAAGATTAATTCTCTATTCTGCTCTCTCATGAAAATTACTTGAGAATAACAAAAAGAGAGAGAGATAAAGAAAAGAAAATGGACATTGTTCAAGAGATGAAAAATCTGAGTAAAGGCAAATACTCCAATCTTAAGGAAAAGCAAAACAAACATAGTATACTCGGAACATTTGTGAGACGTTTGGAAGAGATAAAATCTGTAACTAATTACACTCAAACAGGGAAAGTTAGAAGTGAACATTTTAACCTTTCTATATTGCTCATCATAGGGATGGTGCCAATGGGGAGGCTAGTGGTAGTACCCGGCACTATTTGACCCAACTATTCGGTGTAGGGCATATTAGGGACGGCACACGAGGGAGGCTAGTGGTAGTACCTCGTGCCCCTTCCCAACTCCACCGGATAGGGAGTAAATAGAGTATAGAGCATAAGAAAGTAAAAATGAAAGACAAAGTAAATGAAAGTATACAAGAAAGAATCAATTCAAATTTTTAGTCACATGGAAACACACTTTAAGGATGAAATCAGTGCAAAATTATATTTAAATAGGGGGAGTTTATTTGAAAAGAATTGATTTTGATACTTGACATGCTTGTTCTTAATATTTTAATGTATGACTTAACACACACTATATTTTGCATGTGGCATGATATTTTAAATTATGGGTTCTCAATATCTTTTGTAATACCCCATACTTGGACAACTTGATTGAATGTTTGAAATACTACATAACATTTTTTGCTTAGTTTTATTGAAAAGAAATTTCAGATTTATTGTTAGCAATCATCTCTAAAATCTGAAAGTTGAATAAAGAAGAAGAGAAGGATATCTCTATTTAGGGAAAATAAATTTTATTCTATCCTTCAACTTGCCTAAATTTGGTATATAATGTTCAAATTCATACCAAAACTCAACATTTAATACAAAGATTCTGAATATGCTCTTATATGTTTGAAATATGTATTTTCAATCGTAATCATTTAAGATGAGCTATAATGTGGAAGATACATATCTCAAAGTATGAGTTTGAGAGCCTCTATTGAAAATTCTATGTAATTCAGAATCTGATTTTGTATAAAAACTTAAACTAAATGTGATTTTTAAATAAAGTCTTACTTTACGAAAAACAGAATTAATTTTGATGCCTTTGGTGATTGCTCCGATACGCATCCGAAACATATCATTTCTTATCTTCAAAGTATACTAATATCGGTTCAAATGATGTGTCTTTCGATGATCTTGGTTGCAAACAAAAATTTCTAAATATATGATTTTATTTTGATATTAAAAAGATTTATTGTGCTTCATGAAAAACTATGATTAAGAAATTGAGTTCTAAAAATATATATATTTCAATAATCATCTATATGTTTTTCTCTCCTACATTATTAAACACTTCTATCAATAGAGTGAATGATCTTAAAGCTAGAAATATTTCAGCTCACTCAAATGATTCTAAAAGAAAGAAAATGTAAATGCGGTTGAAAGAAACTAAGCTTCAAATGAATCATTTTCTGATTAATATTTCTATACATTTTCTCTAAGATTATGAGAAAGCATAACTTGTTCGTAAAGGATTAGAAAGAGTAATTACTACAAATTTTAGAATAATACTAGATTACTCTACATTCTTGATATTACAGAATTTCAGTGTTATTCACGTTTATCACTAAAGTCTGAAATTCAACAATTAAAATGATTAAAGAAGAATGCATCTTTTGAGGGGGAGCTTTAGATATTCAGTATCCTATCCCAAAGACACTTTATTTTGATGCATACTTTGAATTTTATGGATTGATTTTGATGAACCTCCTTATATTGCAAGACATGCTTTAATTTCCTTGAGATGAGTTCTATAAAGGTTGTCTTATCTCAAACCTTGAGTCTTATGAAAATAAGCTGAAATATATTTTTGAGATTGACAATCTTATTGAACATTATCTTAGGATTCTAAACTCTTAAATGGAATGATCAATTGAGGGGGAGAAAGAAAATTTCAGAAGGAGAGGTCTTATGGAACTTAATCGCATAAATCTATAACTAAAGGAGAGAGAAAGAACACTAAATGAAAAGTGATTCTAATACTCTCCAATATGTATCATCTGAAATTTAAATCTGAAAATCTGTATGATATACCTTGAGGCGTGTTATTTGGTTAGTATATCTCATGCATCACTCTTGAACCAAATTGCAAATCTTAAGAGCCTCTAATTTAATGAAAAAGGGGAAGAATAATGTGTTAAATTTTCTTGAGTATCTCTTAGAAAATCTATTTTTGGAACTTCACTAATGAGCTCTAATTGGCTTGCTTTTTGGAACTTCAATTTTGTGCAAATTCATTATTTTATGTATCAAATTGTGCTTATTTTCTAAAGAAATAAAAGAAAGTCTTTAAAAGAGCTCTAAGATGTATCAAAAATTGCATGAATGTATATTTTGATATTTGTGCCCCAATGCTCCTATTATCATAAAAGAACTTTGAAGTCATTAAGAAAATTAATTAAATTGCTCTCATGGTTGATAAAATACTTAATAGATTGGGCAAAAGGTCTTAAATGAACAAGCTTTCATACTCAGTGAAGAGAGGTTAGATTTCCACTCATGTTTTTCCTTGAATATCATTTGTAGTACTTCTTGAATTAACCTAAGGAAGATTCCACCTACACTTGATTAGAAAACTATCTGTGGTATCAAATTAGAAAACCTCTTGAATTCACACTCGATGTGTTCTGCTCTGATCTTTGTGCTTAATGTTTCACTATCTTTTTGATGTTGTCAAAAAGGGGGAGAAATATCTAAGTATATGCTATATACCTCAGAATGCTTTATTACTTTGAATTGAATACAAATCAGCTTAAAATTTAAATATGTTGATTGTGTTAAGCTGATTAAATCTAAAGCATTATCATGAAGTATGTTTTTTAAATATATATGTTTTCTACTCCATGCAACTTAGCTATGTATTACTTCTAGAAAACAATATCTTTTATATTGCATATACTCCAAGTTTTGTCATCATCAAAAAGGGGGAGATTGATGACCCAAAGATTGATTCATAGATTGATTTTGATGATCACAAAATCTTGAAGTATAGATACTAATGTTCATGTTGCAAGGAGAAAGATAATTATTTTGCAAGGAACATAGCAAGTTGGAAGAACAGAAGAAGGCCTCCAAAGCTCTCAAGTTGGAAGAAAGCTACAATTTATTGGCCCAAGCTTAAAGTTCAAAGGATTCAATTTGGAGGAGTAAAATCAAAAGAAAAATTCAAAAGAACAGTCTTCGAGTCGACTCCAGTGAAATTCGAGTCGACTCCGGAGAAGTATGAGTCGACTCCGGAGAAGTATGAGTCGACTCCTAGGAGTCACAGGCAGAAAAGTCAGAGAGCAGTTTTCGGGTCTGAGATTCGAGTCGACTCCAGTGGAACGCGAGTCGACTCCGATGGTTGGTAGGTCGACTTCAAAGAAAGCAAGAGTCGACTCTCAGCGGAACACAAGGAAAAAGTCAGAGAGCATTTTTGGGACTCTGAGATTCGAGTCGACTCCCGCATTGCACGAGTCGACTCCGAGACTCCGCGACCATCAACAGACAGAAAACCAAGTTACTGCCTCTGAGATTCGAGTCGACTCCCAGACAGCTCGAGTCGACTCCAAGGCAGCGCTACACCAAGATGGCAGAAGGCTGTGTTTCGCAAACTGAGAGCCGAGTCGACTCCAAGGAAGTTCGAGTCGACTCCAAGACTGGACGAGCCAAAAGACAGAGGATCGGGAGTTCGGGCTCTGAGATTCGAGTCGACTCCCAGGACAGTCGAGTCGACTCGAGAGGACAAAATTCAAAATTGGATCCACGGACTTCAGTGGATGAGCCGACTCCGAAATTGCCAGGTCAGCTCCAGAAGTTGGCGAGTCGACTCCAGGTTAAGCCGAGTCGACTCCCAGTCAAGGCATGCACTTTAATTCAAATTTGGAACAGTGGCCGAGTCGTCTCCAGTAAAGCACGAGCCGACTCCTGCAACAGGCGAGTCGACTCCTGATCACGCGAGTCGACTCCGATCCCAACGGTAATATTGTCAGAAAGTGCAGACTGTGTCCAACGGCTCTTTTTCTTGTCTCTAACGGCTATATTCTTGTTTCCACGCCATCTAAAGCTATAAAAACAAGAAGAGAGCTAGGGGAGAACTCATGGAAGTGGGAGAGATCATCTAGGAAAGAGTTCTCAAAGAGATTACAAAGGAAATCTCCCACAAGCACAAAAGGGCCATCCAAAACGAAATAGAGAGAAGAAGAGCATCCAAGTGAATCCGAAAGCTTCCTCTCCATCCGTGTGCTGCCTCGGGGATCCTCTACTTCATGCCAAATCAGAGGAGGATCAAGTAAAGAAGAAGCCGAGCTCCTCCATCTTCAAAACTCGTTTGAGGGCTTCTCTTTACTCTATTTGTTTATATTGTCATATCTGCTTGTTTAAGAAGCTTTGATTTGTTTTTATTCTTCGTTTTAATATCTTGTAACTTGATTCAATCAAGGGATTGAATCAAGAGGTTTAGGTTTGTTGGTGAGCCGAGGGTAAAACCAACGTGTAAGGGTTTGATTGTGAGCCCGGAAAAACAATCGGGGTTGGTTCTAGTCGGTGAGCCTGGAAAAACCGACCGAGTTCATTGTGCGCTCGTAAAACAACAAGTTGAGTTGTGAGCTTGTAAAACAACCGGCTGTAATCTGTAGGATTATAGTGAAATTCCCAAGAAGTCTTGGGGAGTGGATGTAGGTGCTGGGGTGCACCGAACCACTATATGTTTGTTGTGTTTGTAATGCTTCTGCTTATTGTCTAACTAACACACTCACTTACTTAGATAAACTGCTTGCTTAACTCTTATCTGGACATCCTTTAGTTGCAAGCATATTTAATCAAGTCACATTCTATACATCAAACTGTTGCTAAGTTTAACTTTCACTGCGCATATATATATATAACTTAGCATAATTAATCAAAAAGTACTAGAAGTAGTTTAAAAGTTTTAAAAGACCCAATTCACCCCCCCTCTTGGGTTGTATCTACTGGGCAACAGCAACCAAGAGGGGGTGAATTGGGCTTTTTGAAAACTTAAATATAATGCAGCAAAATAATAACTTGATAAGTGAAAATTAATTACAGCAATTAACTAATAGGCAAATATATAAAAAATTAATACAAACAAATCAAGCAACACAAACACAAAATTTATAGTAATTCGGTGCTAACTCTGCAGCTACATCCACTCTCCAAGATACCCTTCTTGAGAATTTTCACTATATTTTTTTCAGAATTACAGCCCAATTATTTTACTCGGACTCACAATCAACCCAATTGATTTTCACAAGTAATCAACCAAAACTAGCATCGAACCTACACAATCCAATTCACGATTTGGATGGACCTTTTCTCAGGTTTCAGTCCCGAAACTTATCACAATATAATATACAAAGTAGTGTGTAAACTTAATAAAGTATAGCTCCTAAATAATAAATACAAAGTTATAAATAGAGCTTGACTCAGTCGGTTGGTTTTGACTGATCTTGAATATACTTCACCGACTCTCAATTGAAGAGCATATGATCTTTCAGCTCTCAGTAATGCTCTAGAGTATTTTTCTCTTTGAAGTTCTTCTCCTTTGTTTTTTCTTTCTTATTGTTGTTTTTGTTGATTTCTTTTTTCCCTCCTTATTTTGTTTTTGTTTTGTGTTCCCATGCATTTATACCACTTGGAAGTGGTTGAAACACTCTCCTGGTTGTTAGACAGATTAAAAGAACTATTGTGAGATGAAAACAGCCATTCTGATTTACAAAAAAACTAGTTGTTATTATTGTCGGGCGTAGAGAGATCGACTGGTGATCTCCAAGAGTCAACTCGAACTTGCTGTTATTTTTGCTGGCTCTGTCTTTCTTCTACAATCACTGTTGAGTCGGCTCTATCAGTTCAGGGGTTGACTCATTTGGTGACAAGGGTCGACTCGATATTTTCAGGGATCGACTCGATATTTTTAGTGGTCGACTCTTCAACGAACTAAGTTTTACTGCATTCTGTCTTTCTACTGTGGCCGTTTTGGGGTCGACTCTTATTTGACTAGAGTCGGCTCGTGTTTCTTATGTGTCGACTCGCCAATGTGATGAAATTTTCAGTCCTCTGTCTTTTTTCTATGGCCATTCAAGGGTCAACTTGCTCGTTTTTCGGGTCGACTCATGTTAGACTGAAGTTGGCCCGTGTTCTTTATGGGTCCACTCGCTAATACGATGAATTCTACAGCTTTCTGTCTATCTTCAAGACTGTCTAAGGTTGACTCACGATCTGTTAGAGTCGACTCGTGAAAATGTGCTAGGGTCAACTCATTGCAAACTGAGAGTCGATTCTTGAGATAACTCAGAATGAAATGTATTTGCATGTAAGCTTCCAACGACTGCTTTAAGGCTTTTTTGGAGTTGTATTTCTTAGTGCGGAACTTCAGATAAATAATCTTTATTAAAGAGTTATTGAAGGCTTTCTTTTTGGCTTTCTAAAATCAATCAAAGCATACTCAAGGCAATAGATTAGTGATCCTTTTACTCAATTATTTTGCATTATCAAAATCAACCCTTTAGGGTTAACAATCTCTCCTTTTATGATGATAAAATCTTGGAGTTCCAAAAGAGAATAGTGTAAACAATGATAACATCTTTTAGAATTGAGTGTAGACTTGCAAAATTCAAATAGTAGTATAAGAAAGAATAACATCTGAGTTTATATTTACAAAATCTAGAGAGTAGTTTAAACAAGGGTACTATCTTTTGAAAGTGATTTTATATTCACTTTTATACTTGATTGAATTTATTTTAAGTAATTCTCCTTTTTGACGTGCATATAGAACTTTTAAAAGAAAATTTTAAATTGTCATTTTTAGAGATTTTATGTTTACTTGCTTGCTTCTCTTATTTCCATAGTAATTCATATGCTATGTCATTATACTTATGACTTTATTCTTGTTTTCATTTATTCTTCTCTTGTTTGATATATTTTATTTCTTTACTCTTGTTTTTATTTAGTCTTGTTTTCCGTTGATTCTTCTTTTGGTTGATATATTTCTTTTCTTTACTCTTGTTTTTCATTTATTCTTCCTTTTGGTTGAAATTTATTTAACAAAATCATTCAAAATCAGCATGCTATTCTCCATTCAACCTGATCTACTTCACTCTTCCTCTACATTTTCTACTCAGCTAACAAGCTCTTTCCCATGTGGGAAATAATATCACATAAAAGATTTCAAGCATATCCAGCCTGCTGGTTGGTCACAACTTGATGGTGGAAGCTTTTACCAGCCAATCATGCTTAGGTAACAGGACATGTCGTATGATCCTATTGACTAGGGAAGTAAACAAAGCAAAGCTCGAGGAAGTTTGACTTAACTTAAGCTTAGATTATTTTATAATCGAGCCAACTCATTTAATTATTTATCAAACTTGAGCTATTCACAGATTCTTGTTCGAAAATTTTGGTAGTGTCCAAGGACTCTTAAGGCTTTGAAATTAAATATGTACTTTTCACTAAGGTAATTAAAATTCAATCTTCCAAATAGATTTTTGAGAAAAAAATATATCAGTACCTAAATAGTTTTTTTAATATAAATTAAATATTGAAATAGTATGAGCCATAGGGCCAGATAGCAGAGGGTGGCGGCGAGGATCTTCGTTGTGCCTGTGCTGGTTCGTGGAAGGCGCACTTGCATTTCCCCATAATGAACCATGCTAATAATGTTCATCATGCTAACCTTACTCAGTCATAAATGCCAGATGTGCCTATGAGAGCTTCCATTAAGTTAGAGGAAAAAACAAGCTAGCTTCTCAAATGGTGTGTACACCCCAAAACTAATTAACCATTGGCTCTTTCTATTCATTAACCCTGTCCTCTCATATATCAAGCTTATACAGGTGAAGCTCGAGAGAGATTTCGAGATCTAACTCAGTAGCCTAGCTCATTTATCAATTAAGCATTTTCAAGCTAGATGGTATGAGTACATATGCGCAAAAATATATATATATATACATGCAAATAGTAATTTTATGAAGGTATTCGTACAATTTCGTATATTTAGGAGGATATACATGAAAAAAATTTAAAAATTAAATAGGGTTACAAATAGAATCGGATATTCGAAAATAAATTAGATAGTTGTCTATCTATATCCATATCCATTTTTCTTTAACAGATATGAATATTAGTCGGATGCTCAAATTTTATTCATATTTGAATAGTTTTGAATATGAAACTAGATTCAAACAGATATTATCCGATCCACTTTTACCCTTGAGTTACTCTAACTTTGTTGACCACCCTAAATCGGCCCAATAATAAAGAAATCTTAAATAATATTTTTTATTATATAAGACTTGGACAAAATTGTAACCACTCTTATATCATTTCAGTAAAGGATTTTGAAATTCACATGAGAATATCGATGCAAGTAGCATTTAATAACTATCCATCATCATTAGGCAATCCTAAGGAAGAAACACACCATGTGCGACCTCGCAGCCGCTCAATAAATCCGTAAAGATGGGTTGCCTTGTCCAGTCACATGGCCCATGGGGTAGGGGCCCACCCACATGGACTGTCCCTTCTCTCCCCCTCATCCAATGGGCACAGCCTTGTGAATTGTCCTCCAAGGAATCTCTTCCCTCTAATCGAAACCCACGGCGGTAAACCGACGGCCGGCCTGCCTCGGATTGGTTCGGCATTCCTCTTAAAGTAACTCCCCCACCGGCCTAGCTGTCCCCTACCCCATTTCCATGCATTGAGAATTTGAGAGAGAGTGCCTTAAGATTGTCCCACCTCTCCATTATTCCTTCTCATCTATAGGACTATGAAACAACTATATAGCCCCTCTGTGAACTATTATCACCACTATAGCACATAGCCAATCTCCTTCCTTCTTGGCCAGCTTTCTACTCATAATTCATCAACCACTTTATTTAGATCCAAAAGCTGTTTTCCTAGGTAGTAGCACTTGAATTTGTAGGAAAATGGAAGGTGGAGGAAGCGATGGGAGTGATCTCGATAACCTTAAAGCGACCGAGCTAAAGCTTGGGCTGCCGGGGACCGGCGAGCAAGAGAAACTACCGTCGATACTCCCTAGGAGTAGCAAACGGGCAATCTTGGAGGCTAATGAGGGCCCATCAAAGAGAAATTCCTCGGAGATCAAATCAGTTGAGAGAGACCAAAAACCAGCAGCAAAGTATGTTATGCATTAAGACTAGATCAGATGTGAATATGAATCGAAGGATCATTTCATAGAAACTAAATTATGGGCTAAACATGACAGGGCACAAATAGTTGGGTGGCCACCAATCCAATCATATAGGAAAAATAGCTACCAAGCAATGAAGATGGAGGCAGAGCCCACTGGGATGTATGTGAAGGTGAGCATGGATGGAGTTCCTTATTTGAGGAAAATTGATCTCAAGGTCTACAAGGGGTACGAGGAGCTCAGAGAGGCCTTGGAGGATATGTTCAAATGCTTTTCCCTAGGTTAGTAAGATAATGGAAAAACAGTTCCCTTGAAAAAAAAAAAAAGTCCAAGATAAACATGAAAAAAAGATTATTTAATTCTTGTCGGTCTTTCCTTTTCCTTTTCCAGGTGAGATTTCAAGGATGAATGAAAGCAATGGGTATGAATATGCTATCACGTACGAAGATAAAGATGGGGATTGGATGTTGGTTGGAGATGTTCCATGGGAGTAAGTATAACCTCAAATGTTGTTTTAGAACTTTCAAAAGTATGTCTTTCAAGATTTTGTGGACTTATAGTAGTCTCCTCTCCATATGCTTGTAGGATGTTCATCTCCTCATGCAAGAGGATGAGAATAATGAAAGGAGATGAAGCAAGAGGCTTGGGTTCAACCCCATGACTTACTCCCACCTGCCATTAGATATTGCAGAGAGATGAAAACATGTCATGGACACGTCGGCTTCTATTTTTGTTTGGTTCTCCAGGTTCTTGGAAATTTATCAGATGGAAGGCTGGAGCTCTTAAGCAATTCGTCTCACCCCCAAAACCAAGTCTGCAAAAAGAAGAAAAAGAAAAAAAGAAAGTTTTGCTCTATGTTTTGTAATAAACCACTACTCCAAATCATAGGCACCATTTCTATTAATCAACTGTATAAAGGAAATTAAGGAATTTTGCTCTCTTCTTTTTGGTTTTGCTTTGGTTCAATCTCTCTCTTTCTCTCTTTCTTTTTTCTGTTTTGTCAAAAGAAAATGTCTGAATTTTTTATGAGCATGAATTTATATTATCAAAGAAAATGTAAGAGGAAGGCATCCTTGTAGTTTCCTATGTATTCAATAATGATTTCAACTGAATCATGTGGGTCATATAACTCTTGCAATACTAGTTTTCTTTATTTATTTTTTTTGATGGAGTGACCCAGGACTGGCTGCTCCTTGGGAATCAATCCCATATCCTAGTGTCCAATGAACATGAAACTGATTCCTTTTGATTGACAATAAAATGGAACATTTTTAAGGACTGACATAGAATAAGCAACAATGTCATCAGAGACTGCTATGTACAGAGGAGGTGAACTTCTTTATGTTGAAATGTCTTGCTGAGAAAGAATCACTGGATGTGGCAGGGAAGTTGCAGCAGGAGAGGATCTTGGAAGCCTCTCTCTCTCCCTTCTTCCAATCTGCTCATATTCTTGGTAAATGGAGTTTAAAAAAATTATCCTCCAACATGCATGTGATTGCACCAATAGGAGAGTGTATCCAATATGGAGTCAATCGATCTCATATCAAACTGTGGTTTAAATCTGTATGCATTGATTGTGTGGGCTAATGTTTTGGGAATGAAAAATCTGATGTTGATGTCACCAATCTCACTGAGTCTATCAGATTGATGGACTGGAATCAGCTGCATATATGGTCTGTCCTTGGTGATGGCTGTGTCATATGCCCCCAGTCCCATTCCGAGCTATACAGTACCAATGAACTTGGAATTACTGAAAATTTTCTTAAATAATTTAGAATGCTGCTCCCAAGTCATTGTTTTACTTCACTTCACTTCAATACTAAATACATTAATAACTTATGTTTCTGTTACGATGTTGTAAATATTTTATTCTCTATATGAATAAGGATTCTCCCACATATTACATAGAAAATTTATTTATACATAATGGTATGTTATCAGAGAAAAAAAATGAAAAATAATTCTATTATTCTTTGATGCGGCAAGTGTTCGATTTATTTTAGTATGGTAAGAGAGGTTTCTCTAATGACGGATGCATGGATGAGGCATTCATTTTTATTGATACATTTTGCGGGGGAACTTGGTTAAAATATTGGCTGAATTTATAAGAAAAATAACTAGTTGTATGTCAACCACGAATCTCAAAGTTCAACTTGTATCACAGGCAGATCTCTAGTGATAGCTGAGTTTCCAACTGCAGCAGACCTAAATCGTGCCCAAGGTAATTTAACTGACCAATGACTTAATTGGGAGCATGTCCTTCTTGTAGTACTTCTAATGCTTCCCAAGTCAACAACAATACAATGCCTAGGCTGATTGATGACTTCAGCATTGAGACCAAATAACAAGGATCATTTCTGTACATTAAGATTCTTGGAAAGTTAAAAAAAAATCATATAGGACGTTGATCATACATGGATAATCAATTGAATATGTACATCTACTTAATCATGCAAAAATAATCATTAAAATTGATAGTATCAAATAGCATCATTACATGGTTGCCCTTTAGTAGTCTTTGAATAAACTACAAATAACCTATGAATAAATCTTACAATTAATTACATGACATAATTCATGATATATTTGAGTTATTTAACAGTCATAACCTGTCTCAAACTGGATGAAAAGGGAAGAAGGCTGTCAGATTGACTACAACTCGCAGAAACCATGTTAAACTATGAAGGAATTCTATTCAACTAGCACCAAATAATAGTGGCAAGGCTTGATGTTAATTCTTGATCAATGGAAAAATTGTGAAAAGAACAATTTTTTATTAATCTTGAAAATATTGTTAGTAAAATCAGCATGGAACTCATTATTCTCTGATCAGCTAATATTATTTTCTTGAGGTATCCAATACCCAAAGAAATGTTTCGTATGAAGAAAGAAGCTACTAAATCAAAGTTTTGCTGCCTATGCTATGGTCCTCTGGCGACAAGTACCTCAACAAATTCCATGTTCTTTTGGCTGAAAATGACAAGCTGCACCATGTGTGACATCGACATCCCTCTTAGTCTCACCATTCTATGCATCATCATGATCATGGCAGCTACAGTGATTGAAGTAGCAGCTAAACAAACTTCCTACTTCAGCTACCTTCCTAACAAAACTTCATCAGCATAAGATGAACACAACAGAAGAAAGACATATCCCAGACATTAGGTGCAAAACTCCTTGAAACTGGTGATTCATTGATAGTTTCAAGAGGCTGTCTTATCATAACTCAAAATGTTCAATAGCATACCTGCCTTCTCCAGAGAAGTGCAGTGAACCTGAAGCCATGATGGCGTAAGCAACAATGAGTAATCCTTTGAATAAGTGTCCCTATCAGGGGAAATCTTTATCTTCTAACAGGTTCTTCAACAAAAGTATAGTTTTCCTGTGCTTGCAAAATTATCACTTTCTATGTAACTTCGTGTTGGCTCTCATGTGGCCATTTCCATTTGATTGTTAATCTCAGGGAAAGACAGTCATATAATGAAGTGTATTAGATTCATAAACCATAACCATCCTTTTTATACTACTTAAAAATTACCCGAAGAACAAGAATCCAACAATTATCGTAATCACGTGCAATACTGAAAAAATGGCCACACCTGATCACTTTTTATCAGCTAGCGTGCTGCAGTCCTGCATGTTCCTCCACTGGTAAAGTAGTCTATGATGACAGATCTCAGTCAACCATTCACACCAGTAGTTTGTATCACAAGGACCAGCAACGAAAAAAGTTGAAAGAAAATTGCAGATTCTAGATTGATATGATCAAGCCAATAATACCTTGGATGGATTGTGTCTGGATATCTAATTATAAACTACTTTCTTACATCAAGTTTGGGATGAAAGTGCATATCTTTGTTGATAGCTGATAGCAATTGCATTATTTTGCTATCAGTTTCCTTGTAAAAGAAACCAACAGAACTGCAAAAGCAAGAATCTTTTTAGTATGTGAATATTAATGAAAATTGGTTACTCAGTTGCAACTAATAAAGGTGTCAAGATTATACTTTAGGCTTCAAATCAGGAAGAGTAGAAAGCTCAATACCATCCAAAAACTGAAGTATATGAAATATTAAAATATTTTGTAGAAGTGTCAGTTTAGGTTTCAAATCAGCAAAACCAGAACATTAAATACCATCTTACCATATGGGTTTCTGAGTGCATAGCTATAATAATGAAGGGTCAAAGCATAAAATGAAGATGGATGGAATCATCGAAAAATTAATTGTAATAATGCTTTGTAAGGTGGTACCTAGGTAACATTTGGATTGTAGCACATTCTGATACTCATATATAAGATACAATATTTAGAACACCAAAATTTCAGGACCAGTAGTCTCCCTGATCCACCCTTCCTTTCCTCAACTCGTCTTATGGTGAATCAAACTCAAGATATGCTTCAACCATGTATTGCATGTATGGACCATCATACATATACTCCAGCAGGTCATCTGTGGCAGCATGCACTTTTTTATTCACCCCCGAGTGTTAAGATGTTTACTTTCATTAGAAACATAGAAATGTTAAAAGAGACGAAGCTCCTATTGCAAGGATGCTTCAAAGATCAAGTTTCTTGACATATCAAACACTTGGACACAAGATTCACCGTCTCAGTACCGAGCTCCATGTTGTAGCATGCTGGTATAGGGTCAGTATGCCCAATATGGAGGTCGCTTCGGTATACCGAGATTCAGTATGCCCCCCTTACTGAGTCTCAGTTCAGTACCAATAGGTACAATATGCCCGCTAAGAGGTGGTATGTACCAATATGCCAAACCATGCTTGGACACTTCATAGTTGTTTTAACACTTCAACTAAATCATGATGAAACTACTATGTGATATCGACATTTGGCACTATTTTTCCAGTTGTTTTCCCTAGAATTTTCCCACTAAATGCTAGGTAACTTTTGTTGACAACATAGGCCACAGTCATGGAAGATAATTAATGAATCCAGAGGAGAACTAAGCAAAGAGATTCTAAATGTCTAATTAGAAAGGCAAGGCAGATGGTAGGGAACAATATCAAGTTTCCTATTTCACTCACTTCTTATTCAAGGTATTATAGCCAATCTGCCCATAGTTCCATAAACTATTTGTGTCGAAGCTGCCTTTCTGAACCCTAGGATTACAACACCTACTGAAATGAAAAAAAAAAAGGAAAAAACTAGAACCTTGTAGAGCCATCAAATCCTTTTTTGTAACAATTAATCACCTTCATTCAGATCTGACCAACTGCATGTCATAGGACAGCGGTCATTCTGTGAAATATTAATAGGGATAAGAAGAAAATATAATATTAATAAAGATTACAAGATAATATCAGATTCCTATCATCAAGACGTACTAGATAACATAAATCTACCATGAAGAAATGGATGTTCACTTCAAAGCTAAGGAGATTCAACGAATCACATGGAGGGCATGCTTGAAAAAGCATTACAGTCCCTGCAATAAAAGTTCTTTTTTTTTTTGAGTGAAGTGCAATAAGAATCCATATGATGCACAAAAAAATGTGTCAAAAAGCTAACAGTAACGAGAAAAAGAACCCAACTACCAACTAATAAATGTCCAAAAATTTAATGTGACTTCACAAAAGAAATTAAAGTAAAACCAAAACACAATTACCAGAAATAATAATTCCCACTCAATTTAGAATTTTCTAGGAGTGACATTTGGGACATGAGCTGTACGTATTTTCCCTTGGAACTACAAAATGTGTTGGATGATAGGATAAAAGGGTAGATAAACTAATTAAATATACTCCCTTCTGTTCTAGAAAATGCCCCTTTGGTTTCATGATAGAAAACAAACTCAGAGCATCTAAATATAAAGAGAATTCATTTTGCATTCTCCATGGATAAATAGCCATAAAAACTTTAGTTTATTTGAATCCACTAGCAGAAACCAATTGACAAAACTGAAGTCTAGCATCTCAGTGGCTTTCCTAAAGTTCTGCAACAGCTTCTCATCTATTTTCATATGATTCTTATTAGATTTATCATAACATTTCCTGTTTCCTGCTATAGGATCCTTTCAGACAAACATCCCAAATTTCACATACTAATTGCATTTGTTTCCCACAGGCCCACAGTGGCAACTATGAATAAACTACATCAAAAAGGTTGCAAGGGGCAATGAAAATAACCAAGTATCCATTTTCCATTCACTTCAAGAATCAGGGATAATTTTTAAATTTCTCAGTGCATTAAATGTCATCATTATCCAGCATTTTTTCCTAGCTTGTTGTTGTATTTGATCTACTCCTAATTACAAATTCAGCCCCTTGCTTTCAAATCTATTGAAATAAAAGAGGGATTCAGTTATTTTGGTTATATAGGCCCAATACACCCTGCCATATACATAAATATATCCGTATATGAATATGCATGTGTGCATACAATGTTTTAAAAGAATGTAGGCAGCAGAGCGGCACACATTGAGGCAGGTGTCCACACATCAAGACAGCCCAAAATCAATAAAAAGCAAATTATCCTCCAAAAAAAAAGAAATATGACCTACTAAATAAGATGTAATAAGTCAAATGGAATTAAAAGCTTGGAAGCATTCCATGTTAATTCACATATTAATCCCATCTTCCATATATAAAATATGATGCAAAACATTAAGCTGGTATCTAGGCAGCCAAGGTGGCAATTTTCAAAAAAATGCTGGTGACCATCTGAGACTGAGTTACATCGATTGTTATCCAACAGAAAAATCAGGTTGCATTAAAAAGGAACCCTAACAATTCAGGTTGAAGTGCTAACTAAGTGATATATGTCATTAAAACTATCCTAGATTATAAAAAAATAAAAATATCTTATACTCAAAATACTTGACCCAAGCTTCAGCCTCCAACAATTAAGACAACCAAAAGAGCTCAACAGTGTCAATCATTTCTTACCTCAAAAAAAAAAATCTCTACCATGTCAGCTTAAAAAACGATAAAATACGTTATTAACTGTACTATATCCCACCCTCACCCTGATCTTGGCTGGGCTTCCTCCTTCCCTAGTTCTGAGAGAGAGAGAGAGAGAGTTTGGCATAGATTCCACCAGTTACATCTTGAAAGAGAGAGAGAGAGAGAGAGAGAGAGAGAGAGAGTTTGGCATAGATTCCACCAGTTACATCTTGAAAGCATTATGGAGTGTGGTGACGCTATGAGGCAAGTTAGAATGATAATCAGTTGCTGGAAACAGTGCAAAATCTAATAATATCAGGGAAGCAGATGATAAAAAGGATAATTTATTGATGTACTAAGTTTCTTGGGCAATACATGAGTGATAAACTACGCCCATCACCTATGGTAATCTAGGCTATTTGTTAACCATGATATATAGATAGAATTTGCCTTGATCTCACATACTGCAACCCATTTTGGTGGTCCGGAAATGTTGACTAGCCTCCAAACTCATAAATAAAACTTATAAAACAAAACTTTCCCTAAAATGAATGTAGTTGATCTAGAAATGTTTAAAACAATGTACAGCATCTTGCTGGCCCAAATTTAAAATATAATGAGACAGTACACCAAGATTGTAAACCACAGCAAAAAGAATGGCCAGTTGCAGATTATGTAAATAACACTTGCAGTTCAACATGCTAGCTAGCTAATATAATCTCACAAAACTGATGCACAGTAGAAAACTAGAAATCATATTAGAAAGATATTCATATCAACAAGAATAATAAATAAATGTAGAAAAAAAATACCTCATTCCATGTCTAGGCCTTGCATCTGTTGCAGACACTGAAATGAAACTTCTGCACCTGCCATTAATACTCTATTCAGATCACATAACATGCAATAAATCTCAGCCCACCTCGGATGTCTTTTATCTGAAGAAATAAATTCATTAAGAACCCCATCAATAATCACTCTACTGTATCCCGCTATCTTTTTCACCCCTCTGCTATCCATAGCCTTTCTGATCTTGTCAGAATATTTCCACTTCCCACAAGCAGCATATGTGTTAGATAACAAAATATAGCCACCTTCTTCCTCGGGCTCCACCTCTAACAGCTTCCCAGAAACAGCCTCTGCAATTTCCATATTTTGATGGACCTTACTAGCACTTAAAATAGCTCCCCAAATAGACCGTGTAGGTTTCATTGGCATCCCCTTAATCACATTGATCGCCTCAGTCAGCTTCCCTGATCGTGCAAGAAGATCAACCAGACACCCATAGTGCTCTACTCCTGGCTCAATATTGTAGCTTTGTTTCATACTCTCAAAAATTTTATACCCCTGGTCCACCAAACCAGCATGACTACAAGCAGTAAGAACAGCAACTAAGGTCACAGCATTTGGCATTACACCTTCTTCCAGCATTTTCCAGAACAATTCTAAAGCTTTGATTCCATGACCATGGAGTGCAAGACCTGTGATCATAGTTGTCCATATTGTAACATCTCTTTCATAGACCATTTCAAAAACAATATAAGATCTTTCAATAATTCCACATTTGCAATACATATCTATCAATGCTGATCCCAGGAAAGCATCCAGAGTTCCATGTGCCTTTACAATCCAACCATGTACGCATTTCCCATTATGCAGAACTCCCATCTCTGCAGCAGCAGAAATCAAAGCAATGGCAGTCATCTTATCAGGTCTAATTTTACATGCAAACATTTCCCTACATAGTTTCATCGCTGTTCTGAAATCCCCCATACGAGCATACCCAGCAAGAATAGAATTCCATGAAATCAGGTTCCTGAAAGGTGTTTCACAAAAAAGCCTGTAGGCAATATTTAATTCACCAGCATTGGCAAATCCTCCAATAATTATGTTCCATGAAGTGTCATCCCTCTCATCAATTCCATCAAACACCTTCATAGCAGTCTTCATCTCCCCACATTTTGCATACATATCTAAAAGAGCATTGTTCAAGATTAAGCCCCAGCCACCAAAAGGCATCCTCCGTACGATCAACCCATGTACAGACTTCCCCAAATGTGCATCTCTCAGCTGGCCACAGGACAAAAGAAGACCCACAATGGTATACTGATCAGGTTCAATACCTGAAACAGTCATGTCATGGAGCAATTTGAGTGCTTCCATGCTATATCCGTTTCTGGCATACCCAGCTATCATGATATTCAATGAAACAATATCTCGGTTGAGCATACAGTGAAACACCTGTTGAGCAAGAGCCACTTCTCCAGTCTCCAAATACATCTTCATAAGAGAGTTTTGTAGATACACATGTGAACTGAAGCCATTTATGATGACATGACCATGAGTCTGCTTTCGCTCTGAAATATTTCTGGATGACTTAAGGAGGGAGAGAAGGGAGTGCTCGTCAGGAAAAATACATGATGAAAGCATAGATTTATAGAGGTTGAGAGATTGGCTCGATGAGAAAGATAGAGCTGATATCATAATGTTGTAAATGTAGAGATTCGGATGGGGAGTGAAGTGCTTAAAGAGGAGAACAGCCTCATTCAGATGCCAAGGGTGAGAAACTGCAGAGAAGTATAGGAGCCTACTCATGGGAAAAGTCTGGGTAACAAGGTGGAGCCTCATCATTTGTGCCAATATTTGTTTGAAGTGATCACTATTTCTGCATTTCTCAAGAAGAATAAGTGTTGGGTGTTCAAGGCGTAGGGAAACAGTAGGATCCCAACTCCTACTGATTTTTGCAGCAGAAGAGCAGAGACGGAAGCCATAATGAGTATGGCAAACCAAGAAGAGAGGTATTTTGGTTCTCCTTAATGATGTCATAGAAAAACAGCCAAGGACTACCAATAGCAATGGACAGTCAGATGAAAAACTTTTACTCAGGGAATGAAAAGAGGAAAAATGCATGAGATGACAAAGATGGGAAAGAGAATAAGCTAAGGTAATAGAGATGGAGGACTTTCAGAATGTTAAAAGAGAGAAGAAGAAAGACCACATATCAGTAAACAGAAAAATAATTTATACATTTTAGCATTGCATATGAAAATGGGGCTGCATGATTGGTTGTAGTCATTCAGAACCACACTTCCGGGACACCTTTCTTGTATGGACAAGGAAAATGGTGCTCTTAGCAATCAATAGAACATTATGATTCAGAAAAGAACCTCCTGTTTCATGAGACCCATATTAAAGTACAAATTCTGTTATTTAGGTATGTCCAAATTAAGTGTAAGTTTTTTTGCCAAGGACGTTGAAACTCAAAGATACTGTTGGAAGAATGTGTTTTATTTACAATTGTCTGTAGATATACAGACATGAAATGAATGTAAAGCCAGTTATCATGAAATATTATCACAAAAAAGGTTACACCCAAGAATCTCATGAAGGTGCAAGTCACCTCCAAGGATGTTACAGCACTCACCACCAGGAACATGCTGCCATGATCACTGAAAAGAATTCGTGTATGGCATAGTAATCCAGCAATTAGCATCTAAAGCTCTCCTCAATTCAAATTGAGGCGAAGGGTAGCATATCGTTAACAATCCAGGAGCTATACACACCCCCCGGAAAAAAAAAAAAAAGCAAATTTTTGAGATCTAGGCAACCGAAAACAAGCATCGTGGTGGGAAAGGTAGGGGTTGTCAGACACTAACCGCTACTCGGGCTGTTGATGCGGACCAGCCACCATCAAATCCCGATTAGATGCGAGGTTTTGCTCTGCGTGCAGCGAGCAAAGAGAGGTGAGGGTGAGGGGCTGAGGGCAGAAGCAAAGCCTGCAAAGCCCCCCCGTCTGCCCGGATTTTATCGACTTTTAGGTCGGGGCTGGTGGTGCCAACGACATCGGATCGGATTGGGTGAGGTAGAGGTCGGATCGAATCCGGATCCAATCTATCAATCCAAATATAATTTATTTATTAAATAAATCAAAATTTTAAATCTAAATTCGATTTATTACTTAAACTCATCCCAGCTAATTCATTTATTAAACAAATCAGGTTAGACTAAACGGATTATATAGATTTTTAATGAATTAAATAGATTTATAAAGGTAGGTCGGATTAAATAAAACATATTAAAGAAGTTTTAAATTGATTAAAGATGTTTAAAATAGGTTAAATAGATCAGGTTATGACCCGACATAATTATTAAGCGAGTCAAAACAAGTTAAACGGATCAAAGATTTAAACATCAACCCAACCAATTTAATAAATAGGTCTACATGAGTTGACCCATCTATGTCAAACCCAAATCTATCTATGTCAAACCCAAACCTGCTTAAAACGGCTCGTCCATGGGTAGAGTTGACAGATCAAATAATAAATTGCCACTCCCAATCCGGGCTAGTTCACAAAATCAAACCAGAGTCTAATCTGATTTATATAATTTAATATATATATATATATATATAATCATAATAATATATAAATCTAGCTTAATTTCTTAATTTTTCAATTTCTGTGACATTCCTGTATAATTATGTACCTCTTAATTATATCTCTGTTAAATATTAGGTTTTTATTTGTTAAACCTTCCTAACATTGATGGAAAACAATTTACAGTGCAAGACTATGAGAAAAAGGCCAAAGAAGGAACATTTATTAAATTAAGATTTCATCATTCCCATGATTTTATAGATAATAAGAGTTCCAAATCTAAAATCTAAATTTTAATTATTTTATTGCTTATAGAAATAGCAAAATTCAATCTTGTTTACTTTAAAATTCTAATATACAAATAAATTAAATTGCTTTATAAGAAAGGTTTATTAGTATCTAATCCACATTACTTTTTCAAATTTATTTTATATAAAATATGTAGTAGTAGTCATATGCAATCGCACATTCATTCTAACTAGTATATACCCATATATACTGACAAAAATATACGTATGTATGTATGTACATAATATATGGTAGGATTCCACCTTTCTTTTCCAAAAAAAAAAAGAAAAGAAAAATTCACCATATTCTATAAAGGGAGCACAACTCCTTTCCCTCTACTACTGTGACTCTTCTATTTCCGTCCTGTGGCTTCTTGTAATCATCTAAATGGCAGAAGCAAATTGTAATATCTCGTATTTGGGGGTGGTTCTATATACACCCCCCCTATTGCTCAGGACACCCCCCAAAAATTAAAAAAAAATTAAATACTCTCTACACCCCCCCATTTGCTAAGGACACCCCTAAAAAATTAAAAATTCCTAAATTACCCCCCACCCTTCCCACCCCCTCACCTAAATTGCTCTCTACACCCCCCAAACCCCCCCCCCCCACCCCGCTCTTCCCCTCCAAAACACCCGCCGGCTTCTCCCTTCCGCCCAAAAAACCTCGCCTCAAGCACCTCCCCGGCCATCTCCCGAGCAACGAGCACCTCGCCGGCGGAGGAGGAGGGGGGAGGCGGAGGAGGAGGACGGGGAGGCGGGGGGAGGCGGAGGGGGAGGTGGGGGATGGGGAGGAGGAGGAAGGAGGACGGGGAGGTGGGGGAAGAGGAGTGAGAGGAGGTGGCGGAGGAGGAGGGGGGAGGCGGAGGAGGAGGACGGGGAGGTGGAGGGGAGGTGGAGGGGGAGGACGGGAAGGTGGAGGGGAGGAGGGGGGGAGGTGGGGGATGGGGAGGAGGAGGAAGGAGGACGGGGAGGTGGGGGATGGGGAGGAGGAGGAAGCGGGCGCAGGGGGGAGGGGGGGAGGAAGACGAGGCGGAGGGGTGATGGGGGAGGCGGAGGAGGAGGAGGAGGAGGCGGAGGAGGAGGACGGGGAGGTGGGGGATGGGGAGGAGGAGGAGGAGGGGGAGGGGTGATGGGGGAGGCGGGGAATCAGGAGGGGTAGGAGGGGGGAGGCGGAGGAGGAGGACGGGGAGGTGGGGGATGGGGAGGAGGAGGAAGCGGGCGCAGGGGGGAGGGGGGGAGGAAGAGGAGGAGGAGGGGTGATGGGGGAGGCGGAGGAGGAGGAGGAGGCGGCAGTGAGGAGGAGGGGGAGGGGAGGTGGCGGCAGTGAGGCGGAGGAGGAGGAGGAGGAGGCGGCAGTGAGGAGGAAGGGGGGGTGTACTGAGAAAATTTCAAGGGCAATATGGTAATTACACTAAAGGTTAGTTTGGGTATTTTTTTTTTGGTTTTTGGGGGGTGTCCTTAGCAATAGGGGGGGTGTATATAGAACCACCCCGTATTTGGGCCTAGTCCACCTGGCTCAAAGACCCAAAAGATAGGGAAGAAGAAAAAAAATTCGTATGTGCCATGCATGCGCAAGGAGGGAATAGGACTCTCAATAAAAGTCTTCTTTCTCTTGAGTTCGTTCGACAAAAATCCAACTCTAGGATAGATTCCCGTTGCAACTGAGCTCTATTTAGAGCTCCTCCCATCCTTTTGTCTACCCTACCGAAGATCTAGCCTCGATCAAAGCACACCGCCAGAAGATTTCCTCAAATTTCTCTTCAAATACTAATTATCGTTTATACTGTCGCTGTAGCCAAATGCCGTCAGAAACCAGGTGAGGACCCGGCCTCTCGATCTACCCTTCTTCCCCTTCTCCCGAACTCCTTGGAGCCTCGATTCCGGCTGATAATCATCGGAACTTAGTGAAAAAGAGGATGCTCTAGTTTCGTTGTTCTAGTGGACCAACTATGTTTTCTTCTTGCTTTTGGCATGTTTTGCCATCGATGCCTGTCACCGGGGATCCCTTCGATTCCCTACAATGGCTTATGGCCTTGGCCGGAGTTCCGGCCATCTGGATGCCTCGGTTTTATGATTTAAGGGGTTGAAACGCCTATTTTTGATCGGTTGTAGCACCGTCAACCGCTTATTACCGCCGACCATAGGTCAACCGCTTATTGCCGCCGACTGTAGGTCCCCTAACCCTTAGGCAGCACCCGCAACCAATCTCTCTCTTCCTCTTCCTTCAATAGAGAGAGAAGTTTGTTCTTTCTTTTTTTTCTCTCTTTCCATTCTTTCTCTTGTTTCTCTCTCTACTTGGACTTTCTCTCTTTACTCTCTCTCTAGGGTTGTTAGATCCGGTACAAACTTCTCTCGATGATTTTGGATCAACCCTAGTGAAGGAGGTCTTGATCCATGGCCATCGGGCCGCAATGCCCTCCCCCACCTTGGGCCTTCTAGGATATTATTAGATTTGGTCATCCTCAGTTTCTGTTGAACAACCTATACCCTAGTCTAAACATGATTAGATGATTTTCGACTTGATTAGATCGACTAATGTATCAGGCACTTTCGCTTGGTTAGCACTACAAGGATGTTGGAATTTAGAATTTTTATTTTTAGAATAATTATGATGAAATTTTAATGAAAATATATTTTTTGAATATTAGGCTTTAAGAGAGATTTTTGGAATTGATTGGTTTTGTTAATTGGATTACGCTCGCAAGGTAAATAATGTAACTCTTTTTTTAGATTTATCTGCAAATTATAAATATTTTCTAAATCAAATTATTCTTAATTTACAAACTTGATGCATTGTGTTTTATTTTTATATATGCCTTTTTCTGGAATATTGTATGATTCTTAATCAAACGTATTAGTTTCGATATGGATTATACTCGATTGATTTTGATATTATATGTTTTATGTATCTTACGATTTAGAACACTTAACATGCTTTTGAGGAAAAAAGTTTTGATTCAAAATGGGTTTGGACTCGTAGCTAGATTATATTTTTATATCCTACTAGGGTTGTACGTTGGCATTTCGATGCCTTGCTAGTAAGATTGTATATTGACACTTTGATATCCTACCAATGGGGATTGTACAATAGCACTTCAATGCCCTACCAACGAGGGTTGTAGTTAGCACTTTGATACCCTGCCAGTGGAGGTTATACACTGATAATTGATACCCTACCATTGAGGGTTATACGGTAGTACTTTGATGTGGTCATAGTTCATAGCTGTTGAGACTTGAGATAAACTTAATATTTTGTAAATTTAATTTATGAACGAAATTTGAACTTTGAAATGACTAGATAGTGCTGAGATTTAGTTTAGATTTGGTTTTGAATTGATATACTTTGCATGTTTAATTTTGATATATTAATATTTTGTTATTTGATTATCTAGCTAAAGTGTTCATTACCTATTTGGTTGTATAGCTCATTATACGATTTCTTACTATTTTTATAGAATTAAAGAACTAGCTTGAATTGAAAATTTATCATGGGAGAGTGACTAGAGACAAAATTTTAACATTTTTGTTTAGATTAAGTTTTTGTTAGAGTTGAAATAAGACTTTAGAATATTATTTAGTTTTGTGAGATATTTAATTTTGATTTAGTTATTTAAATTAAAGTTTGAATATTAATTATTTAAAATTATTTCTTTTTTTGATTATGATATCATGTTGAGATGCTTTGTATACCTGTGAAAAGAGTTTTCTATAAGTGTACACTAGTTGCTACGACCTCTGGCTTGCGATTTTGGATTAGAGACGTGACACAAATATCTGGTTATATACAAAGACAACTTTACCTTGCTTTAAAAATGACTTGGTATATTTTGAAAATGCAAATGTTAAGACACACTGCACACTGAAGCTCAACTCTAAAGTGAAGCTTGACATGCCCTGTCCCATTGTTTTAAAAATGGTATATTATAATTTATTTCCAAGGTAAAAAAGTCTTGGCTTTCTTGATCCATTGACCCATGACATCAAAAATAGAAAATAAATATCAATAATAGAAAAATATTTAAAATTCTAGAAAAAGATACGAAAATTGGAAAGTTTACAGTAATAATTCAATCATCTAAAATTTAGAAAGAAATTTGTCAGAAAATTTTTATATAATTTAAGAAAATATGTGAAACTTATAAATAGTAAAATTTAAAAATATCCAAATATTAAATGAATGCATTTTTTCATTTTCTAGGAAAGAGAAAGTATAGAATTTTTTTAATGAATGAATAGATATTATTAAAATTGTTTCATCTAATGACACACATTTCATAAGTATAATAAAACATAACAATGAAATAAGATCGTATATTATGTCACCGATTAAGATATTGTTAATTTTGCAATAGTTCATGAGTTTCAGCCAAAACTCTAGGTATATCATTTTTTCCAGTCCTTAAGTGACCTGATCTGCTGGTGCTCATGGTGATAGGTCGAGCAAGTTGACCCAGTCGATCCATTGGGTTACCAAGTACTACCTGCAACTTACCAACTCCAGTTCCTTACCTTTGTCCTCCTAGGCAGTAAGAATGAGTCACCCTTTCCATTGCCCCATCTCCGATTAAGAAATGAAGAATAATTCCCATACCCTTTAATGCAAATCTGTTGCCCACCATGACAACCCAAGAGGGGTGGAGGCGGTAGAGGGAGAATGCAGATATAAAGATGTTGTGAGTGATAAACGATCATGCAAATATAAAGTAAATAATACTATCAACAACAAGACACAAATTTATAGTGGTTCGATATCAAACCTAGCATCTACATCTACTCCCCAATAGACTATTCTTGGAATTCCACTATAATCATTCTCAAAGATTGCAGTTTAATTGTTTTAGATAGGCTCACAATCAACCAAGTTGATTTTCATAGTTAATCAATCAAAACCTTCTCAATTAAGCCCCTAGGCTTGAAAACAATCCAATTCAAGATTTGGATGAGATGAACATTTCCCTAAGTTTCAGCTCTTAAAACTTGTTACAACAGAAAATAGGATTTTTCAATAAAAAGAAACTAAAGCCCCTTAATAACCTGATTGAGACTTGATAGAGTTTTTGAAGGAGTGGTTAGCCTTGAGTAAGCTCTGAAGCTCTACTCTAAATGTTCTTGAATATAGAAGATATGAGCTTTGAGCCTCACACTTAATGCACTCTTTTTGTTTTCACTCCTCATTAATTCATTTTTTTTCTTCTCTTTTCATCTACTTTCTTTCTTATGTGTTCCCATGCATTTATATTCTCAAAAATCAGTTATAAGATGTTTCTAGCTGTTGGATAGGTTAAAAAAGCTGTTGGGAGTGAAAATTACTGGATTGATTTTGCCAAAAAACTAGCCATTTTTGTTGGACGGGTCAACTTGACTTCTTTAGGGATCGATTCATAATTTTCAGAGATTGACTTGAAAAAGCTGTTGTTTTTATTGCGCTCTGTCTTTTGCTCGTGGTCATAGTAAGATTGACTCAACTAGCCACTAAGGTCGACTGGTTACCATCGAAGATCGACTCGCGAAAGAACTATTTTTGATTGCATTCTGTTTTTTGCTTGCGGCCATTCTTGGGTTAACTCGACTTGTTTGGGGTCAACTCGAGCTTGACAGAAGTCGACTCATAGTTCTTTAGAGTCAACTCATCCCCTTCAAAAACTCCTAGAATTTTTTAAAAACTTCTCGACCTTTGACAATTATTCTTCTAGGCTTTTCTAACCTTTCAACCTCATTTAGCTTCTTATAAAATAAATTTAATTTTTTCAAGAATACAAAATTATTAGTATTATTCTCAAACATTTTATACCCATCAAAATCAATCTATTGGGTCAACAAAATCCAATTTGAGGGGTGGCTGATACAAGGAAGTGTAACTCTACTTTCCATCTTTATCTTTCTCAATGACAAGGTCTTGGCAACCATCTAATTAAATTTTTGCCATAAGGTTGTGTCACACCCTATACCTGAAAGCAGGATTTAGCTCATGAAAGCAACTAAAACTCCATGTGAAGATTCGATGAAATGCGATGATATTGGCGTATAAAAATTTAAAGTTCTCTAACAAAAAAAAGAAATATTGTAAGCAAACCAAAATATATAACTTATAGAAATAATACAGATGTTTCACATAATATTTCATGTCTTCAGAAGGGTCCAATTAGACTTTCAAAACCAGTCATATTTCATTCATACTCAGCTGATTCTCCTCGCCCCTAGCTGTAGGCATAAGCAGGGTGGTCTTTTTTATTCCACAGGTTATCACAATATTTGCTGGATGATTTTAGTCAGTGAACATGATGAGTTAGAAGGAAAAATATCAATCGGGCACGGGAAGCAATACTAATTTACATGAAATATTACTTAAACATATGCTAAATATTTAACTTCCTTCGAAATAGAAAATTGTTTTTTAATTTTACTACAAATTGCAAATTATTGGTATTGTGCCAAAATTTCAACTTCAAATGCCAAGGAACTTAAATCTGAAGATCTTATAAATTCTATTATTACACAATCATTGCAAAAACCTAGAAGTCCAGTATAAGTCTCATACATTATCTCCAAAATATACTACTCGTCCCAGTACTACTTAGCACAAGGGTTCATGTTTCACCCTTGCAAAAATACATACATATTATCCAAGTTTACAACATAACAGATTTTAGAGTACACAAAATGCGATCTGTCACCTGGAGCATCAAAAAGCCAATGAATTTGACAAAGGGCACAAACTTCACTGTGAAGGATTAAATTTTTGCAACAAATATAAACTTCCAAGTGGGATATACAACAAAACTTTATAATTTAAAAGAGTTTGCACTACAATTGTTGAGGATTATACTGTAAACACTCGAACAGTCAATTACAGATTCAGGAATGCTTGAACCAGCTCATCAGGCCTGAGACATAACAATTCAAAATTCTGAAGTGTACTGTACAGATATATTTGAGAAATTTCTGATTTGGCCCGAGGGGCAGACAGCAGAGATTCTCAACTTGCTGTTAACCAGCTACTTGTACAATTGCAAGCGTATGCCCTTTATTTTAAATGAATAAAGAAAGCTTTAGATAATGATTGGCTGTTCACCTTCAAGCTCAGATATGACAATAAGTGAATCTGTCATTTCAAGAAAGAGTGGCTCTGACTTGTTGCTTGGATTTATAATCTACCATGATATGAAAAAGGCTATGGTGAGATCTAAATCCTTCTAATAATGGAATTAAATGGTAACGTGGGAGATATAATCAAGGACCTGCTTGTTTCCCTTTACATAACCAATAGCAACTTCCCGACGCAAAATTGCTCTTTCAGAGAGCTCAGAAAATGATGGGCTCTCACCTTCCCTCATGTAGAGACCAATTTCCTGCAGTTAAATCACAACAATGCATGTGAGACAAATGTGATTATTAAAAAATATAATTCCACCTCCATATTTTCATCTGTAGCAAGCCTTCATTGTCAAAAGATTCAAACAAAATACCTATTACAGAATATAAATTGAGTATGCTTGAGCTTGAACTTATATGCATATTGGATCTACAAAATGCTTGATCTAAGGATTAAACAATGTTGAATACATTATAATGTTCTTGTTAGCAAAATTGAGAGAGAACAATTTACCTTCACATATATCTCATCCCCCTCGGAATCAAGAATGTCTTTCCACACTTCATTCAATTCAACACTTTCGGCCACTGCCATCCAATAGAGGAGTATAGTGTCTAAACTAGGTCTTCTATACAGAATATAATATCTGGAAAAATACTGAAAAAAATATGCTTAAGATGAAAAACCTTGAGCTGTTACAAGGCTCATTACTTCCTCTGTGCCAATAAATGAAAGGGAAGGTCTTATTCTTGAAATCTGTGGATGAAGTAAAAGTGTTATTGTACCCATGATTCCATAAGTTTCAGAGTAGTTAACATAGGCAGACAAATAATTACTTGTTTCCCCAGTCTTGTGTCAACAATTTCAGCAACCAAGTTTTCAACCTGCAAAACATACATGTATTTAGATGCTCTTCTCACTATAGGTAGCATGCACATTAATTAGGATACCTGCAAACATAATTTTGTCCCAAAAGTCTAATTAAACAATCAAGATTCGCTGCCTTAGTATCGGACCCCATACGGGTACCATCCTATTACAATGTCGGTGTACGGTACGATACGAGACTATGAGGCATATCAAGTGTCAGTACGGTACGAGATTGTGTACTGGTACAATACTGGTATGGTACGATCGGTACAGCGAAGCAAGCAAACAATATCCTTCCCACATCATGAGATCGAAAATTTCACTACAAAGCTAATAATCATCTCGCAGTTTTGTGGGTTTGAATACTATGTTTAATCAACTAATGAACAAAATCAAGAGGACAAATCCAAGAAAATCCTTACAAATTACATAGGGAATAGAAGGATTTAGTAGGGCTACTTGAGCATGAGTAAATATCAGATAACACCTTTTCATAAGCTTTTAAATGGCTCAACTCACAAAAAAAACAAACATAAAACGTGAGAGAGAAAATAAATAACATGCTTTCAAAAATAAGCCCCCAATGGCCCTTGTTTTTGTAAATACATAAAACAAAAAGTATTACAAATAGACTTCCGAGCAAGGTCCGCCATACCGGTACCGGTCGGTGTACCGGTGGTGGCCTGGACCGGTACATACCGGCGTCGTACCGATTTCATACCGGTCTGTACCGGTCCCATACCAGTTCTCTAATGATAAGCTACCAATACCAGATTCCACGCTAATCCGGTACCAGTCCCAGGCCGGACCGGTACATACCGGCCCGTACCGGCCAGTACGGCAGACCATGCCTTGGAGTATAACAGAAAACCAATTACAGGTCTCTATAACAGCTTATAAAATCAAATTAGTCCAATATGATATAATCCCGAACCACATTACTCTGGTTCACTCCAACTGCCCTCTAGAAAAAGGAGATCTATCACAACCCTCATTAAGAAGTCATGATTCATGAACAATAATTTACCATCATGTCCAATCAGAAAAGAAACAGCTTTAGGCCTGTTGAACCAGATTAGTTTAATAAAACATGGGATCGGTTCAACCTGAAGAACAATAAACTGGTCAATTCAATTGGTGATTTGGCACAGAAAACAATTTAATAGGTTGCATGATTAAGATCTAATATGAAGATGGGTCTTATAACTTAAGATAAAAAAAGGGCCAGATCCAAAATTTATGATCTTGAACCCATTTAGAAATTTATCTGCCCCAGCCCCATGTTCGCTCCTTCCCTTCCCTTTCTTCTTCATTGTTCGCCAACAGGGCTGCTGCCACCATATCCATGCCCCCTCCACCTATAGGCTAGCGGCTGGCCATTCATTGCTGCTGCCAGCCACTATCGCTGCACGTTGTTTACCAGTCGCCCGCAAGTATGCAAGCAGTATCCTCACTGGCAATCCAATGAGCAGGAATCCAGTAATGGAATTTTCTTTCTTTTCTTTCCTTTGTTTTTTTTTTTTTTGCAATGATTTTATATCCTATGAGTAGGACAAGGAAAAAGGGCGAATGCCAGGAGAAGAATGTTCTCATACCCATGTAAACAAGAGGAGATGTGGAACCTTAGCTTAAATCGCTTCCTCACCTTACTAGCCACATTGTTAGAGTTCTTCAACATCGCCAGATAACCATTGAGAAGAGGCAGGTAGAGACTTCCCCAAGTTTTCCATGCCTTTAAAATCTAGTTCTCAGGATCGGAGCCTGAGAGAGATTGAGGGAGAGAGGGAGAGAATAATAGATGGATGAATTTCAGGTGGTGCTCTACACCTCTTTATAATGTGGAGCTCTACTCCTACAAGAACCCAAACAAGTCCAAAGATGAGCTCTATCCCCTGAGGATTGGCTTCATCTTACCTTCTGGAAAGGTTCGATGTGGACATCCTTATTAGGATCAAATTTGACATGGCCCAAAGACTTAACACTTTGAGTACTGGTTGTATTGATTGGAGCCGGCAGCACCATGCTACTGCAACGAAGGAAAATGGTGTTTCAAGATAATAAACAAAAATGTTTCAGTGCATAATCCATCTATGCTGGCAGATTACCTTGCTGCTATAGTTCATAATACTTACCAATTAATAATTACTAACCTAATTGAATCATTATCGCAAAAGTTTCCACAAGAAGGAAATAAGCTAAGAAAATTGGCAGATAAAGCTGGAATATCTAATCAAGTGCTATCCTCACTAACCTTAATACCATGCTTTTTGCAAATACTTTCAGCAAGGAAAAGGGAATAAGCTGAATGCTTGTCTGCCTGGGTTGGATCTGTGGAAGATGGATGTGAGTTAGGGACTATAAAAAGATAATGGACTTCTTGTTGGAAATTACCTCCAATGAGCCACTCTCTATCAGATATCACAACAATTGATAGTGGTATATCTTTTGCATCCTTGAAAGAATTCCTAATGTTTAATATTGCTTCCTTCAATGTTTCATAATTCACAGGACTGCCCACCTGCATTACAATGTTTATCATAGTGCACACCGCCCATTAAAGACAGAGAGAGAGAGAGAGAGAGAGAGAGAGAGAGAGAGAGAGAGAGAGAGAGAGAGAGAGATAGATAGATAGATAGATAGATAGAGAGAGAGAGAGAGAGAGAGAGAGAGAGAGAGAGAGAGATACCCTGTGTGAAACCTTAATATGTTTCAATTGGCTCTGAAGAACAGGGTTGACTACGCTGTTTCTTTCATCGACAGAAGCTTCTGATAGGATTTCCTGCAATGCTCATTGAAAGAAAAATGACAGCATAAGATATGATACCCTGCATGATAAAAGGTACTAGGTACAAACTTGAATCCTTGGGAATGGCAACTATTTCTCTATAGAAATTCATTAAATGGCATTCCTATCATGTAAGTTAATATTTCTAAAAATTGAGCACTAATAACCACACTATTTCAGTTAAAATTTCAATAAAACAATTAAAAGCTTGAATTGAAAGGAAATGCAATGAAAAATAAGTACCTTACAACCTGAAAACTAGATAATCCCCAGGGTGTAACTAATTTAAAAGCAAATACTAATAAATGCCATCTTACTAAATTTGAAATGAATTTGAAAAATGAATATATACTTGCATTATTTCCTCATGAACAAGGTGACATGGTATCCTCCATGCTTAAGATCTTCTAACTAATGAAAATTATAAATGGTTTGTTCTGGTGCCAGATGTAGCTCTTAGAAAGGAAAACCTACCTTGCTGCAAGCTGAAGCACCTCAGTTTTTACTATTGTTTTAGGAATGATATGCATCCTAGGGCATCTGGTGTCTTTTTCATTCCAACCACACAAAAATCTATAATTGTCAGCAAAGTTCTTTCCATCACTGAGTGGCTCCACTTTTCTTATGAATTCCTTTCCTATCCTTTATGAGCACCAAAAATCCCATTTTTCTATTTATTTTTCCTTATCAGGTGGTTGCCCATTATATATGTTTCCTTTTCTGTATAGTACTTCTCTAGAGAAAGTACAACTCTCTGCACAGGAACCAGCATTCAATGGACACATGCATCCCATGTCTGGCTCTAGTCATAAAATAAGTTTTGCCTTGCACAAAGTCTTAATAGTGGGTCTCAACATGCTTGACATAAAGTCCAGAAAACAGACTGTGATTCTGAACTACAAATACAGTTGGGTCCACAAGGATCTGTAGGCCAAGATGATTGAATGAGCCAGATTAAATAATGATTAGAGTATGAGAATTTTAGGGGAATTTGCCATTGAAGCATCATTTATAATCCAACAATTAGGATACTTGCCTTCCAAGCAATAGATTCAGTTTTGAGTCCCAAAAAACTGCAGAAGTTTTTGTTTCAATTATAGATTCAGTGCTAAAAGAATAAACATTTTTTTTTTGACTGGTTAAGAGTCTGACATACTCTACTCTACAGTATAACGTTTCTTGCATATTTTGATTTGTTTCTTTGGTGGGCACCTTTATTTTAGAATAAACGAGTTAAATTAATGCAGCTGTAGTCATGTTTTGAATGGATAATTCATTTTTAAGAACTCAACGGACTTATTTTTTTTTAATTAATTTCTATAAAAGTATTAAGAAAAGAGTAGTAATATTACCACTCGAGTAGTAAATTTAGGGCTGACTTCACTTAAGGAATCACAAAAATAAATTTAGGGCTCTGGTCCTGTTTTGTTTCGAAACAAGGGCAACATCCTATGGACGGTGGAGAAGATGAGAACTTTCAACCCTCTCACTCTCCCCCCTTTCTCGGCCTCCCTCCCTCTATCTCTTTTTATCTCTCTCCTCCGTTTCCCCCTCCCTTGCCCAATTTTTCAAACTGACGGGTAGAACCATGCCAATTCGCCCTCGGTATGGTTCGTTATGCACCGAAAGGGTGGTTCGGGCTGGTATGACGAACCTTGCTACTAGCTAAGCTGCACATCTCATCCACTAACTTATTACTTATTATAATTTAAAGTAACAGATCTGTTGGCTTAAGCAACTTAAGAGGTCAGAAGTGCTTTTAGGTGTATATAGTAGTGTTAAAGGTTCGCTGAACTAGTAACAAGAATCTACCTATCAGCAACGGGTTTGGTACGATACCAGTTTGGTATGGTACTGACATATAGTACGGTGTCGTGTGTCGGTTCTGACACTAGCATGCCATTATTTTTTTCAATTTCTTTTAAAGATTCAATGAGTGATCAACTTTTTTCAAATTTTTTGAATGATTTTAAGTATAGTTTGATGTTTTTTGATGTTTCTATCACCTCAGTATATCTGAAATGATGCTTCTTGATGTTTTGGAGTGATATTTCCGCACCATTGTGGCATTTCTCTAAAATAATACTCCTTAAGGTGGCAAAAATCTAGCAAATTTATATCATTGGATTTCCTACCCATAGGCTTTTGCATTAGCGTCAGCCAAATTCAATATAAAGAAAAAAGCCAATGATCCTGATTTTGCACGCTAAGAAAAGCAACATGAAATATCCTAAAATCAATTAGTGAGATACAAAACATAAAATGATACAATCAATTAGGTATATTTACAATATAACAAACATACCAACATCTAGAATCTCGTCAAGTGATAATATCTCTCGTAAATATCAGGAGGTACAAAAACCCATCCCTCTAACCAAACAACGTTGTAGTCCTGTATGCTCATTACATAAAGAACGCACTTTGGGTTATGAGACGTCCCAGATCTCTCACTAAAGCTCTAGCTCTAAAAGGTCTCTAATTGATAATACGACTATGGAGGAGCCCATCCGAATATATAACGGTAACAAAATCTGATCCATAGTTGCTTCGGCTGCGTAGGATAGTAGCCATTAGAAGATGATACCTCAAATCAATGTATGCCGAACCAGTACTTGTAGGTATACCGGTGGTCTACCGGATCGGTTCGGTCTGGTTCGGGCCATAACGAACCAGTATCAAACCGGTACCACTGGTTTAGCAAGGTTTCAGCTACCATGTGGTTAAAAATGCCACAACGCACGACGCTGTGGCAAACTAAAGACGTATCGATGCGAACCGGTCCGATTAGCACCGGTACAAGGCGGGAGCGATTCACACCGGTACGACCTTCATACCTCTCGATTCCAGGCAGAACCATTTTCCACCATGGTACCGGATCTGTCAGTGACCAGACTGGTCCGATACGTGCTGAATCGGCCGGCACGGGCCGGTTCAGCATACCATGCCTCAAATGCATCATATCCCTATCGATATGGGTCATAGGCAGCTTGTGGCTATGGATAATAGGATCCAACAAACAATTCGAAACCTAATACATCTATGGATCTCACTCTACGTGCAAAGTCATCTGCAGCTACATCGTGTCCTTTTAGATAACCTCAAAAAGCCCACCTCCTATATCCAATTGTATCCTCATGGGCTCAACCAACTCGGGCACTATAGTCGCTATCTCGGATGGCATCCATAAACTGAAACTCATTGGTGAATTGAAGACCACCCTATGACTGTCTTATAAATGGTGGTTTAATATCCTCCACTCTCTCCCTAGCCACTCCCTCTCATAACCTCCACTCCCTTCCTGGCCACCACATCCATTATCACCAGAACTATCATCGCTGCTCTTTCTAGTCTCTAAATTTGAGTGAACTGTGTCCACACTCCATCGGGGTTGCAATTGTCTTTCATTTTTCTTTCAGGCTATGCTGAGCAGTTGCCTGCTTCCCTTCGTGCTCCTCTCTACCTGGCTATGCTAAAAGGATAGATGTCACTCTTCTGATTGAGTCAACCGGGTAGTGTGAAGGCCTCATCTAAGTAACTCTCGATCATATCTTTGGGAGGGTGTCAAAGACAAGGAGTCATGTGATGATAAGGACCCCTATGGTTGTGATTAATCAACTGGAAAGATGCATGAAATGTTACGATATGCCCATTTTCTTCCATCCACCCTTGCCTCACTAGCAATGAAACTGACTAGTTTTAGAGGCAATCTTAGCTTATCAAGCTTCGGCTCCTGCTGCTGGCCCACAAGCCATCCAATCATAGGATCATCCTCATCCTCAATAAGAGGATTGTGGATCGGATCTATGTACTTAAGCTCTACTTCCTCCAGAATGTACTTCAACTTCAATCTTAAATTGTAGTGAACATATATGAGATCGTTGAGGCGCCTTTGTGCTCTGCTTACTGTGGATGAGGGTGAATGGGGGCCAGTTGCGCTCACAGCCACTTGAAGAGACCGTTTAGGAGAGAATCTGGATGGTTAGCCGCTTAAGATTTTTCGCCAACAAACCAAAATAAATCCATTATTCACACCCTAAGTAAGGTATGCTTCATCTCTCCTATCTCATTCTCTCTTTTTTTAGATGCCAAAAAATATCTTAAAATTTGCAAAATAAGGAGAGATCACGCCAAAATTTTTGATTTTGGCTTGATTTTATGATATGTTGAAAATCTACACGATAACATAAAAAATTTTAATTTTTAGATTATATATAATTTTTAAATTATTAACATATTATAATTATTAAAATATTACAATACAGTTTTTTTTCACAAACCAAAATATTTAGAGAGAGCACTGACAGCTTTCGAGTTTCGATAGCTGTCATAAGTAAAAAAAGTATAAATTCAGATATATTACACATTAGGAGGACATTTACTTGGCGTTAGTTGTACTAATATGATACTATCTTATAGGTAATTTTCTTCAATATTTTTGCAGTCGAATGGTGGACTTATTTTGGTTTATTCACGAGAAATCTTAAGCGACTAGCCATCTGGATCCTCTTCCAGACGGTCTTCTCGAGTGGCTGTAAGCGCAACTGATTCACCTTCGCCCTCATCCACAACAAGCAAAGAAACCGACTGACACAGAAGTGCTTCAACAATCTTAAATATGCTCACTACAATATGAGGTTAAGGCTGATGTACACAAACCCGACCCATAGTATTTTCGTTGATGATGAGGATGATCCTATGATCGGATGGCTTGTGGACCAGCAGCAGGAATCGGAGCTTGATGAGCGAGGATCACCTCCACGACCGACCAATTTTGTAGCCAGCAAAGCTAGGATCGATGCAGGGCAATGGGCAGATCGCAATATTCAACGCATCCTTCTAGTTGATCAGCCATAACCACAGGGGTCACTAGGGAGCCGGTCATCATATGACTCATTGTTCGAGATATCCTCTAAGAGATATGATCGAGAGATGCTTATACGAAACCACTATGCTACCCGGTCGACTCAGTAGGAAGGTGGCATCCATCCTCCCAACATGCCAGTCAAAGAGGGGCACGAAGGGTAAGCAGGCAGAAAGGGGCACGAAGGATTAAAAGAAAAAGAAAGAGGTACGAAGGGTAAGCAGGCAGCTGCTTAGCACATCCAAAAAAAAAGGCACTTGAAGCCCCCATGAAGAGTTGGAGGAGCCAGTTCACTCATATTCGGAGACCAGAAGCAGCAACGATAGACAGTTCTGGTAATCATGGATCCACTGGCTAGGGAGAGAGTGGAGGACATTAAACTATCGTTAATAAGACAGCCGCAAAGTAGTCTTCGATTCATAGGTGAGTCCCAATTTACGCATGCTACACTGGAAAGGGACCATGGTGCACGATCTAATAAAGCTTGCAAGGATACGATGGCATATAAGAGACGCACTCCTCGTGGTCATTCAGGAGGATACAATGCAGCTATAGATGACCTCGCACATGAAGAAGAATCCGTAGACATATCAAGTTCTGAGTTATATGGATACATATATACATATAAGAGTATAAATACAAAATAAGTATTTTATGAGGGTATACATACAAACAGCAAATTTAGGAGGATATTCATATAATTTAGTATATTTTGGAGGGTACACATGCAAAAAAAATCTTTTAAAAATAGAAATTATACTTAAAATTATTTTATGTTTTGTATCAATCTAAATCATCAAGAGGCATCATTTAAGATGTATCGGAGTGATAGAAACATCAAAAAACATCAACATCAAATTAAATTTAAAATCATTCAAAAAATTTAAAAAAATTGATTATTTTTCATTCAAATTTAAGAGATTGAAAAAAAAATCAGCATGTCAGTTCGAAACTGGCATGCCAACCCCCCCCCCCCGAACTGGTACCATACCGAACTGGTATTCGAACGGTATGGATTCCGATACCGGTTCAGTAGACCTTGCCTCCTCATCAGTGATAGAACCCATGTATGGTTATAAATAAATTTGATGATAGTTTAAGTTGTCTCTACTATCTGTTGCACCCTACAAATCTTTCAAACTTTACTAACATTAGATCCATACCATGTGCACCGTATGGGGTTCAGAAAATATATGGCTGCTCCAAGATCTCTCCAACGGCTTTATGTTATGACCCATTATCAATGATGACCTGCATGACATTTTTCTCTCCTACCTGATCAATCACTTCATCTAAGAATGTATATGAATTGTGGACCTAATCGGAAGCATCAATTCGCTTCTAAAAGAAAGTATTCGTATCACAGTATGTCAAGAAGTTGATGTTCCGCCTGGTAGAATTAGTCCAACCATCACACATCACCCTCAATCCATATGTAGACCACTTGCTCTAGTATTAGGCAATCCACTTCTATAGCTCTTCGCTATTAAGCTCACTAACGTCTTTCGGTCTTGGAGGAACTGCACCGGGACCGTCAGTCTGTATGGAGAAAATAGCAGACCTATAGTACGTGTTGCCTGCCGTATTCGCTAAAATATCACTGAAGTAGAACCAGAATCTAATAGCTCGTCATATATCCATCTTCTCATCCTTCTTTAGCATGGTGTCAACTCTTTGTTGCTTCGAATCTCTATTGTGAAAGATATATAGACATAAATCATAGATTGTGCCTCCTAGTGGAATCTCTCTAGAGGACTTTTTTTCTACTGCCAAAAGTCTCTAGAATAGATGTAAAATGGCCAACGCCTCTACTGACGGCCTTCCTAACTGAAGAGGTCCTCTTGAACGCTGGATCTGCCCTGCTAGTTACAGAACCAGAGCCCAATCTGTAGTGTGAGGGCTTAAATCAAATTCTATTCCCGGCCACTTCATCCTACTGCCACTGGTCATCCAAGCTCATCTGAATGGCAGCCTAAATCTGTGCCTCATCATCTGAAAGACACTTCATATGACTCAATGAAGTGATAGAAAAGTGGCACTGCTGCTCGGCAATCCACCTCTTCCTTAGCACTCCTCTCCTTCGTTGCTCTAAAATCAGCAAAGTGCTTCTACCTGGTTACCTCTTCTCTTTTGAACTATGTTGCACCAGTTATACCTTTAATGGTGCCAACCAGAAAACATTTACCCATGGTTCCAACCAATATCACACTCGAAGATCCATTCCTGCAGGTTAATCAAGTAGATCAGTTTATTAATTATTTAAAAATAGTAAAATTTTGTTAACATAAAAAATATATATTTTCTACTTTAGAAAATACTTCTAACTTGTCTAAATATAGTACTATTTTTTCAAATTTTTTCTTAACTATATATTTTAATAATTTTTATATTTAAAAATAATTTTGAAATATCATAAATTCAAAAAATATATTTTTTACCCTAGAAAATACTTTTGAATTATGTAATACATAGTACTAGTTTTTCATATTCTTGTATTAGTTATATATTTTTAATAATTCCTAAAATAAAAATTATTTTTAAATATAAAAATTTTAGAAAATTAATTTGAGCTTAGATCCATGTAGAACCCCACCATGGATACTACATATACTTTTCTAAGCCCGTGAGCATGCATCAAAAGCTACTAATTTCTTAATGTTTTTTCAAACAAGAAAAAAATAATCCTTTTAATACTAAAAATTTTTGAAACAAGAAGTGCCAACACTTATGATGGCGCGTCATTATAATACTTATATATTATATAATGTTTTAGAATTTCAAAGTAAGCATTGATGCTTCAAGCTGACATCTTATAACACTTGAATCTTTTAACTGTCAACCTATTTTAATTTGAAGGAAAGTTCAGCACATTTAAATTCCTACAAGCAAAGTTTGCGATCTTGGCACCAGACCCCATACCTGTACCATGCTGGTATTGTGTCGATATGCTTGGTATAGGGATTGATTTAGGATATTGAGACTCAATATGCCCTCTACACTAAGTCTTGGTTCAATACCTGTACACATAGTATGCCCGATATGGGGTAGTATGCTCCGATATGGTGACCCATGCCTAAAACTAAAAGGCTCAGAATATTTGAAAATGTTGAAAATTTTAAGAAACAAAACCAGATCCAGGATAAGTAGTTTACTGGATTTTTTTTTGTGCGTGAAAAGAGTACATTGGTTTCAAGTTGCAAGCAACTGTACCATATTGTACTAGATCATGTTATATTATAAGTATTTAAATGTATTAAAATATAATACAAGATAAAAGTAAAGGTTGCTAAAACTCATGATATCCATTTACCCTATGATCCATATTTGCACACTTGCAACATCTATATCTTCTTGGTATAATAAAGTTTAGCAGAAACTACATAAATGCTTTATTTTGGTATTCTAGTAACAAAAAATATATGGGTCAATGTAGTTCATACAACAAAATCCAATACCTATTTCAATAACAACATAGACTTGATGTGCAGACTTAATGTTACTAAACAAATAAAGGATTTCATAATTCACTAATTCATGTAATTCATGATGCTAACTTATTAAAACTGGGTTTGAGATTTCAACAATTTACATAATTAAAATTCTAGGAGTTATCCCAGATGTAACTATCAACTAATTTTTCAGATATGCAAAATGCAGTGTTCTGTTCTACGTTCAAAACTGGGACAAATGACTCATCCATATTATGACTGTTTGCATAACAACCATCAGAAAAAATTCTAACATTCTATCTATAACTGCAAGTAGGATTCTTCTTTTTACTCAATTCTAACGATATCTTTCATAATCTGAACATAAGCAGCTTATTGTCCTCATCTCTTTTATGCAAAATCTCATAACCGGATGCTCCTTCACTTCCACAAAGTTTGTAAAAAAGAGAAAAAAGAACGTTAATTTTACTGAAAGCCTACTATATTCTTCTGACTGGGAGATAATGGCTTTTAGCAATTGCATCATAGTCTAGTGGCACACCACCACCTAAATCACCATACTGTGATTCCAATCTTGACATGCAAAGTTTTGTCTAAATTAATCTACGGTATGAGCATGCAAACTTACATATTCCACAATCCCCACAAAGTTAAATTAGGCGAACGAGCAATGACAGTATTTTATAAGCATACATGTATGCAAGCATGGATTATCATAAAGTCTGAAAATTGCTAGTTATTAATTCCTAACTTTGACTAAAACAATCTTAATTCCTAACTTTGGCTAAATTGCAATGAACAATAAGGAGGAAATATTTGAGAAACTCAATGTTTCAAATTGGGCAACATTGTTGAGTCCAAATTAAGAACCAAGAACTAAAAACACTTAACAATATACATATATGATCTTTAAATGAATAAAAATATTCTCACACAAGATATTTTCTATAGTTTTCTACTTAGTTTGACATAATATAAATTCATTACAGAAAATAGCAATATGACATGTGAAGTAACCTAGTAAGAGATGTGGATATACCATTACACTACCAGGTCCAAGGTAATTATCATATTCTCGAATCATATCACTAACTTTTGGCCGCCATCCAATCATGAGTATGCACTCTCTTGGTCCTAGATTCCAATCACAAGTCTGCATAATTGTCATTCAGATATTAGGAAGCCATAAGATATTTTTATAAGGAGATTTGTTATAAAACCAGTTCTTCAACAAATTATGCCTTGGAAACTGATTTTGAAGGACGCTTCACAATATTCTCAAGTCGGACTTTCAGCAAATCAATGGCCATATCCAAGGAAGCTGCACTTTCAGTAACATTGAGACGTTGAAAAGATGAAGCATTCTCTTTTGATGCATCTGGGAGGAAAACTTGTGGTTTTCTTTTCCCAAAAACAGGTGATATAAGAAGCAGCTGCATGTTAGGAAAAAAAAAGAAGTTGGAAGTCATAAAAATGTATTCAATAATGAAAACATTCAAGTGTTTTCATACCATAAAAATTTGGAATACAAACCTATCAAAATCTCCAATCACATAATTAAAAAAACCCATTTTCGTAAATATAGTGACTCTAATCAATGCATAATACTATGAAACATATATTATTTTCCTAAAAAGAAGAAAATTGAATAGAAATCTACAAGACATATGAACTGTTCACAAAGTCAATTTATCCTTTTAAGCCAAATAGAGCTCCTCCTTTTCTGATACAAAACAATGAAAGGGCAGCCTAAGAGATATCTTTCAGAAGACCTATACATGGATGACAAGCACTGATTTAAGTGAAGATAGGATCAAATGTATTAGAAGGATAGGGCAAAAAGCTATGAAGAAGAGGAAGGATTGGAAGGAGGCTCAAGTCTTTTGTACTTCTGAACAAGATGACACGTAGAGAGACGCAACGACATTGAGTAGAGGAGTTATGGTTGCAACGGGCATTTAATCAAGAAACTATACAAACACACTCATTGAACCGGAGAACCTAGCATGCTCATTATAAGGTACAAGTAAAAAAGCTTACTTAATTCAAGGGTGAAAATTAGGTGCAGGAAGAAGAATAAAGTTGCCCGTAAAACAAACACCTAACAATTAGATTAATATATTACTGGTATTTTTAATAAATGAAAAGTAAAAAAATATTTGAAGCCACATATTTTGCTCAAGGATATGATATTTTTCTTTAGAACCCATTATGTTTATGAAGAATCTAAGGCAAATCTCAGAAGTAAGAAGGTTACAAGAAAGGTTTAGTTTGTTGGCACCATTATACCAGTGCTAGAATTGGTTGCGGACCTAGTTGGTAGGATACTAGTATGCCAGACTGCTAACACATGGTACACTATGGTGTCCTGGTACTATACCGGTATCCAAATTTTTTGTTTATTTATTATTTACTTTTGCTTTTTTTTCATGGTTGTTTAGGGTTTGTAAGTCCTATATTAGGCTTAGGTAAGGTTTTAGGGCCCATGATTGCGTTTAGGGAGTTTATATCGCATCAACACCCTTTTGCTATTTTTCAATTTTTTCCATGTTTTACTAATGGTGCCAGATCAGAGCTCTCTCCTCTCTTCTCCCTCTTTCTTCCCTTTTTCCTCTTTCCTAGTTCAAAAGCAACTAACACAAAAGAAAAGGATTCAAGAGCCCCTCTTGAATGGGTACAACTTGGTACAAAGCAAAACTAGCTGGTGTCAGTCATGTTTTGTTTGGTAGGGACTGGTATTTACCAAGTTGAACTTCATTTGCAAGAACTAGATTATAGGGGAATTCTTGGACTTGATTCCACACTGGCTTGATCTACCAACTGGTCCTAAATCCTTGCTTGTAACATTTCTAGCAAAAGGATATTAATGCAATTTAAACCGGTATGGAACTTGATGTAACTGAAGATTAGCAAAAATCAAATAAATAAAACATGATATAAGTTTTGTGCAAAAATTATTTCATGCAACTTTTATCAAGTTAAAAATAAAATGATTGGCAAAAATCAGATGAACTAAATTAAATAGGAAAAAACAATTCATCAGTAAATAAAGGAAGGTTTTGATGTTTTGCCGACTTGCTGTTAGGTGCCCTTAGCAAGCCATGATTTTATATAGAATAAATTTAGGGAACCAGTTATCCTTTGATTGTTCACAACTAGATGTTATTTGCATTAGCATGAGAGGCCTTACACAAGGATGGCAATCAAGGTACACGGTACCGACTGTACCAACGTACCGGTGGGCATCGGTACCAGTACGGTACCGAACCAAACCGAGCCGAACCGGTACTGTACCGATGGGGCTAAAAGCCAAAAAAAATTTGGAGCCGATACGGCCTGGTCCGTTCGGGCCGGTACCGATCGGTATGGGCCGGTACCGGTTGGTACGGGCCGGTACGCGTCGGTATGGGCCGGTACGCGTCGGTACGGGCCGGTACCGAAATATGTAGCTGTACCGTACCGGTAGGGTCCGATACCGGTATGTACCGGCCGGTACCGACCCGTACGGCAGACCATGATGGCAATACATGTATCCCGAGCCATGCAGGTTAGGTACCTGGTTGGTCGCCATGCTAGCACACAGTATGCAAAACTGACCCAATTAGATGCTAGTAACCCTAGGATACAAAGGGTAAATAAAAGTCAACATGGGATACAAAAGGTAGGCATGAGGTTCAGATGGTATAGTACCGGCAAGATTTTGAAACTTTGTCATGGACTATGCAGACCACCGTGCATGGACAAATAAACGACTATACTCAATGAGATCTATAACCCTTATATTGGGGTCTCACTTGCCAGTGTTTTTAAATGCGGTGAATGAGAACCCATAGGCAGCCACATATGATTGTGCAGTCCCTTAATTGCACTATATTCCTAATATAATGCATATGGACCGAAAAGATGGTTTGCTTAGCATGATGCAGATGTATATGAAGCATGCTTAGTGTTGTTTAGCGTTATGACTACATATCTAGACATTCTCATGCAAACCCATGCATCTTTCAGATTGTCGGAATTGGATGTGCATTTCAAAGGTGCATAAAAGTTTAATGATACTATACTTAATGTTATTAAGAACTAAGAACTAATCATAGTGGTCATACCCCACTACTCAACCAAAGGTTCTGGCCTCAAATCATGGGTGCCCAAGTATTGGAACCTAGATAATTATAAAGAGGGTGGGTCCTCCTTCCTTTCTCACTCTACAAAAGAAAAATGAATTAAGTGATAGATGCTATCATTATTATTATTGCTATTATTATTATATTCAATTTCATTAAATTTGCATTTAAATATTAAAAATACTAGCTTTGTATGTGCCTGCATATGCAGCTATAATGCAAATGCACCATCTGGTCCCTTGACTTCTCACATACCAAAGCCATCTTTATAACATTTTTGCTCGTAGCTACATTTGCCATAACAAAATTGGCTTTATGCCTTGAAGAGTCTTTCCACCATCTGGACACCAAGTTCACATAGATGTACATGTTGCACATAATATATGAATCTATACATGAATCATAAGTAACTTGGTATGTCCTTGAATAAATAATATAAAACCCCTTATTCTGGTGTCTCACTATAACATATAACCCTCACTGAAATTTCTCATTTACAGTACCTTGACCAAGGTAGGCCGAACCAGACTGAACCGCCCGGTTCGAACCATACCGAGCCAAACCAGTGGAGAACCAGGTCGATTCGTCTATTAAATTCGGTTCCAGCCCCGAACCGACCGGAACAGACCGAAAAAGGCCAGAATCGGATTGAACCGACCAAAAAAGGCCAAAACCGGACCGGACCAACTGGAACCGTTCAAAATCGACTGGTTTCATTCGAACTCGATGCGAACCAGCCGGTTCCGAACGGTTTCAGGTGCGAACCAGCCGGTTCTAAACGGTTTCGGCCGGTTCCGAACGGCCGGTTCTGAATGGCCGGTTCCGTAGCCTCCACGATCTGCTAGTTTCGTAGCCAGCGAGGTTAGAGGCGATATAGGGTAATGGGCAGAGAACAATATTCCACGCATTCTTTCAGCTGATCAGCCACAAACACAAGGGAGCCGGTCACCACATGAATCCTTGTCCGAGACATCCTCTCAAGAAATATGATCGAGAGATGCTTAGATAAGGCCATTACACTATCCGGTAGACTTGGTCAGGATGGCGACATACATTCTCCCAACATAACTAGATAAAGCGGGACACCAAGGATAAAGAGGTAGAGTGTGGCATGAAGGGTAAGCAGGCAACTGCCCAGCACAACAAAAAAGAAAAACAAAAGGCACCTACATCCAAAATAAAGAGTAAAAGAGGAGCTAGTTCACTCAGATTCAGAGATCATGAGCATCAATTCTGATGATCATGGATCTGCTGGCCAGAGAGAGATTGGAGAAGATGAGACTACCGTTTATGAGACACAGCCGCAGGGTGGTCTTCGATTCACCGATGAGTCCCAGTATACACATGCTACACAGGATAGGGACCACGGTGCACGATCTAGTGGAGTCTGCGATGATACAATTACATATAGAAGACGAATTTCTTGAGGTCATTCACAAGGACACAATGCAATTGCAAATAACCACGCACATGAAGTAGGATCCATAGATGTATCAGATTTCGAGTTGTATATTGAATTTTATTACCCGCAGCCACAAGCAGCCTATGACCCATATGGATACAGCTACAGATATGGTACGTCTGAGGCATCTTCTGGTGGCTACTACCCTATACAGCCCGAAGCATCTTATAGATTAGATTTTGCTGCCGGTTTATTTAGATGGGCTCCTTCACAGCTGTTTTATCAGCTATAGGACATCACTCAAAACGAGAGTTTCAACGAAAGATCCGAGAGTATTTATAACCCAGAGCGCATTCATTATGAGATGAACATAAAAGACTACAACACCGTTTTGTTAGAAAGGTGGACTAATCTGCCTCCTGACTATGCTAATGATTCGAATATCTACGAGAGGCATCGCCACTCGAGATTTTAGATATCAGTATATATGTTGTACTTTAAATATATGTAATTAATTGTATTATTTTATATTTTCACCTCACTACTTGTTTTGAGAATATTTCATATTGCTTCTTGTAGCATGTAATATCTCACTAATCATTTTATGTTTTGTATTACTTTAAAACAACAAAATGCATCATTTAGGTTAAACCGAAATGATAGAAACATCAAAAAACATCAAAAAAATGTCAAAATAATATTAAATTAAACTTAAAATTATGAAAAAAAGTTGAACAATATTGATTACCAATTAATTGAACTTGAAAAACTCAAAAAAAACCAAAAAAGGCCGACCCATCCGCCGACCGGTACCGGTTCAGACCTTAACCTTGACAACATCGGCTCTATGCTATAAAAAGAATTATAACCTTCCACAATGTCAACCCTAAGTTTACATAGAAACACATTTGTCCATACTATAATCGAATTGTGTGGCAAGTTTAACAAGCATTAGAAATATAATAATCTTTGCTTCATTTAATACAAAAGGCAAGATTACATCATTTATATCCGCCTAAAGCTACACTGTACCTTCTATTCTAAGCCTCTAATACACATACATGCACATCAGTAAAGTTCCACATTCCAAGATTTCCATAATGTGAATATGGAAGTTTCTAAGAACATCAAGAATCATATCTCAAACTGAGTTTTGAAATGTTTGATATCCCACTAAGCTTTTGAGTATAACAGCTATAACTATTGTTTCAATATTAAAATTAAATTTTGATAACTATTATTGGTGGCATCAGAACAGTTCCATACTTGGTCTGTCTGTCTAATCTCTTCATCATCACTTGGGTGGAAATATACTTTTCCAGATCTAAAGATACCACATACTACTGCCTGAAAAAAAAAGGTAGAGAAACGTCATCAGATATGAAAACATTTTTAAGAAAGAAAATATAAATTTACAAGCAATTCTACCTCCAGGATTCCACGCCTCACATGCTTGTACTTCAATCCTACCAGATTTGGAAAGCTACAAAGGTTGAACACATTTTCTGTAAGCAATAAACTAACAGATGTTAGGGAACTACATATTCTGGTAAATCATATACAACTATTAACCAACTGTCCAAAGTCCAAACATTAGGCAAACCCTGATAAAAAACATAACAACAACAACAACAACAACAGTAGCAGCACCAGCAGCAGTAGAAGAAGAACCCTGATAACGTAACAACAACAATAACAATAAAAGTAGTAGTAGTAGTAGTAAAAATTTATTTAAAGAGCAATGCACTGGCTTCATTGTTAAATCTTAGCATAAAATGAAGGCATAAAGAATAATATAACAACAACAAAAACAACAATAACAACACAGTAGCGGCAGAAGTAGTAAAACATTTTTAAAGAGAAATGCACTAGCTTCCTATAATGTTAATACGAAATGAAGACAGAAATAATTCATCCCTCCATGGTTCCAGGACAAAAGAAACTGGTACACCCTAACAAGAAAAACAAAAGAGAAAATGAAAGCTATAGCTCCTTTTTGTTTATGCATCTCCATCCTGCCAATCTATTAACTACATACAGAGGCAGAACATCCCGGTCATTGAGAAAATTGTCAGAACATTAGTTACTGACGTGCCATTGACTCACTAGATAACTTGATTGAGGCTCTGTCAATATATCATACCTCCATAAGCTACCTGTACAGGTCAGACTCTGTTCTATCAATTATTGGATGGAGGTAGTAGCTCTAAAGGAGATTCACATATTCAAGTTAAGAATTCAGTTAGACAAGGAGCTCAATATTCATGAAAAGAGAGAGGCCCTATAATTAGTATTACTCAACACAAAGAAATTTGCCACTGCTGAGCACACGAGCGTTTAGAAATATTGATTATATGTTTCTATAAGAGTTTCATATAACTGTCACCTCAACATATATCTAGTACTCCGCTCAAACACAGAAAATGTTTTTGTTCAACAGATGAATGTGAAAATTTTACACAGTTTTAAGAGCAAAGTTATCAAGATTTTTTCTAAATCATTCTCCAAAAGTACCAACTAGAAGCCTTTACTGCCTAGGATTCCAAATCATAATGAAAAGGAATAGCTTATTATGAGGTAAAACTTATGTTGGCCAAGAAAAGCCAGGTAAACATACAATATGTAAGAGATAATGCTGACTTTGACATTATAATTATGAGTGAAATTATTCCAAATCATAGTCTTGGGGAACAACCACTAGTAAATAGTAAATGGAAAGATGAAGGTGGAAATATAGTCAATACTCAACGATACATAGTTCTTTCGGTAGAAGCATTTCATTCTTGTAAGACTCCAATACTTCCACCTTCATAAACTCAAATTTCAGTATATAGACCAAAAGAAAAAAAAAATCTTGTAGGGAACTAAATGAGCAGCTTTTTCTGCAAAATCTATCAAATGTAAATTTATATATTCTAGGTCGTCATTAGATCAAACTAGAAACTAGTAAACAGAAAAACATTGAATTTTTTATTTTCATACTTCTTGCAATAGGGTGAGGATAGTACTTCGATAATTAAGCAGGTGTCTGTAGATTTTGAGAAGACCCTTTTGCCGAGAACACTGAACAAATAGTTTAGAAGCTACCATCTCCACTGGCTGCACATTCAAGCCTGTGATTGATTTCAGAAGTTCGCAGGTGCTAGAGTTAGATGCCTACATACAGAACAAAATAAAACAAATGTCAAGGGCTTAAACAGTTGGTGTACATAACTATCAAGTGCTGAAGTCAAGAAGAATTTGCCAACTATTTTGTTTCACAGGAGCAATGTTGACTCAGTTTATAGAATCTACAACAGGATACCCATGAAAAATATGGACTAATTGGAAATTAAGTGATAGAACAACCCTCAGATAGTTAAGTTTATTATATTTTAAACAGAGATGCAAGGTGTTTGCTGTTGTGTAGACCTCAGATCTGAGAGTTGGGAAACAGCACTAGTAGATGATCCAAAAGTCAGAGCCCCAAAATCCTTACATCCCAAATAGAGAAATGACCATGATAAATGCATCTAGCAGAAAAGTCTATGTCAACCCAAGAGCAGAAAGTACTATAGTTAGAGGAACAAAAGTCAATCTTCTAATGCTAAGTTATATCGGCAACGCTTCTCGCAAAACAGCAGAAAAGATGAATGCACATATAGTCATGCACTAAATTGCACTAGATTGCATTCAGTAGCCTCATTGAAAAGAAGGTTGTGATACGGCCTACGTTCATAAGTGCAGTGGCATGATAGAATGGCATGGAGTGAAGCCATGTGGAGGCATTAGCAATAGGCTCCCAGTTTTAAAAATATGTCGGGGAACTAGTTAAGGCACTTGCGCCATTGTATCAAGTGGTAAGGGCCGTTGATAGCAAGAGGTACCCAAAAATGGGCTTCCTTTACCATGTGATACTAATTATCAAGACTGAGATCAAGCAAGCCGATCCAAGACATGCTGAAGATTACATCAGCATCATTAAGGAGAGGTGATACCCAGATTCGTAATGAGTTCCATTAAGCAGATAATCTGAATGCAAACCTTGCCTACCTTCATGTTTCTGTAATTATAAGTATTTCTGTGCAATCTTTAGACTGCTAATTGAATCAAATACATAACTTGGCAGCTTAAACAATCCAAAGTTTCAATACACAGTTTCAATAATAGACTTGGATGAAGAACTTTCAGCTTTGCTACTGAATATGATTTGTAACATGAAGCCTGGTCCCACCATTTATTGCTCGATGCGTAGAAGATGTATATTGAATTTAAAGGGATACCGCTGTAGGAAAAATACTATCATCAGAAAGATGCAAAATAATACCATAAATGGTGTGTACTACAGACAAAAGCATTTAGGAAGAGCTTTCATAGCTTTGTAAGAATGTAGTTGTGGCAAGCAACGAAGATATGAATCTAGTATTTCTGGACACCAAGTCTAATTCAACTAAATTTTATGATCAGTAGGGACTAGCATGCCATGTCCATGATTGTATTTACAACTGAGTGGTGGATCCATTTTAGTCAGATATCCAAAAACTTCGAAAGGAGGCCAATCCAAATCCTCTTGCAGATGGTCTCCCACATTGGTTGTGATCATAACTTGTCGATTTTCTTATTAATAGGCAGCAAGCAAAGGAACTACCAGAGCCACAAGAGATTAAGTAACTTGGTAGACATGCACTACACTCTACTCGATGGACATCAGAGGAGAGCCAACCAAAGCTTGATGAGCTAGGATCACCTTCTAAATCAACCAACATCATAGCAGAGTAACAACCACTCACAGCCATATGATGCCTGGAGCAACAACCACAAAGGTCAAGAGAGAACTGGTTCTGGGGAAAGATTACCATGGACCCGTCACCCATGGTACATGGGCTAGTCAAGAAGGCAAGGCTAGTCAGCATGATGGCTTAATCGAGCCACCTAGTAAAGCCAATCATGCATGGCCAGTTGGGGAAAGAAGGCGATTTCTCGGAGTAACTAGAAAAAAAAAAGGAATGGCAATTGTAGATCCATGAGAGAGAGTTGATAAGGAGCCACATCACAAAAAATTCAAGCAAAGTCCGCCGAACCAGTACCAGAACCTGTACCGATCGGCGCTTGGTACGGTTTGATACCGATTCGGTGTTGTACCGAACCGATAGGACATATCGATTCACGGACAGGCACGCCCTTTTTTTTGGAGTTTTTACAAAAATTAATTGGTAATCACTCCTTTTGAACTGTTTCAATGAATTTAAGTCTAATTTGATGTTTTTTTTATTGCCCCTTATTTTGCAATTTTTGAGCTATTTTTTCAAGCCCCCCCAAAAAAAGAGAGAAGGAGATAACAAAGAGAAAACACACCTTATTTAGCCTTATATCTTCCTTCTAATAGCCTGAATCGGTATTGTTTGTGGATTTTTTTAGGAAGAAAAAGCGGCGGAATATTGCCTGAACCAGGCAGTTCGGCCCAATTCGACAGACCCTGATTTCAAGATTATTTAGCCCTCAAAGGATCGATTGCCTAGATCATCTCGCAATAGGAGCAACAATGATGGTACAATCTAAGAAATAATGCATTTGGTATTCAGGATGATAATATTGGACACGGCAGGGATGCACACGACTCGCCATAGGGTGTGAGCCTACTAACTGACAAGTCTCACTAGACGCATGCCATTGTATGATATAAAGCATTACAATAGCATACCGCAGATAGGCCTTTTAAGAAGATTAGGATGTGGCATTGATACAGCTGATGATGTGCCACGCTAGGTGTTGGAAATTGTATCCTAAATGTCAATCGTCAGCATGTTGATGATTAAATGAATTGACAAATCAATAAAGTATTTTTTGGCATTATTCATCATTTTACATCTTCAAATGAACTCTTATATGATGAAGTCCTTAGGACTTATTAATGATAAAGGAGGATTTATCTTCGAGTCCTTAAACTAGTTCGCGACCAAATGATATGTTGTTACAAGGACGACATCATTATCAAGATTAGGTCGTTGTGTGACATATATGTTGGTTGTCCTCTTAACCAAGGAGTGTGGAGACACTGGTATGCCACACAGGTGAAGTGTAGGAGTATATTTCACTGAACGTGACCAATTCCGGAACGCTCTACTGTCAAGAGATGTTCCGAGTGGATATGGGTATAAGTTTGGCCCTCTGACCTGAGACCGCAACTTGTGACTAGCAAGCAACTCATTGTACTTTGGTACCGGACTACCTGAATTTCTAATTCAGTGACGGAAGGTCACTGGGTGCAGTCAAGTACTTGCGTAGTCAGTTGTGAGTCGAGATGGAATTGACTCCTCCTGGAAACAGGAGATAATGTCTTGTGATTAATTTAGCAAAACCTTGGCCAGGGTAATCCCAGTGAGGAGTCACGGGATATCTAAAGTTAATCACATAATGGATGTACTAATTATAGGGTTGACAGTGAGCTCTAAGTCATCCTGGCATTAGGAGTCAAAGGGATTGAATTATACAGTAACCATAGTTCAAGATTCCAGAATATTTGCTTCGCATATATTCGGCCTATCCGGACGTCGGGTACCATTGCTAGATGGTCACATCGATTAGTGTAGGAAGTCGTTCCTATACTACCGGCTTAGGTTCGAACCTATGAGGTCACACGCATAGAAGATTCCTGATTGATCAAGAAGGCTGATGAATGATTAAGAATCATTCAGGGGTAATTTGGTCAATTCGATTGGCAAATTATCTTATAAAATAATTAAAGTAATTATCGGAGGATTGATTAGTAATTAGATTGCTAATGAACTCAATTGGATTGAGTAATTAGACTAAGGATGAGCCAAATTGAATTAGATTCAATTCTGGGCTCAATCAGTTTTTTTGACCTGATTGGATTAGGTCTGAATCAAGAGGACTTAGGTTGACCAAATTAAATTAGATTAAATTTGTGCTTAATTAGGGATTGACCTAATTGGATTAGGTTCAACCCATGGTAATTGGATCATTCTAATTGTTAGGATTTAATTAAATTAAATGGGTTTGATCTGAAACTGTTCGGATCTTGAAATCCACTTGTCACATATCCATGCAAGGCGCCATAAATTAATTTTTAATATGATTAATAATTAATTTAATTTATTTAATGGTGCCATGGGACACTTGGCAACATCAGGGACCTCTTTCATCATTAGATGGGTCGAAATGGAGAGATAAATTCATGAAAAGAATTGGATAAGATCAAATTCTCTCTCTTCATGACATATGTCATCCTTATCTTTATCTCACTTCTAATTAAGGTTAAATTTCGAATTTAATCACCACAAAATCACCACGTGACCCTCTAATCTGTTTGGGGGCATGGGAATTTCGAAATTGAAAGAGGAAAGTGGCAACATGATGAATGGTTTAGATTAGATCAAGCTTCATCATGTAATGGCACATGAATTTGAATTTTGAATTCAGAATTCAAAACCCCACAAAATCCTCCACAAATATGGGATGGTTGGCATGAAGTTAGGTAGGAGAGCAACATTAAAAGGACCTCCATCATCTGGTGGTCGAATTCAAGAAAAAAAGAGAGAAAAAGAAGAAGAAAAAAGGGAAAAGAAAAGAGAGGAACCCTAGTTCATGCATGGAAAAATTCTGCATTCAATCTAGCTGACTTCTTCCTCCTCTAAGTCCATCGCGCCATTAGTGTTAGGGGTCCCTGATAAGAGTCTTTAGATCAGATCTAAGTCGTCTTCAATCCCTTTAAACCTTTCCTCCAAGTTCTTCCAAGAAGGCGGATCAAAAGTTGATAGCGTTTGGAAGATCAAATTTCAGCCTCAAGAAATTCTGCGCAAGCTAGCACTTCCGCAGGATTGGATCTCTTCAGGAACTTCGCGTGGACTTCTCGTAGAGGCCATTCGTGTGCGTGGCTGCGAAGTCGAGGATCAGATCCACAAGTTTCATCCATCATAAAAAGTATTAATCCTACATTAATCTTTTATTATGGTGTCAAGATCTAGGTCTGATTCTCCAAGGTTTTACCCTCTTTTGGGGCTCCTCACAGAGATATCTCCAGAATCCATTCAATAGATATTCGGAGATTAATCGGAATAGAGTTCTTAAGTTTCAGATCTGATAGTTAATCATGCATGAAAGTTTTAGCATAATTGTTTAAACGATTCTGGCATAATCCTATGTGTTCTTAAGGTGCTGAATTCTAGATTTGATCTTGTAAGCATGCATGAATTAAATTGTTTGATTCGATTTTTCCGCTGCGTTTTAAAACTTAAAAAGAACTACGTATGGCTTGATCCCCCTTATGAAGGGGTACGTAGGCAACCCGATCAGGTTCAGCCATGGTTTAAAAAAAAAAAAAAATCAGCATGCTTAACACCGAAGAACCTAGGATAAACTTTCACTAGGTAGAAACACTGGATGTACCATGATTAAGGTCGAAGAAACTGACACCAGTTCTCCAGCAGGACGACTCGGTATGGGCCATGTCGGACCTGTATCGAGAGAGGGACCATATCGAGAGAGAGATCGAGCGGGGGAGGGAGGGCCGGAGGAGGGTGGCGGATGCCGGTGGAGTGTCGACGGAGGTCGAAGGAGGCCGTCGAAGGCTGGAGGAAGCCATCGGAGGCCCGCGGAGGCTGGCCTCAGCAACGGAAAGCAAGGTCGTGGCCGCTTCCCCTAAATTGCAAATTTTTTTAAGGTCGCGGCCGGCCCCTGTTTCGTTCGACATAGGGTCAGCAACTGCGACCTCACTTCTCACAACCGAGGCCGACCTCCGCCGAACTCCGCTGGCGTCCTGCCTTCTCTCTCTCCCTCCCCGCTAGCTCTCTTTTTTCTTCTCCGGCTCCGATAACAGGTTCTATTTCTGCTGCCGGAACCATACCAATGATAGGTACAATTCAGGACGGTTGGAACCGCCCGGTTCAGGACAGTTCCGTCGACCCTGACCATGATCAACAGATATTCCAGATTATTGTGGTACCTTGGATCCTACTTTGAACAGCTAGTATACGATTTATATATGTATTCTTCATCTGAGGCCTCATATTCAAGTTGGCTACCAACTTCCATAGCCTTAACTAGACTATGAATCACCAATTGTTCCTATGAGCCTGGTATTAGACAGAGGATCAAAATCAAGGTGGCTATCCAAGTCCAACATGTCATCAAATGCAGGGATGGGCAAATTATCTAGGTCGGGGTCAAGTCTCAAGCACAAATTATGAACATGAATGTGGCATCCACAAGCAATAAAAACACTCCATAAGGGACTAGATATTGGTATTTATTATGTAATATAAATTTATGTAATATAGAAATATATTTTCAAGCTAAAGTTTACGCGTTATCTTTTTTAATTTATTAACTTTGCATAAAGCACATGGTATACAGCCTCTCGTGACCACTACAAAACAAAATGATGCTGGAGAGGTGTTGAACTTTGGGCTGGAAACTCGAAGGAGGAAAGATATATTGGCACAACCAATTGCAGCAAGAAAGAAATCCTACTACGGCACGTACAACATAGGGACGGATGGTAGATGGAAGAGGAGCAGGGATGGATCACTCTCTTCCAAGGCCAAAAATACCGTCTTGACATGCAAGTCCAAGGATATAGCTCACTTGCAAATCCTAAAAATCTACCAAAAGAGTGGAGAGAAGAATAGAAAAAAGGCAGGAGAAGAATAGTTCCTACAATAGAATCTCCGCTGATCAATAACTCAAGTATCTCAAAGGATGATTACAAGAAGAGCCATAATAGGGGTATTTATAAGTAGTACAAGAGGACTCATTTTTTCAACTTTCTAATGCGGGATTTCAAGTCCTATTCTAAACTTAAAGAACCCTAACTATTAACTTTCCTAACAACATCAAAAGTTCTCAAAAAGAAAGTTCACAAAAATCAAAACTCCCTAGAACTAACATCGAATTTTCCTAACTGAAACAAAAGAATAACTAGTCACCAAAAACTAGTCGTGTCCCGAGACCCATGCATATGGGACCTGCGACCCGTACGGCCGAAACTCGCAACCTAGGAGGCCGGGACTCGTGACCTGGTGCTCCAATGTCGTACTCCCCCAACATCGAGTTTAGGCCACTAACATCAAACTTTCTTGAGATAAAAGAATAACAAGTCACCAAAAACAAGTTGTCCCGACACCCTTACATACAGGACTCATGACTCGTGCAGCCGGGACTCGTGACCTAATGCTCCGGCGTGATACTCCCTCGATTGAAGAAGACTCGCTATCGAGTCTAGATATTCTTGGTCTTCCTAGTCTTCATAGTAAGGCGATATTTCTGCTACGTTGAATGTTGCAGATACTCCATAGTCTCCAAAAAATTCAATTTTGTAGGCATTATCATTGATGCGCTTTAGGACCATGAAAGGGAGTAACTTGGAGTTGACGATCAAAGGTAGCGGTGGGTCTCCAATACAGCAGCATTATCCTTGTTATATGCCAGTTAGGTATAGCTATTGATGCTGTGGAAGAGAAGTTTGTGAGCATAATAACAACAGAGAAGTTTGGGTTGCCAATAAGTTGCAAGTACTTGGCTATAGAATCAAAGCTATAGTTGAAACTGGTACCCACGGAGACCAAGGTGAAGGAGTGCTTGTCTACCTTGAAGAAGAGCTAATTATTGACAGTGGCATTGATTATCCAAAGCAATTAGGTCTTTTCATAATCCACCCTCAGCTTGTAGGTGCAGCGGAGCCACCAAACATCTATACAATCTTGAATCTTGACTCGAACTAGGCCGACATTCTTGTCGTAGAAGTCCTTGTGCTTCCTGCTGAGCTTCTTTATGCTCGACGAAATAGTATTTTCACTTCCACCTATTATGTTACAAGACTTCCCTGAGAGAGTGTTCTTTAGAAAGGATAACCTCCTGAGCTCTACTTCCATCTAGATAGAATCTGCTAGATCATCTTTGTTCCTTAGCAAAACATCCTTATCCATTAATGAGAATAGAATGATTTCTTTTGGAGCTACAAATTCTTTAGATAAGCCACCCAATTCTAAAACATCAGCATTATTATCCCAATTTGTTTCACAGTTGATGTTCTACAAATCCTCCCTACTCTTCCAACCATCGCCTTGTGTCATACGTGCCGTTGTGGGGTTTCTACCTCACCATAATAGGTTGCGCTGACATATCCTTCCTCCTTCGAGTCTCTAGTCCATGAATTTTAGGATATTTCATGTTGCTTCTTATAGCACGCAACATCTCACTAATTATTCTATGTTCTGTATCACTTTAAAACAACAAAATGCATCATTTAGGTTATATCGGGATCATAGAAACAACAAAAAACATTAAGAAACAACAAAAGACATTAAGAAACATCAAAATATACTTAAAATTGTTGAAAAAGTTAAAAAAAATGATTACCAATAAATCAAACCTAAAAAGTATTAAAAAAATGGTGTACCGGTTTGGAACAAAGAAGGAAGCCAAACATTACTCAAGTTATGCAGCCCAAGAGTGGGGTGAATTGGGCTTTTCAAAGATATTAAGTAAAATGCAGCGAAATAAAACTCGATGAGTGTTTGTGAGTTGCAACAAGTAATTAACAAAAGTAAATATACAAAAGATCAATACAAACAATACATGCACCCAGGGCCGGCCCGAGCCTTAGGCGATCGCCGGAAGGCCTCCGGGAGGCGAAGGGAGCAAAGAGATTGAGAGAGGGAGAGAGGGAGGTTTCTGTGTCTGACCATGACCAAAAGGAAGCAAAGGCCCCATATAAAACGGGAACAAGAGCTGGCTACGAGTCTTCCCCCTTGATGGAAGGGAGGTGGAGAGTTTCCTGGCCTGCAGAGGGGCAATTTGGGAAGTTGGGGACAGTAGTTTTGTTTTGGGTAGAGAGAGAGAGGAGGGATTTGGTTGGCTTGATACACGCCTGAAGCCACTCTTATCTTTCATCCCTTCTCTTTTTTGGTTTTGGTCTTGGTTTTCCTTCCCTCACATTACTCCTGATCCAGCTGGGCCATCGGGAAGAAAGATAGGGGGATTGGAGATGGACTTCTTGGAGGGTGGAGATTCTTTTAGTTTTCTCCTCTCGGTTTCTTCTCCCCTCTTGGGTGGTAGAGAGAGAAAAGGAGGGAGGGGGTTGAATGGCTGCTGTGCTGTGATTTTGCAGTTGCTGCTTGGGTACTCACTTGAAGGGGAGATGGTGGGATGGGACTTTTATTAATTAGATGGAGTGAATTTCCCATAATGACCCCACTTTCTCTTATAGAGAGGTTCCTTTATGGACAAATTCTTTTCTTTACCTTGACCATGAAGTGCCATGGGATGACCTTTTCCTATTCGGCTCTTGCTTGACATGGTAAACAGTATTGCCAAGCATTATCTCAGTTATTTAATCAGTTTCATGGCCTTTCATTTAGAGTAATTACTTTTATGTGCTTCCATTCAAGAATTATATTAAATTGAAAAGGCTTCTTGTCTATCTTTGTTAGATTCATGTATCTTTGTGGAAATAGCGTACTTGATAGCTATCTATTTCCATATCATTTTTTTAAGTATTTTATATTTATTAAAAAAATTATTATTGAAAAAAAAGAGGCCTCGTTCATTGGATTCGCCTTAGGCCCCCAAATGTATTGGGCCGCCCCTGCATGCACCACAAACACAGTAAATTTATAGTGGCTCGGTGCCAATCTTGCATCTATATCCACTCCTCAGGACACTCTTCTAGAAAATTTTTTACTATAACCTTTTCAGAATTACAGTCTGATTGTTTTAGCCGGGCTCACAATCAACCTAGTTGATTTTTTGTTGGCAATCAATCAAAATCACCACCGAACCTATCCCTAGGCTCAATATAATCCAATTCAAGATTTGGATGGACCTTTCTCCAGTTTCAGTCTATAAAACTTGTCACAACAAAGTATAAAGAATAATATGCAACACAATAAAATACATTTCCTTAAAGACAAAGGAGATGAGGCAAAGGACAAGGAGATGCGGAAGTGGGGCTCCACCTCCATTCTCCTATTTCCTTCGAAACAGGGGCCCGGAAGGTGCCCCTTTTATTTTTGTAGATTTTAAGTTGAAGTCGGCAAAAAATCCGCAAAAATAAAAAGAGCCCCCTCCAAACTCCTATTTCTAACGAAATAGGAGACCGAAGGCGGAGCCCCACCTCCGCGTCTCCCTGGCCTCCGCCTCCTCTCTTTTCTTCTCTTCCATTCTCCCTCTCCCTTGCCTCTACTGTATCGGTATTGGGCCAGCACGACACAACACAAAACCATACCGACCTGTGCTGCAAGGCAATCGGTACGGGGCCCGGTACCGATACTGCAGACATTGCTCTCAGTTGTAGAGGAAAGCCAAATATTACTCAAGTTAGCTCCTTAATCCATAAAATATGTCGACTACGATGGGACATATAAACGAACTTCCAAATCCAAATTATGAATCCTAGATAAAATTGTACATGCTTTAAAAGAAAGATGAACTTAATCCTCCACATGAAATGAGTTCAAAAAGAAACCCTTGATAAGTTTCAAAGAACTCGGAGTACACTAGCGAAGAACATGTCAAATACACTAAAAGAAAGAAGTGCATGAATGAAAAATGTTTGTTGTAAGAAGTTAGGAATTAAATGGACGATAGTTAATACCAAGGACAGCTATGCTAGAACCAATGCCCAGACCGGTTGTCCGGTGGCATGGGTCGATAAGCCTCCATGCCATTCTATGCCGAGCCCGTACAGACATAGCAGAGAGGGCGGGGGAGAGAGAGAATGGAAGAAGAAAAAAGAGAAGGGGAAGAGAGGGAGGGTGGCAAAGGCCAACGAAGGCCAGCGAGCTGCTCGAAGAGGCAGAGGAGGGGATCCACCTCCGATTTTCCTATTTTGTTTGAAACAAGAATCTCGGAGGGGGCCCCTTTTTATTTTCAAGATTTTAAATGAAGACAACAAACCCCTTGACGGCTCCCCGGTCGGCTGGCCTCCATCTCCCTCTCTCTTTCTTCCTCTCCCTCTCCCTCCCTCGCTCTCTCTTTTTCTCTCTTCTTCTCCCCCTCCATCATCGATTTCTCATTTTGGTTGCCGGAATCATCCCAGTCCGCCGCCGGTATAGCTCCGTACGCCCCAATCTGGGCTGTTCAGAATGTTTCCACCGACCATGCTTAATACAAATATTGTTTTTTAGAAAAAGTCCAAAAATTTAGTAGCTTGTCACGTTACATTGATAAAAGTCCTTAAACAGATGTCTATCTGTTTTCTTAATTTACCTTTTTTAACTAAACTTTTCCAGGACATTTTTAAACTTGTTATTTATGCATATATAAATAATTTTATTATTTGATACCATAGTTGCCAGAATTGGGAAACGGATATTTAAGAAACACTTATACTAACAAGACTCTTAAAAAGTGGGAGCAGGTTCAAAATTCCAGCTACTAAGTTTAATGCTTATATTGCAATTCTAGTTAAGTACTTGCTAAGTGCTAGTTTTCTGATTATGCACTATATGGTACCATAATTTCCTTGTACAAACTACATGATAACTTTTTTTAAAAAAAATATAATAATATGATTTTTATATAAAGAAAAATGTAAAGGTACAGCTATGGTAGAACAAGAATAAATTAAAATATACACTTCACGAGTCATTAGGATGGTTGTAAGCAAGACCAAAGTTAGTATCAGAGGAAAGATGCTCAAATCTCGTTAAAGGACCAGAAATAGTTAGATGACTTAAAAAACTTATTGTGAGAGTAACTGTGAAAAGTCTAATTTTGATAGGAGTTGCATTGAGACTACAAGTACAAAGTTTTCAAGCACGAGCAATTTAGTATTACAATTAATAATCTTATTCATTTTAAACCTACACCAGAGCTTTGGTAATATATTTATGCAAGCTTTCCATTGTCAAAATTTATTGTGAAACTTTCATATGACCCTATAAAATTCAAAATAAATGAATCTATGCTTTCAAGTATATGAATGCAAGTTATATACCTCTATAATAGTTGGGATAGACGACATTTTAGGAAGAGGTTGCAGAGCTAACAATGAGAGAAATGCATCTGTATCAACTTCATACCTGATAAGATTAATTAGAACACAAAAAATATTATCATGTAAGAAATGTATTGGAAAATGGGACCGTATACTCAAGAATAAAATGGCGAGGGTACATATGGTGGCAACAATGCAAGCTATTGGACAATCTCTCTTGTTTAATACTTGCTAGATTATCATTCCTTTGAATCCTTTTCTAGACGATGTAAATGCTTTCTACTAAAAGACTAATAAGCCAGAAAAGAAAGCATGCAAGTTGCTGCTCCCTACAACCTAGATTAATATGTTATGCCATCTACTTTTCAAGCCTTCAAAATTCTTAAACCTTTCTTGCAATATAGTTGCTAGCAAATATGTGAAGGTACACCGTCTCAGTACCGGGCCCCTACTAGTGCCACCCTGTCGCGGTGTCGATAATGCCCAATACGGGGCTGGTTTAGAATACCGGTGTCGTATGCCTCTTGTACCGTGTACCGATACCAAATTGGTATAGTACAATATGCCCCATACCATTCAGTTCGGTACAGGCATACCATGACGTAAAGAATTTTATATTCAAGAATGTAGCATCCATCTTTTGTTGCACATCCTAGAAAAACAGTGCTAAGAATATTTCACCAGTCCACTGTTGATTTATTACTGAAGTAGTGGCATACAAGGTACCACATATCTCTCTCTTCTTTCATTCTCATACTCTAGAAAGAAGTTTTTGTTGCACCTAAATTATTATTTACAATGTCTCCCATACTCTATGACAAGTTATGAAAAGAAGCAAAGACGATAGATTAACTAGTAACTCAAGTACATGGTTATGGAAATATGGAAGCTAATCTTTTTGATTATATGATTTCCTACAGCACTCACATCTATTAGATCTTGAAAACCTTTAATAAAATATAACAACTTTATACGAACCTATCATTCTTTGCAGGCAAAATAATGATGGAACGTGCTTTGTTTGCCGCTGCTCTTTCAAAAGATTTTGTCAAACTAAGGCTGCAGCTGCAATTATCAAAATATGTTTTGTATGATAATACAGCAAAGAGACACAACACTAACAACTTAACATCGAATAAAAGCATCCAGAATTTCACCTATAACAATTTAGCATGTAGTATGCAAATGAAATATGGAAAAAGTTATTAAGAATGTGGTGAATCACTGACCAGATTGACTATAACACAAAAATAAATCCACTATATTAAAAGGAAAACTTGATTATAGGCCACTTAAATAATGCTTTAGTTATAGAATACATGGAAAGGAAAGGAGCAACAATAGGCAAAACCCAAGTGAGAAGTCAGTCAATCCAAACATTATGACACTGTTATTCAATTTTTTCTAAGCTGAGAAATATGTATTAGTTTGTAATAAAGCATTGATCAGAAGGACCACTATACAAATGATTTTAAGAACAGCCTTTTGAGTTTCAAGGCACTCAAAGAAAAGAAATAAGAAAAAATTAAAAATTAATCCTTCAAAAATGTCAAATAATGTGTAAACAGGAGGAATTTCACAAACATAACAAGGGATTCAGATAATTTGACTCAGCATGTAATAACCCAAAATATATGAAGGAAAGTATATATGCATTTATGAGTGGATATAACAGCTAAACTATTATCAATCTGTTAAAAATGAGCAAGTGTTGTACTGAACCACTCAGATGAAATGCTTTGGAACCTTATGTAATGAATATGACTTTTCTTAAAAAAAATTTTGCTTTCAGCAATATTTGGATATAACAAAATTTATGATATCATAATATTTCAGAAACACCTCTGAGCTAAAGGTCACAATTTTGGCTGCACACGAAAATATGGGTCTGTGTTAATGCGGGAAATACAACTTCTTATTCTTAATGAAAATGAACTTTAAAATGTTTTTCTTATTGAGTTCAAATAGAGAGAAATTCCTTATTCTATGTACTATCTTAAGCGCATAGAATGTCTCAAAATTCTGATATTTTTGAAAATCATTAGTTCATTTGTAGCGAACTTTACCATGCATTTTGTGTTCAAGCTACATTGAACTACCATTGTCTCTTGAACCTTGCCACTACTTCAAAATTCTAAGCCCCTGTTTCCAAAATATAAGGGTTTTTTTGTGTTGTCGTAATCAGTTTCAAGTTTATATATCAATTTAGTGTCCTTGACTTTAAGGTGATTTCTAAAATTAAAGTTCATAATCAGCTTCATGTTTTAGTTGTTTCCCTATTTTGAAACCTCCGATTACCTGCAATGGTTTTGAGTTTTGACATATTATGATCAATGTTGCATGGACACATTACAAGAATTGGATCAGGTAACAAATTCAAGTATCTAACTCAGAAAGAAGAGAAAAGACATATACAAAGATGCATAGGATAAAATATAATTTTTTAACTTAATTGTATATCTATCCGTTTAAATATTCTTTATTTAATCATTAAAAAGAAAATAATAAAAAGGTATTATTTGTTAAGGTATTTTAATATACATGTTGCCATTCAAGATATAAGAAAATAAGCATTGTGCAAGTTACTTCAACACCTACATCCTTGACCAATCTCTAAAAAGACTACATAAGCCTAGCACCAAAATGGAGGGTCCAACACATTGTTCGAGGAGTTCAACTCTCTGCTAATCAAGGTTTGCAATACCAGTTTCAATACTCGTACAAGTACCATGATGGTACAGTCTCTGTATCGGTCGGTTCAGCTTAACGACACTCAATATGCCTCCTATATCGTGTAACAGTTCCATATTGATATGGTACAATAAGCCTGGTATGGGCCGGTATGCACCGGGACAACGAACCTTGCTGCCAAATCTTTAAGATGTGACAACCTAAGAACTTCAGAAATATCCAAGCGAATAATACATATGCAAGTAGGATATGTATCTGTCAGATTTTTGGAGCTGGATGTGAGCGTCCAGCTCCAAACACAGATTGTAATAATATATTTGTTTCAATTCATTCTCAGTTTCTAACTAGAAATTCTGAAATCATAAACTTTCATCTTAATATCTCTGAACTCATATTCATGTGTTTTGGACTTTGAATTTGGTATGTGTGAAATCTCTTTAATATGTGAATTTAGAGCTTCTTAATAATTGCTTTAGCATTTATGAATTTCTTTTCAATCTAAAAATGAAGCATAATTCTAAATTACAAGTGGATGAATCCCTAGACAAATGGTTTATTAGCGGTATTATTTGAATTCATTGATAAGGATATATGTGGACCTTCAACTTAAAATTTGTGTAAACCAAATTATGTTCAATAAACCAGATTTCTTATTGTCCTAAGGATCATCCACATGATCAACATGGATTCAATCAATAGAAGGATGGGGTCATCTCACAAGATTCAACGAGTACAAAGTTGTCCTAAGTTCACACATGATGCTCCTTGATTCTCCAATAAAATTATTTTCGTATCAAGCATAGGAAAACCCATACATTATGATAGAAGTGATGGCTTCTTTTGGCCGATGCTCTTAAAAATATTTCAGCATTTCTCTTTGCATTCCTAGAAGTTATAGCACATTACTCCATCATGTCTCTTTGCATTCTTGGAAGTTATAGCGCATAATTCCAGCATGCATTTTTAGAAGTTATAACTCATAACAAGAGACTCTTGGGTTTCTAAGAAAGGTTTTGAGTATCATAGGATGTGGTCGTCTCTATGTTTCCACGGAATAGGAAGCCCCACAAACTAAGGATTAGGGACAATGGATATCCTGTGTTATCCTGATCCATTTCCCGAATCATCCCACCCTTATGATCAAGATGGTGGGATGCCTTGTTATCCCACCAGTACTTAAAACTTTGTTTTCAAGTCTCTCTTTATTAGAGAGAGCATGCTGGGAGGGATTCATTAGGGATCCTTTCTTTGGTAGCCAAGTCCTAATACAATCCAAACAAAAGATGTGATGATTAAAAACATGCAATCTGTATATAATATACCTAGGATGGCAGCTGCAATCATGCCCATTAATAGACTACAGTCTCATCCAAAGAACTAAGATTAATGTGAGTATAATAATGGTATCAAAACATAACTGGATAAATCATAAGTCATAGAATCAAATATAGGATGAGTGATGGGTAGACACTAGGGACATTAGGACGTTAATTTATGATGATTGTGACATAAGTTATCTTGAAAATTTATAATTGATCGATAAGTATATTAAGGGTTTGCTGCTATCTGATTGATATAAATTAAGATGCCTCCACGTAGGATGAAAAGGGCGATCAGAAATACTGCTGGAGTGATATCAAATTGGTAGGTTGGTGGCACTCCTCAACAAGAGGGATTCATTGATCCTGACAAAGCAACCAGAACCTAATATGGCCCAACTAATGCAGACATTAGTTGGATTTGATGCAAACGCAGCAGCAATTACAGCAACAGTCGCAGCAACAACGGCAAATGCAACAACAGATGCAAACATAACCACAACAAGGACGTGGGGAGGAGCAAGAGTAGCGAAGTATAATTGCAAAGTTTAAGAAGCCAGCTCCACCGGCTTTCAAGTGGAATACAGAATCTTTCGAAGTTGAAAATTGGCTTATGGAGATGGAGAAAGTCTTCGCTATTTAGAGGTGCTGCAATGATGAAAAGATCTTTTATGCATCCTACATGTTGCAAGGTGAGACGTTCAACTAGTGGCGGATGTTGGAATGCAAATATGAACGAGATAAGGAACCACTCACTTGGAAAAGATTCCGAGTATTTTATGACAAGTACTTCCCTCAGAGCGTGAGGACATAGAGCAGGAATTTATTCACCTAAAATAAAGAAATATGACAATTGCATAATATGAAGTTAAATTAACAAAGCAAGCCAAATTTGTTCAAGGTTGATAGAGGATGAGCAAGATCGAGGGCATAAATTTGAGATGCGATTAAAGACTGAAATTAGAAAACCAGTGGTACCTTATGAGTTGACTGCCTATGCAGCTACAGTGAACAAAGCATTAATAATTGAAAGGGAAGTTAGTGAAGCTCATGCTAAAAAGGAAAAGAAACAAAAGAAAAGAAATAGGTCAAATGAATTTTAAGGATAAAGCAATAGAAACATCGGGAGTTCAAAATAGCAATAAATGGTCAGAAGGGCCACAAAATGCTCTAGATGTGGTGGAATCATGTTGTAAATGATTGTCGTTGGAACATTGGTGCATGTTTTGGCTATGGTCAAAAGGGCCACAAAATAGCAAAATATCTGTAAAGGAAGGAGAATCAGTCTACTCAGATAGCTGAACAAAACAAGGGTAGAAGTTTTAAATCTTGGACCCTAAAAGGGTTTATTCTCACACAACAAGATGCACAAGCTTCTGATGCAATAGTGGCAGCCAATATCCGCCGAACCAATATCGGGACCCATACCGGTCAGCAGGCGGGTCAGTAAGGAACCGGTTCCATACCGTATTGACACACGGTATGCTTGGGCGTGCTGATTCCAAACCTGCACGCCCAAATTTTTTTAAGCTTTTCAAGGTTGATTATTTGGTAATCAATTTTTTCAACTTTTTAATGATTTTAAGTATAATTTTATATTTTTTGATGTTTTTTGCTATTTTTATGATCCCGGTATAACCTACATGATGAATCTTGTTGTTCTAAAGTGATACAAAATATAAAATGATTAGTAAGATATTGCATACTACAAGAAGCAATATGAAATATCCTAAAATCAACTAATGAGATAAAAATATAAAATAATACAATCAATTACATATATTTAAAGTACAACATACATACTGATATCTAAAATCTCATCGATTGGCAATGACTCTCGTAGATATCTAGATCATTAGCACGTCAGGAGATACATCAGCCCGCTCCTCTAACCAAGCAGCATTGTAGTCCTGTATATTCATCCGATAAGAAACATGCATTGGGTTATAAGCACACTCGAATTTCTTGCTGAAGCTCTGGCTCCGAGAAGTATCCTCTGATTAATAATAGGACTGTGCAGGAGGCCATCCGAATATGCCGATAGCAAAATTCAACCCGTAAGATCCTCCAGAGAGCGAACGATAGTAGCCACCATGAAATAATGCCTCAGATGTACCACATTCATATCCGTATCCATATGGATCATAGGCCGCCTGTGGTTGCGAATAATAAGATCTAGTATACAACTCACAATCTGATACGTCTATGAATCCTATTCCACATGCGAGGTCATCTGCAGCTGCATCATGTCCTCTTGAATGACCTCAAGAAGCCCATCTTCTATATGTAATCGTATCCTTGCAAACTCTACCAAATCGTGCATCATGGTCCCTAACCTGTATAGCACGCATAAATTAAAACTTATCGATGAATGAAAGACCACCCTGCGGCTGTCTCATAAATGGTCTCATGCAAGGTCCGCCGTACCGGTACCGGTCGGCGTACCGGTGCCGGGCCGGTCCGGTACGTACCGGCCGATATCGGTACAGTACCGGCCGGTACCGCAAGCCAAAAACCACAGCGCCTCGCGCTGTGGTTCATAAAAAAAAATTCGTACCGGTGCGAACCGGCCGGTTCGCTCCGGTACCGGGCGGTACGGGCCCGTACCGGGCGGTTCGCCAAGAAAACCGGAGGTTCCGGTACCGGTCTAGGACCGGACCGATACGGCATTCCATGGTCTCATGTCCTCCATTCTCTTTCTGGCTAGCAGATCTATGACCACTAAAACTATCAATGCTACTATTCATAGTCTCCGAATCTAAGTGAACTGCTACTCCACACTCTCCATGGAGGTTGTAGGTGTCTTTTTTTTGGTGCACTGAGCAGCCGCCTGCTTATCCTTCGTGCCCCTCTGCCACGTTATGCGGGCAGAATGAATGTCGCCCTCCTGACTGAGTCGACCGGATAGCATGTTGGCCTCATCTAAACAAATCTCGATCATATCTTTGAGAAAATTTCTCAAACAAGAAGTCATGTGATGACCAGTTTTCCAATAACCCCCGTGGCTGTGACTGATCAACAGGAAGGATCCATGGAATGTTACGATCTGCCCATTCCCCTGCATCCACTCTAGCCTTGCTAACTACAAAACTAGCTAGTCGTGGAGGCAATTCTTGCTCATCAAGCTCCAGCTCTTGCTGCTGGCCCACAAGCCATCTGATTATACGATCATCCTCATTATCAATGAAAGCATTACAGATCGGATCTACGTACATTAGCGCTACTTTCTTTTGAATGCACTTCAGTCTTAACTTCAGATTCTAGTAAACATATACAAGGTCGTTAAGGTGCTTCTTGTCAGACGGTTTCTCTGCTTGTTGTGGATAAGGACGAAGATGGACCAATTACGTTCACAGCCGCTCGAGAAGACTGGTTGGAAGAGGATCTAGATAGCTAACCACGCTATCTAGATACTGAACCCCATACCGAACCTCGTACCGGTGCCACGCTAGCACAGTGTTGGTACGGTAAGGTACCGAACCCCGTATCGGTGCCACGCTAGCACAGTATTGGTACGGTAAAGTACGGAGTTTTTTTAGCGTACTGAGTATCGATATGTCATCCGTACCGGGTGCCAATATCGAACTAGTATGCCTCGTATCGTCCGATTCGGGCCAGTACAATATACCATGGCTAGCCACTTAATATTTCTCGTAAACAAACCAAAATGAATCCACCATTCAGCGGCCAAAACATAACAAAAATTATATATAAGATAGTATCATATTAGCAACCATCTAATGCCAGATAATAGTTATCGTTATGTATCATATACCAGAATTCATACTTTTCTTTCTTACGACAGCTGCCGAGACTCTAAAGCCATCAGTGCCCTCTCTAAATATTTGGGTTTGTGAAAAAGAACCGTATTGTAATATGTTAATAATTGAAGATAACAATTAACTTACATTTGTTACTTAAGTTAACTTACCTCTTCTAGACATAGGGCCACGATTTTTAGATCAGGCTCTATCTTGTAAATCACATTAAGCAAGTAGCCAGAAGTTCGTCCATATAGATTCTAGGTATGGTATACTAGAACCTCAGATTTAGATAGTAAGCTGCAGATAGAGTTTGTAATCATTATAATAAAATTGCTCAAGTACAGGAGTAGTCTAATTTTCAATGTTCTTGCTTACTTGCTAGATGCAAGTCTCTACCCATTTGGTAGCCCCACCGCCGCTCAATAATGTCGATGTACTCCTAGACATGCATCAAATCTGCCTTTCTAATCTAATTCTGTCCTCTCCATCATATGATACAAGAAGCCTACTAGGGGTACCTCTCGTTGTCCACGACCTAAAGCACTTCATAAAATGGCTTGATAGCTTTCACTATCTTCTCGGCCCATTGCCAAAATGTCCGTCTTGTCACCAAGTCCTCCACAATACTTTTCTCAGTGCCAGCCCTCACAAATCTATTTTTCTGCGACTCAACACAGACACATCTGATGTAGGATTGCTTTTTTCTTAAAAAACCTATCAAGTGCAACACAGTTGTTAGCAAACCATGTCACACCTGGTCTCAAGATCTCTCTCCCTGCATAGCTCCTCATCAGTGAAAGGATCTACGTATAGTAATAAATATACTTGGTGATGGTTTGGACGTCTTCACTGTCTATTGCACCCGACGAATCTTCGCAATGTCCATCAACATGAGGTCAAAACAATGTGCAGCATATGGGGTCCAAAAAATATTTGGTCGCCGCTCCATCAAGATCTCCCCGACGACCTTATATTGTGTCCCTTCTTTCATTAAGAAACATGGGCTCCTTCCCTATTTGCGTGCACTAAGGAGATGGGGGCTCGAAAGACCCCCTCTCTCCTCTCAGCCTCTCTCTTGCCCTCCCTCTTCCTTCCTCTCTTTCTCTTTTCCTCTCTTTCCTTCTCCAACTCCGCCTCCCTCCACCTCTCTCTCCCACTCCCTCTCCCTCTCTCCCCCTCCTTCTCTCTCTCTCTTTTTCTCTTTTTTCTTCTCCCTCTCCCCTTTCCTTACCGGCTTTACTGTGTCAGTACAAGCCCAAAATGGAACAGCATGGTTGCATACTATATCGTACTGCCGGATAACCAATACGGTTTTCGTTGTCGACATAGCAAACCTTAGCATAGACACTCCATAAAGGGATAGACATCTATTTTGTAGGTCGATTCAAGCTAGTTTATTAACCTATCTCTTTTAATTTATCAAGTTTGCACAATGTGCACCATATGTGATATCCCGAAACCACTGTAGAAAAAAAAAATAAAACATATTAAAATAACACACAAAAACCCATAAAAACCCTTAATTTGAGTTATCGCATCTTAACACAAATTAAGAAACCAAAAAAATTGAAAACAAAAAAAAATGTTTTTAAATTGATCAGTACCATATTGGTACACTTATGCATAACGTGTTGATATGGTACAATACCAAGTGTTACTGTTCTAGATTGGTAGCTTACAAGTACAGGTCCCAATGTTACTTTAGGAAATCTTGAGTGAGACAAACCAGGTTACCTAATAGATGATAGTAGCAAGTAGGCCATTGAGAGGCTCACTGGTAGCAAGATGAATTCTGAGCTAAATGGTGGACATCATGAGATCCAAATAATGAACTTGTCTAAGGTTTGTATTTCTAAGACACAACACAAGCAGAAAAGCTAACCTCAAATTTACAAAGTAGATGAGCTTTCAATTGTTAAGATGCTCAATCAAATGAAAAAAAATGGATGTACAACTAGGGAAGAAATCATATAAACAACATATGAAGGACATTATGCACTTGGAAGACTATCATATAAAGATATTATATTGATGATAGGTCTGGTAAAGCTAATACTATGATATAGGCAAAGTACAAGAATCAATATATAGGCAAAGTACATGAATCAAGTAAAAGAGGTCCTTTCAACACTTTAAAAAATTTTAAAGAGGCAATATTCATTGTAAGCACGCAAAAAGCAGAACCCAGAACAGACCTAGCAAATGATGGTAGCAGACTTGCTCACTAGAAATCATGAAATATACAAAAGCTGCAAATGGCAAGTAGCATACAGGAACGTAGAGAGGATTGCCCATGCAAGTGGATCGAAATGGAACTACAGATAATAGAAGTGCATCTATTATAAAACAAAACTAATGAAATTAGAGGTGTATTCTACCACCACAAAAAGTGTCTTAAAGGCAGAGGTTAAGCTCAAACACTTAATATGAAGCAAAGGCAACAAAGGCCCAATAAATTGAATAATGCAGAACATGATGCTTAAATAAGCTATAATGGGATTGCCATCATATTATTAACTCAGATAATACCACCATGTTTTATCTAGAGGACTCTGATGCATTGAGAGGCAGGATGAAGAAAGCATTCTAATGAAAATTCTTATAAAGTCAGCATCATATATGGACTACAAAGATGACTAAGCTAAATAAGAAGCCTGCTTAAGTCCACAAATAACAAGAGAGAAGGATGGGAATTACAAACCGACCGCAATTCAACCACTTTTACAAATCATTTGGTTCTCAATGAGTTTATTAAAAAGAAAAATAGTAAAATATGATTTCATTAATCACATACTCTTTATGAGAAAAAAAGTCCCATATTACAAAATTCATATTTCAGTTCTTGTAAGTTGGCAGTTTTCCCAAAATGTAATTTAAGGATTGATTTTCCTAAATATAATTATCTTCGATCCAATATAAACACTTTTTTGAGTTTTTTATAAAATTTGAAACCAAACAGCCCCTTGATGGGCTTTCTTTCTCATATAAGAAAAAGCACCATCCATGTCCAACTAATGGAGTATCCAGCCAAGAAGCGTCCCTTGGTCATCAAAGAAAAAGAGGCATCATCTTGCTACCAAGGAACTTTGATAGTCATATGTGACATTAAACATCTGAGTGTAACTACAAGCAATTACATGAGCTTTCCACAGCTCTGAAGAACCCTTCTGACTTTGTGGCCCTGTGATAAATTTGCAACCCCGAAAACTAGGAGCCCCTTCCCTGTTAGAGGGAAAAATGACAACTTTGTTTTTGCTTATAATTTTTTTGCTTGGCATGTTGAGTTCCTTGCTAAAGATTGGGGCCCTTAAAGGCATGAACTGGTACATTCATGGATAAACTAGGACTTGGACAAAACGAAGACATATCATTAGGCACGCACTACATAAGTAAATAAGAAAAAAAAATGACATGTCGTAATTTTAAAAGAGGGCAGATGCAGGAATGAGTTTCTGCAAGTATGGACCAGACTTATTGTTACCTCTTGGTAAGGACATCAATATGGTGCAAATCCTTGGTCATACTATCTCCAAGCTTCTCAATATGCTTTCTAGGAAGATCTGACAGAAGAAGAACCCTCTGCTTCCTTCAGATTTATTAATGCGAAGAGAAACCGGATATCTTAGTACTTAGTAAACTGGCCTTAATACATAATACTTATCTAAAACAGAACTTACAAAAAAATAAGGGGAAAAAATACCTTGCTGTAGCAGTACCTAAGCGGATTGCAGACTCATGAAACTTATTTAACTGCTTCAGTATAAACATCAGATGACTGTTTACTCCACAGATGATAATATGATCACTCTCCAGAACTTGTAATTGGGCTCCTTCTCTGATCTTCTGCATGTTATTCTGCCAGAATGTAGCTAATTAAGATACCGATTCTTAGCACGAATGAGAGACAACAATTCGTTACTTTCCAGTTTCCAATAATTTAAGAAACAAAAACTTACTCTGAATTGCTCAGTCATTGTACTTAATAAGCGGGAATAAAATAATATCCCCCAGATAGCAAGGACAAGACCAATAACACGTTCAACACGTGTTTTTTGCTGTCACACAAGCATAGCATTTGAATTAAGAGCAATGTCTCACTAAAATATATTAAAAACATGAAATTTATTAATGGTAACTTAGGACATGTTTGGTGTTGCTTCTCTTTTTAGAAATTTCTTCGCACAAAAGCAGAAGCCAGAAGCTAGATATTCCAGCTCCACCTAAAATCACTTATTTAACTTCTTATAGAAGTATGTTTTAGATGAGGGAAAGCCTCCATGCAATGGTAAGGTTGCTTCATTGTGACCTCAGTGTTATAGCTCCGAAACAAAAAAACAGCCTCTCTGCACATGGGTAAGGCTATGTACTCCAAAAACTCACTGCAGGAGCCTCATGCATATTTTTTTAGAAGTACTTCAGATATTGTTATCAAACATTTATTTCTTCCAAGAAGAACTTCTTTGCTTTGAACATTAATGCTTTTTTTAAAGCAGTACCAAACATGCCCTTTGGTGCATAAACCTAAAAAATAGTAATTTAAGGGTATTTCATACTTTCAAGTGAGTAGAAGATGAACAAAGGCATGCCCAAGCCTCCCAAAAGCAGTCCTCTAAAGATTGCTGCTTTTTCCTGAATTGACAAAGCATTAGGCATTTTATATGAAGATAATATCCACTATATAATACAGGGCGATGATAGAGTCATAATATTAATAAAACAAACAAGCTGCTTACCTTCCTGATAAGCAACAAGATGATCAAAAAGATGACATGAAGTGCAAATATTTAATTAAACAACTAGGGATATTCTAATTTTAATGAAAGTACTTTCAGGCATTTAGTGCAGTAACATACTAAATAGCAGAAACAAACCTTATAGGAGGAGTTAGATGCCCTAATATAACTATAGGGCCAATACTCACCTCGTGGTCTGAAAGAAATTAAAGACCAATTATTCAACATATTTATTTTCTCTGGGGGTTTATGGTGATTCTCCATATATAAATACAAAAGAAGTTTGCTATTCAGAAACAACAACTACTCAGAAACAAAGATATAGCAACCAGCCAGAAAACTACGATTTTAAAAAAATATTTAAAAAACAGCAATAAAAGAAATGTGAGAAGTCCAAAAATCACTGTGTAAAAGCATAAACTGGCTCTTACTTTGTTTATCCAAATAAGGATGATACCAAGGTCTGCTGAACCGACCTGTACCGGTCGGTTCAGCCCGTACCGGACCGGTGCCGACTGGCACGGTCCGGTACAGGGGTATAAAACGGTTCCGACCCAAACTGGGTCAGAATCGATTGGTTCTGTACCGGGACCGGTGCGAACCGGCCCGGTTCGCGCCGGTACAAGCCGGTACCGGTGCGAACCGCACCGGTCCAAGCCACACTTTTCCCGCGCGGGGGTGCGCGGGGAAGAGTGCCCGCGCGCGAGGCAGCGCGCCCCACGCACGGGGAAGAGCGCCCACGCGGCTGGAGCCCGCGTGGGCCTCTTAATGCCACAGAGTGGCATTTAAAGCCACTCTGTGGCATTTGTTTTTTCTTTTTTTTGAAAAACGCGAGCGGAGAACGCGCGCCCGCGCGCGATTCCCTGCGGGGCACCGTGCCCACGCGGGCTGGCAGCCCGCGTGGGGGCATTAAATGCCACAGAGTGGCATTAAATGCCACTCTGTGGCATTTGACGCGTCCGCGGACGCGCGCGGACGCGTTTTTTTTTTAATTGGGAAACGCGCGCGAGCGGAGCGCGCGCCCGCACGCGTTTCCCCGCGTAGGAAACGTGCCCGCGCGCGATTCCCAGCAGGGAATCGCGCCCGAGCGCGGTTCCCCGCGCGGGGCACCGTGCCCACGCGGGCTGGCAGCCCGCGTGGGGGCATTAAATGCCTCTGTGGCATTTGAAGCGTCCGCGCGCGTCCCAGATGCGCGCGGACACGTTTTGTTGTTTTTTTTTTTAATTTCCGCGCGCCCAGACCATGGTCTCATGGTCTCATGGTCTCATGGTGAGAGCCCTTGGTCATATGCCTTACGGCAAGGCCCGGCAAGGCACGACAGTGAGAGTGATTCAGGAGCCCTACAGACCAGGCTGCAGCACCAAACTTCTACAAAGAAACTACAACAACCAATGGAATGGTGCACTAGATTGGGCTAGGAAGGGATCTCTTCAATCTCTTTCTAGATTTCTTTTGCTTTCTTTATTATTGTTCTTCGTTGTTCTTCGTTGTTCTTCAAGTTAGTGGAATACAAATCAAGTTTGCTTTCATTATTGATCTCCTTCATTGAGTTAATCCACCGGCGTTACCTACAATCGGTCCACCATCCACACACCTTGGAGGCGCACGCAAGGAGCGCAAGGAAAAGAGGCTTGGTGAGGGGCTTTGGACCGTGAGCCCCCATCAATTTGGTGCTTTCATTGAGAGATATATTCTTCAAGGAGGTAACGTTCTCATCTACAGAAAATTCCAGATCTGATTTTTGGTGTTTGGGGAATAGATTTTTGGAGCATATTAGGATCTGGAGTTGTTTTAAAAATTCTGCAACCCCATATCCTTGATCTGAAATTCTGCAATACATATATCTTGATGTTTGAGGACCCTGCAGAAATTTTCAGATCTGAATTGGAGTGTTGGAAGATTGGAATTGGGTGTTAAATATATTTGATCCATTGCTGTTTTAACTTTCTGAAACCCATATTGGTTGGTCCGAGGGAGATTAAAATTTCTGCAGCCCATATATCTTAGTCTGAAGTTCATAAAAATTCTGCATTTTATATTGGGCTTGAACTTATATTAGATTGGGAGATTTAATTTTCTATTTTTTCATCCTTGGGAAACCCCTGTCGGAGGTTGATTGAGTGGTGTACACGTCAGGTGGGTTGGTTCATCCATTGGGTGACAACCGCAGGAGGTTTGGGGACTGGTTTAAGAAGCCTCTGTGTTGCAGAAAAATTCTGCAACAAGGTGTTTGTTGGGTTTCTAAGAGAAGGGTTTTTCTGAAGCTTTAATTCTGATTTTTTGTGGAGAGTATCTGAGGTTATTAGTTACTGTCATAGGCCTCTTCGTGGGGTGATTTGAGTCTGCCTTGAAGGAGAAACTGGCTGCTGAAGTTTGTGGACTGCCGCAGAAATTTTCAGCAACCCAGAAATTTTTGTGCAGCAAGTTTTGGAGATTGTTGAGTTCTGATTTTTGGGAGTTTGAGGGACTGTTGTCTCAAGGTTTTAGAGTCCTAAAATAGAGGGTTAAAAGGAGATGGAGTCCCCCCATTATAACAACCAAGATAGGAGGTTGAAAGCCCTAGAAGATAGTTCAGCCAACCTTAACCGGTCATTGGAAAACTTGTCTAAAACAATGGCAATGAACATGGATGAAATAAGGAGGGAAAGAAGGGAGAAGATGAAGAGATTAGAAAAGAGAATAGGTAGATGGGAAAGAGAGAAGGAACAAAGGAAAACTTATAGAGAAGTGCCTAGGTCGCATGCTCCATGGCAAAACCGAGTATGGTAAGAGAGCGAGAGTGATGATGATGATGACCTTTGGCATAACACGAGGCTAAACATAGAAAAAAATAAGAGGGAGAACATGAGCCGAAGAAGAAGTGTTGTAGAAAGGAAAAAAGGAGGAAGACTAGAAGGCCAAGGAGTTGTGGTAAAAAGATGGTATGCAGATGGTGAGACGGAGTCCGAAGAGGAGGCTTTCCATGCTCGAAGGCTTAAAGGCCAGAGAGAACACATGGATAGAAGGAGGAGGGGGCTGATTGGTGATGTCTATGATATGAGTGCTACTGGGGATCGAAGGCTTCAAGAGAGGGGGCCAAAAGAACCTCGACTTAACTTTCCAAGGTCCAGCACCAATACCAAATTGACCGACGGCCCTGAACTTGATTTCAAACTTAAGTTCAAAGCCAATCGTGCAGCCCCAAAGCCACAACAACTAGCTGCAACAACTAAGGAAACAGCAGCAACCTTGGAAGAAGATAACCAACAACGGATGACTGCGGAGAAACCCAATTCTGCATCGGCAAGTCCTATAGCTGCAGAAATTCCAGCAACAACTGAAATTTCTGCAACCATTGCAGCAGCCCACCGAGCTAATGTCCCTCATCAAACCAAGGCTGTTGATCTTCAGATTGCAGAACTGCAGGAGGCCGAAGTCACCACCGGAAATCCTATTGGTGCAGCAGCAAGCAGCAGCAGGAAATCCAACAGCGAACCAGAAATTTCTGCAACCGCAGAAATTCCAGCAGCTGCCCAAAATTCTGCAACCCCAATCCAAATCATGGTGTCTGAATTTTCCGAGGAAGATGAACAGCAAGAGAGGCTCGGGAGTGATCCTGATTCTCTACCAAAGAAATCTGCAGCAGCAGAAATTTCAGTGCCCGCTGAAAATTCTGCCACCCCAAGGTTCAACCGGGCAAAATCAGATGCTAAGACACCAACTACAGCAGCAAAGGAGGCCCAACTTCAGCATTCCGAGGCCGCAACAATAGCCAAACACCTTGCGGCCCAGCATGATGTAGAGCTTGCCCCAGCAACTGCAGAAGTTTCAGCCACCCCTGAAATTTCTGTGACAGAAATTTCTGCAACTCCTACCGCAGCCAACCGCTCCAAGGTAACCTCCCAAACCATGGCTGCTGAACAAACACTTGCAGAAATTCCAGCAAGCAAGGAAGAGGCCGAAAGTACGGCAGCAACTCCAAAAGACGACAGCAGCAAATCAGCTCCTGTAGAGGGTATTCAAGAACTCCTATGCGGGAGCAACAACAAAGAACTTGATGCTGGAACCAACTGTAGCAAAGTGGGGGATACTAAAGCAAATTGCTGCAATAAACTGGGTGCTACAACTGAATTTGCAGCAACCAACCATGAAGGAACGGCCAAGCAAACCAAGCCAACTGCATCCACAAATTCAGATCTGCAGGTGGCCACAACAGAACCTATTGATGTGACACTAGGCAACTCCGAAGATGCAAATGGCCGCAACAACAAATCAGAGCCTCAAAAGACCGGCCAAGCTTTCTTGCCGGATGATTACAACAAAGAGAAGAATGCTGCAATAGAACTTGCAGCAGCAAGCTATGAAGCCAATCAACACGGGAGGACTATAGAAGATCATGTTGATACAACCCTTACCGACAACAAGTTGCAGATTTACTACCATGACCATAGAGGGCGGATCTTCTACAGTCGGTATGTTCATACGCATATGAGTCCTAACTTCAGCAGGAACATGACCGGGCACTTCCACAACATCAACGAATGTGGACATCCGAGATGGCTTCAAAGCATAGCAAAGCACTTCTCCTATTGGGGAAGATTGAAGATGTGGCAGATGATATTCCATTGGAGCAACGCACCAAAGGCATCAACTACACGAGAAGACCATGACCGGGAAGGGCTGACCTTCTACATGCGGTATGTCCATATACCCATAATTCCTAACTTCTACAGGGACATATCTGCGTTCTTCCACAACAGCCAAGTGCACGGACATCCGAGGTGCCTTCACACTCGAACAAAGCACTCTTCCTATGAGGAAGGGTTGAAGACTTGGAAACGATTAATCGATTGGGGCAACAATGACATGAGGCTTGGGGAGGCCAAGATGTTGGAGACACTATACGGCCGAAAGCCTAAAGAAGAAGCTACACAAGAAGCCCATGAAGAAGGAGTTCGGCGACATTCAGAGCATATCCTTGGGGGCAAGGATATTTTTCAAGGGAAGGGGTTTGTTGAGGACCCATGCAAGCAACACCAAAAACATCGTCATGCCAAGAGAGGACCATGTGCCAATCGAAGACCAAAGTGGCCGCGCCAACCAAAGAAGACATCAGGCCATGAAGGGGCCAATGGAGGGTCAAGCCAAGGCCAACCACTTTGCCGAGAAAAGCCTTGGCCGAGCCCCTTCATTCGGCCAAGCACGCCCATGGTCGGCCGAGACCATGCCCGAGCCGCACGCACCGCGCCCATGCATGCCAAGCCTCGGCTGAATGCGCCCAACCTCGGCCAAGCCAACTACACGCCCATGCGTGCCCAAGCCTCGGCCGAGCATGCCCAACCATGGCCAAGCCCACCGCATGCGCAGTCCCGCCAAAGCCATGCCGCAGCCAGGACTAGCCGTGGTCAGCCAGCATGCTACAGTGCGGCGAGGTTCGGCTGCAAGAACCTCGCCAGCTACAGTGACCACGCCTGCTACAGTGCGGCGAGGTTCTTGGGCAAGAACCTCGCCAGCTACAGTGACCGCGCAGAGCCAGCACGCAAGCCAGACTGCTACAGTGCGGCGAGGTTCGGCTAGCCGAACCTCGCCTGCTACAGTGCCCGCGCGCACAGTGCCAGCACGCCCAGGCCCGCGCGCGCCCAGCCCTGCGCGCAGCAGCGCCCGCGCGCCCAGGCCCGCCCGCGCGCCCGCTCCCGCCCGCGCGCCCGCTCCCGCCCGCGCGCCCGCCCGACCTGCCGAGCGCCCAGCCCCAGTCCCAGTCAGACTGGGACTCTGCCAGCCGGGACGCACGACCCGGCCAACCGGGACACGCGCCCCGTGCGCCCAGCCTGCGCGCCCCGTCCCAGTCCCTCCCGGACTGGGACTCTGCCAGCCCCAACCGGGACACGCGTCCCGGCCATCCGGGACACGCGTCCCGGCCATCCGGGACACGCGTCCCGTGCGTCCGGTCAGCGAGTCCCGTGCGATCTCGGCCCTCCATTGTCCACCCTTCAACGGCCAAGGATCAAACCCAACCAGCTGCGGGAGGACCTCTTCTTGGGTGATTTTGAGCCATAGATCTCATGTCAATCAATGGTGGAAAGGCCTTGGATCCATGAGATGACAATATGCCAAGATTTATCAAAAGAAGGTTACTTAGTTTTGTCTAAGGCTTAGCCTATAAATAAGATTGTGAGGGGCCATTGTAGGGCATCCAATGATCAATGAGTTGAGTCTTGTTTCTCTTGTGAGAGAGTCGGCCGTAAGGCTTGGGCTATTGGGGGGGTTAGGCCTTCAATAGATTTCGGTCCTTAGATCTTTTGTTCTAGGACTTGGGCTAGTGGTTGATAAATCAATCTCCACTAGATTGGGCTAGGAAGGGATCTCTTCAATTTCTTTCTAGATTTCTTTTTGCTCTCTTTATTATTGTTCTTCGTTGTTCAAGTTAGTGGAATATAAATCAAGTTTGCTTTCATTGATTGATCTCTTTTATTGAGTTATTCCACCGGCGTTACCTACAATCTGTCCATCATCAACGTACTTTGGACGCGCACGCGAGGAGCGCAAGGAAAAAGGGCTTGGTGAGGGGTTCTGGACCGTGAGTCCCCATTAATTTGGTGCTTTCATTGAGGTCTCATGGTCCTCTCTTCAAGCCGGTACCGAACCGGAACCGTACCGGTGCCGGTGCTCACCGGTACGCCGGTACAATCGGTTCTGCGAACCTTGGATGATACATAGTTATTTGGTGATCTGTAAACTCGCATGACATTTAAAAGTTTTTGATCATATTTAGACATGAAGGAAAAAGAATATGTTTAGATAGAAATGATGAAATGTCCCAAATGGAAGTGCTACAAAACTAGGCTTCTTTGTTACTAAATATAGCTGAAATTTTGATGATCAAGAAGATATAGGCCTCCTTCATGACCTCCATGGAGGTCCTAAAAGTCACTGTAAGTGAGACAAAATGTTAAGTCATAATTTAAGGTACAGGCCTCTTTCATTACCCCATGCATTTTTCACTAGGTTGTACTACTATGCATTCTTTGTCATCTTCCGGGCATCTCATTAATATTCCTTTCCTACCTTCCTCTAACTTGTCTAGCTCCCAACATACTCTGGTGAGACTCTCTGTGTGATCAGCCATATCCATTACTAGGCATTGGATCTTCCGTCCATGGGAAGCACATTGCACCATGCTTGGTTCCAATATATGACATTGAATAGGGACTAAGCAATGGTGGCTAATAGGCATAGTGGTTTTATGCACTTGAGACACTTTGCAAAGATGAAGATGTGGCTCTTGTTTCAACTTCATCATCTCCAGAGCATTCTTGGAGACAATATTCATGCAACCACCACTATCAGCGACTACCTTGCAACTTTGATCACCATATTTGATGTAGGTATAAAAAATTGAGGTACATCTCCAATCATTCTCACCCTCACATGTGGCAAGTATACACCTCATGATATTTACTCTAGTCTTGTCATCCTCAAACTCCTGCAAATCCCCATCACCAGCAACCTCATCAAGAACATAAGCAACCTCAATTAACTCACACTCAACAAATGTTGTTAAGATCGAGATCAAATTATAAATCATAGAGGGGATAGTGTTGGATTGGATAGATTGTAAGATTTTCCTCATTTTTTTCTCAAAATATGAAGAAATATAAAATATAGAAATATCAGAAAAAAATATAGAATATGAGAATTGTCATCTAAATAACTATGGTGCACATTAAATTTTAAATTCTAAAGTCCTGCAGGCTGTAGCTCAATTGGTTATAGTGGTGGCCAGAAGCCAGTTGGGAGTACAAGTCTAGAACACCTCTAACAAGTTTAAGTGTAGAACTTATGTCATATAGACATAATGACTCAATGTTGTCATTCTGTTGTATAATCATAACTTATAAAAGACTTGAGCCATTAAAACAATATGTATCTCCAAAAGACAAAAGTCAAAATTATCATATAACTTAAACATAGAGTCACATAATCAAATATACAAATAAGTTTAATGTCATAGTCATAACTCACAAAATGTAATCACCAAGTTAGTGTATAGGCACAACTCCGTTTAGGCATAAATACAAAACTATGATATAACAAAATACAACCATCACATATGTGTATATTTTTGTGTAAACTCCTATTAGAAATAAATACAAACATGTGTATATCCTGAAAAGCATTAGAAGTCACCAACCTAAATGGATCAAAAAAATATAACCAAAAGAACTGCAATGTCTAAATACTCAAGTTATCATAGTCATAATCATCATCACTCAAGGTCGGCAGAACCAATAACGGGCATTGTACCGGTTTTCGGACAGCACAAGTCAGTCCAGGCAGTGTCAGCCCTGTACCGATGGAGGATATGGCACGCAGACCGTGGGAGAGAGGAAAAGAGAGAGAGAAGGGGAAGAGAGGGAGGGAGCCCGGCGGAGGGCCAGCGAACGCCCGCAGAGCCCGGCCTCGGCCACAAGAAGTGAGGTTGCGGCTACTCCCCTATTTCGAACAAAACAGAGGTCCGGCCGCGGCCTTATTCGAAACAGGCGTTCGGCCGCGGCCTTAAAAAATTTCACAATTTATAAGTGAAGTCGGCAAATTATGGACTATTGTTAGGCTTACAAGAAAATAGTAGAAATATTGTAAACCATTACCTCGAACCTTATATTTCTAGAAGTTCTTGAAATACTTCCTTGAAAGTTGAAACCATGCATGCAAGGTCGGAAGAACTAGTATCGGGCATCGTACTGGTTTTACAGCGGTACAAGTCAGTACGGGCCATGTCGGGCCTGTACCGACGATTCCGCGGTATCGTGGGAGAGAAAAAAAAAAGAGAGAGAAGGGGGAGATAGGGAGAGACGCCGGCGGAGGGTGGCAAACGCCGACGGAGGGTCGTGGGGAGTGGCGAAGGATGTGGCAGGCGAGGCCGTGGTCGGTTCTCCTATTTCAAATGAAATAGGGGTCCGGCCCAAAATTAAAAAATTTCAGATTTTTTTAAGTGAAGTCGGCAAGTTTTTAAGTTCGAAATTTTTAAGTGAAATCGGGAAGCGATTAACCGACTTCACTTAAAAATTTTGAAATTTTTTAAGCCGCGGTCGGACCTCTATTTCGTTCGAAACAAGAGAACCACCGATACGGCTCGGAACGGCCAGAACTGCCCGGTTCAAGACGGTTCTGCCAACCCTGCATGCATGTTTGTCAAATACTCGAAACTCATTTGATACTTATATATGATTTGAGGGTTCACAAAAAATTTGAGCAATCATTTAATTTGGAAAACAAGAGGAAATTGTATTGGTAAAATAATTGGATCTTGTGCGTTTGCTTGGACTCTCGACCTGGTAATGTTTTGGATCCCACCAGTGGCGGTTATACGTTGCTATTTTTATCATTCCAGAACTTAATTACTTTGGACCTACTCTGTGCGTGTTAAATACAATCTTCAAACCAAGTCTACAATGTTTAAATGAAATATTTTGGACCTATTCCACAAGGGTTAAATGTAGTACTATGGATCTATACCACATGAGTTAAATAGTAGTATTTCGGGCCCTATCACAAGGATAATATTGTCGTAGTTTTGTAGTTGAGAAACTGCTATGAGAAATTGATCATAAATTGTTTATTCAAAATTTGCATATATAACTTTGGTCTCAGAAGAGGGCGTATAAAATATTCTTTGGAATATTATATGTGGAGCACTGATTTGGAAAAATGATTTGCATATAACACCTTGCAGTTATATGTAAAATTCTGATTATGGAAATCCTACCTTTGTTAAATAAATTATCATATATCGTGCATCCATAAATTGTGCAAGATACTTTTCCTATACTTGCTTGATCCTCTTTTCCTATACTTGCTTGATCCCCTTAGTTGGGACTGTTGGTTGTTTACTTGGCTTTCAACTTATGCCTAATCTTTCTCCCTTTTGCGAGTCCAAGGCTTAGGAGGTGAAGCACGGTGACCGGGGTGAGAGTTTAGAGCAAGGTCCTAGACCTAGTTGAACCTAGCCTTACTACTACAGTTTTTAACTTTTTATTTTTAAAAACCCCTTGATATTGTGGTCTTGTAGAACTTGTATAAACTTGGTGCATTTGAGGATTTGTTATGTCGGTTAAGTATGTGGATTTGTTTTGATGGTTTCTTGAAGTTGTTTTATGGGATTGGTCTGTGGCCAATTCAAATTATTGAAGTTAGAAAATTTGAAACATGCTTTCGTTGGTTAGTTGTTAGAAGTGGGATATTTCATTGTTAGCAGGTGGCCACCTTGCATGCTCGTGGGGCCAAGCTCTATGCATGCGTGGTGGATTGCCACTTCTCCCGACCTGTCATTAGGTCAAGGAGTGACAACTATTGACAATTAATCCTTCTCTACCAAGAAGTATGTGTGATGATAAACATTTTTCATTAAAAGATACTACAAAACGAAAAGCATCATACATGCACATCTAAAATAGAAATCCTCAAATGTTAAAGATTGAGGATCATAATGTACTATAGTGCCAAAATGTACAAATAAAGCAAGCATAATGAAAAAAATCCATTATGCATTAAAAAGAGAATCAATATTCTGAGAGAATCCTATTAGGAAAAAAATATATATCATTAGAGAAATGCAAAATGCAGTTGGTTACCTTAATTTGTAAAATAGGAAACCTCCAACTACGACAAATGAGAAACATGCCACCAATAACGCAACAAAAATCCTACAATCATGGAAAAATATCATCAGAATTGCATAAAGATGGCTATAATCATAGAAAGAAAGCATTATCCCCAACCTTTATGAACCTGGTAGATTAATTTTACCAGTCATAAAGTCGAGAACTACAAATTACATATATGGGAAAAGAAAACATTTAGAAATTGACTCAAATAAATGATAAATTTCTGGAAATGTATAGTTCAATAAAAGAATGACCCTGCTAAGACCATGAGAGTATCTTAAAAAATACAGGAAACTTCTTTTTACTATAGTGAACCATTTTTATTTAATACAGTTAGCGTGAAATAACAAATTAGTGACAGTTTCAGCTATGAAATCCAGACCTTATTAAACCTCATCATTCAAATCAAATTATGTAAACATCAATGTCAAAGTTCAAAATGTGGTCTAGTATTTAAAGAGTGTTCGTATCATTTAATTTTTAGCAATGAGAAAACAAAAATGTGTATCATCCAATATCTGAAAGAGATGGTTAGTGATGCTTTTGAGTCCAAGGAGGAAAAGAGAATTCATCTTATCAGTATTCTGTTTTTAAGATTTAATATTTTAGTCAGTCTGTTATGAATGAAGATATTATTATTCATTTTTATCTTCATTCCTCTCCATTCCCTAGAAAATATCATGAGGCTATCTTTCTTTGGCAGGAAGAGGGTCAGGAATGAGAATCACTTTCCCTTTTCATGATTCTTACATCTGGCAGGCATCAAGAAAATGTGTGGAGAACTTCAAGCAATAACAAATTCTTGACGTAAGTGTTATTACGACATCTAATATATGGGTTAGGCATGGTTCTATGTAGCCCAGTGACAACTCTCTACGAATTAAAAAAAAAAAAATCTAGCCCCATGACACTCTCATGTCTCATGCCCAACTCCTCTCTTCTTCTTGTCGGGTTACCCCCGCACGCGTTGCGACGATCGCAGCGGAAATACACGCGCGGAGTCGTTCATCGCATGAACGTCCTAGAAAACATAGATTTCAAAAAAATTCTGAGTTCTCTAACTCAGAAAATTATAAAATCTAAGGAAAAATTAAAATTAATTACTTGATTAATTTCAGATTTACTATTAAAATTGTAAAGATCAAATCTTTACTTTTGAGCAGGTAGAACTTCACCGATGTCTGATGATCGTGGAAATCGGATTCGTTTGAAGCCACATAAATGTCCGGCCTCTACGGGTATCCACACGAAGATCTGGATTGATCAAGGTTGCGATCTCACCGGAGTGCTAGCTCCCTTGCAGAGATCCCTTTTGATGGTTGGAACTCCTCTAAGCAATCAACTCTTGATTGCTTCCAAGAGGAGGAAGAAGGAGAAGGAGAAATACTTTCTCCTTTTCTTTACTATGGAAGAAGAAGGAGGGAAGACAGGAACAACTCTCTCTTTGCTTTCTTCCATGCGGCTGGTGAAGAGGAGGAAGAAGACTCCTTGCTTGGTGCCCTTCTTTTCCCTTGCGGATGGAAGAAGGAAGAGAGGGGAGGGATGAAGGCCGCCAAGCCTTTGCTGCCATTTCTCTTTCTCCTTGCGTTGGAACCCAAGAAGAGAAGAGAAGAAGGCCGCCACCCTTGAACCAAAAACCCATGAAACAAGTCTAGGGCCGGCCCCCCTTTTTTATAGCCTTGCCCTAGGCGTTGCTCTTCCTAAAAACTAGGAAGGGCCACGCCATCAGCCCTTAGGAATCAAACTAAGAGGGGCACACGCCCCTCCTTTTCTTTTCCCTTGCGCACGCCCAAGAGGAGAATAAAGGAGGACGTGGGCTGATTTTATTTGGGTTTCTAGTCCTCTTCCAAAGAGGATTAGGTGGCCTCCAAAGCTTGTCCATGATAGTCCTAATCTAATTTGGACCCAATTGGATCATGACTCAATTGAACTCTTCAATCCTAATCCAATTAGGAGTCATCTTCATCTATTAGACCAAAATTAATTAGGACTCTAGGAGTCCAAATCCAATTAGAACTCATATAATTTTAGTCCTAATCCAATTAGAACTCATATAATTTTAGCCCTAATCCAATTAAGACTTTAGGAATCCTACTCCAAGTAGGACTCTAAAAATTTGAAGTCCTAATCCAATTAGAACTCTAGGAGTCCTACTTGGAGTAGGACTCATGAACCTTAACATATAAGATCGAGCCCAATTAATTAAGTTCAATTAATTCAATCAAATTGCAATCCAATTGTAATTAATTCTTTCTTCAACTCACTCACTCTTAGTGGGTTAAACCAATTATCAATCAAATTGACAATTACAAATTATTGTAATTCCAAATCACAATCCAACCATTAGATCAATCAGATCTTCTATTGTGTGTGACCCTATAAGTTCTATTCTGTCCGGTAGTGAGATATATTGTGATCTCTATCACAATATTATTGAAACTCCTTTCAATGGGTTGCAACAATTCCAACTCTTCTCATTCGAGTTCACTGATCATCAAGTGAATGCCTTTGAGTCTCACAATCCACCAGTAACACCTAGCAGCATGCAGTGGCAACCCATCAGAATGGAATAAATGAACCTCTAGGTGCAGTTAGCGTATGATACAGTCCCTCTATCGTGGATCCCAACAGGATGAAGGTCATGGATAACTCGTCAAATCCCATCATCTGTCATATGTAAAATTTATTCGACCCTAGTTCAAAATTGGAAAACTCTTTTTCCAAAAACTACCTTGGCCAAGGATTTAGGAACTTAGTCTCATAAATCACATAGGATCTCTCCTAATCTATCAAGGTCGATAGATTCCATCTAGATGCACCCCTACTCCTACAATGAACCTACTGCAGCCAATCTGCACCACAAGGACTCAAATGGATAGAACCCATGTTTGTGTGCTCAGCAAACTACAGCAACCTCACTGTGAATAGCCGAGGCATCGCAGGTCAAAGGACCAGTCATAAACTGCAGCATCAAGTAAGTCACTGACGAGTGAATAGACATCCAAGTGACTACTTGCTATGGTCACGCTCAGTATCCTTGTTCTCCAACAAGCACTTGCACAATTACTCCAGTGTCCCCACACTATTGACTCAAGATTTGTCCATCAAAGAAAGTAATATGTGCACTAATCTCAGCAGATCGATCACCATCCTCGTGATGATCCATTAATCAGAAGCAATTCAAGAATTAATCACCAATAACACATGCCTCAAATTTTCAACTCTTGAGAATATGCGTTATTTTATTAATTCCTTGGACGATTCATGAACACATAAGAACATGAATGAAAAGAATGCCCAACTTAATAAATTCATAATTAGATCAAGTACAAATTTATGTCTCAGAACAAAATCATGCGTCAGCCACATTGGTTTCTAGGGCATACTTCTAACAATCTTCCACTTGTACTAAAGCCAATCAGCCATAAATCTAAACCCCATCTTCTCAAGATGTGCTCCAGTATTTTGCTGACTTAGCTGCTTAGTGAATGGGTCTACCACATTTTCTGTGGAGTCTACTCTTTGTTCCTCTACGTCATTCTTTTTGAGACAATCGCGTACCAGGTTAAACCGCCGCGCTATGTGCTTAGACTTTTGATGAGACTTTGGCTTCTTAGCTAGTGCTATGGTGCCATTGTTATCGCAGCAGAATGTTATGGCATCTGATGACATTACACCTAACTCTGCAATAAACTTCTTGAACCAGAAGGTTTCCACTGCACCCTTAGAGGCGGCGATACATTCAGCTTCCAAGTAGAATCTACAATGATCGGTTGTTTGAAACTCTTCCAATTTACTGAACCACCATTACACATATTCTGATGTAGACTTTCTATCATCAATATGTGTCTATCCTTCTATCTTCAACTCTGATCTTTTCCTAAAGACCAAGAGCATGTCCTTAGTTCTTCTTAAGTACTTAAGACTGTTCTTCATAGCTATCCAGTGCTCCTCGCCTAGATTTGATTGATATATGCTCGTGATACTCACAGCATGTGTTATATCAGGTCGTGTACATAGCATGGCACACATGAGACTCTCTATAGTCGAAGCATAAGGGATCTTGCTCATCTGCTGAATCTCTTCAAATGTGTTGAGGCACATCTTCTTGGAGAGATTTATCCCATGCCTAAAGGGTAATAATCCCTTTTTAGAGATTTCCATGCCGAACCTCTTCAGCACTTTCTCTATATACATATTCTGTGACAGGACAAACATCCTCTTAAATCTATCTCTATAGATCTTAATTTTCAAAATATTATAGATCTTAATTTCCAAAATATAAGATGCTTTTCCAAGGTCTTTCATGAAGAATTTCTTAGACAACCATACCTTGACCTAAGTTAGCATGGAAATATCATTCCCAATTAGAAGGATATCATCCACGTACAATACGAGGAATATAATAGCCCTTCAGCTAACTTTCTTATAAACACATGGTTTCTCTTCATTCTTGATGAAATCAAACGATTTGATTACATCGTTGAAACGAGTGTTCCAACTCCGAAATGCTTGCTTTAGTCCATAGATGGACCTTTGCAGCTTACAAACCTTGTGATCACCATCACAATATCTCATAATCATATTATGCTGCGATAGCAAGCAATATTCGAATGGACTTCAGCATGGCTACAGGTGAAAAGGTATCCTAATAATCAGTGCCATCGCGTTGAGTATAACTTTTTGCCACTGGCCTTGTCTTATAGGTCTCTACCTAGCCATCCAAACTTAATTTCCTCTTGTAGATCCATTTACACCCAATAGGTACTATACCTTCTGGTGGATCTACTAAGGTCCAGACTTGGTTGGAATGCATGAAGTCCATCTCTGACTTCATTGCTTCCAGTCATCTCTTAGAATCGATGTCTAACATCGCCTCGTTGTAGGTGCTGGGATCCTTATTTTCATCACTATCTTTCATTAGGAACAGTTCCTCTACATCTTCTGTAAGCATACCTAAGTATCTTTCAAGAGGACGGAAGATTCTACTAGATTTATGAGATGGAGGAGGTACTACATGTACTGGCTCAATATGAATAGGATCTATAGACACAATGGCTCGTTGCTCTTCAGAAACTTTCTCTTCAAGCTTAATTTTTCTCCCATTGCCTCTATCAAGGATAAACTATTTTCCATGAAGATAGCATATCAGCTCACAAACACTTTATGATAGGAGTGCTCATTTTTTCAAGTTGCTCTACCGTCATTCCCATCCTTTGGAAGGCATCATAAAATAAGATGTCTGCAAAACTTCCATTATCCACCAAAACTCTTTTTACATCAAAGTTTGCAATGGTGAGGAAGATAACAACAACGTCATCATGGAGGGTCTCAACACTCTTAAAGTCTTCATCGGAAAAGGAGATAACTTCCGTAATGCGCGAACGCTTTGAGGAAGCTCCTTCTCCTTGGCTCGGTGCTTCAGATGTCCCGGCTTCCCCCCCCCCCGATGGTGTGGATAATGCCTGCAACAGGTCGTTTGTCATTCCGCTGCTCGGGCGGCTCTGGGTTCTATTCCTCGGGCTCCCTCCTTTCGGCCCGATCACGGACGAACCAGGCCAACCGACCTCGGCGGATGAGTGACTCGATCTCATCACGGAGTTGGTAGCAGCCTTTCATGTCATGGCTGTAATCTCTGTGGAAGCGGCAGTACTTGTCCGAGCGCCTCCACACCTCCGCCGGTCACATCTTCGGTGGTGGTCGGAGATAGCCCCGACCCTTGCTCTCCATGAGGATCTCCGCTCGAGTAGATGTGACAGGAGTGTACTGACCGAACCTCTGGAGGGGAGTGTATTTTCCGAACTTCTGGGGAGGAGGCTTTGGGCGAGCCGGGCTCCTATGCCGACGAAGATATTTCTCACGCCGGGGGGATCTGCTCCTTAGTCAGGAGCGCTCCTCGTGGCGCTTCTTTTGCATCTTGGGAGGTCGATTGGCCGCCTCCCGTCGCGAAATCATGGCTTCTTCAACCTTGGCGTACTTTTGAGCTCGAGCTAACATTTCCGCAAAATTGGCGGAGAAGTTCTCGATGGAGAAGAGAAACTTGTAGGACCGAGCTCCAGTCTTCAACGCCGACATGGCGATGGACTGGTCAAGATCGCGAACCTCCCATGTAGTCAAGGTGAAACAATCGATGCAGTCTTTTAAGGACTCTTCCTCCTGCTGTTTGATGCCAAGGAGGGAATCTGAAGTCCGGCGCTACCGCTAGCTAGCAGCGAAGTGGGTGGCAAGCTGTCTGCCCCGCTGCTCAAAAGACAGAACTGAGCTAGGCCTCAGTCCGGAGAACCAAAGATGAGCCGCCTTTCAAAGAGTTGCCGGGAAGGCCCTGCAGAGTAGGGTGTTTGTGGCTTCTTAGAGTACCATGAGGGCCTTGTAGCTCTCTAGATGATCCAGGGGGTCAGACGAGCCATCATACAGCTCGGTTTGCGGCATCTTGAACCTCAGGGGGATGGGCTCGTCCACGATTCGTCGAGGGAATGAAGATTTGGTGGTGAAGTCGAGGTCGGCATCCCGCTTTGGGGTCTGATCTCGGAGCGTTTGAATCTGTCGCTCCAACTCCTCGACTTTGCTGTCAAGCTCAGCAGCAGGACTTTTCTGTCGAGCTCGGCAGCAGGCGGGGCTCCTGTTGCAGCTTGGCATGGAACGGACCCCGCCTCTGATGGTTATTCCCGAGGTCGGGCCGGTGCGTCGTTGCCTGCAATCGACGGAACTTCTTCGGCTCTTGGTCGGTGCTGTAGAGCGCCCAAAACTTGGGGCATTAGACTTCGGCGCGGGCTCTCAAGATGAGGGCTACGCGACAAGCCCTTCTGGATTAAGGATCGAACTCGATAGGAGCTCCGGTGGTGGTGATAACCCCTTTCATCGGCCGCCGTGTGTTGCTTGGCGAGAGAATGATGCCGCGAGTGCAGTCCTATGGATTCGTGCCCGCGTAGAGGGAGTGCAGGTTGGGCCCTCGCCTGCTGCAGGTCTTGAACAGGGACGGTGAGCATTTGAATTTGTTGGGCGAACAGGAGGTGGACTTTGGAGCGAGTTGCCGGAAGTTGGCACCCGGTGCCTCGACACATTTGAAGCTCCTTGACTTCTTAACCTCATGATCATGACTCAGGCCCTTCCTCTAGCGCCAAATATTGTGGTTCAAATTTGGCCCGAGGGTGACCATGCCAGAGGAGTCAGAGGAGCTACCGGTCAGAGGAGTCTGGGAGCTCCCGGCTGGGATGGAGAAGAAGTGCCACCTCCTGGGCTCTAGTGTACCTACACAAAGCCTTGGCTCGAAATTCCGGCAAAGGCCTTCCGATGGCTAACTTAGCCGGGCCTTTTATGGGGGGAGCTTTCTAAGTGCCTCTCTAGTCTCTTCTAGCTCTAAATAGCCTATCCTGACTTACTGAAAGCTTGTAAGGACTTGTAAGAGACCCTCTCCCGGATCTTCCCCTCTCTCCTTTTTTTATGGGATCAGGATGGCGGTTGTTACCTGGAGTCTCTATCAGAGAAGTGACTAGCTGGCCAATAGTTGAAGTTGGCGTATATCGACAAGTGCGGCGGGATATGACCTTTGACGGATACAACAAGATATGGCCCTTGATAAGTGCGGCAAGATTTGGCCCTCGACAGGTGCGGAGGGATATGATCCTCGATCGGCGCGTCATGGCGGTGAGGTTGATGTGGGGAGCACGGAGGTCGGCCTAGCCTCCTTGGTTTTGGGGTCTACAAGACGCCTCAAGCCCAGTTCGGAGGGCGTCACTGAAGGTATTGCTGAGTTACGCCCCGCGCGATGCGACAATCGCAGCGGAACATCGCACGGGGCGTCGTTCATCGTATGAACATGCCAAGAATCGTAGAGTTCAAAAAATTTTCTGGATCCAAAACCAGAAGATCCTTGAACTCAAGAGGGAGGGAGATTAGGATCTGAAGGAGGTTGATTAACATTCATGTAAATAGAAACAAAATTCAGAGATAATGATTTGAAGATCCCATCTTCAAACCTTGTGCGGTTTTATGAACACCGCAGCCTGATGATCTTTCTAGATTCGGGTTAAGCCACACACGTATCCGGCCTCTACAGGTATCCACACGAGGATCTAATCATCTGAGATAAGGTCTTACCAGAGTGCTAGCTCCTTGCAAAGACCTCCCATGACTATCAAATAGATTGGAAAAAATCTGCAGCATACCTCTTTGAAGAAGAACCCTTTCTTCTTCAACCTTGCTCGCGATGGAGGAAGATGAGAGATGTAGCTTTAACCGTGGATCTTCCTTTCCTTGCACCCGTGGAAGAAGAGGATGAAGAGAACCCCTTGCTGCCTTGGAGAAGGAGAAGAGGAAGAAGCGGCTGACGTGAGGAAGAACACCTTCTTCCTTAGCGTGATTTGATTTCTTCCTTTGCTTCTTCTTATTCTTTTCTTTCCAACACTTGGAGGAAGAAGAACCCTTTCACCTTGCTGCCGTGAGGAGAGAAGAGGGCCTCCTCTTGCTGCCGTGGGAAAGGAAGAAGGGAAGAGGGTAGGAGGCGTGGAGAGGAAAAGGAGAACCAATACCTATAACGCCTCAAAGGTCCTTCAAATAGATTTGTGCTTGTGTCAATCTACAATTTCTGTAAGAATTCCTACAACTGAACATCTCTATTTATGCATGTATGGAATTTATCGTTGGTTATAATTTACCAGTATGTTGATATTAATTTTATGAGCTTGTATGACACATATGAGATGTGCATTTTGTTATGAAAATATTGAAATAATTAAATTGGGAAGAATTAACATATTTTTGAGAATTTAAGAAAATATGTGAGGTGATTGGAATTTGATTAAACATGTAAAACTAGACATGTAAAATGGGTTGGACTAACATTGTCATGAGATAGCCTCTACGAGCTTATGCGTAGGATAGCTGTCACGAGCTGATGCGTGGGATAGCCTCCACGGGCTTAAGCATGGGATAGCCTCTACGAGCTTATGCGTGGGACAGCCTCCACGGGCTTACGTGTGGGATAGCCTCTACGAGCTTATGCGTAGGATAGCATCCACGGGCTTACGCATGGAATAACTGCCACGAGCTTATGCGTGGGATTTGTGCAGTCTTGGATTGGGACATGAACTTGATTAGTCCAAAGCCAGAAGTGAAAAATCTGAAAACTTGGAAATCAGAGTATTACGTGAATGGATCACATAATGTGAAAAAGGATTTATGTATATGAAATGGTTATATATATTTGTTGTTTGTTGAGCCTTTGAAAAGATGAAATGACATTTATTTGATGCTTTGATTATTTTATTATTATTACTGTGTGTGGCTGTTGGGATTCTTACTGGGCTGGAAAAGCTCATACTACACTTACATTTTTTTCAGAGGTATTGGATTCGTAGAATCTGTCGAGTGGGACAAGAAGTGAGCTCGATCTAGAATCAGACTGCTAGATAGTTAGAAGCAGCTTATCTTTTATTGATGAACATTTGAAAATCTTGTAATTGAACCGATTGTTTATTTGGACATGTCGGATTTGTCAATTTGAATTAATTAATTAGTTGTGGATTTATTGAATTGTTGTTTATCTTAGGCCTTGCATGATCTTTAGGGCACTGCTCTAGGGCTCATGCGGCCGGTCATGTGCCGGACCCGGGTGATGGGTACGGGGCGTGACAGAAATTACTGCAATGACAATAGTAACTGTAGCCCACATTTTTCAGCTAAGCTCTATTTGCTTAATGTCTGGCTTGATGATGTTTAGTTGGTCTTTGACTATTTCAACTTCTGACTCCTTATATGTTTATATGTACAGCATAACATATAAGTGTTGAAACATTCACCTATTTATATACTGTAGTCTGCATAGGTTATATGCACTCTACACATATAAGGCTAACGCCCTTATGTGACATTACTCTGATGCTTAATCCTCAAGTTTTTGACATCATAATCAATGGCCACATGATGATAAACAAAATCTTCAATCAATATGTCTACTGAATTTCATTGATTCATCAATATTTAGGTGCTTCAGTATAAGGATTGTATAAAGATGTTTTGGACCATAAGGACTAAAATATTAGGTTTAAATTTCCAATTACATGATTATTGACCTTCCAGCAATGCTGATTTGACAAATACCAACCCCTTTCCCAATTTCATTAGGGTTTGAGAGGGCGACAGTATTCAACGTATAGGCTTACAATAAATTACAAAAAATCAGTTGAATCAAAACATGGCAATGCTGATCTGACAAATACCAACCCTTTCCCAATTTCACTAGGGTTTGAGAGGGCATGACAGTATTCAACGTATAGGCTTACAATAAATTACAAAAAAACAGTTGAATCAAAACATGGCAGGAAGGAGTTTAATCATTAACATCCAAATTCAAGTCAGCAATAACACATCAAAGTTAAAACAATTCTGGTAATATTATACAACTACTTTTCAGTGGTAAAATTATTAGCTTGCTCAGAACCGAGTGAGTTAAAATAATTCCAGCATAAATGGGAAAAGTTTTACTCATCGTAAATCCATTTGAACAGAATCTGTTGTCGCATCCTGCTGTATGTATACTCCAGTCAGGTGGTATAAGAACAGGAAACTGGTAGTATTTATGTAATTGACAGTTAAGCAACAAAATGAGGTAAAACGATCTTAATGATTTAAAAATTAATAATGCATTAGCAAATACTAAAAAGTATACAGTCACAGGCAGATTCGCTAGACTTACGTGCCAATATTTCGTTCAAGCTGCATGTTGAATAAATAATAAAACCGAGAGATACTCCATTTAATATCTTGAAATGATGGAAAAGATACATCCAACTGAAGTGGAACAGGTTTATTGACGGAGTTGGACACACAAGCAAATGGCAAACTTGAACCGCCAAATGATAGCAATGTCTGAAGAGTTTTCATCCAGTGCATGCAATGTAAGCATGCCAATCTGGATATGAAGTAGAATTGCATGGATTGCAAGAAAATTCTTATTTGGAACCCCTGCAATATCAATATTATAGGTCAGAAAAGGATAGTACGGATTTACAGTATATAAGATGTAGCTTCTGCTCACTGACAAGCTGGCTTACAAAAGCATATCTTCTTCAAATAATTATTCAAACATCTAAGCATTAGGATTCCTAAAGTTATAGTGGAATTAGTGTGTGCAATGCACACTGTGCATATATATGAATATGAGATCTTTGAGTATTCCATGCAACTTTTGTAGTACCAGGATGACTCTCCTCAAGAAAATGTAATCAACAGGAAAAATATTTGATTTCTAAAGACAATACATCTACAGGCAAAACAAAAATATTTTGCTAATTTAAATGTAAAAGGTATTAAATTTCCATTGCATCATATTGGCTGTGATGTAGTTTGTGTTGGTGCTTGAGGACCATTTTTTTATCATGCTGTTTTGACGAATAGAAGTACAAGCATAGTACTAAGAATAGGAGCAGAAAAATAAGTATATACAGAGCAGGAATTTTAGCTCAGTCTTCTTCACTTATATACTCCACCATCCACCTGTAGGAATTTGTGAGTGTGCCCATCATACTTCCACCATTGTCAACACAAGTCACAGTAACTAACTCCAAGATGTGACCAGTTTCAAGAATAAGAAACTAGACCCTCAGATTTTACAAACTTGCCAAAGCTATCTAATGCTAACATACTATGCTCAAGAACACTGAAAAAGGAAACATATCATTACCCCAATGACATAATGCATCACAAACATAAAATATGGCTCTCCAACAGAAAAAGTAAAGCATATGTGTCAAGCAAAATATTGCTCATGTTAGAAGCTTTTAATAGGATCCACAAAAATTTGCTTATTCTTTAAGGATGATGACTCAAAACTCTTTAACCCAAATCTTCTCAAGCTACTTAATGATAACAGTAAGTTAATTCCAAATTTATCGTAAGCCAAAAAAAAAAAAGTTTGCCCCCATTCTTTTGAAGGTAGGGAAACATCAATTTTGAGCATTTTATTTTATACTAAAATTAATAAAGTAACATTATTAGAAAAAGAAGCAAACCAAGAAGCACAAGACACAGCCAAAGAGAAAGAGTCATAATCGAATGCCACCTGTATCAAGTACTATAGTAATGATCAAGATCCGTTGTACCGACCATACCGACATACCGGTGGGCACTAATACCGGTACAATACCGGTACCATACCAAACTGAACCGGTACGGTACCGGTTCGGCTGGTTCGGGCAAAAGCCAAAAAAATTGAGGTCGGTACGGGCCGATACCGGTTCGGTACGGGCCGGGATCGGATCGGTACAGCCGGTACAGGTTCGGTACCGGCCGGTACCGGCCGGTACCAATCGGTACGGATTGCGAATAGTCGGAACCGAAAAATATAGCTGTACCGTACCGGTTCCGTCCGGTACCGGTACGTACCGGCCCGTACCGACCCATACCGATCGGTACGGCAGACCATGACTAATAATTATGAACCCTACAGCAACATCTATGGACATAATTCACCAAGAAAATATAAAATTGATTTCGAGCAAAAGCAAGGACTGTTTATTCTCTCGTCAAGCAACATTCATAGAAGAACTTGAATGACTAAAATATGGGCATTAGACAAAAACGTTATGGGTTTCTTTTCCTAAGAAGCAGAAAAAGATTTGTTAGAAATTAGAGATTTGCAATTAAAGCAAGAACTAAGTATATAACAGTTTTTAGAGTCTTCACCTTTTGTTCTGATATTTCAGTTTCAAATTGAGTTCCAAAACAAGTTAGAGGTTAATATACACCTAAGCCAGGTTTTAAATCGCATGGGACATGGACGTCCCAATTTCTTCATGGAACGAGATGCCACATATCCTGCCCCATCCTAGCGACTCTCCCAGTCAAGAATCTTGATAAGTACCCTCCACCTCCCTCCCCTTCTTCTTTCCTTTCTTTTTTTATATTTCTTTTCTTTCTAGTCTTCATTTTTTTGTCTTATTTCTTTCCCTTCTTCCTTTTTTCATACCTTCCTTTCTTTCTTTTTCTTCTTCCTTCATTTCTTTTCTTTTTCTTCCGCTTTCTTCCTTTCTTCCTTCTTTCCTTCCTTCCTTTCTTTTCTTCTTGCTTCGTTTCTTCCCTTTTCTTCTTCTTTCTTTCCCTTCTTCTTTTCCTTTCTTTCCTTTTCTTCTTAATTTCCTTTCTTTCCTTTCTTACTTCGTTCATTTCTTCCTTCTTTCCTTTGTACTTCTTTCTTTCCTTTCTTCCTTCATCGCTTTCTCTAATTCTCTCTCTTTCTCTCTTCCTAGGGCCCTTCCTCCATGGATTGGGAGTCTCCAACACTTGTAATTCACGAGACATAGTGGATCCATGGATGTCAAACACAAGACAAAGATGGGGGAGCAGGTATGCCATGCATAGGTGGGTTTCAGGGTCTTGCCCCCTTCTCACTTCTCGTTTTCTCACAGGAATTGGATGGAAAGAACAGGACACCCCTTATCCCACAGGGATCTAAAACCATGCGCCTAAGACTAGGATTCTAAGACTGTTTGAAGATCTAGAGCCTATGATATCAACTGAATTTCAGTTTAGCTAATAAATTGCTTAGTGTATCCATAAATCAAGGTGCATGAAGCCATCAGTGATGCTTCCAAGTTTTACTATTGGAGATTTTCTTCTCTTAACCTAAATTAAAATTTCCTCTCTGTTGATTCTTACTTCTATTTTGCTAATCAAAATTGTTGGACAAATCTACCACCGCTTGTCAAGAAGCCTCTGCATTGCTTGGGGTTAAAGCTTGAGGTTATGAACCTCCTGACCTAGATGTGCATCCTCTTCTGTGTTTTCTTTTTCTTCTCATTTTGTATTGCATTATTTTAGTATCAAAGACCTCATTCGTTTATTCATACAATCGTGGGCATTGCTTCATATGGATCAAGGTTCATCGTCTCGGTACCAGCCCCATACAAGTACCATGCTGATAGAGTGTCGATGCACCTCTTACAAGGTTAGTTCGCTGTACCAAGAATCAGTATGCCCCCATACCAAGTCTCAACTCAATACCAGTATGGTATGATATGCCCAGCACGGGCACTATGCACCAATACAACGAACCTTGATATGGATATTATGGAATAGAAACTGATAGAACAGCCCTTCTACCACAATTATTCATGAATGTGGATCGTGGAAATGTACCTCATACTCAAAAAGTATTTGATCCAATAGACAACTTGGTCTATATTGGACTGTTAAAAAACTTATGATAATATTGAGCTTCAACATGACTAGAAAGCTCTATACATTTCCTTTGTTTCTTATAAGAAGCCACTGGATTTCTCGATGGGTGGTGATTACATAAATAACATAGAGAACACTGCTACATATAATTTATCTCAAAAGATGAAGATAATAATCTGATTTATCATACTGGTAATGCCAATGATGATCTTATAATTCTTGATGTCCACATTCTTTGATTTATGATGTTTCATTGCTTTGTGAGAACCAGCATCTAGACAATTTGAGGGCTCAAAAGAACATCAAACGACTTTTTAAAGAAACAACATGATGTCAGCACAAATTGAATACCAATGACTGCTGAGTTTTAAGAACACAAGATTGTTATCAGCATTCTTCATGAGGAATTAATTGATTGTGATATTAGAAGCATCCTAACATTCTCTACAAGAGATTTCATTATGTGATGCATGTAAATATTTAAACCTTTAGTGGTATATCATTCCATATGATGTTTAGGATACATGAAACCAACATATTTAAATCATTTGACTGTGATAAGCAGATTTGCTGTTTGGATAACTTACTTTTAGTTGAATTTAGACTAGTCATAGTTAAAAACTAGAGGATAAAAGCTTTTATTAGGAATCCTATGAGATTCAGGATTTTTAGAGCATTTCGACAATTTTTGGCTGGTTTGAACAATTACCATTCCCAAGACATAACTTCAAGTACAAATATTCATTTGTTATGGCTTAATACTCATTTTAGAGCTGACTTTAATTCCTACAAATTATAAACTTCAAGTTTTCTCTAGCACGGTCATTATGGTCGCCAAATATTAGACTAAATTTCTTAATAGGGTTAAGGGGGAGTTCAAGTCCATGCAGGAAAAGTTTCCAGTGACTGTTGGGTGAAGTTAAGCATCCTAGGAGGAATTCCTTATTGTGTAACTTGTTGAAAAAACATTTTAATTTGTTTCAGAATTGTTTTAGTGGTTTATATTTAAAGAAAGTCAGACCTACAAACCAAGTAATGCACTTTGCGCAATTTCTGATTTATGAATAAAATTATCTTCTTGTGGGCTTGAAGGTGGATTCCCAACCCAAATGTGGACTTTGTAGTCTCTCTGCTAGCTTTAAAACTTTTAAATTTTATATAAAGAAATCCTGAATTCATCATCTAAAATTGGGAAGAAATGAATAAACTTAAAAAAGGCATGACAGACTGGGGAAAAGTAGTAAGCATCTTGATTTTACACTTAAACGCTACCTTTAAGTAAATGGTGAAAACAAATTCTTACCAGAAGCAAAGTATACATTGAAAACAAACACAAATCAAATTCTAAGAGGAAAGCAAAATGCAACTAAACCTTGAGTTACCAAATAAGATGAAATTAGGAATCAATTTCATGTTGTCCTATCAGTCTCACAGGATATGACCTTGTTAGAACTATCTACTGAGTCCGAAGTAGCTGATCTAGCATCCATGACATGTGAATAAGGCAGCTCTACATTGTCTGATCTCTTTACTGTGAGGGCCTTCCATTTTCCCTGAAAGAAGTAATTTCATCACATACAAACAATATAATAAGATGTCTGGGGTGCAAGATAACTTTCTTATTTTTAGCTACAGCTTCAAGACATTTTGTGATATTAATTTCCAACATGATTTTCGAGCCCTATGTAATTGAGAAACGTATTATAAGTATACTCAAACTTTAAAGCATCATGTATCATGCTCGTATAGATTAATTCTTTTGATCATAGTGTGACTACAAAGCAACAGCATGTGTTGACTAACATAGTTGTAAAGCAATCAAATCATGAACCAAAGGCAAACTTCAATGTGATTGGAGAACCTATAATAAGATCTAGAGTGTTTTCTGTATTTTATAATTAAATAACAGCATTAAACCATTACATAATTCTAATTGGAATATATGATGACATTATGTATTATAAATACTCTTAAATCAGCAATTTAAATCTGATAAATATCACCATAAATATGCATATTTCAACATATTAGTACTTCTCAAATCATAAATCAACATGAAAATAACAGTACCAGCAAAATTTTCACCACATCTTATTTCTAAGTTCGGCGCTTCATATCAAACCTTTGGGAAGGACCTTTGGAGAGGAGAAAGGAAGAAAATGAAGGCATACATAGATGCAATGCATACATGCAATACATCTATGCATCCATAAACCATCCTCATGTGATTGGTGATGAAGAAAATTCAATAGTGGTCCCAGCCCTTTCTATCAGGTGGCTAGATCATAGCCAGTAGTTAACATGAGTAAAAACCCTAGGGCAGCTGGCAAGGACTTGATTGATTTTAGATTCAGGAAATAAGTTGGTTCCAAAATAAATAGTTAAGGCTCAACAGAATAAACAGGCCCAGGAAACCAAAATTACAATTATTTTGCCCACACCTTCAAAGACTAAAACAAGAGATATCATATGCTTGTATCCATACCTTTATATCTGAAAAGCAAGCACGCACATAACAATACAGGAATTAGGTAATATATATAAAAATTATGTCTACTGTATGAATCTATATTACAACAGGTTTATTTGTTTGATATATTTGAAGATTAAAATCAAAATCACCCATCAACATGGTGCATCAGAATAGTAGCACCTACTCTTGTTCTGTCCTTTAGTTAACAATCTTCCATTCACGTCTTTTGAACATGTCAGCTAACTATCATTGTAGATCTATGTAAGAACTAGTTCTCTTTTGCTCCGTGTTCTCCAGTATAAAACCTAAGCAACTTTGATATACTGAAATGATTCATGTAAAGCAAGATTAATTGCTAACCATTGACATTTTAATTATCACAATGTAGCTTCATCATGCTCAAACAAGAAGTTACAGAGTGTTAACTTTCAACCATCAAAGTCTCATAATGCATAACTTAGCCCAAGAATCTATCTCAATGCTACACTCTTAGCCCAACAAGTTACATGACCTTTTCATCATCAGATTTCCCACATATGTACATATACAAACGAATGCATGTCATACTAACAGTATAGACTTATATACCATTTATCACCTGGCAATATACAGTCAAAGATCTCCAACAAAAAAATATACATTACACATTGATATGATTTTGAGTTCTTTCTATTCTTGAATTTTCTCAGTGATGCCAAAATGACTGAAACTAAAGCTGGAAGTACCGAAACTACCAAACCAAAAACTGACATTCAAAATTGATAGAGTTTTCAAACCTTAACATAGAGAGCATCCTTCAACACCATTGTGGGTCTAACCAAATATGCAAAATAAGGAATATTTCAATGCCACACTCATGCTTCTCTAGTGAAGCTTGCATGAGCAGACTAAATGCCAAAACTAAAAGATGAAACAAATGAAGATTGAAGATAATAAAAGACAGCAAACTTGCAAAATCAATAACAAAACAAAATCATGGATAGAAGCTCCAAGGCTATGACTGGCAAACTTTCAAAAATACAGGCTTTGAACAAATTAGGATATACTAGCATATAGCGACAAGTTTATCTCGCTGGAGCTCCCATGAAGGATTTAACATTTGATGAAGATCACCTGATGTCCTAGGGTTTATTATAATATCCTGTTATTTTTTACAGTAGTAATATAAATATAAAAATAACAAGTACTTAATTAATTAATTAAATGTGTTTTGGTTAACTATTTATCAATCTTGGTTTGCGACTAGGCATTAGTTTAACAATTCTAGCTCGTGCTCTGTTGTTACAATTATTGTTAGCTGTGCTTGGTGATCAAGAAGTGACCTTTATGTCCCTATGAGATTCTAATTATATGAGGATACTTGATGCCTTAAAGCTGAGATTTGGTAGGATGCAATTGTGTTAGGATCTAATTAGATAGGTGTGAAACTAGAGAGGAAAAAAATATTGAAGCATGAGATTGCGTCACCACCATGAACTTGGGTTGCAAGTCAAGATTCAGTTGCAACAAAATGTCCTGGTCACAACATGCTTGGATTTCAATAATACGAAAGAATAAATGTATTGGTTGAGTAGTTTCCTGCTACATTAAGATTGTGCTTTTAATATCCATGTGTTAAGTGGTGTGAACTTTAAGATATGTGCTGATCCTGCAGATTCATATACTGCGCTTTAGCCGAGAGATAGGGAAGCTTGCTTTGCATGGGTGACAGACTGTTGAGCGTCAAGAGAGTGTATTGTGGAGACAACTATGAATCTTTGCTAAGATTAAAATTATCATGTTTATATTTTGATATGTTGTAATTTGTAAATGCTTACTAACCTATGAGAGGATAGCTTTTCAGCATTTTGGATAAGTTAAGGCTGTGCACTGATATCTGGATTGAGATCAAATCACACTTTTAAGGTTGTTGGTTTTGGTTGTGATAATGAAGATGACAATGGTAAGTGGTTACACAAAACATACTTGTTTGAATTTAAAGCTAATCTGAAACTATCTATTGTCAGTTATCAATACCTTGAATGTATTAATTTCTGTGAAATCAAATTATGTGTTTTTTGAATGTGTTTTTGGCAATGATAATGCAACTCATTCTTTCAATTACGATTTCATAAAATTACTTACGCTATTCTGAAACTCTTAATTTCAATAAGCTGTATAAAAAGTGTATTTTTTGGCAGACACTTATTTAAAATTTCTAGTCAGTCATATATTAAGTGACCCACCAATAAGGTAAGATACTTGGCATTGTTGTAGGTATAGAGCTTTTTCCTGTAGAGCTTTCGGCAGGAAAGCTTTGCTAATGAACTTTAATAAAAACTACTGTTGTTTGTAGCTACATTCTGAAGTGTGTAGAACTTTAACATCTATTTAGTAACTAAGCAAAAAGTACTTAGTATCAGTAAATGATAATAAATGACATTGCATTATCTAACTATTTATACTATTAAAAATTCTTAATTTATGAATATTCAATTGATATCTTATCTAAATAATATAGTAAATAATATTTTTTATATTATTGCAAATATAACATATTATCATATTACAATTATATTACACTTTAATAACAAGATATTATATTTTTAATATAATATTATAATAGTATTATATTATAATATTAATGGATATAATGATATTATTATATTATTATATTATAGTTATAAAAAATCATATGACATAATATAGTATTTATTATTTACAATATCATATATAAGGCTATGATATTAACTATCAAAACCAAGGTACCGTACCGGCCCGTACCAGCCGTCCGAAGGACCGTACTGGATCAGCTGGGATCCAATACCGGCAGCTTTTCATTGAAAAATCGCCGGTTCGACTGCGTACCGATACGTACCACCGCCGCCCCGGTAGCGCGCTGGACTGGTATGGCGACTTTGATCAAAACCATTACTAAAAGTATTGTAATTATATATTTTTATGTTTAATCTACATAATATATAAATAATAATATTTTATAGATATAAAGTAAAAAAGAATATCATCAGTCAAACAGAAGGTCTTGATCTAGCAGTAATACAACAAAGTAAGCACTCGGCAGGCCCCGTACCAGTCAATTCTGTCACTATTCAGTACGTCGTACGAGGGCCGATTCGACATACCGAGATTGGACACCCCCGTACGTGAACAATATCAACCGATATGAATAGTACACCTACACATGGTATGGTTCTTTGATAAAAGTTTAACTTGTTGCCCAAACAAAATGCATAATGTCCCACATAAAAAAAACACCAACTTAATAATATATAAAAACAATATTTTAAAATAATGTTAAAAGATTCCATCGCATGGAATTAACCTAAGTCTCTTAGGTGACTTTTCCAAAAACAACTCCAAACACATCACAAGTAAAGTTTGGCCCAAAAGCTCCAACTAAAACTTTCCTACAGATCTTGATTGTTATAGGACCAAAGATGTTCAAAATTACCAAAACTCAAAATCACCCAAAAAAGCTTTGGCCCTCCAAGAAGCATTTTGCCCTCAAAAGCAATGCCAAATGGAGCGGTTGGCCCTCTGAAAGCAAAGCCAATGGCAATTTTGCCCTCTGAAAGCAAAGCCAAGTGAGCAATTTTGGCCCTCCAAAAGCAATCCAAGGTCGTGGAACCCAGTACTGGCACCGTACCAATTTCGACGGTACGATCGTACAGCCCACACCGGCTGTTTGCCCAACCGACAGAGAAAGGGCACGCAGACCGTGAGAGAGGAAAAGAGAGAAAAGGGGGAAGAAGGGGCCGGTGAGGTGGCGGAGGCCGCAGGAGCGAGCTGCGATCGCTTCCCTGTTTCACTCTTGCGGCCTCCGTCAGCTTTTCTATTTAAATGAAATAGAGTTCGGCTGCAGCCTAAAAATTTGCGATTTTAAGTCAAGTCGGGCAAACATTTGCCAACTCACTTAAAAATCGCAAAATTTTAAGTCGCGCCAGTTCCCCTATTTCGAACGTCGGCCTTCGCTAGCATCCGCCACCTCCAGCAGCGTCCCTCTCCCTCTCCCTTCCTCCCCGCTCACTCTCTCTTTCCTTCTCCTTCTCCGACCTCGGCAATGGTTTCGTTTCCGTACCAGAACTGTACCGGTAAGCTGCCAGTACGGCTCAGAATGGCCGAAACCGCTCAATTCGCAACAATTCTACCAACCCTGACCAATGCCAAATGGGCCTAAGTGTTTGTCTTCGTTTCTCAATAGAGAAACAATGCAGTCACATGGCAACAATGGGTAAGTCTTGGCCTTCATGATTTTGATAAAGGCATGATGCAGTTACCCTGGCCATCAAGGGTAAGTTGTTAGATATGTGAGCTATTAAAGAATGATCCAGGACCCAGTCATATTTGCTGACATTTGGTACCAATGTATTATTTAAGTCTCGTAGAATTGTATTTGGGGCCTATGATGGAGGACATCGAGTTCCAGCAACAAGGATGAAGTTGTTGTCCTTTATTCCTAGTAACAGAACTGATGCACTTGATCATTGTTGTGTGACATTGAACTGAAAAACTGACTGTGTGATAACTTAATGACTTGTAAGCATATTTATCAGTCTTTCTATATATTGTGTATTATATAATTTTAAAATGAGATTAAACTAATATTGATTACTGAAAATGATATATTAAATTTTGTATCTATTTACTATCTATAAAATACTGCATTTGTATTCCATTGTAATTGTAAAAAGATTCTTTGAAAGAATTGTCATACTTGTTTTATGATATTTCTTTTCCACCAAAGGTATTTTAGACAATGGGTTTTTCTCTGACTATATGAATGTATTACTGCTTACTAGGCTATCTAGCTCACTACTTCTACCCATACTGATGATTAGCTTGGAAGGCTCTTAGCAACTCAAGAAGAATCAGGCATTGATGGTACCTAAGGGTTTCGGTTATAGTTATTTCTTTTAGATTGAATTTCTAGACTTTTCATGGCATAGTTGGATTTTTTTAATGATTTAATATTTATTATTTTTGGTCGAAAACAATTCTTTATTTGGAACTTGCATAGCTGATGTTTATCTTTGTTTACAATATGACAAGGGATTAGCATGGATGGTTAAGTTGCGAGATTTCATAAATTTGGATTCATGGAATTCAATTAATAAAAGAACTTGCTTACCTTCTGGTTGTAGCTTTATAATTATTGATTAAGATCTTGCATATGTTTTGAGGAATTTCAAATCAACATACACCTAATCTACTTGCTGGATTTGAGTCATGACATTTACAGTAATAATAATGGCATTCAATGATGATGGCTTAATAGTTCCACCGGGAATGTATAAGATCTCTAGTTCACATATACATGTAAATTTGAATTTCAGCATTAATTAGATGTAGAAAAAGGGTTAAAACTTTAGAAGGAAATGTATCCTAAACATGAGCAACCTAAAGATTCCTTCATTTTGAAAATAGAAGAATAATGGCATGATAAGGTGACCTTGTTTCCCAGACGGACATTAGATTTGTTTGGAGAACTAACACCGAGTCAGTTTTTCTTTTGTCTCCTTGGTTAAGCTTCATGTTTCCATTGATAAGAATGGGCTAGTGTCCAAATTAATAGTGTTCTATCCATGGTCTGTCGAACCGGTCCGGCCTGAAACTGGTATCCGGACAGCGTGGATGCTGGTTCCAACTGTTTTCAAGCTGGTACCGACCGGTATACATGCATACCGGCTGTGTACCAGTCTCGTACCGGCCCGTACCAGTTGGAACCAGCCGGTTCGCACCGGTACCAATTTTTTTTAACTACAACATGTGCGCTATAGATTTTAAATCACAACGCACGCGTTGTTTCGGGCCACGCGCTCTCTCGGGGCAGAGCGCGGGGCCGTGCGCCCGCGCATGGTCCCCCCCCACGCGTTTCCATGCGCGGCGCGATTCCACGACACGCGGGCCCGATTCCCCGCTCTGGAATCGCCCCCGGGCGCGGGTTCCCCCGCCCACGCAACATAAATGCCATAGAGTGGTATTTAATGCAACTCTGTGGCCTTTTTTTACCCACGTCCACACGCGGATGAGAATCGAAAAAAAAACAAGAAAACCGGTTCGTACCGAGCCGATTCCGGTTCGAACCGCTCTCGAACCGGTCCGATAGGCGACCGGTATGCCTACCGGTACCGGTTCAACATACCTTGGTTCTATCCTTTGCCTTCTATGTCTTCCTAAGAGATTAGACCAAGTATGGTCCATACTTCATCCTACACTACAAGTCATTTGGAATCACTCTCTTTGACATGTTTTCCATTTACTAATGTTCTATAAGAAAACTAAAATACTACTCAGATTGCTAGCAAATCTAATTTTGCATGCATAAAGCTCCTCAAGATTGATTGTCACTTAGTCCAATAATTTTAATTTAATTATTTTGTCACTTAAATGTAGGCTATCATAAACCTCGCTCTCTTTTGGTCTTCCTTCAAAGAAGTCCTCTCCTACCACTACATACTGATATCTACCCACCAAAGTCCTCAAACTTTGATCATAGCGAGTTTGACAGGAGTATTAAGAACATTGAAGTCCATATTATTGCATTATGCAAGTCTATATTGTCATTTGATGAACCAACTTATTAGATGACTACGACTATAGCCAAGGTCTGTAGTACCGGAACCGGCACCCCATGCCGATAAGCCGGTTTTCGTTCTGCTGCATTACTAACAAAGGGAAACCAAAGAGGGAGCAGAGGAGGAGAAGGAGACAGAGGAAAAGTGAGAGAGATGTTGGGAGAGAGAGGGAGAGGGAGGGGACAAGAGAGAGACTGAGAGAGTAAGAGAGAGAGAGAGGGATTTCAAAGCCCCCTGTCCTCCAGCACTACATAACAAGGGTGGAGCCCCTATTCCATTTGGAGAGAGAGGAAAAGAGATAGAGAGCGAGGGAGGGAGAGGGAAAGAGAGGAAAGAGAGGGAGAGAGAAAGGCTGAGAGAGGAAGAGAGGGCTTTTGAGCCCCTCTCCTCTGCTGCTGCTTAATAGGGTGGAGCCCCTGTTTTGAAACAAATAGGAGTTCTCTGGGGAGGTCTTTTTAAACTGAAGTCGGGCAGCGACTATCGACTGGCAATATTTTTTAAATTTTTTAAAATAAAAGTGATTGCCGACTTCACTTAAAACATTTTTGAAAAAAAGGAGATGGAGCACTTATTTTGTTTTGAAACAAGGGCTCTACCCACCACACCAGAGGAGAGGGGCCTCGAAAGCCCTCTCACTCTCACTCTCCTGCGGCGTTTCTCTCGCCCCCCTCCCTCTCCCTCCCTTCCTCTCTCTATCTCTCTATTTCCTCTCTCTCCTTCTCCCTCTTCCCCCCTCCCTTGCTAGATTTCTTGAACCGAGGGGCGGAATCATGCTGATCCGCCCTCAGGTAAGATTTTGAGCAATACAACATTTCTTGCTATAGCTTATTATAATCGTAACTAGTTTCTTTATAACATGTTACCTTGCAAGTGAAGCACCCTTAACAACTTACATAAGTTTTAAAGAACATAGATTAAAAAAAAAAAAGATTTCTTTCTAGTTAACATCTCAAATACAAATGTCAGAAATTATGACTCGGTATCAAATATGAAAGAGATTACTTTCTCTTGAAGGTAAGAAAATAGTCTGAGAAGCTATCTTATAAAATGCAACCTTGCAAAATATATCAAATTCGTCATTCTTTTTTTCAGTTAAGAAGGCTATGAGCACACCTCTATCATATCTCGAAAAACAATGAGCAGTTAGCGCTAAGACCCGCACAGACCGACACCAGAAAGGGAAAAACTCCTGAGCATGAAGACCACATTATTCTTAGAGATTCATAAATGACTCGCATAAATTCCAAAGAAAGATTAAATATTAATATTACAAAGTAGCTGTTTTCACCACAGAACTAACTTATCCAAAAGCATTGTAATAGTGAAGAGAGGGTGTTTATATATATATAACAATCATAACAGAAATTATAACAAGACAGAGTATAAGTAATTGCCCCCCAGTTTAAAGTAGTGAGTTAGTTTCATTAAAAGCGATGACCAAAGACAACCATAATTGAGTCAAGACTGTGAAGACATGAATAATAAGTGACTAAACAGAGATTGGACTGCTCACCCTTGTGTCCAACATGATTCAACATTAATTATATCACACTAATATTTGGCATGCTAGATCTTCGTGCAGGGTATTAAGCGGCAACAGAAAGTAAGGGAGTCCTCTTTCCCAGTAGAAAATCTTATTTCCCATGATGAGAGCCTCTGGGACTTAAAAAGAAAAAATACAACAAGGCTTTGCATGAAGCATAGGCTTCAGAGTGCAGCATGGGGCAGGACTCCTTCAACATTATATAGTAGTAGGAAACAAAATAGAACTAGATTGGTTATTTTTTATTTCATTCAATCATCTTATGTTGCTCATGCTACTGTAGTAATCTATACAAATTCTTATTAGAATTGAACTTAAACATGGAGCTCCTTTTTTCAATCTAGTCTTATCTCATAACATTAACTCTTCTTCCATGTTCCTGTTTTCAAATTATTTATAGAACTGGCATAAAGCAGGTTCAGGATATTGCTTTGCTAAAACTAATCTATACCAGTCATCAAAATCAAGTAGCCAGGCTTAACTAAACTTTACAGAACATGATACCGATTATACTTTCACATGCTGGTGGCATTCTGACCTGCCATTGGCATGGTACATACCATTCCATGTATTCTCCGCCGGTAGTTGGTACTATAGCACTCAACATGCCAAGAACTGGCATTCAACCAGAATTACACCAGCGCGTATGCCAACAAGGGTTCAAACAGTATGTATCATGCCAGACCAACTGGCACATAAATCCAAATGACATGAGGATATCTCCTTCGCATGATGATAACTTTGTACAGTAAAGACTCGTAAAAACTTTACTACAGAAGAAAAAAAGGGACTTGTAAAAGAATTATGTCCATAATGCACATGATGAAGAAAAACTAAATAACTACATCTTTGAATTTGTGAAAATGAATGAGAGGAAATCAGAATTGGGTAGAAATATGTTGATTTAGCATATTTACTAAGATCGACCCTCACTGCTACTAAATTTCATCAGTTTTAGTTAATCAAATATCATTTGACAATTAGACCAATCTGGGAACTGGCATCTTTAACTATCCACATCATAGTTAAATCAATATTACAAAAGGAGTGTCAAAGCTCATTCATGGTTGAACTATTCAAATCAAAAGCATCAGGCAAACCAATTTAATGCTTACATCAAACTAATTTCTTGCTTACACTATTTCTATCTTCATTACTATAAAACAATGAATTAAAAAAGAATCTTACTAAAAATATGACTTCCTAACAGTCATACTAAGCACATCATTTCACAGACAGCTTCTACTAGTTAATTCTAAAAGACATGTCAATGAAATACCAAATTAATAAGGCAGGAGTTACATTCTTTATCCACACTAGATAAAAAAGTTAATATTTTATAACTGAGACATTAGGATATAAATAGGTCAAGTCAAGATGGTTGAGCTCAATCATAATTTTCGTATACTAGAGTCTAAATGCCAAGCATCTTTTTCACTGAGGTGCAAATGTCTGGCCTTGCACGGAACTATTATATATTTTCAAACAATAATTTAGCATATGCACAAGTAGGAAGGCATATATGGATACTATGCATGAGTAATTATTTGATAACCATGGTCTCAATAGATGGCCATTATAACACTAATACGACTGTGGCAATGGTTCTAGAACATCATCATCCTGCATTAGAATACAGAAACTGCTTCAAAAAATGACAATTTATATGCATTATGGCCTTTAGGCAATAGTACTGGTGGTAGTGGTTGTTTTAAAATATTATCATATGATATTATTCTTTGGATAAAATATATATATAAACCACTATCTACAGTTATAAGCCACCTTAACAACCAACAATAGTCATTTAAAACATTAGTTTCATTTTTCAGATAAGTTTTCAAATTCAGCGTTGCCTTAGCAATGTTCTTTATAATGCTATAAAAGCCTGCATGATATTCAGGAACTATTCAAGCCATAAGAGAGTTAATAAACATCTCAATTATCCTAATTAACATAGCAACCCCTCGGATTTGAATAGCATTGATATAATGGCTGAACACCTGCACCCTTTATTGCCATCAACTCTACTATGTCCATGTGTCAACTAAGAGGATGTTAAGGGCATTGCTTTAGGTGCCTGAGTTTACCATTGCTTCCCTTTATACTAGTGAACATGTCAAGTCCATAATGTCTTGCTAACAAATCAAAGAATATCATTATGCATATTGTAATTTATTTTTTTATCTTACCCTTAGACACAAAGCATAGACAACAACATACGTGGTCAACCTTCAAACTACTAAGTAGATTAACTTTATTCCCTCTATTTACGACTTTAGAAAGGACCTTATAATTTTTATTTATATAATAAAATGGATGTATGTACCATAATTTTCATCCATTCCCAACCATCTCATGAATATCGGGAAAGTAAAAAAAAAAAAAAAAGTCTGACTGAGGTAAGCTGGCTATTACATTCAATGGAAGCTTTCCTCTACCACAAAAGAAATTATAGGATAAGGTTCAGAGGACATATTCAAGGGTAGAAAATCACAATGGAGTAGGGGATAACCCCGTACAAGATCATTACAGACTGCTAAAGAATAACAGGGAAACTGAGAATGGTTAGATTTTTATTATCTCTTTGCAATTTATCTTGCTGAAATATATAAGAATGGAAAGCAGCATGTCATTGAGTTTCATACTAGACTAATGCCAACAATGAAGTTGTAAAGTGTGCAAGTTGTAGACAAGGATGTCCTTCCTTCCTTGTATTTTGTCTACAATTATATGACAAGTGAAGCAAACAGAATTACTAAAGCTGACGATGCTGGATCAGCCAAATGATCAGCATTAGCTGAAGAATTTGAGCTGCAAATGGAGTAAAGTCCATTGCAAGACACAATCATCTGGAGGACCAAAAATAACTCTTGCAAAGAAATAGAGAGTAAATTGCAGTCACCGTGAAAAGTTGAAGGCTCTTATCAGAACAAGTGAAGCCACACTAGATAGACATGTTGGGAATCAGGCCTCACATAATCCCTGATTACTTGAGGCACCCATTTCCAGATGTAGCTTCCTCTAGCAAAAGCAATTAATTACATGTTCAACCAACCATAATACTATAACTGATTTTTGAACCCCTTTTTTTTCTTTTCTTTTTTTTTTTTTTTGCGGGGGCAGGGCGCGGTGGGACAGAGGTGGAGGAGGCCACTGTCCAGGCACTGGATCTCTCTCTCAAAGCTTTATTTGAGGATCAACCTGGAGGAGGAGGACACTGTCCAGGAACTGGAGCTCTCTCTCAAAGCTTTATTTGAGGATCAACCTGGAGGGAAAAGTGGGGGGTGGGTGGGTGGAAGGGGAAAAAAAGAGAAAAAAGAAAGAAAGAATTCTTTCTTTTCTCAGAACTCTCAGCCAACCATTCTCAGTCCCTACCTCAGAATTCTTGGATCAAAGCTTCACGGGCTTCTGACTATAAAAGTAGAAAGAAAGAGGTTTTTTCCTATATTATCTTTATTTCTGGTGGGGTAAAGTTAGCTAGGTCTTATCAGCTCACCTCCAAGCTTTCCTCATCTCTGTCTATTGATTCATTTCCTGGTAATTCATTCCGAGCATGTAAATTTAGCAGTTGAACGATCACTGGAGACATTTTTCCTTCACATTGTATTTTTCTGCACCTCGAATCAAAGATGCTGCGTTTGCGAGTTCAATAATCGCATAGTCTGCGCTCAGGTTTGCCATGAAACATTCACCTTCCGTGTTTACATTGATGAAAAATCCATGGCACGGCCTCGTAAGATCAATAAATTTGAAATCCAAAAAAGAAAAAGAAAGAAAAAGACACAACCCAGGAGACTTCTAACATAGAAAAAAAAAATCTAAATAGAAAGAGAAAGAAAGCAATGAAGAAAGAGTTATGATAACGAATGACCTCACAATACCCAAACAAAATAAAGGCAAGCAATAAAGAAAGAAGACGCATATAAGATAGACGAAGACGAGATATAATAGACATGAAAGGTATCAAGAATTCGAAGGAGTAACCTGCGACGCCGGAGAGTTGGGATGGCTCTGGTAAGCGGAGTGCCCCATAAGACGCAACACTGCACCTGCGAGCACATCATCGCCGCCGTCTGAGAAGCCTTCGATCCGGCTTTCGCGGTATCCGGATCGATCTCACGCACACGCACTGTTTTTTTAACTGCGAAGTCCAAACCAGACTCCTTTGAACGGACCAATCCTATGGAGGATCCAAAGCGGGCGGGCGTGGGACCGGCGAGCAGGACCGAGTAGGACGGGAAGAAGGCGTTGAAAGGGGGAAAATCTACAGCGACCGGAGCCAGCAGGGGCGTTTGATAAAGTGCGACATCCGGTGAGACACCAGCTGTATCGTTGCCTCGATCGGTCAGCGACGTCTCGAGCTTCCACTTGGTTTGTGTAGGGGGGTTCTATATACACCCCCCTATTGCTAAGGACACCCCCCAAAAACCAAAAAAAAAAAACCCAAACTAACCTTTAGTGTAATTACCATATTGCCCTTGAAATTTTCTCAGTACACCCCCCTTCCTCCTCCTCCGTTTCGTTTTGAAAAGAAAAAAAAAAAAAACACCCCTCAAACCCCCCTTAAACCCTCGATCCATTTACATCGTTTAGGCGATCTTTGAAGGAGATTTAAGCCCCATTCGAAGCATGGACAAGCAACTAGTGATTTGGGACGAAGAATCGGCCGCAAAGGTACGTGTTCCACCTTGTTTCGAAATTTTTTTTTTTTCACGGTTCGTGCTCCGTTCGGCACTGGATCGCCGAACAAAAGGCTTCTGTTCGGCTGAACAATGCCGAACAGAAGGTTCAGCCGAACAGAAGCCTTCTGTTCGGCAACCCTCAACCGAACAGAAGCCTTCTGTTCGGCTGCACAGTGCCGAACAGAAGACTTTTGTCCGGCACTGTTCAGCCGAACAGAAGGGTTCTGTCCGGCTCTGTGCAGCCGAACAGAAGCCTTCTGTTCGGCACTGTGCAGCCGAACAGAAGGCTTCTGGTGCCAAATCGCGTACCGTGCTGAATTTTGTGCCGAACAGATCCTCTGATTCATTAATTCTTGGTGATAAATTATTTTATATGTAGGGCTATGCTACAATCGAATCGAGTATAATTGGATCAGAATTTGTACTGGATTACACAAGCGAATTTACAACTTACGAGGTATTATAATGTATTGTGCAATTTTGTATTAGTTTAGCGAGCTATTTTTACAACTGTGTACTTACATAAATTGTTTAATGTATAGATCTTCAAGAGTAGAGAGGACTTGTGTAATTGGTGTCGTGAAGCTGGGAGGCGAAGATATCGCTATACCATCTCTCGTTGCAACAATGTCTGACCTTCCTACCTCTCCGTTCTGTGCCAGTACCTCTTCTATCCCGCAAAGATATCGCTATCGGATTCGTAAATGGAAATCATTTTGTTGAGGTACTACGTTCACAACACTTGCGAATATTTAATTTGCTTATTTAATTTTGCTTATTTATAATTTTGTAGCTATTAATATTTTCTTATGTCTAATTTTGAAGGTGTTCTTGTTGCCGGGACATCCCGTTCCGCCAGTAGCGACCAACTGGCGAAAATATCATCTTCCTTGTGCTACCGGATGGGAAAATTCATATGAAGCCCGGATTCAACAGTTCAAAGAGAGCATCTTACCTAATGTTATAATTAGCGAGACAGTAGAGTTAGATTGATTGTTTATATATGTACAATTTTTGAAAGTTGTAAATTTTTTTGGGCTCTTAGAGTCATGTACTGTGAAACTCCATCATCAATATAAATCAAAAAATATCTGTCTTCGCATTGTTAGATTGATTGTTATGTGCACTGTTATATTTGTGTAAAATAGAACGGGCCAGGCTTTACAAAGATTACACGTAAATGTACCAAAAATATATATTTTTCATTAATATCAACAGTTTCAAATTACACAAAAAAAAAAAGTCGAAGCTACATAATCAAAATAAAGGCTCCATCATCAATCCCTATGACGCCGTCGTCGACGCGTGTACTGCTGTACGTCCGAATGAGAGGGTGCTGGATCCGAATGAGAGGGTGCTGTACTCGGGCCAGGCTCATCACCCAGAAGTAACTGATGCATCTGACAAATAGCATGAAATAGGTGCCCGGCACCTAGTGACGTAGCCTCTGCGGGACCCATCCGTACAATGTCGGTACTGATACCGAGTGCATCTGCAATACGCCGCCGGTGCATGTCAGCATCATCATGACCTCCCCTAGCTCCAGAATGAGTACTCGAGCGCAGATGAGGAGGCTGAACTGCAACGTGCGTGATACGGAGATACCACTCCATGTATCCCGGTACGCTGTCTGATGGCCGGGTAACTGGGTGGCTCCTGCTCGCCTGGCTCAGCACGTGGTCCTCCCACCGCTCCCAAAGCTGATCCATATAGGAGTAATGTATCCGGTACGAGCCTGCTGTGGAACCTCTGTTGGCTCGCGTAGGGGCTAGTGGCGCTCGAGGGATGGTCTGAATACGACCAAACTGTCTAAGAACCCTTTCTGGATGATAGGATTCTACGATATCAAGGCACTTGATGGAGCCACTAAAAAATGCGATATCAACATATGGGCGATCTCCCCGAAGCCGATGATGGGGATCCCAAATAACCTGCAAAACAAAAGGTCCATTTCAGTTTTATACTATATCGCATATTAAAAGTACTGACAAACACAAGCAAATGGTAATATGATACGTACCTCATCGATGCTCAAAAGGTCCAATGACTCACGTAGAACCACTAAATGGTCCATCGTGGTACGGGATGGAGTACCGGGCATCCAGCGGTGCACGCGGGGACTGGCATCAGTATACTCAAGCGACGGGTGAGGACTGAGTGCTGGAAAATGCTCATAAATTCATGCCTGCAGAAGCGTCATATAACCACTGATCTGTCTCACTGATGACCTCGACGCAATCCCCAACTGCCGATACAAATATGCTAAGGCAGCTGTACCCCAGGCATATGTGCTCACCCTATCCAGATCCCGCAGTAAACACAGATACGCTATAGGCACCCTGGTCCCACTCTTATCAGCAAAGAGTGTGCAGCCTAACAAAAATAACAAATAGGCTCGTGCTGCACACTCTATCCTCTGCTGGCTGTCTCTATCAGATACAGAGTGAAACTGAGTCCTCAGCCACTCCATCCTCACAGACTGACCGCGCGATGACAGTACCTCCTGACGCGCGTCTCCAGCTGACACCCCCAACAACTCCACAAGTAGCTCCTCAGCATCCCGATCACTCATTCTCTCAGGAGAAACTGCTACTGAGGCACCTGCGACAGGAATCCCTAAAATGGCGGATACATCATCCAACGTGCAGATAGTGATCTCGCCAAATGGTATATGGAAGGTGTTCGTCTCGGGCTGCCATCTCTCTACGAAGCCCGAAATCAGAATCTTATCGGTGAATCGATAAGAGCACTGTACTAACTCTATGAGGCCCGACTGCCTCAATAGTGCTTTGAACCTGGTATTTGGTTGGTTTGAAGACCACCACTTCCATTCACCAACCTTGGCAGTATGGTTCATGCACTTTAGTGGAGCCCGTTCCTGTAATATAAATGTATAATTACTACTACTTTATAAAACATCAATAAACAAAATATAATGCTATAACAAATAAACAATACCTGTTGCCTCCAGATGGAAGCTGCTATATGCGTCCTGAAACTGATCAGGACGGACTCATCCTCTGGACCTCCTGGACATGGTCCAACGGACTCATCGTCTTCGCCCCTAGCGGGCATATCATCATGCTCTGACTCAGGAGAGGGCGATGGCATATGAGCAGGCTCGGGAGAAGCAATCCTAGCACGACGTCTCCTAGCTGACGCCGTAGGTCTAACTCTGGAGGGACCGGGATCCATGTCTGAAAATATAGAAATTCAATGTTAGGCTATATCAAAGAAAATAATTCAATTGCATACATAAATGATAAATGATAAAACAAGCCAAAAAAGAAACAAGTTACTTCTTGGAATCTACATGATTGGGTTTTGTGATAAATAATTCAATGTTACTTCAATTGCATACATAAATGATAATTCAAAAGGTATACGACTCGTAAACTCAAGACATAACTCAATAATAGACTTTACCTAAAACTATGCCGCAGTTCTTAGTTTTTGTTTTTAGTTTTTGTTCGTTAACTAATGTTGTGGTTTTATTATTTGATAGAGCATTTGATATGAGATAATCATTCCAAGATCAAGAATGACATCGATGAAGGTAACAAGATCATCATATTTGGATGCACCATGTTAATGCTATATGATAATGATTCTAAATTATCCCTACTTCTCAAATTACTATCTAATCTAGTAATAAAAAACTTGTCCTTGATGTTGGGTATCCAATTCACCCTAAGGACGTGATCTAGGCTAAATTTGGGAATAAAAATAATCCTTAGTCTAGCAACAGAAAAAAAAAAAATTTGGATTCGGCCCCATGGGGACCAAGATACATTGGGTCGGCCCCATGGGGCCGAACCAATGTATTTTGGTCGGCCCCATGGGGCCGACCCAATTGCAGCGGGTCGGCCCCATGGGGCCGAACCGAAGGCACTGGTTCAAAGAACCAGTGCCGAACGATTTGGGGAGGCGGGGGGGGGGGAGCTACCTCGAGGTGGTCGTGGAGGCGCCGGCGAGGTGCTCGTTGCTCGGGAGATGGCCGGGAGGTGGTTCCGGGAGAAGCCGACGAGGTGGTCGGAGATCGGGAGAATGCCGGCAACGAGAGGGAGAAGGGGAACGGGGGGGTTTTGGGCGTTGGCGAGGTGCTTTGGGCGGAACAGTTCAAAGGGAGACGGAGGGGTTTGGCCGCCGGTGAGGTGCTTGAGGCGAGGTTTTTTGGGCGGAAGGGAGAAGCCGGCGGGTTGTTTTGGAGGGGAAGAGCGGGGTGGGGGGGGGTTTGGGGGTTGTAGAGAGCAAGTTAGGGTGAGGGGCGTGGGGAGGGTGGGGGGTAATTTAGGAATTTTTAATTTTTTAGGGTGTCCTTAGCAAGATGGGGGGGTGTAGAGAGTATTTAATTTTTTTTAATTTTTGGGGGGTGTCCTGAGCAATAGGGGGGGTGTATATAGAACCACCCTTTGTGTAGCACCTTGAGTATTCTAGTCTTTGGGAACCCCCACCCGCTTCTTAAATTTACTTTGGTGGCATTGACGACAGAGATAAAAGTAGAGTAAATCAGGAATTCAGACTTATTACGGTCCGGGGCGAACTGTGAGAACTATGCAGGTGTGTGTTTAATCCCACATCGATTATTCGCTGGATAAATCTTGAGTACTTATACAGGATCAAAAAACTCAGATAATACCTTCCGGCTAGCTATTTTGGGTGAGGTCTTGGGTTGTTACAAATGGTATCAGAGCGGACCTGGCCCATAACCATGTGGACTAGGAAACACTGCAGCAACGAATCCGTTAGGGCTGACCACAGGCCAATCGTGGTGTTTATGATTAGAATTAAATAGATTTGAACCCTAGTCTGACGAGGATGTATCAGAGCGAACCCGATCCATTAATCTATTGTGGACTAGGGGAACACTGCAGCACGGATCCATTGGGCTTAAACTATGAGCCGATCGTGGTGTTTATGATTAGATTTAAAATGAATTTGAACAGGGAGTATGTGAAGATCCGTGCGAGCTTGTGTTTAGTCCCGCATTGATTATTCGCTGGGTAGATCTTGATCAGTACTTATATAGGATCAAGGAACCTAGATAATATCTTCCGATTAGCCATTTTGGATGAGGTTTTGGGTTGTTATTATATTATAAACAAGCTGTTTCTTTCTCCAAAAATTGTGACACCCATGCCGTGTACTCCCTGAGGAGAATGCTCCAGCACTTTAGTTATCATTTTTATTCTTGACTTGAGTAAATACTTGTCTTTCCCCTTTAGAGATTCTCAACTTTTCTTTATTCAAGTTGATGAAGCTATTATTTTATTTTTCCACATTATGAGTGAAAGCCATATGGTAAGCATATGAATTATCAACATATTTTATGTTTATTTTACGTTTAAATAGCATTATTTCTGTGTTAAAAAAATACAATAATAAATTTAAGAATACTTATTTGCACTTTGCAAACACAAGTTATACATATCATGGCATAGATGTTCACCCATCGAGTTCCCGTATATCAGCATCTCCTTGCTTTCCCCCTCCTTGCAACACCACATGCTTCTCCATTTCGACTTAAGTTCTGATTCTCTCTAGTTTGGGCTATGAACGCTAAAGTTCCGATCTTCCAATCATGTCTATCGATACTATTAGAATACAAGGTAGTGATTGGATCCTGACCGACTATTTTGGACTGTTTAGAACCTGCACTTTCTCAAAAGAGACAGGAACAAGGAACCTTAGGGGTAGCAAATATTCTCTACCACTGGCTCTCGATCAACTTCATGCCGACAAATCTCCCAAAAACTTTGGATTATGCTTGATTCCTTTCTTTCAATTCATTTCATTTTTTTTTCTTGTATCTAGACAGTTCAGAGGCCTTCTGACATTCCAAAACAAGGCTACTCTTATATTTTCTAAAGGGTAGTCATGGATCCAAATCTAATGATCCCTGTGAATGAGGCATTGTGATGACATGATTTACTGGACTACTCACTCAAATCCAGAGCTCATTTCTTTCTTTTTTCAGAAAAAATAAGTTAAGTTGGCCTAACTCAATATGGTAAAATCAAGAAGGGATGAGAAAGCAATAAAATGGAGGAAATAAATAGAAAAACAAAAAGACAATATGCGAAAACTAAGCTCTAACGTCCATGGCAAGCATCCTGCAGAGGATACCTGTAAATTAAGCTTCCTTCTGTTATGACCCTGGAAAGTATATGCAAAAGCAAAGTTTGCATTGACATTAAGATTCTTGCATTACCACTAGTGAGGGGTAAGATGTTTATTATATATAAACTGCTTCTGAGCTAGCGAATACATTATATTCTCTGAAATAATTTGGGTTCTCTGAGAAAGACAACAAAGGTCAATATCCATTGATCCATCTCTTCATCACCTGAAATAGAGGATAGATCACTTGTTGTATAGGGACCAAAATGACAACTTTCACGATTAACGGCATCTGTTTTCAATCGGCCCCGCCAAATAATAGTTGGTAGATAATAAACTGTAGGAGTAGCTTAAAAGCATAACGGCAATTTGGTGGCATCGGCAACGTAAAATTACGAAGTTTATATTGCGGATGCTTATAAGAGCGGTACTATGTATTAAAAAGCGGTCAATTATTATTCTTTTTTTTATAGTGGACAGAAGTTTCAAATATTAAAGATGATGTTTACTAACTGTTGGCCAGCAAGAGCTTTGATATCACCACCTATAAAACATCATATATCATGTTTTAAATCTTTGATGCAATCCCCTCCAATGGAATTACCACAATCCGCCAATCATTATGTGGCCTTTCTTCACTATATTTTCTTTTCCAAGAGTGGCCGCTCCACCTGCAGCTGGATCAGGCAGGTACCTCCTACAAGGAACACTCTCTTGGAGTGGTTCTTTACCATAATAATGAAAACAATAGCCATTTTTTTGTCCAGACCAGTATTAACCTGAATTTATTTGGTAAGAAAATAATAGACGTTATGACAGATATTTCATCCACTATAAATAAATAACGTGCATTAAATAAAAGCAAACAACATTATTGATTATGTCACCCTTTGTCATATATATGCAATACTCCACTACAAAAGAAGGGAAGAACTCCCGACGCTTTTTTGTCTCTACCGACGCTTATAAGCGTCGGCGAATTTCCAGCCCATGCTTCGCAAAGCGTGGGTCAAACGTCGGGCAGGTGGGCGTGGGTCCGGTTTTTGCCGACGCTTTCTCTTAGCGTCGGCAAAAACAGGACTTTCCCGACGCTAATGAAAGCGTCGGGAAAATACTCAACACCGACGCTTATATAAGCGTCGGCGTTAGCAACCTGTTTTTTTAAAAAAAAAATAAAACAGAAAGAGGGGAACCAGGCCATGGCCGCCATGGACGACGGCGAAACCCTTCCTCGTATAGCCCTGGCAAAATCTTCCGCCATGGACGACGGCATGGGCGACATGGGACATCATGGTATGGCGCCCATGGGCGATATGGGACAAGGCATGGGCGACATGGGACACGGGATGGACGACATGCACATGACTTTCTCCTGGGGCAAGAACGCCCAGATCCTCTTCTCCGGTTGGCCGGGCGATAGGGGCGGCATATACGCCCTTGCGCTCATCGTCGTCTTCGTTCTCGCAGTCCTCCTCGAGTGGTTCAACTACAGCCGGGTGATCAGCCCTCGATGGAGCCGTGTGGTGGCTGGGCTGGTTCAGACGGCGATCCGGAGGAGCCCTCGAGTGCCCCTGCTTCGAAGCCCAGGCGGCGGCGGATTAAAAGAAATTAGGGGAGAACGGGTGGGGTCTCCGGTGTGGGATTAAAGAAGAACGGCGGATGGTGGGGTGGGCGGATGGAGCGGCAGAAAAAGGAGGGATCGGGGGAGCGGCTGGGTGAAGAAGGAGGGACCTCCGACGACGCTTTAAAACGTCGTCGTCTCTAAGATCGGGGGAGCGGCTGGGTGAAGGAGGGATCGGGGGAGTTGGGCCCCTTTTGGCCTGCGACGACGCTTTAAAGCGTCGTCGTATCTAAATTTCACCCGACGCTAAAACAAAGCGTCGTCGAGTTTCGACTCTGCTCGGTTTTCGCCGACGCTTTTTGATAGCGTCGGCGGGGAAGAGTCGGCAAAACCATAATTTTTTGTAGTGCTCTTAACTTTTATGAAGATTTGAATTCAAAAAATATTATATTTTTCTGACAAACAGTGAATATATTACATATCATCTAGCCACTATTTCTCTTATTATAAGGGCTGTTATATTAACAAAAAATAATAATTAAATAATTGCCATTGTAGAGGAGTCCATTATGTATACATAATGTAATATGAGGCATCAGATACTAGTTGCTGGGGACTGCCTGCTGTTCTTCTAAATTTTGAGCTTTTGGCCATAGCTTTATTGAAGGTTTATATATCATGCTAATTTTTGACATGGGTTTCTGTGACTGACTATTGAGAAGGTAAATGACCGAGCAACCGAACTGACGTGGGCATTTCTGAGGACAGCGATTGCAAGTTTGGAGGATAGGTATGATATTAGATCCGGCGTGCTTGGTTTCAGATACAGTTGGAATCCTTGGCTCAGCAACAGAAAAAAAAGGGGAGGATAAGAAGTCACTGGCCAATGCTGATGCCCACCAAAACTTTTGTTTCCAGATGTTGATGTGAATTGGTCCCTGTGTTCTGCTGTACAAATCATAACTTGGTCTACGTCCACTTGTATAGTATATGCTTCAAATCTTTCTAGTGTTTTCTTCACTCACTTTCAGCAACTTTGCATCTTCTTATCACTAAATAGTGGCCACATTTTCCCAAGGATAAGTTTGGACTAAGAAAAATATGTGTCACACTCCAAACCATACGAGCTAAGATTTGTCTGTTCAGCTCTTCGGATGGCACTCCATCTTGCCGGAGAATCTTAAACAAACATAAGAGCCGTTACCCCCACTTTTTTTCACGTAAAACAAGGCTCCAAGGCAATTTCATTTGGCTAACAAGAATATTTATGTACAATCTGGATAGGCCTAAGCTTGTTCAAAATTCTAGAGTTCAACAAAATCTTAAAAATCAATCATTAAGCCACTCATGCTTCCATTTCTGTGCATCATAACACATCATGAGTTTTAATCTCATTGGATTTCTTACATCATTTTCTTAAAATGCTTCTGAATGTAGTAATCTCAATCCTGGTCTCATTCGGCCATTGAAATTCTTCTGCTACCCACTCATCATCCATGTCATGCTTTCAGTTTTAGTGCTCTGATCCCATCATCAAAAACTCCCGTTACAACTGGGCTGAGGAAATCCCTCACCCCCAACACCACACATACCCCCCCCCCCTCCTTCTTTTCCCAAACATGTTCTTATCTTCGGAAAGCATGCAAAAAATAAAGCATATATGATGGATTAAAATAATCCCATGATGAAATTAGAAGTTCAGAAGGATCAACGTAAACTTAAACTGGATATATATGTAACACGTACGTAGTTGCATTGCATGAACTTGAAATCTTCATATCCTTGTCTATATGAAAAATTTATATATCCTGCTCTCGTAATTCCAATCTATGTCTTCTTCTCAAACTCAAACCAATTTCATGAAGAAAACGTCCCTTAGCCAAAAACAGCGTCATATTAGGAATAAGATTTGCTTCCCGTCTCTTAACAGCTTCAGATTCACCCATGCTTGAAGTCACAGCTTTCTTTCTTTATGAAACGTGAAAGAAAGTTCATTGATTTCCCTTTCTCCTGTGACATGCGGAATCAAAACCCCACGTCCAACTCCTTCCCTCTCTAACACCTGGACAAGTGTAGGAACTTTTATTTCTCAAACATGCTGCCAGGTTTTTGGATTTCTCTACCATTTCGATTCAATTTTTTTCATTTTCATTCTAGATATATTATAATTTAATATTGTTATTGCTATATGATATTTATTTTGAATTCTTTATTTTTGTTTGAAAAGTTCAACTATTAAAGCTTTGTATTTGAACTTGTTAATTAAAACATGTAGCTCCATATTGGAAGATTCAATGCAATATAAGTTGTATAATACTTCCTTAACTAGTAGATCTAGTTGGATATGTGGGCCTTTGGGCCGTTCTTGGATGCGCTTTGTGCAATCGACATCTATATAAAAGTCATGGTCCAGGCACTTTATACGCACTACAAAAGAAAGGATATCTTCCGGCACTTTTTATGGTCTCTCCCGACGCTTTTAAGCATCGGCGAATTTCCAGCCCACGCACCGCAAAGCATGGGTCAGACGTCGGGCAGGTGGGCGTGGGTCGGGTTTAACCCGACGTGTCGAAAAAGCGTCGTCGATCTATGCCGACGCTTTTAAACGTTCATGTTATAGGAACCCGACGCTTAAAAGCGTCGGCGTACTTGAACCGACGCTTCCCACCGTAGGTTGGGTTGGACTATGCCGACGCTTAAAAGCGTCGGCGTATGCTACTTGACCGACGCAATAAAGCGTCGTTAAGTATCAAACCTACCAAAACCCCATACATGAAGCAATGGGACTAGGAACAGCTGCAATTGATTGATTATATGCACAGAATTCCTTGCTGTCAGCTTCACATCCACCCTTCATCAAGAGAATCTACCAGTTAAGAACCTACTCTCTACTACTCTTATTGCTGGAGACCGTTCAAACTTTTGCTAACATGGCTACCAGAGAGGCAAATACCCTCTCAGAGTTCACCCTCACAATGCTCTTATGCACACACTGAAGCTTCTCCTACCCTCCTGGCAAACAGAAATCTTGCTCAAATATCCAGTAATTTAGACAGCGTATAGGTTAACCGAACAAGCAAAAAATTATGGGCTTGAAAAAATATTGGATCGAGAAATTTCCTCATGTAAATACAGACACAATGAGACAAGATGTACTGCAAGTGAGAACCTGTATCTGAACAGGCATAGAAGATAAGCTGGAAGGGTCAGGAAGTCCACCAATCCCCCAATTCCCATTTTAACGGAAATCACCAAATCCCTTCAACTTCTTCCATGACTCGTCCCCCACCCTTTATGATATATGGAGATCAACAGACTTCCCAAACCCCTTCAGATTCTCTTTTATGCCTCTCCAAGGAACAATTCTTCACACATACAAACAGGCCCTTAGGCATGAGCATATGCCCGGCATGAATAAAGCCAACATGCCATTTGTTCAAGACATGATGGTAGAGAATTTTGAAAGAGTGATACAGCCAAGAAAGCATGATTGCAAATAGATTAAAAACTCCACTGATAACTTTCTAGGAGTAGCCATGTAGTCATGCCTGCTTACCACCACCTGCAATGCAACTCACACAGCAGACTTGCGGACTCTCAAAGCTTTAAACTTCTGAAACATGAACTAATTTTGAAGAGGACTTTTGTAGTAGTGCAACAACCCCCACACATACACCCCCGAAAAAAAGGAACTATATGACACACCAGAAAGAATACAGAGTCTCAGGAAAAAAAGCATGGAGTTCATGAATCATCAAATCAGTGTTTCCAACACTGTGCTGTAGCTAACAAAAATGACAACTTTCTTCATAACAATCAGCACTCATCCCCATGACCCATCACCTAGCAACACATCCATCAACTAGCAGAATATATTTCACTTCCCAAATACCATGCAAACAAAGTCCGAGGAATTGAATTCTGCCCAGAAACCAAGCAGTGGGTTCATCTATTGCTATAATATATATAGAATTGAACATACACATATAGATATTATACAAAGATAAAATATCTGGTATACTATATATAGAATTGAACATGTGATAGATTTAGGCAATTGTTATTGTAATCAATATAGAAGTCATATAGGAAATCTACCGAACAGAAAATAACAACAACCATTTTTTTCTTACCAAGTCTTGCCATAATGATATATTCCAGTGATATTTCGCTTCTTCCATTCCTTCAAGTCAAAGATGTTCATCCCAAATGCCCATCCACAAGCTTGTGGATAAAATTTCAGAGATTTTTGGGTTTGAGAAATTGGAGGTAAGTATCAAACCTATGAAAGCTCTCTTTGCACGTCTCAACTGCTCCATTCACCATCCCCTTCAAATCTAAAGACCAGAGTGGTGTCAGATCCTTTTGAACAAACAACATCATCATCAAGAAAGTATCTTTCAAAATATTCATATTATCATATTTGATTACATTGTACTTCAAAACATTCTAAAACATCCATCTCAAATTCCTAAGTACACAATCTACGATGTATCAAGAGTCGACGGGCATCATCATCTCTACGAGTAGATGAAGTATCAGCAACGTTACAAGAAAAAAAAATACTTTAAAAACTAAAAATACGAAAATCATCACGCTCATACAAGAATACCATTATAATTATATAAAATATTCAAATATATTTAGTTATGTACCGGAGGAGCAATCTCTGGCAAAAAAGATGAAATATGGTCAAGCTGATCCTGCAAAGATTGTATCTTCAACTCTTGGCTCTGCTTCAACTCCGCCATATCAGTCATATGACTCTGCCTCATCTCCTCTATCCTTGTCTCATATGACTGCTTTATCTGTGTCCATCTCTGTCTTCAAACTACAAACCTCTACCGTGCTAGTACCTTGTCTGGCATCTTGGGTATATCGGCTCACTGCAGACAGCTGAGTGGGGGTAACTCCGATACCGTAACCTCACACGCATAACGTTCTGGGCCCATCAATTCGCATAGACCTGAGCCTCGACGCGACTGGCCGCGTCGGATGATGATGACTCCCCGACGCGCTCTGAAATAAGATTTGTAGCTCTTTCCTATATCTCTCTCAAAAAATAAACAGTCACATTAATAATTTAAAAGAAGTAAAATTAATAAAAAAATTATGATCAAATAAAAAATGAATACATACAACTATATCTCTCGACTCGTCCCGGACAAAGCTGCCATCTCGGTGAGTGTGGGTCATCTTATAAAACTCTACCTCACCAGGCTCCCTTCCATGCTCTACTATCTACACATACGGAAAGTATATTGACAAACTATATATCATGATACGTGCTATATGTTAGTAGAGTTTCAAATAGTTTCAAAAGAACTTACGAATTCATTTCTACGTCTCGCATAACTCTTCGAGCCTGAAGTATGAGGAACTGCTTGAGATGCTCGTGCAGCTCTACCAATATTAGAATATGTCTGCCAAAATAAAAGCACACAGTATAATATGATTCAATGTATATATTTGCAATCTATATTAATAATAAAGATAATAAAGATATTGAAACAATATACGTGACCTGTCCTCTTCAGAAAACCAGTAGTGAACAAGCTCCCTCCACTGCTGAGGGTATACATCAGGAGGAGTCACACGAGCAACCTCCTCCTCTGTCATACCCTGCGCTTGAAGTCCGTCTTCAATTTTGCTTTATATTCTTTCCATTTGCGGTTGAGGGACTTTAGCACCCAATCATGGCTCTCTGGAGGGAGTACAAACTTACCCTACAACAAGATACAGAATGTTATAATAATATTAAACCTCTAAAATAAAATTATGGTACTAAGCAAATTAACATACAGGAGGTGTCGAATTAAAAAGAAAAATTCAATTCATTACCTGTATAAGTCTAAGAAGCTCAACCTTATACGAAGGAAGCATGTCATTCCACTTCGTATAGTTGAGCGGACACAGCTGACCCTTGCGTGCAACCGATCCTAAAAAGCTTGATAGTAGACTTCCAGCTCTATTGATGGGCTGCCCCAATTCGTTGCATCGGATGATGATCTTCTCACCGGAGGAAGCTTCCACACATCCTTTGCTTGAGTGGGTCCCCGTCTCGTCCTCACTGTCCCTTGTCCATCTATTCAAATTAAATAAAATGTCTTAAAAAGTTGAAGACAAATATGAACATAAAATATGAACTTTAAATCGAATTACCCTGGATCCGGAGCTCATCCTCCGGACAATCAGCAGGAGGCTCGCGCTGAGATCCTGACTCGTGCTGCTGGTGCTCACATGGCTGCTGGGACTGCAGGGACTGCTCAGAAGTAGATCCCACCTGAGAATGCTGGAACTCCACATCTCTAAATCGTCTCCCTCGGGGCATATTGTTACCTGGTATGCACAAAAAAGAATCAATATTTGGTTAAATGATAAATTTATACTAAATAAAGGGCTAATAAAAGAGAATATAATAACTCATTTAACATATGCTTCATAAATTTTACTTACCATTATGAAACTACATTCTCATTCAACATCCATCCTAATCAAACTCGTTGGCGCATTTACTTCATCAGTTGGCACAACATTATAAGGCATACACTGAGTATAAGTATCATCGTCCTCCTCTTCCAACTTTTTTCCAATATCATACAAGTCCCTAGGTTTCGTTTTAATAACAGAGACCAATTTTTATCTTTTGAGTCTTGCACAAAAAATACTTGTCGAGCTTGAGATGAAACAAATGGATCATCTTTCAATAACACACCAGTATGTATCAACCTTGAAAAATTTACAAGTGTGAATCCATTTATGTCTTGCCTCAAACCTCTAGGTGAGTTTATATCCACCCAATCACATCGAAATAATACTACCTTAAAATTTCCATAATAATCCAGCTCATAAATATGTTAGAGCACCATAATAATTTTTTCCGTCCGCCTCAACCATAACTCCACTATTTTGGGTTTTTCTAAATTTCTCACGCTCTTTAGTATGAAATTTAAAACCATTTATAATGAACCCATCATATCTGTTGACAATATTATTCGGACCTCGAGCAATGACTATTAACTCCTCAGAACAATTCCTCTCCATCATCACTGGTACCTAAAAAAAATTATGGAAGTAATGATTAATTTTCTCTATAAAAATTTTAAAAAAAAGCTTAATATATTAGACATCTAACCTGTTTGAAAAGCCATTCTGGAAATAATCAACCAACCATCGTTGCTCAATCCTTGGTGTAGGAAATGTTATGGTTGAGACTTCGCTGAGCTATTAAAAATTCTCTGCACGATCAAGGTTATCTTTAATTAAATACCAATATTACATTCTCCTGACATGACAGTAAATTTAGATTCAATTAACTGTACTAACCTACGAGACTCGGATATTATATCACTATGAAGTAAGACATAGCGATGTGCTGTGCCAACGATTTCTGGTCAAGAACAACACTTTCAACTTTTTCCAAAACTCTTCCACCAGATGAGAACTTGTAAACATCTGCATTCTCTATGATATCACAATTTTTCTTGGAGGTCGATTGAAAACCGTTTCAACACCTTTAAGATATCTCGAACAAAATGTTAACACTCCTCAGCAATATATCCTTCAGCAATCGATCCCTCGGGATAGGCTCGATTGCGTACATAATCTTTTAAGCGCATAAAAAACCTGCAACAATAAATTTTTAAAATAAATATCACAATCAAACTGATTAAATATGGCCATTAGAGTTTATTAAAATCACCTCTCAATAGGATACATCCATCGGTAGTGAACCGGTCCACCGAGTTTAGCTTCCGCCGCTAAGTGAATGAGTAGATGAACCATAATAGTAAAAAATCCAGGAGGAAAGATCTTTTCCATATGGCATAGTGTAAGTGTAATATTAGACTCCAATTGATCAAGCTCCTTAGGATCAAGAACTTTGGAACATAATGCCTTAAAGAATGATGACAATTGAGAAACAATTGTGAAAACTTGTTTCAGTGTTGACGATCTTAAAGCCAATGGAAAGATATCTTGCATCAAAATGTGACAATCGTGACTTTTTAAGATTTGAAAGTTTATGCTCTTTGAGATTTACGCATCATGAAATATTCGATGAGTACCCATCAGAAACCTTCATATTTTTCAGAACTGTTAGAAAAAGATCTTTTCTTGAGTAGACATTGTAAACATGCAGGAGGTGTATATAATTTATCATTGGCAAGCTCTGTCGGATGAAGCTCTTGTCTTATGCCCATATCTTTCAAATCAAGAAGCGCTTTCAAGTTATCTTTGGTCTTTCCATCAAGATTTAGCAATGTTCCAATCAAATTATCACAAATGTTCTTCTCTATATGCATCACATCAAGGTTATGTCGAAGAGATTATACTCCCAATAAGGTAAATCAAAGAAAATGCTCTTTTTTTTCCATAGTTGTTTCTGTGTAGATGCTGCCATTGAGTCATCATCATTTTCCTGAATATATACGTTGTCTTCATTCTCAAAAAAGTTGTCAACATCCTCAGCAACCTCTGCTATTAATCCTTCATTCATTGTGCTGCCAACATGCTCCTTCCCCTCTTCTTTGAACATTTGGAGACCTTACCCGGTATATAATTGGTGCCATGCATTTGTCTGAAGACTTCAGTTCCAGTTGGTGGAATAGGGGCAGATCGTAACTCTATGGTACCATCAAACAAGTCTTTCTGAAATCAAAATGGGTTGGTTTGCTTCTAACACCGACGATGGCCCATATAACAGAACTTTCTCCATGTTTTAACCAATAATGAATGGGTTGAATCTTCACAAGAAGGACATGCAATACGCCCCTTAGTGCTCCAACCAGATAAATTAGCATATGCAGGAAAATCATTGATAGTCAAATAAGAGCTGCACGCAATTTGAAATTTTGGCCAGCAAAAGCATCAAATGCATCAATACCCTCCCATATTTGTTTCAAATTTCTCTATTAGAGGCTGTAGAAAAACATCAATATCATTACCTGGGCCCTTGTCACCTGGAATAACCATTGACAGAATTACTGAGGACTGTTTCATACGCATCCATGGCGGCAAATTATATGGAATTCAAAACAACCGGCCAAGTGCTGTATGTTGAGCTCATCGTTCGGAATGGATTAAACCCATCAGTAGCTAAACCAAGCCTAACACTCCGAACATCAGAAGCAAATTCGGGATGCCTATCATCAAATGCTTTCCATGCGGACTAAATCCGCTGGGTGTCGTAACATTCCCATCCTTTGTACGGCCTTCGTCATGCCATCTCATCCGAGGAAGCCATCTTCAGTGATGCAAACATCCTTTTCAATCTTGGTATAAGAGAAAAATACCTCAAAATTTTAGCCAGTTTTTTCTTAATCGGTGAAGCATCCACTTCAGTCACCGAATCATTCTCATCTTCTTTATGTTTTTTCCATCGTGAAGTTCCACATATTCGGCACGACTCTTGGTTGATATTTACCCGCGATATAAAATGCAGTCATTCGGACAACTGTGTATCTTCTCGTACCCAGGTCCCAACTCTTTTATTAGTTTTTTGGCTTCATATGAAGATGTTGGCAAAGTAACACCTTCCGGAAATGCATCCTTTTAAATAATTGAAGAAGCATAGTAAAAGACTTGCTGGACCACCCATTCAAATAATTTCAAATGAAATGAAATGCAGAAGAAAAGAAATCTTCGTAACATTCTTACAACCCGAATACAGTTCTTTATCACAATCTTTCACCAAGTTATCATAACGAGCTGTGTCCATCAGAATGTATAGATTCATCAACAATGCATGGACTGATCATTAACTGTACGCTCATCTTTTCCTACAGTTCTAAATACTATGTCCAAGAGGCATCTCTAAGTAAGCCCCTTATATCATCTTCTTCTACAGAATTTTGTTCCGTGTCACTAGTTCCAAAATTGAAGGTGGTGTTCTAGATAGGAGGGTTGGTTACATGAAGGTATGAACTCTCCATGAAGAACCCATTCAGTATAACCCTTTAGAAAAACCATTCCACACCAAATGTTCTTCAACAATTTTTGGATCAAGAGCAGAACCGTTTACACATTTTTGACATGGACAATAAATCTTCCCGTTCATATTAGTTTTCTCAAAGCAAACTTAATGAAATTCTGAACTCCATCCAAATATTCGGCACTGGAATCTCAACTTATTTTATCCAACTTTTGTCCATTCTATTAGAATACCGATTGAACTGCAGTTTATAAAAAAAATATAAACAAAATTAGGACTCATATGATATCTCAAAGTGCAAGAACTGGTTTAATACCTATATGAAAGCATATGGTATAATTCTGTCAATGTACAAAACACTGTCCTCTCAAAAAAAACACCATGGGCAAAGAAAAAGTACAATATTTACTAAGGCAGTGAAGATGAGAGTAACTGGGGAAAACTATAGATTTATAGTTCTATATGTCAAAATAACTGGAAGAGCTTGTATCAGTAAATGGGAAAACATGATGGATCTATTTGCTAATTTAGAGTAATAGCACATTTTCACTGATGTAGTCACAATAATATCTCTTTTATAACTGGAATTATTTCAGGAAATTCCATATGGAAAAAACCTTTGCACACTTCCAAAAACTTCACATTTCTGTTTCTATGTGGAAATCAGAAACAAATATGAAGTACAGTATTTATAAGCACTTCTGCATGGAAATCAGAAGCAAATTCAGCATTTGTATATAAGGATAAAAATTGTGGAGTATTCATTTCAGGCGCATGGAAAGTATCATATGCCCGGAGACATACCACTTCAATTTCCTGCCAATGTTTTGTTTCAAGCATTAAATATGTGCTGTCAAATTGATTTTTGTGCTGCAATGATGAGCTAGAAGGCTGCAGGTTATATAGATACCGTGACAAAAATTATAAGAAAGAAGTGCATACCTGAGATCAGAGAAGACAACGGCTCGCGAGCTTTGAATCGAGCCACTGGTGACACCTCTGGATCGATCCACTAAAACCCTGCGAAGATTGAAAGAAAGGGAGGAAGAAGGGGTGAAAGAATAAGAGGTGAGATTGGGTATGGGAATGCGGGGAGCAGCGGAGTGAGAGCAAACGATACCCTTACCGGTGGCCCAAAAAACCCTAAAATTAAAGGCTGCTACCGGTCCCAACTTGAAACCCTAGAGAGGAATCCCCTTTTCTTTTCTTTCTTTTCCATTATGGAATTTTTTTTCTAGATATGGTATGAAGAACCGAATCCAGGGGCGCTTCACCAGCTTCCCTTTGTTTTCCTCTCATAGGCCCAAGGGGGTGTTGGGGTCGGTCGGTCGGCAACACGGAAGCCTTGCAGAAAGAGGCGGAGAAGGAGGAGAACAAGCGAGAAGAAGGGAGTGGAGGGAGGAAGAGAAAATACCTCGAGCGGAGGGGTTGGGGTCGGTTCGGTCGGCGCCGGAGAGGAGGGAGGAGGAGAAGGGGTTGGAGTCGGACGGCCGGCACCGGAGAGGAGCAAGACGGAAGTGATGATAGGACCGGAGAGGAGCAAGATGGAACCTAGGGCAGCGCCGGAGAGGAGCAACACGGAAGCTCGAGCAGCGCCGGAGAGGAGAAATAAGGGCTCGATCGGGTTCGGTCGCTGGTTAGGGTGGTGTGCTCGCATTCGACGACGCTTATAAGCGACGTTTATTGTCGACGCTTAAAAGTGTTGTATTTTCCCGACGCTTATAACCGTCGTTGTAGGTCTGGAAGAACAATGACGCGTAATAGCGTCGCCCTATAACCAGTTCCCACGCTTTCAAGCGTGAGTTGGAAATATGGACTACGATGACGCTTAAAAGCATCGTTAATTCCTATAAATTGCCGACGCTTATAGTAAGCGTTGGCAAAAGTACAAGAGGAGGCCAACTTTGCCGACGCTTTTCCATAGCGTCGGCATTTTAAGAGTCGGCTTTGCTTCTTTTTTTTGTAGTGACGAATCTCTCCGTGTGCTCTGCCGTGCAGGAAGGACCTGGGTTGAGCCGGGATTCTACTGTATCTTAGAAGCATCAGAGCCATCTACCTTGCACAAGAGCGGCAAAAACATTCTTGGATAGTGCCTAGTACGCCTTCGATCCAAGTTCTCCTTTTTCTTATTAGTTTTGCTAATTGATATTTAAAGTATTTCGAGTCATCTTATGTCATACGCCAAGCTCGAAGCACGATAGACGCCGCACGCCCGCACGACGGACCATACTTGCGTGCAAGACTGCAGATCATATTAAAGCAATGACAAATTTCTGATTTTTTTTAATCAATAATTATTCAAAGCAATCTTTCAAGTTTCAAATATTATATGTCAACATAAATCAAATACTCCAACTAGTCTATTTAAAATACCAATAACCAAAGAAATCATTAGAAAATCTAGTGTACTCTCCAAGTTCCGAGCGATCAGACGTCTATGCATCTGGATATGAAAAAACAAAAATATATGATAATGAGCTACATTAGCCCAGTAAGCAACATAATACCCAAGAATGGGGTCAAAATATGCCAGATTTTTAATCAAAGCACAAATTAATGGCTGAAAAATAAATCACAAATAAACATATATTTTTTTAAATTTATTAAATATTTTCAAAAAAAACTCTTATATCAGAATCTCAACATCAATAGGCTACAACCATGTAACCCAGTGGCATTGGTCGCACAAAGTGCTAAAACTACTATTATTTACCACTAGTGGCAACGGTGTCCAAAAATCACTATTCTAATCACCGGTGGCGCGGTGTTGAAATTGGTTCCTCACTATTATAAGTTGATAGGGCCAATGAATAATCTCCATTGGCGGGGCCAGATCATAGCCATGCTAAGAATACATATATGTATACAAAATAGATTTTTCATAATTCATCTAGTCATATTTTTCAGATTTCATAACATATAACATAATTTTTAAATGATTATTAACATGTCTAACCCTTTTAACTAATTACAAAACATATATCAAAAATTAAATTCACTAATAATTACTTTACCATATACTTTGGAAAATACACTTTGTGAAGTATTAAGTTACTTACCTCTTTTCGCTTTAAATTCCACTTCAGGCAAACATGTGATATACACCTGTTTAATATTATTAAAATATTATTAATTTTAACATAATTTCAGAAGTCAAAATTAAATACTACGGTCTCATGCCCCAGATCAGTTCGGTCTGAGCAAGAAGGATTCAACAAGTTAGAGGCGAAGATCGAAAGTGGCCAAATCTAGCTGGGGCTGAAGTAATGGCTGACCTACCGCTTGGCTACCGAGGTGGTTCGGAATTTCCAAACTGGGTCAACTTAGATTTGAGTTACAAAAAAGAATAGGGCTTATACTAGGATCCGTGAGCCTATCTAGAGAAAGAAAAAAAGGAGGAGGATAGAAAATCTTGGCTCGAGTTTGGACTTAGTCTGATCCTTGGTCTTGGGCTCAATCTATATGGTTCGGGGTCAACCATCAGGGGAGGTCTCGATTTACTCAATTAAAGGTAAGTCAGAGACTAGGGTCTCTTCTTATATTCTTCCCCACTTAAGAAAATTTCATTCTCGAAATTTAAGAGATCTAGGCCTTCCAAATTTATATATGCTCGACCCATTGAGTAACATAAATCTAAGATCTCATTTTTCTTGATCAAAATCAGTATGATAGACAACTTTGGATCAGTTATCAAAAATTTTATATAAACTAGTAAGATTAGCACTAGATAAGTGACTAACTAAAATCTAATATTGAAAGCATCATCTTGATGCAGGTTCACTCAAGATCGGATTGGGCTCGATTCACAACAAGATCGATAAAATTAATTGTATTTGGGGTAGAACTTGAAATGAAATAGATCTCATACACTTATTATGGTAGGGTGTTGATCCATAAGAGGTAATAACCAACCTTAATTATAGTCAAATTATCATATTGCTAGGAATGTGTTTAACAAATTAAACATGTATGATGCATTAGACGGAAATGATCTATCTCAAAAATTATTAGCATCAAATCACAAGAGCAAGTCTGAGAAGGCAAAGTATTGATACCGTGATTCAATATGTCACAAAGCTTTTAACTTAAACTCATAAATCATAAAGTGGGAGCGAATAATGCATGGTTTATTCAAATACTTAACAAATTAGACCATATTTGGTCAATAATTAACTAACCCTAGTCATGATATGTTCATTTTTTTTATTTTTTTTCCTTAGCATAGCCAATGATAGAAGAATCTATAGAAGAAAATAACATAGTCATATCATGATTAACCTGAGAATCAATATATTCACCTTTCTTATTACCAAAAGCTTTCTTTATTGAAAAATCTAGTCTTCCATCATATAACAAAACACAATCAATATTTCTATCCAGTTTAAAATGACTCAGTCCACCATACTTTTGCTGCACAACTCTGATCAATATTCTCCAAAATTCTTTAATGATCCAGATATTCTTCTCTTTTTTTATAATAAAATCCAAGCAAATACTTTATTCTTACTTTTCAAGCATACTAGATCATGGTTAACCCTCAAGATAATTGCCATATTTGCACCATTGTATGATCAAGTAATCTTATTCTAGATCCAATTCAAACTAAGCCAACTCTAGATTTTCTTGCCAATTCCATTATACAAGTTGATATTGATCTTGCTTTTAAAAATATTCATTGTATGCTCTGATGAATTAAAAGATTCCAGATTAACTTACTCATGAGCACATTCAACCTTCTTGAATCTTATCTTCTAGATTAAACTCATTGAGGCCTTTCTTGAAATTCCACTAGCATTTCTCCTATGGTGATACAAAATTCATGATCAATTCATGGCCTTTATTTATAATATTTTTTCATAAAAATCTGATAATCTGTTTTAAAGATTTACAGAAAATTTTACTAAGATAAAAGCTTTATGATTTTACATTGAGATCAATTCCTCAAATAAGCAAAATATTTTCATTTGCAATACTGCAAATATTTCAGAATCTTGTAAATCTACTGGACTTAGAGAATCTATTCAAAACACTATAAACTCATTAACTATTTTATCCTTTTAGTAATAGTCTCCCTTTTTTTTTTACCTCGAGCACATCCATCTAGAGTTACCCTTGAGTTAATGGATACATTCAAAACCCTCATATACGCTAGGTACTATAATTCAAAATGAATTGAATCTTAATTTTCTTATCAATTCAAGTAGATGATTCCAAGTCGATTTTTAATTGGAATAGAGTTCTTAAGTTTCAGATCTAATAGTTAATCATGCATAAAAGTTTTAGCATAATTGTTTAAACGATTCCGGCATAATCCTATGTGTTCTTAATGTGTTGATTTCTAGATTTGATCTTGTAAGCATGCATGAATTAAATTATTTGATTCATTTTTCGCTGTATTTTTGAAACTTTAAAAGAACTACGTGTGGCTTGATTCCCCTTGTGATGGGGTACGTAGGCAACCCGATCAGGTTCAGCCATGGTTTTCAAAAAAAAAAAAAAATCAGCATGCTAAACACCGAAGAACCTAGGAATAACTTTCATATATAAAGGGGGAGATTTTCTCATAAACATACAGAACTCATATATTGAAAGTTTTAAGAATCTTTACTGCACATATTCTGAATATTTTTGTGCTTTGAATTATATTGTAAAAAGTGATCTCATACTAAATTTTATTGAATATTCTGAACTTTCTAAATATCCTTTTTGCTCTGAACTATATTGCAAAAATGCTCTAAAAACAATTGTTAAATTCTTTTAGACTCAATAGTTTTGTCATCATTAAAAAGGGGAAGATTGTTAATCCTAAATAATGGATTTTGATTATTACAAAAGCAATTAAGTTAAATGTGTACCCTAACGATGTTGGCTTAAATGTGAAGGGTTAGATCTCAAGACAAAAAATTGCACTTACAACCTCCAAGAAGCAAGAAGAATAAAATCAAAGCTCTCTAAAAAATCTGTGAAAAACTTAATGAGTCGACTCATACAGAAATTGAGTCGACCTTTGTGTAGTTCAAGAAAAATAGAAAAGAATCACCTCCTGAGACCAACTACATGAGCCGACTCTCATATTTGAGGAGGCGACTCAAGTTATACATAAGCTGACCCCCAACATTATTGAGTCGACCTTTGGGAGAGCACAAGTAACTTATGAGCACTAAAGGAATGAGGCGACTCTTGCGTTTGAAGAGCCGACCCAATATTTACATGAATCAACTTCCGACATTGACGAGTCGTCAAATACAATTCCTAGGAATCTGAAACCTGAGCTCTGATACCACCAAATCTGTCATGCCCCGAGCCCGAGGCGCGGCAGACGCCACACGCCCATACGGCGGACTGCACAGGCGTGCAAGGCAGCAGATCATATCAAAGCAATCACACATATTTAAAGATGACATAATTATTTAAGTTGGTCAAAAGCAGTCTTACAGAGTTCCAAAATAACATTTGGTAACATAATTCAAAATGTCCAAACTAATCTAACTAAAATGCCAATAATTGAAAAATCATCGAAAAAACTAAAGCACTCCCCAATCCCGTGCGATCAAGCTTCTGGATCTGAAAAATAGAGAAAATAAAATAATGAGCTACACTAGCCCAGTAAGCAACAAAATACCCCAAAGTGGGGTCAGAGTATGTCAGTTCAAAACACAGGATAATGACTGAAATAAATCATAAATAACATCATTTTACTGTTTTCAAAATTTATTATCATTTTTCCAAAAACTATGATACCAGAATCTCAACATGATAGGCTACGGCCACGTAACCTAGTGGCATGGGTTGCACAGAGTGCCAGAAACCATTATTGTTAGTCACCGGTGGAAACGGTGTCCAGAAACCACTATTCTAATCACCGGTGGCGTGGTGTCGAAACCGGTTCCTCACAGATTACAAGTCGATAGGTCCAACGTATAATCCCCATTGGCGGGGCCAGAACAAAACAGAACAGATCATAGCCATGCTGAGAATACATATACATAGAGGCAAACGCAGGAACATTGTATGGATTAAAAGAAAGAACCGACTCCTATACTTAGTGAGCCGCCTCCCTTTGTACGCGGGACGACCTCTAAATTTGGTGAGTCGACCCATGGCATCCTGACAACTCCAACGGCTATTTTCAACAGTATTTCTTCTGGGTGAACAACATATAGTTTCTTGGTGTGCGGGTATTCAGTATTTTCTGAGAAGCTTACAGTCTATAAATTCAAAGTAACACCAAGAGAAAAAGAAGATGAAGGAGAGAATCAAGTGAGAATATCATATCACCCAAAATCCAAGCTTCAAAAAAAAAATCCTCACATAAGAGCCTTCTAGGAAAAACTACATTGTGGGAAAACTAGTTGAAGTATTCAACAAAGAAGTTGCTACTGTTCATTCAAGACCTTCAGCTGCAGCCAACGACCAACATTAAAGCTTCAATTCTACTTTTATTGTTACATTTATTTTGAAGCTCTATTACCTTGTTGTAGCATTTGTCACATAGCTTTATTTCTGTTGTAACAGTTATATTTGCTCTGAAACTGTGAAAGGTTCTTCCAAAACCTTAATTGGAAGTTGTTGAATCAGGAGATTTAACAAGGTTGAAAGGTTTTGGTTAGTGAGCCTATGAAAACCGACTAGGTTGTTTGGGAACCCAAAAAACAATAGTGTAAGATTTTGATTGGTGAGCCAGTAAAAACCGACTGAGTTGTTTGTGAATCCGAAAAACAAACGGGTTAAAGTTGTGGTTGGTGATCCTGTGAAAATCGAATGAGTTCGTTGTGATCTCGAGAAAACAACGAGTTGGATTGTGAGCTCGAAAAACAACCATATTGTAATCTGGGTGGTTATAGTAAAATTTTCAAGTGTCTTGGAGAGTGAATGTAGGTGTGGGTTATACTGAACCACTATAAAATCTTCATGTCTATGTGTGTGCTTTTTTCCTTTTCACTATTGCACCTTAATCTCTGCCATTATTCATTCATTGCTTAAAGCACACTATACTTTCAAGTTGACATTATAGTTTATCCGCTGCATTCTAGGTAGAAAAAATTTAAAAATCCAATTCACCCCCCTCTTGGGTTGCATATCTGGGCAACAAGTTTATTCATACATTGGCTACGAGCACAGTTAGCTAACATTCTGATTTCAATAAGCATCTTAAAAAATTCAGATACGATAATACGAATTTATTAATAACAAAATCAAATAAAGACCTTCGTCTCATTGCCTAATGTCTACCCATCTCTAAAAACTTTCTGACGAATCCTAAGGATCCTAAAAGTTAATGTCCATATGACTATTTCAACTACGATCTCTAATAATCTTAAACCTAAGCTCTGATACCATCAAATTTGTCTCGCTCTGAGCCCGAAGCACGACAAACGCTGCACGCCTGCATGGCGGACCATACATGCATGCAAGACTGCAGATCACATCAAAACAATGACAAATTTTTGATTTTTTTCAATCATTATATTATTCAAAGCAATCTTCCAAAGTTTTAAAATACCAAATGTCAACATAAATCAAATACTCTAACTAGTCTATCTAAAATGCCAATAACTGAAGAAATCAACAGAAAATCTAGCGCACTCCCTAAGTCCTGAACAATCAGGCATCTATGCATCTGAATCTGAAAGAACAGAAACATATGATAATGAGCCTTGACCTTACTTACAACCTCCTCTCCAGCAGCATCTAGCCTGATATCAGCCTTCGCTTCCCTGGCCTCCTCACCCTCTATCTTGAGAACAACCTCCCAACTGGCAATATCACAGATATCTCTAGCCGACATTGCTGGCCTCTCGGATCTCAGTGTCTCTCACAACCACTTCATCGAGGAGATTCTAGGGCACTTCTCCTCCTTCCCTCCATCCTCTTCCATCAAGAATTGATCTTGACCTTTGCGGCAATCCTATAACTTGGCATTTCTTAAAACCGATGGTGAGGAGTGATCCAAACTTGGATGGTAGGAGGGGTGGATCATGAGAATAGTAGAGGGAAACTTGGGAAACTTGGAGATGGATGGTAGTGGTGCTTGCCGCCAGTGCGGTGTTGACAGTAACAGTGGTGCTCCTTCATCGATGATAAGAGAGAATAAAACAAAGTAGACGGGAATGGGGGAAAAAGGATGAGACAGTGAAAAGAAACAAAGAAGTAGGAGAAGGAAAAATAGGGAGTGAAAGGAGGAGAAGATGGAATTCTTTGAGGGGTGAAGTTGGGGATTCGAGCTAGAGGAACTGATGAGTCGAACTAATTAATTACTAATAGATAATATAATTAATTAATGTACGAATGACTTTTGTTGATTATCATTAATTAATTGATAGTACTAGGCATGGATGATGCCTGAGTAAAACAACTGAGGGTATTTTGGCCAAACAATAACTTTATGCTATCATGTGATGTCCTGTGCCATCATTCTGTTAATCGAGATAAAAGGCAGGACCACTTTGGAAACTTGAAGGATCCTTTGAAATTTTTTAAGTTGAGTTAGTGTGTGTAGGAACCACCCAAATTTGAGAGGGTGAAACTATAATTTTCTCAAATATTTAATAAATAACTAATTGCAGTACGGACACAAATGTGGCGCATCCAAAGTAGGAAATGCAAGGAACAGCCGTGAAAATAGTAGAAGAGTCGACCCCTGCAGATCTGGAGTCGACCCCTGCAGATCAAGGGTCGACCCTTGCAAATTAGGGGTCGACAACTGCAGAGTTGGAATCGACTCATGCTATTATAGGGTCGACCCGAGGCCTGCGCCAGTTTTAGATGGAGACAAGAATTGGTCTTCCACTTGCTTGAGGCTTAGTTAATTTGGGTCTTGAGGGGGCTAACCATCATTGATCTAGGTTTAGGCTCAAAGGAAGAGAGAGCATACAAGTCATAGGTGTACATGGGCTTGGATTGAGTGCTTTCTCATGTGGTTTAGCCTAGGAGAGTTTTTTTGGATTTGAGTCATGATTGACTATGTATATATACACTCATGTATTTTGTGTATAGTGGAATGAAATCAGATGATACTCCTTTCTTCCTAACAATTCTATTTTTCTTCTCTTCCTCTTATGCACGTAAACCGCCATCTCCATGAACCCTAGGGCACACAGCCATCAAAGGAGAAGTCCTTCACATCCAAGGACTTGAACCACCCATCAGCCGCACGACATAAAGGGAGAAGTCCTAACATGATTAGGACTGGTGTTCGACCATAAGTAAGAAGAGTCTATCTCTGCTTGGCTCTTGTTCTTCTTCACCATCAAAAAACTAGTGATCCACGCCTCAGTCAACAAGGGGACGCCCTAGGTGCTGTGATTGAGAGGCAGTTCATTTCCCTACATACAGGACCTTGGTGCGTAATCAAAGAATTGTGACCTATAGAAATGGAATCAAGTTTAACTTGAGGCTCAAGTTTGACCTAGATTAAGTTTAAGTCTGAAGTGAAATATAACATGTTTAATCTTAACCTATATTTAAATCAAACATAAAAGTTTGTATTTTTAATTCATAATATCTGAGTTTGTAATGTGCGACTCATGTTAAATTTGAAATTGGTGTCAACATAAATCTAGGATCAGACGTGAACTTGAGTTTGACTCAAACTATACTAGGTTTAATAATACCAAACTTACATTCAAGTTAAATATAAGATACCCACATGAAATACTTAATAAATAAATAATTCATCATAAATCTTGATTTTATATTAAATCAGTTCCCAAATTTTATATTGCACGTTCCTCCATATATGCTGGCATGATTAGATTAAGATTAAAGATAAACTATATTAGGTTTAAATGCTAACCTAATGTTCAAGTCAAAAGCACATCTATGAAACATTTACTAAATGAACAATTTATTATAAAACCCTGGACATAATCCAAGGGTCATAAAAATTGGAACTAAGTCTAGATTGAGACTTGAATTGGAATTGAATTGAGATCAGAATAGAATTGACCTAATCTAACATGAAGTTTGGTAGGTTTAATGTTAACGTATATTCAAACTGGATACGAAAATGTATATTTTAATTCATAGAATCCTAATTTATAACTAGGGATTGTGCTATGTGAAATTAGGAAATGCACTTAGCCTAACTATTGAATCCAATATGAAGTAATCTTGAATTTGGTTAGGTCAAACAAAAATTGCACATCTTTCAAATATTTAATGAATAAAGGAATGTATTTATCATGGGACCATGGTGCATAATTCATAACTTATGGCATAATTTGGTTTGAGTTCTCAGATTGGATATGAATAAATTAATAATTCATCATGAGACTTGCCACATAATTCATAGATCATGGTATAATTTGGTTTGATTATTTAACTAATATGAATAAATAAATATTTATGGCAAAATCTGGTGAATAGTACATAGGTCATGGCAAAATTCGATTTGAGCCCTCAATTTTATGCAAATAAAATTCACATCTGATGTGACTTAAGCAGTAGCCTAATAATAGAGTTAAATCTTGAGCCTAACATAATCCAACATGAAGAAAACTTAGGGTCTATGTCAACTATATGAAGTTTAGTAACATAAATACATAGAATCTAGGTTCATAATCCAAGGGTCATGCTAAATACAATTTGGCATGAATTTAGTTTGGATATGAGACATATCGTAATTGGGTCTAAATATCAACCATAAAATATGTATCCCTAATATACTTAATGTAAGTTATCAATTGTACGACCTTTTCACATAATCTTAGGAACATGCTTTAAAATCTACAAAAAGGGGATTTTAATTGAGATCCAAATTTTAAAGGGTTGTATGATTCAGCAAACATTCATAACTAGCATGCATAATTATCTTACTATACTAAAAACATAAATCATATGCAGGGATAGTTGTTCATTTTGCATATTTACACATTCCTTATTCAACACAATGCATCATGTATGGGATATTGATTTTCAACCAGCATAATTAGAGTTTGCTTATGCAAATGAATGTAATTAGACTCTTAGAAAGCATAGTTCTTATATTCACTTGATCACATCTATACCCATAGATCTAGATGAGGTTGACCTGTATTTATCAACCCACCTTTTGTATCAATCCATCCTATTCAAATATGGTATCTATTTATGCCAACAAATATCATATTTATTCCATATTGACTACTTCTATGGGGATGCATTCAAAACCTCCTCTCTATATCTTAGCCTATCAATGAAAGATATAGTATTGATTAAATGTTATGAGAAGAACCACTTCCTAATCTATCCACAAATATTGCTTACATTGCCCCGAGAATGTAACTCGCATGTATTTTATGGTAAAAGGATCAATATCAATCATCAACTATTGCAATGTATGACAATGGATTTACATATTAGTTCTTCCTAGATTCATTGTGTGAAAGAAACTATCTATTTTTATAGAACCTAAAAATCCCATATTTTGAATTTATTTTTAGATATCTCAAATCTTTAATAGTGGGAAGATTGCAAAATGTGCACAAAAAATAAGACATTTTGAAATATATAATAACAAGAAACATGAACGGTTCCCATACCAAATATTGATAAAAAAAAAAGTTACTATGATATGGACATCTTTGCTACTCGCTCTAGTCTCAGAGAGGATATATAATAATAATATCAAATCTCATATTATGAAAACAAAGATTTGTGCAACGAGCTAAAGTTTTTAAGTTGATATGTAAAAGAAAGCAAGCATTCCATGCACATGCACTCATCATGACCCAACCAATGTATTGTAAAAGAAAATATATTTGAAAAAACTCATGCTATAAGCAAAATCTCTATAATATTTGAATTTATTTTATATGAAACATATGGAATTAAAATAATAAAATAGCCTACAATTTAATTATGTTTCACGAGTCAAATTTTAGGAGCTTGACCTCCCAATAGAAAGTGGCTATACAAGTAAACAACTAAAAGCGAATCCCTTAAAAATCTAAAAAGACAAGGCTCCAAAAGCTTTCATCAATTTGAATATATTATGCACTGTATTTATTACTACAACAAAATCTTTGTAATCTTCACCTCTGATATTATGTTATCTTCCTTCCAAAAATGTTTTACCACCTTCAGTGATGATATGTATTGAGACCTCATAGCCAACTTTATATAAACTTCCATCCCCATTCTCACCATCTACACAAATCTCACCTTGAGCCCACTCTCTCCTCTACTCTCTTTGCTTCTTTCCTCCTCCTTGAAGCTTCCTTCCTATCTCTTCCTCGATCTCTCTTCTCATGGAAAAGTACATGCACCACCTAGAGCTCCTCTTGAATCAAACTAGGCCCATAGAAGCCTCTTTCTCCATGGAGACAACCCTCACTAGTCCCCAAAAACAATCCACCTCACCTAATATCATGCCTATGGAACCTTTAGTGCTTACTGCTCCAGAAGAGCTAAGTGATCATGTTAGTAAGGTCAATAATAGCCAAAATTCTCAATATCCATTTGACTTCCTTCCCACTAATACCCAACTAGCTTTCATTCCAAACTCATCCCTCTCCTCCATATCTCATGGCAACTATCCAGCAGCCATATCTACCACCACAACCCCAGTTGAGATTGGCTCAATGAATTCAAGTGTGATGACTAGCCAGTCACTTCCTCAATTTCCTCATACAAGCCTTCCAGGAATGCCTAATGAGAACTTTTATCAACTTGCATATGGTTGTCCTCCCCAACAAGTGCCTCAGGAAAACCTTTATTATTTTGTAGGTGGGCATCCTCCCAAACAATACCTAAAGGAGCGGAACAATCTATACCATGTTGTAGGTGGGTTTTCTCCACAAAAGCAGCCATCAAGGCTAAACCTTGATCTTATAGATGGGTGTCCTTCTCAAAATCTCCAGCAACAACAAATTTCTTTGATGGGCTACACTAATTTGAAAAACCAATTACAATACATTGATCAACATACTTTTTTTTCTTCTCACAGTCTAGATCTAAGATACCTACACCCTACTGGGATTCCCATGGACTCAAACTGGGAGGCGATCTATGCTTACCTTTTAGGAAAAGTCCGACCAGGCCCCGACATTGCTAATATTTTCAAGTGTGGTATTTGTGATGTGGAATTCCCTAATGCTCAAGCATTTGGAGGGCACATGAGTACACATAGAAAGGATAAAAAGAGAAAAAAATTGATAGCAACCAAACACCAATTCAAGAAGGCTGACTCGAAACCATCATATTCGACTAATATAAGAGAGGCTATTGTTTTGCCTTCATCAAGAAAATTGACACTCTTGAAGGAGGTTGAGAATGAGAAGAATGATATGAAGGACAAGGAGAAGTATGAGTGCGAAAGTGAGGAATTAGTGTCCAGCTAATTCATATAGAAGGATACAAATTGCTTCAATAAATTGTCATGAAGGATCCATAGATTGCTATGTTAGATTTCAAGGTTTCTGGTTTGTTTAAGCACATGCTTGTTGCTATTGTCATTGTTATCATTATCGTTATTATTGTTCTTTGAGCATCATTATCTTCTTTTAAGAGTTAAGATTTGCTATCTAGCATAATTATGTCATATCTATCGTGCATATCATCATCTCTCCCTCTCTCTCTAGTGCATTTGCTTGGTGTACACATGAATACTTGATATATCTGTATTTTTTTTTTCAAACAGTGTGGACCTATCTGAATTGTTCTTGGATTGTAGCCTTTTTCCTCTTATATATGAAGGCAAAGATTTTTATAGCATAATTATAAGAAGAACATTGCATAGTTATATAGGAAACTATTTATTAAATAAATGAACCAATTGTTCATTTGGTTGCACATTTAGATTCACCATAAAATATTTTCCTACCATAGTGGTAATTTCCATTGATTACAACAAGCAATACAATGCTCTCCTTTTATGACAAATTATAAAAAAATATATGAAAGATATGCTAACATTTATGTGACTTTAAATCCATTAGCCATCTTGAGTTATTAATTTATTTTTTTAAAAACAGATTATCATAATGTTAAAACAAATAAGAGTTTGTTGTACTCATAGTTCTTGCAACTTGTATTTAATGGGCTAGTGGCCACAAAAGAGTAATTATCTTAGCCACCATTTATAATGTAAGAATCTAATAAAAGATTATATGAGATCTATATATCAAATAAAAAGTGACCCATGAATGATATTGATAGTTTATATAAGTCAAGTATCATGTGGAAACCTTTTTTATTTTTTTATTTAAAAAATAAAATAATTATCACCTCTAGCTTCTTTTTGAGATCTAGAAATGACTATGCTAATTTATTATGAATTTAATGAAATGAACCTAGATCCTTATTATTTCCATTATTGTGATCATTTGACTAAAATATAAATTTAGCATATTTTCCTAAAGGAAAGGTATGGTTACTGAAAATAATAATATTTTTTCCAAAACTAATGTTATTCTTTCACCATTTGACCAAGTAGAAATATCACCTTAGTAACGGGAAATGGGAATAAAATAGGATGAAATTCTAACATGGGTTGAAGCTTGACCAAAAGGAACCTACCTAATCCTTAAGGAACTTCACCCCATGATTTTAGACAAGGGGAATGTATGCAACGTTTCTTCTAGATGAAAAAATCAACATAGTTCGCATGTCCTTAAAATGATAGTGCAAGCTTATAATCATTGTGCAAACAAAATAAAAAGTAAGAATTAAATGATCTAGTTTCTCCATCATATATGCTCAATTAAGATAAATTCTTCTTGGATATAATTAGATTCTCTGAATCTTGTCATGTACATATCTTTTTTTGGCTAAAAAGAGTATGGTCATGGATCATCTACGATTTTGCTTTACCATACCATTATGCATTTTAATTCAAACTAGCCTTTTTTCAATTGTTTAACAGAGAGACTTATTGCCCATCAACACAACTCCACCGTCAACTGATTCATATGTGAAGAATCAATCCTTATAGAGACATATGTGATATATAGAAGCAAACCAGTCCAAAATGCATTCATCCTTCGATCTAACTCCATAGGTTACTAAGGGAACACTTTCAACATCATGAGAATTACCTCTACTACACTAGTATTGCTTTTCTAATCCTTTTGTTGCTAGATTTTCAATTTATAACCATTGGTCTTAATATTCGCTGGCTTATGACAGTAATGACAAGTCGAACTAGTATGTTTGGACTTCGATCTAAACTTTTGTCACTACTATCTGAGCTCGTTTCATTATAAGTTCCTCTAGCAACCAAGCCTTCTACCCGAACTTATAGTACTCCCATCTATGTGCTTCTCAATTAATTTTTCATAAGTAATGATGCTTTAACGTCCCCATAGAGAAGGTATCTCTAACTTAGAGGAAGGTTTCTCAAAAATACTTATATGAAAGAGGTAAAAAACACAACAAAGAAGAGCTTGATCTTCATCTTCAATTTGGACATCAATATTCTTCAAATCTATAACAAGGGAATTAAACTCGGAAAGATCAGATTTAATGAGTGTAACTACCGCCATATGCAGTATAAACAAGCATTGCTTCAAATATAGCTAGTTGGTGAGATATTTTGTCATATACAAGAACTTCAACTCGAGCCACAAAACCAACATCCATTTTCTCATTAGAGACTTTCTAAAAAACTTCATCAGATGTGCACAACTGAATCATAATTAAGGCTCTTTCATCCATATATTCTTTCTGCTCATCCGTCAAAATACTGGGAATTCTTTCTTTTCGAAGCACTACTTCTACAACCTTTGTTGTATCAAGATGGAACGCATCTTAATCTACCATAAGCCAAACTTATTAAAAGGATCGAACTTTTCATTTTCAAATTTTGTCAATAACTCAAGACCCAATTGAATAAGTTAGGACTTTGAAACCACTTTGTTAGCACATATCCGGTAAATCTAGATACCAAGGGCTCTTAAACAACAAAGACAAAAAAATCAAAAAGATAGAGATAAAGAAAACACAACATATGTAGATTTACATAGTTTAGCCATGAGCCTACATCCACGGATAAGGATGGAGTAGAGATTTCACAATAATCAAAAGGATGAAGTGCATGCATCTCAATCACTTTGTGACCACCACAAACCTCGCAAAAAGTTTCCAATCAGTTTTTTTTCTCTCTCCAAATTTATCAAGCGAAATCTTGGAGCAAGGAGAATCAAGAAATTCAAGGTACACTTAATAAATCTGTAATAAACTGAGTTGCATAGTCTTAATTTATACTAGTGATGACCATCCTTATACAATTCAGGCTGCATTCCTCTTCTAGTTAAAGAAATGCATGGCTTTTTAGAAATAAATGTGACTAGTAGAAATAATCATGAAAAAGCTAAAATCCTACAAGAGGTAGAACTAGAACTTAACTTCTCTATAAACTTTGCTTTCAACCATTCTGCCTAATTCTTTCCAGATTGGGGATATACTAGGACAATCTTTCTTAAAAAATTTTTTTGCTTTGGCTAGCCATTTTATTGGTCCAAGCGATGAAATTTAGTCTCGATTGCTCGGTATGCCGCACCATTAGAGGGTGGCTCCATGGTGTAGAACCTAAAAAGATACTCGATTTCAAAAAAAGAGCACCTTAATTGGGTATCGTACGGTTTGGCACATGATTTTGGCTTCTCAATATGGTGCATTTTGCTTCTAGACTCTATCCAGTCCTTTCTGTAGTAGCCAAAATGGTCCATATCAAGTCTAATGATCCTTCTAGATTACTGACAAGGGCTAGAAAACCCTAAACTCCACCAACTATAGGACCCCCACCTCTTCCCCATAAGACTACACCTTGAATTGCCTTCCTTCTCCTTCTTCTTTGTTTTTTGTTTTTTTTGAGGTTTTGCCACTATCAATGTGGTAGCGGCTAGTCAGTCCTTGTGGAAGATAAGGTAAACATCAACTCCACCACTTTGATTTTATCTCTCCTCACATGCCCCATCGACAAGAACCACCACCATCCTGGAGTTTGGCAAAGAATCGCTAAAAGTCAAGTCGAGACCACCACTCCTCTATTTGGCTATTGACCATATATTTCTTTGATTTTGTTTTTGTATTGATATGATCATGCTAGACCTCAGATTGAGGCATCTTAGAATCTAGGGTTTTCTGGTAGAGCCTGGTCATCGGCTATTGAAGCTGAGTCTTAAATCGCCATTAGAGTCAAGTCTTGTTTTTCCATATTCTTTTTTACCTTTTCCTTTCTATTCAGCCATGCTACTATTGCTTGTTATCAATCAGTTGATTGTGACAACCAACACCCCCACCTACCATGATTGGCTTCCTACAGGAATGTCTGGCATTGTCGACGCTTTTCAATGCATTTGTCAATGTAAAAAAGTGTCGCAAGTCAGATTTCTGACATTTTCTAAAGCATCGCAAAAGAGTCGGTAATGCTACCGTAAAAAAATAATTTTATGATGCTTTTGGTTCGCGTCATGAGTTATAATAAATGATACTTATAAGCGTCACTAATTGCCAATGCTTTTACAAAGCGACAGCACTAAAGCGTCTTATATTAGCGACGCTTATTTGCGCCGCTAATTAACGACACAAATTAGCGTCGCCAATGTATGTTTTAACGATGATTTAAAGTATCGTTGATATGAAAATATGACAACACTGTAAACTATTTTTAAAAAAAATATTTAAAAAAATGTAAAATTTTGTATACAAATATATACACCAAACACAAACATAACAGAAGTCATATAACAACACATGTAATATACATAGAAATAAAAAATATTTATATTGTCAAATATGATTACATTTACATTGTCAAACATGATTCAGAGTTAATTTATAACCCAATGTGCTTCAGAAAACATAAAGATATACACATAAAACTCCTAAAAATATGTCTAAGGGCTATCAGGGGTCCAATATGGCAACATCATCAACATCTTTATGACTACTAAAAGTATCAAAAACCTACAAAAAAAGATAGAAACTTTATAAGTTGAGAATACAAAAATCACAAAGTATTATAAATCATTAAGCTCACACAAAAATATATATAATAATTATGTAAAATATTCAAATAGATGTAGTTATTTATCTAAGGAGAGACAAACCTATGCAACAAGGATTCAATTATGTTAAGATGAGCCTCCAAATATTGTATTTCTGTCTGATGGCTCTGTCTCATCTACTCCATCTCCGTCTTTAGACTACGAACCTCTGCAATGCCACTACTATGTCTAGCATTTTGGATATATCTATTTATTGAGACAACTAAGTAGGGATAACTCCAATACCATAGCCCCTCACTCAATTATAATGCTATGGTCCCATCAATTTGGCAAATACCTGAGTTTCGACACAAATGGTCTGACCAGATGATGATGACACCTCGACATGCTCTACAATAAGGGATGTGGCCCTATCTTATATTTTTTAAAAAAAGGTCACATATTAATGTTTGATAAATTATTGCAAAAATCGATCATCCTGTAAAACTCCACCTCACCAGGCTTCTTTTCATGCTCTTCTGTCAACAACAAAAAGTATATGTTATATGATACATCATCCATGATACGTGATATATGATAGAATGTACACGGTTCATGATACATATTATATAATTCATGATACACATTATAGGATACATGATACATGATACATGATACATAGTTCAATATGAATATTAAAATTTCAATTTGAATTAAAGAGGTCAAAGAGTTTTAATAAGACTCATAAGTATTATGATACATGGTACACGATATATGATATATAGTTTCATTAAGAAGCATAAGTGTTTCAATATAAACCAAAGAATAATTGCCTGAGAAGAGTTTCACTATATGTGTTTCATTGAGTAGTTTGAAATATGACAGAGTTTCAAAAAAATATATGAATTCACCTCCATGCCTCGCATAATTCTTAGATCTTGATGTGTGAGGAACTGCCTGAGATGCTTGTGCAGCTCTACCAATATCGAAATATGTCTGACAAAAAAGTAAACAATGTAATATAATCGATATATATTTGCAATCTATATTAATAATAAATACAATATAAGATATTGAGAGAGTATACACAATATGTCCTCTCTTGAAAAATTAGTAGTGAACAAACTTTCTCCACTGATGAGGGTATACATCAGGAGGACAATTACAAGCAACTTCCTCCTCTATCATACCCTCGCCTTTGTAGTCCATCTTTGACTTCCCTTTATTTTCTTTCTATTTGCAGTTGAAGAACTTTAGCACCTAGTCATACTCTCTAGAGAGAGCATAAACTTACTCTACACCAAAGTAAAGAGCATTATAACAATATTAAATCAAAAATTATAATTATGATAGTTAACAAATTGACATATAATATCAAATTTAATTTCTTACTTGTACAACTCGTAGAAGCTCAACTTTATATGAAAGAAGCATATCATTCCATTTAGCATAGTTGAGCAGACACAACTAACCTTTCTACGCAATCGATCCTATAAAACTTGCTAATATGCTTCTATCCCTCTTGATGGGCTATCCAGTTCATTACATCAAATGACAATCTTCTGACCCTCACAAAACTACCACACATTTCTTGCTTGATGGGCCCCATCTCATCCTCACTCTCCCCTATTCATCTATAAAAAACACATAAAAAGAAAAATCATATTCAAAACTATTAAATATGCATTAAATAAATTAAAGTTAAATATAATAGAATATTTAGATCATAATAAAAAATAAAATATAATTTTTTAATTAAATTATCCTAGATCTGCAAGTTATCCATAATAACCTCCTTGCTTGGGTAATCAACAGGAGGCTCATGCTGGGATTGGAGCTCATGCTACCGGAGCTCATCGGGCTATTGGGGTAGAGATGGGCACTGGGCCGGGCCGCCCATGGCCCGGCACGGCCCGGCACGAAGCGGTGCCTAGCACGGCCCATTAAAGGGGGCCGGGCTGGGTTACCACTTTCTGGCCCGCGGGCCGAGCCCGGCACGGCCCATAAGGGCCTGGGCTGGCACGGCCCGCGAGCCAAGCACGGCACGGCCCGCGAGCCAGCCCGGCACGGCCCATAAGGGCCTGGGCCCGGCACGGCCCGCGGGCCAGCCCAGAACGGCCCATAAGGGCCTGAACCGGGCCTGGGCCGGGCCAGGCACGGCCCGTCCCCCTTAAAATAAATAAAAATAATTTTTTTAATAAATTAATAAATATTGAAAACTAAGAATTTATTAATATAAAGCCACCTTAATGGTGGGGGGTTTGACACAGACCCCTACCAGTTTATTAATTTAAATCAAAATGGTACATGAAGAGAGGTTTGGAACTTGGTCTGACCTCCAGAATACAATAAGAAAGGAGAAAAAATAGAGATGACTCACTTTAACAATTAAAAAAATAAAAATGTACAATTATAAAAAATTAAAAAATCTTACTAATCATCAATGATTCAGTATTCACTATTCAGTAGTATTTGTATCATCATCATCAGAGGATGTTGTATTATGTCCATCTTTATCTTGAAGTCTCGCCTCAGCATCCAACCAATCTTTGAAGCAGAGAAGCATCTCAACCGTTTCGCCAGTCATTCTACTTCTCTTTTCGTCAAGAACACGCCGACCTGCACTAGAAGCGGATTCCGATGCTACTGTGGACATCGGCACAGCTAAAATATCGCGTGCAATTGCAGACATAACAGGATATTGATTTTTAACACTCTTCCACCAAGATAATACATCTAGACTCTCTATTTGATTTTCATCATATGCAGACTGAAGATCATTTCATAAATAAAATTCTAGTTCACTACTTAAAGATGAAGAAGATGAAGATGAACTTGAAGCATGTGTGTGTTTTTTCTGTGCAATGAATGAAAAAATAGATGACGAACGAGAACTACTAGAAGAAGAAATAGAGCTTTGTACGGAGAATCTAGATCCACGAATTTTTTCATCATATATAGCATAAATATCATAAAGAAGTTGTTTTACCTCAATTTTAGCAGGTTCAGGATCTTGAATCATATTTTCACAGTATGCATCAAGTAAAATTAGCACGCCATTCAATTTAACTCTTGGATCAAATACAGCAGCTAAGTTATGCATAGGACATATCTTGTCCCAATACTCATTCCATTTAGATTCCATTTGTTCAATAATAGGCATTAAAACATCATCATATCTATGTTCTGCAAATTTTTGACTAATTATATATGCTTGTTGTAAAAATGAACATGAAGTTGGATAATAAATACCAGAAAGAACATTAGTAGCATTATAAAAACTAAGCAAAAAATCTTCCAAAATTTTTCCTTTATTCCAATCAGTTTCAGTCAATGGAAAGCCTAATCCACAATCATTAATATATGCACTTAATAAGTTTTTATATGGGTATGCATCATGTATCATGCTATATGTTGAGTTCCAACGAGTAATTACATCAAGTTTAAATTTTTTAAAATATTTACCATAATTTATACATAGTTTCTTAAATTCTTGAAGTCTTGATCTTGAAGCATGAATAAAAGAAACTGTATTTCTAATTTTTGAAATCACATCTTGAATCATGCCCATGCCAGCTTGAACAGAAAGATTTAAGATATGACATGCACATCTAATATGCAATAAATTTCCATTTAACATGGGATGCAATGAGTCCTTTAATAATGTAACAGCAGAATTATTATTAGATGCATTATCAAAAGTGTTACGGGGGAACTTAGCCACCATGCCCCACGTGACCGGCACGCGCGCCCAGGAAGACTACGGCTGCCCCTTGATCCAGCAATCCGACCTCGGGTCGGCAATCTCTTGACAACAACAGACTGTTCTCCTGAGGCACGCCGCGGCCCCCTGCTCCACTACTCCCTGCAACGGCCGAATCCGGCGCTGCCCCACGATCCTCTGTAACAACCGTACAAAGCGGAGCTCCACTATGCCCTGCCATGGACGTACCCGGCGCTGCCCCACGACGCCCTGTAACGGCCACGTCAGTGGCAACCCCATCGTGCCACACGATGACCAATCCCCAGAAAAACCCCCCAGCCTGATATATATGGGGCTGGGGGGGAAGGGGGAGGGTAAGCAAGATTCTCCATAGCATCATCTTACCTGCTACCTCTCCTTCTCCTTCGATTCCCTCTAACTTGATCGTCGGAGGGCCCCCACTACCCCAGTGGTGGTGCGAGGCTTGCTTGCAGGTTTTCCGGCGGAAGGTGGAGCGTAACCAAAGCAATTCAAAGGGAACCCCGTTCACACCGCTGTGCCAATCGTTCTCGGTTTGGACCCCCAGCAACAGTTGGCGCTAGAGGAAGGGCCCGGATCTCAGAGCGATCGTAATGGCACGGCGAGGTGGTCGTGGAGCTTCCAATGCTTCCGGTCGCGGGGCCTCTCGCGCCACTGGCCGGGAGGCCGCTGCATCTCCAACACGCTCTCAGCAACACTCCACCGCCCCACCGCCCATTCAGATGGTCGAAGCCGCCCAGTTCGACCAGCTAACCCAGCAGGTTCGCACCCTCGCGGAGGTGGTGCAGAATCTGCAGGGTGCGATGTCCCGGGCGCCGCAGCGGGCTCAGGAGCCGCCGCTGCCTGAGCGTTCGCCTGTCCTCCTCAACCCACGCTCCTTCCTCTCCCATGGGGAGGAGCGCCGGCGCGAGGAGAATTCTCGAGCACGCTCCATTCTGCCGGGACCTTCCCACCGGAGCTGCGCGGGGTACGAGAGGCGGGCCCGGGCGCGTTCCCAGACCCCCCAGTCCTCGAGGAACCCGCGCTCCAGTCGGTCCCCCTCTCGCCGCTCCTTGTCTCCCACCCACCGGTCGCGCTCCCTGGACCGGCGGGTGGACGATCTCCACCGACAACTCCAGGTCCTGAAGGGCCATTCCAAAGATCCCTTCGCCGACTTAGAGATCTCCTCCCAGCCGGCGCTCGCCTCGAGGATCCTGCGGACCCCGAATCCGCCGGGGTTCAAAATGCCGGCGATCGAGCCCTATGACGGGGCGGCGGATCCGCGGGATCACGTCGAGAGTTTCAGGACCCTTATGCTCCTCCACGGAGCATCAGATCCCCTTCTTTGCAAGGCTTTGCCGGCAACCCTCCGCGGCCCGGCGAGGGCATGGTTCGCCGGGCTGGAGGCTGACTCAATCCGGTCCTTCGACCAGTTCACTCGCCTCTTCATCACTCATTTCGCCGTCAGTAGCCGGCGGCGACTGGTCTCCGACTCCCTCTTTGATGTCCGGCAAAACGAGGGAGAAAGCCTGCGGGATTATCTTACCCGCTTCAACAGGGCTACGCTGGAGGTCCGGAACCTGAGTCAGGAGGTAGCTCTTTCAGCCCTGAAGCGTGGCTTCCGAAAGGGCAGACTCACCTTCTCCCTGGACAAACGCCTGCCGCGGAGCTTCCCAGAGCTGTTGTCCCGGGCGAACCAGTATGCGGACGCCGAGGAGGCGGCCGCCCACCGGAGCAAGGAGGCCTCCTCGGCGGCCGCCCACCGGAGCAAGGAGGCCGCCGAGATCCCTCAAAAGCTTGGGAAGAAAAGGCGGAAAGAGGCACGCCAGAGGAGGAGCCCGACGCCTCAGCGTCGGCGCAGAAGCCCGTCGCCGGCGAAGAACCACGGCGCCCCACGCCCTCGTTCTCCGCCCCGACGTTTTCACCGGTACACCCCTCTCCTAACTCCCCGGGCCCAGATCCTTATGGAGGTCAAGGGGCGGGAGGACCTCCCGGCCCCGAGACAGATGCGGAGGATCCCTGGAAAGAGGCCCTCCCGGGCATACTGTGAGTACCACCGAGACCACGGCCACGACACGGAGGACTGCTTCCAGCTTCGGGACGAGATCGAGGCTCTCATCCGCTGGGGGCGTCTCGGTCGATATGTGAGCGACCGACGTCCCCCCGCAGACCCGCGTCCGGCCGACCCGGCCCCTCCGGAGCCTCGGGAGCAGAATTGACCCGTTGCGGGCGTAATCCACACTATCACTGGGGGCTGCCCCCGGCCCGTGAGGAAAGCAGGGGGCTCGACGGAAGCGTTAGGGGCGGCCGTCGCAAAGAGGCAGAGGGTCGGCAATGTAATCACCTTTTGTGATGAGGATGTAAAGGGGGTTCAGACCCCCCACGATGACGCCATGGTGATCTCCCTCACTATGGCAAACTATGATGTAAGGCGTGTTCTTGTGGATAGTGAAAGCTCAGCTGATATCTTGTTTTACGAGGCCTTCCAAAAGATGGGCTTGTCCAGACAATTGTTGCACAAAATATCCACCCCCCTCATAGGATTCACCGGTGACGCTGTCCCGGCGGAAGGTGTCATTGAGCTGCCTGTGACTGCGGGCGTCGCACCCGCAGAAGCCACGGTGCGACTCGGGTTCTTGGTCGTCCGTGTTCCCTCGGCCTACAACGCTATCCTCGGACGACCCGGACTGAACGCCCTTCGCGCGGTGGTCTCTACGTACCACTTGCTCATGCGGTTCCCCACGGCGGTCGGGATCGGGGAGGTCCGAGGCGACCAACCGACCGCACGGCAATGTTTCCTAGCGACCCTCAAAGGGAAGAAGCCCGCAGAAGCCCTAAGCGTCGAGTTCCTTGATGCCAGAGACGAGGTGGCCTTGCGGCAGGGGGAGCCGGCCGAGGGTGTGGTCGAAGTTCCCCTCGAGGAAGGCCGCCGGGATCGGGTGGTCCGGGTCGGCGCCAATCTCGACCCGGGAGCTCGGGCCCGGTTGGTGGAATTCCTCCGAGCCAATGCCGATGTATTTGCCTGGTCGGCAGCCGATGTACCTGGGATCGACCCGGAGGTCATTTCTCACGCCCTCAACGTCGACCCGACCCACCGGCCAGTGAAGCAGAAGAAGAGACACTGTGCCCCGGATCGGATCCGGGTGGTCGACCAGGAGGTAGACAAACTCTTGGAGGCAGGATTCATAAGGGAGGTGAGTTACCCCGAGTGGCTGGCAAATGTTGTACTTGTCCGGAAGGCGAGCGGGAAGTGGAGGATGTGCGTCGACTATACCGACCTGAACAAGGCGTGCCCTAAGGATAGCTTCCCGCTTCCGCGGATAGACCAACTGGTCGACGCGACTTCCGGATATCAGCTGCTGTCTTTCATGGACGCCTTCTCCGGTTACAATCAGATAATGATGGCCCCACAGGACGAGGAGAAAACTGCCTTTATAACGGACCGGGGGCTGTACTGCTACAAGGTAATGCCCTTCGGTCTGAAGAACGCTGGCGCCACTTACCAGCGCCTCGTCAATAAAATCTTCAAAGAGCAAATCAGCCGGAACATGGAGGTGTACGTGGACGATATGCTGGTGAAGAGCCGCCAGGCAGACCAGCACATCGTGGATCTGGAGGAGACTTTCACCACCTTACGGAAGTTTCGCATGAAGCTGAACCCAGCGAAGTGCGCCTTTGGCGCTTCGGCCGGGAGGTTCCTTGGTTTCATTGTCAACCAGCGGGGTATCGAAGCCAACCCGGACAAAATCAAGGCCATCCAAGGTATGTCCCCTCCGACCAAAGTAAAGGAAGTTCAGGAGCTCGCTGGAAGGGTCGCCGCGCTCGGACGATTTGTGGCAAAATCGGCCGAACGCTGCCAACCATTCTTCAAGGTGTTAAAATGCCCAAAAGACTTCCTCTGGACTGCCGAATGTCAAGCAGCATTCGACCAGCTCAAGGAATACCTGGCGTCTCCTCCCCTACTGTCCAAGCCGCAAGAAGGGGAGATGCTCTACCTCTATCTGGCGGTCTCCCCAACCGCGGTCAGTGCGGTGCTGGTTCGGAAAGAGGCAAAGCTCCAGAAGCCTGTGTACTACATCAGCCGGGTCCTACGGGACGCCGAGACGCGGTATACGAAGGCTGAAAAGATCGCCTTCGCGCTGCTGACCGCGACCAGGAGGCTCCGCCCCTATTTCCAGGCCCATTCTGTCACCCTCTTAACTGATCAACCGTTACGACAGATCCTCAGCAACCCCGAGAATACGGGACGGCTAGTGAAGTGGGCAGTAGAACTCGGAGAATTCGACATCCGCTACTAGCCTCGACCCGCCATCAAGGCCCAGGTGCTCGCGGACTTCCTCGCTGAGTGCATGGTGCAGGAGGCGGAACCTAGACCGCCGGAAACGCCCAGCCTCGACCTCCCGACCTGGACGCTTCACATCGATGGGTCGTCGAACCCCGAGGGTGGAGGGGCCGGGTTGGTCCTTACCAGTCCTGATGGAGTGATAGCCGAGTATGCCTTGAGGTTTGGATTTCCAGTTACCAACAACGAGGCGGAATACGAGGCCCTAGTTGCAGGACTCAAACTCACTGGGGAGCTCGGCATCCGGCGTTTGAAGGTCTTCACCGACTCCCAGCTGGTGGTCGGGCAGGTCCGTGGGGAGTTCGAGGCCCGGAGCCCGACCATGCAGAACTACGTCCGGAAGGTGCAAGCACTCATTCCCGACCTCGGCAGTGTCGACATCCAGCAGGTCCCCAGAAGCGAAAATGCCAGGGCCGACAGATTGTCCCGCTTGGTGGGCGCAGAGGCACACAACTTGTCGAGGGCAATCTACCTGGAGACCCTGGATGTCCCGAGCATCGGCGAGGCTGGAGCGGTGATGGCGATTGATCCGGAGCCGTCTTGGATGGACCCGCTCGTCGCCTACCTCGCCGAAGGGATCCTCCCTGAAGACGAAGATCAAGCTCGGCGACTTGTCAGGAAGTCCGCCCACTACGTACTATATGAAGGGAGGCTGTATCGGACCTCGTTTACCGCCCCCCTCTTAAGGTGCCTCCGCCCCTCGGAGGCGGCCTACGTCCTCGGCGAAGTCCATGAGGGCGTCTGCGGATCGCACTTGGGGGCTAGGTCCTTGGCGCACAAGATCATGAGGCAAGGCTATTATTGGCCTACCTTGTTGGAGGACTCAAAGGATCACGTACGGAAATGCGACGCCTGCCAGCACCACGCCAACGTCCAGAGAGCCCCTTCTGTCCCCTTGGCACCAATCACCGCACCCTGGCCCTTCGCACAGTGGGGAATGGATATCCTCGGACCATTCCCCGTCGCTTCCGCCCAGCGGAAATTCTTGATTGTTGCAATCGACTACTTCACCAAGTGGGTGGAGGCAGAGCCGCTGGCCACTATCACGGAGGCGCAAGTCCGGAAGTTCGTGAAGAAAAACATCATTGTCCGATTTGGGGTACCCCGGGTCCTCATCTCGGATAATGGTCAACAGTTCGACAACAAGCATTTCCGTGACTTCTGCGAGGAATTCGGGATCGAGCATCGGTTCACATCTGTGTCGCATCCCCAAATCAACGGTGAGGCCGAGGTGACAAACCGGACAATCCTCCAAGGAATTAAGGCACGAATCGGTCGGACGGGGCAAGCTTGGGTCGAAGAACTCGAGAACGTCCTTTGGGCGTATCGGACCACGCATCGGACCCCTACCGGGGAGACGCCTTTCAGCCTAACCTATGGCACGGAAGCGGTTGTCCCCGTGGAGCTCGGACTCCCCTCGCCCCGGGTGGCTACGCACCGACCCGAGGCCAATTCGGAGCAACTCCGAGGAAACTTGGACCTCTTGGAAGAAGCGAGGGAAATGGCGCAGGTTCGGATGGCGATGTATCAGCGGAGGGTGGCCCGATATTATAACTCCAAGGTCCGACCAAAACTTTTCAGAATCGGAGATCTGGTGCTAAGGCGAGCCAAAGCATCTCAACCCGCGGAAGGTGGGAAGCTGGCGCCAAATTGGGAAGGCCCGTATAGGGTTCGCTGGGTAAACCGACCTGGCTCCTACCAGTTGGAGGCCCTAGATGGTCGAGAAATTCCAAGGAGCTGGAATTCCGCTAACCTACGAGTGTATTACCAGTAGAAAGACAAAGCCAGAAAGACAGTTCAAAAAATGTATAGTCCTTTTCATTTCAATAATTCCTGGTCACAATGGCGTGTTCGTGTGATTACAAAGAATTCCCAGAGGGGGATTGGGGAGTAAAGAAAGTAAGGAAGAGGTGGGGACTCCGTAGAGTTGAAGATCCGGGATCCCGAACCCTCCACCCGAAGCAGCTGCAATCCCACCGGGCGTGGGTGCTTCTCCCCGGAGGCGCCATCGACGCCTCACGCAAAAGACGAAGAGCCGGCGCGGACGAAGAAGAAGTGGACGAAGAAGGAGTTCACACTGCTCCTAGAGGAACGCCACCTCCAAAGGATATTCCGGCCCTCCCCAAGAGAAGGGGAGGGAAGGAACACAAGGGAGAAGAGCGCGAGGAGGCGCGATCCCGGATGAAGCGTCTGGCGCAGAGCTCAATCGGGAGGTGGGACGGAAAAGAGGGGGGATGTGATCCCGGATGAAACGCCTAGAGCGGAGTTCCACCTGAGAGAATCTCCCCGTTGATCCCAGATGAAACGGCTAGTTGGCGGAAGTCGCGAGGGGCGCACCTCCCGTTCTTCCGGCAGGGGCTTCCCAGCCACGCACCGGAGAGGAGGTCCACGATCCATGGCAACCTGAACAGCTCCGGCTTGGCAGGCTCCACCGCACCTGCACTTATATTTATAGCCAAACTGTGGCCCCCCGGTCGTTCCGATGCGGGTGGCTCCAATAAATGCGGGCGCATCGAATCCGGAGCCGTTCCGGCTCTCGAGGCGTATCCTCCCACGACCTCCTAAGCATCGTTCTCCTTAATTGCATTCTTCATGCAGGACACTCCGGGCGGCGTGTATCCCACGGCACACGTATCTCCGCACGCGCCCAGGCCGCATCCGCCTCGAAGAACGTGCGTATCGCGGCCGCTTAACTGGCACTCTTCGCAAGCAGCAACTGGCCGATCTGATTTCCCAGGTAATGCCTCAATTAGCATTTAATAGCCTTCTGGTGTTCCCCAGGCGACGCGTCGAGAGGAGGAGAAATACGATCGCAGCTGGCCACGGAGAAACCCCGTCGAGCGGCAAGTGATAGGCGCGCGACCAACGAGCGGAATTCTCCGAAGCTCGGCCTTTGGATGCCAGGCTAACCCGATGATCATCCCGGGAGCAGACTAGCCTGAAGCCCCGACCGGTCGCCTCGGCTTGCGCCAGCCTTGGCCGACCAACGAGCGGAATTCCCCGAGGCTCGGCCCTCGGATGCCAGGCTAACCCGATGATCATCCCGGGAGCAGACTAGCCTGAAGCCCCGACCGGTCGCCTCGGCTTGCGCCAGCCTTGGCCGACCAACGAGCGGAATTCCTCGAGGCTTGGCCCTCGGATCCCAGGCTAACCCGATGATCATCCCGGGAGCAGACTAGCCTGAAGCCCCGACCGGTCGCCTCGGCTTGCGCCAGCCTTGGCGACCAACGAGCGGAATTCCCCGAGGCTCTGTCCTCGGATGCCAGGCTAACCCGATGATCATCCCGGGAGCAGACTAGCCTGAAGCCCCGACCGGTCGCCTCGGCTTGCGCCAGCCTTGGCCGACCAACGAGCGGAATTCTCCGAGGCTCGGCCCTCGGATGCCAGGCTAACCCGATGATCATCCCGGGAGCAGACTAGCCTGAAGCCCCGACCGGTCGCCTCGGCTTGCGCCAGCCTTGGCCGACCAACGAGCGGAATTCCCCGAGGCTTGGCCCTCGGATGCCAGGCTAACCCGATGATCATCCCGGGAGCAGACTAGCCTGAAGCCCCGACCGGTCGCCTCGGCTTGCGCCAGCCTTGGCCGACCAACGAGCGGAATTCCCCGAGGCTCGGTCCTCGGATGCCAGGCTAACCCGATGATCATCCCGGGAGCAGACTAGCCTGAAGCCCCGACCGGTCGCCTCGGCTTGCGCCAGCCTTGGCCGACCAACGAGCGGAATTCCCCGAGGCTCGGCCCTCGGATGCCAGGCTAACCCGATGATCATCCCGGGAGCAGACTAGCCTGAAGCCCCGACCGATCGCCTCGGCTTGCGCCAGCCTTGGCCGACCAACGAGCGGAATTCCCCGAGGCTCAGCCCTCGGATGCCAGGCTAACCCGATGATCATCCCGGGAGCAGACTAGCCTGAAGCCCCGACCGGTCGCCTCGGCTTGCGCCAGCCTTGGCCGACCAACGAGCGGAATTCCTCGAGGCTCAGTCCTCGGATGCCAGGCTAACCCGATGATCATCCCGGGAGCAGACTAGCCTGAAGCCCCGACCGGTCGCCTCGGCTTGCGCCAGCCTTGGCCGACCAACGAGCGGAATTCTCCGAGGCTCAGTCCTCGGATGCCAGGCTAACCCGATGATCATCCCGGGAGCAGACTAGCCTGAAGCCCCGACCGGTCGCCTCGGCTTGCGCCAGCCTTGGCCGACCAACGAGCGGAATTCCCCGAGGCTCGGCTTTCGGATGCCTGGCCTAGCGCCGGAAGAATTTCCTGAGGCCTAACCCTCGGATGCCTGGCCTAGCGCCGGAAGAATTTCCTGAGGCCTAACCCTCGGATGCCTGGCCTAGCGCCGGAAGAATTTCCTGAGGCCTAACCCTCAGATGCCTGGCCTAGCGCCGGAAGAATTTCCTGAGGCCTAACCCTCGGATGCCTGGCCTAGCGCCGGAGGAATTTCCTGAGGCCTAACCCTCGGATGCCTGGCCTAGCGCCGGAAGAATTTCCTGAGGCCTAACCTTCGGATGTCTGGCCTAGCGCCGGAAAAATTTCCTGAGGCCTAACCCTCGGATGCCTGGCCTAGCGCCGGAAGGATTTCCTGAGGCCTAACCCTCGGATGCCTGGCCTAGTGCCAGAGGAACTTCAAGAGTCAGGAGTCGGCGAGACGCTATCAAGAGTTAAAAAGAGGAAGGATGAAAGTGAAATGAGGAAACACTTTGTTTGCATTAACTTTCGTTGCATCAGGGCCGAGACCCATACAACATGGCAAAACGCCAACATACAAAGAAAAGAACAAAGAAAAAGTACAGAGGGTCAGCTTGGAGGAACCCCTGGATCGGGAACGGCGAGCACGTCCGCGAAGGATAGGGAGACGGTTGGAGAACCGGCAGGCAATGGCATCGGAGGGGAGTCGAGGAGGGAGACCCCACTCAGGTCAATTCCGGGGTATTTAGTGGACACCCTTGCCAGGCCTTCATCGAAGCCTAAGGCAAAGGAGTCGGACCCCGCATCCGACATGTCACGGATGAACTCGGCGGACTGACGATAGGCCTGTACCGCCTGACGCCCGATTTCTGCGCTCTTCTCGGCCAGTGCCGCCTCCGCTCGCTCCGTAATCTGAGCTTTCGCTTCCATGACCTTCGCCACAATCCGCTCGTCCGCCTCGGAGGAGACCCTCAGCAGATCGGCCCGAGCCTCCATGTGCTTCGCCTCGGCAGCGACGCGAGCAGCCTCAGCCTCCTCCAGGCGCGAATGAAGCTCCTGGTTGCTCGCACGAGTCCCCTCCAAGGCCGACTCCAATTCGGCCATCTTGGCTTCAAGAGATCGGGTTCGGTTGCGGGCGTTGTCGGCCGACTGCTGGGCCTTCTCCCACCTCTCCCGGAAGTCGGCAGCCTTCCGGGACTGCTTTTCGGCTCGCTCCTCCGCCTTCCTGATCTCGCTTTCGAGACCCGAGGCAACCTTGAGTTGCTCCTGAGCCTCCAACAGTTGCCTCTCGAGGGCGGCGAAGTCGAGTGCCCGCTCTTCGGCCACCTGGAGCCTCGTCTCGAGGTCCCTGGTCGTTCTCCCCGCCGCAGCCTGGCCTCCCTCCTCTACAGCTTTCAGTCGGCTCTCGGCCTTCGCCAGGAGCCTCGCCTGTTCCTCGTGGCTCTTCTCCAGACGGATCATGTACTGGGCGAGCTAAGAGACAGGAAAAATGAGAGCGTCAGACGGGGATCAATAGAGCCTATAAATGACGAAAGCGACCAAAAGAACACTCACCGACATGAGGCAGACGCAGCTGGCAGCTCCGACTTCAGGGATCCTCATCTGCCGGACCTGCCTACGGTCACCCTCCAGCAGCACCGTCTCGATGAGGTTTCGGGCGCCGGCAAAAGTGAAGGCCGACCCCGACTTCGCCCCGGAGCCGGACGGTGGTTCTGCGGCCTTATCCTTACCCATTGCTTGAGGGAGAGTCATGCCGACCGTGCTCGGGGCGGGGGCCGCGCCAGAAATTGACAGGGTCCCGCTCGGCCGAGGCCTCGGCGCGCCCCTCCTCGTATCATCCGAGGCCGACCGAGTCGAAGGCCGGGCTGGGGACCGACCGCGTCCGACCCGGCCGTCTCGGGCGCGCCCGGATGACACCTCCGAAAAAGCGGTAGTCTCATAACCGGAGGGCTGATACGGCGTCAACTGTCGGTCCGAGCCCGCGGCGTCCCCCTGATCGGTGGGCCCGGACCCGTCTGTCGGCGTCGGAGTCGCCTGCTGGCGGGGCTTCTTCGCCGGTGGGACCCCGCTCGGAGGAGTCCGTTTCTTCCTCCAGACCGCTTCCAGTAGGGACGCCCTACTAACAGCCATTGCCCTGTCCGACTGCATGACGTCGTCGATTTCTGCAAAAAGAACGAGATGGTTAGAAACTGAGAAGCTGATGGAAAGAAGAAACGAAAGAGGAGAAAAGAGCTAAAAAAGAAGAAGTGATGGCGGGCTCACGGTTGGCGGGGACCGAGCTCAGACCGACGTTCACCAAGGCATCCTCGGAAATAAGGCGAGCCACCGGGGGGAGCCGGCCCTCGGCAACCAACCCCCTCAAAACGGCGACGCCATCGGACTCCTCCCTTGACAACCTCGATAGGCCGATCGGGGACTTCATCGGCGTCTCCCAGGTTGTCCCGATTCCCCAAGAGGGATCTACGTCGATGAAAAAGAAACGCTCCTTCCAGCCATGAATGGAGGAAGGAGCCTCCTTGACGAGGCCGCACCCTCGCCGCGCCGCAAAGCACCACCACCCTCTGTCCCGGGGGTGGCCGTTCAGGCCGTAGCATTCCCAAAAGACATTCAGGGTGGCGGGAACCTCGTGCATGCGGCAGAGAACCTGGAAGGCCGTCAGGGTACGCCATGAGTTCGGCACCAGTTGCGTCGGCGCCACTCTTAAACCTCGAAGCACCTGCACGACTAAGTCCGAGGGGGAAAAGCGGAACCCAGCCCGAAGGATGTCCTCATTAATGGCGACCTTCCCTGGAGGAGGATGGGACATCCTCTCCTCAGGCCCCGGGAGCGTAACGTTGCAGGCTTCGGGAAGGTGGTACCGGGCCACGAACCTATCTAGGTCTTCGGGGACCAGCTCCGACTGAATGCGGTCCGCTCTTACTTCGTCCATCCCTAACGGCCAGAGAATCTACGGTCAGGACGGGGTCAAGAGGGGAGAAGGGACCAGAACGACTGGGGTACACTAATACGAAAGGAGAAAGTACGGAGAGCCCTAAATTGAAGAGTGGGGCAACTCACCGGAAGGGAAGGAAGAACGGCTCCGAGAGCGTCAAAGGAGGAGTGAACGAACAGTCCGACAGCAACGGCAACAGCACAAGGGAGAAACTCGAGGATGCCTGTGAAGAGAAAGGCGGACGGGGGAGGGCCCCCGGTTAAATAGGCAGAAAGGCGGGTGACGCCTCGGTGACGCCAGAGGACGCCTGGCTACCGGAGGATCGTTCTCGCCCCAAAGGCGAATCGATGCCATTAAGGAAGGATGTCCGCCGAAATCCGCAGACCGCCAGATCAGCGACAACCGCCATACGCCATAAAAAAAGAGCGGGGAGCTCGGAGCGCGCGCGCCTTTCCGAGGGATGGCGGCAATCTCGAAGCATCACTCCCTTCACCCGTTCCCCTCCTGGTTCCAGGCTCGGAAGTGGGGGGCTACTGTTACGGGGGAACTTAGCCACCATGCCCCACGTGACCGGCACGCGCGCCCAGGAAGACTACGGCTGCCCCTTGATCCAGCAATCAGACCTCGGGTCGGATATCTTCGGCTCCGCAGTCCGACCCCGAGTCGGCTGCCCCTTGATCCAGCAGTCCGACCCCGAGTCGGTTGCCCCTTGATCCAGCAATCCGACCTCGGGTCGGCAATCTCTTGATAACAACAGACTGTTCTCCTGAGGCACGCCGCGGCCCCCTGCTCCACTACTCCCTGCAACGGCCGAATCCAGCGCTGCCCCACGATCCCCTGTAACAACCGTACAAAGCGGAGCTCCACTACGCCCTGCCATGGCCGTACCCGGCGCTGCCCCACGACGCCCTATAACGGCCACGTCAGTGGCAACCCCATCGTGCCACACGATGACCAATCTCCAGAAAAACCCCCCCAGCCTGATATATATGGGGCTGGGGGGGAAGGGGGAGGGTAAGCAAGATTCTCCATAGCATCATCTTACCTGCTACCTCTCCTTCTCCTTCGATTCCCTCTAACTTGATCGTCGGAGGGCCCCCACTACCCCAGTGGTGGTGCGAGGCTTGCTTGCAGGTTTTCCGGCGGAAGGTGGAGCGCAACCAAAGCAATTCAAAGGGAACCCCGTTCACACCGCTGTGCCAATCGTTCTCGGTTTGAACCCCCAGCAACAAAAAGTAATAGACATAATTTTATCATTAATATTATATGAACATACAGTTTGATAAATGGCATTTGAAATTTGTTGCCCAGAATGTGGAAAATCAAAAGCACGAAAAGCAAGAATACATTTATTTAATTGCCAATCATTATCAATATAATGAGCAGTAATGGCAATAAAATAATTACTACCTACAGATGCTGACCAAATATCAGAAGTTAATGAAATTTTTACATTTAAAGTAGAGAGTGTTTCAATTAAAGTTTGTCTCATTGCTAAAAAGTTAGTCATAGCTACTCTTCTAAATGTATACCTACTAGTTCTTTTGTAAGCAGGTTGTAGGTTTAATTGAACATATTCTTCAAAATTAAAAGATTCACATAAACTAAAAGATAATTCATCCTTAACTATCCATTTTACAAGTGCTTTTCTTTGATTTTCATGATTATATGCAAAATTACCTACAAGTGATCCCCCTTGTATATTAAGGGTACTTTGAGCATGAGAATCATGCATCCTATGACTCTCTTGATGTCTTTTTAAATGGCCTGTTCTCCCACTACTACTACAACTATAAAGTTTGGCACATTTTTTACATTTTGTTTTCCAGACTCCATCAACCATAATTCTATCAAATTCATTCCATACAGCACTAGTCCTCTTACGAGAAAAGGTTTGATCTTCACTCGGTTCACTAGTTCTAGAGGAACTAGGAACATAGGGTTGGGGATTAGTTACTTCTTCCTCAGAAACAGGAGGAATGCCAAAATGACTTTCCTCAAAAGATGACATATCTAAATTGATGAATGCAAAAATAAAAACTAACCACAATGAGGAATTGAGTAGAGGGTCAGAGGGCAGAGATAGAGCCGAGATTCTAAGCTTCCTCTTGTGCTCTCAACAGGAGTGACCTTCTCTTCTCAACAGGAACCTCCTCTTGTGTAGCACTTGAACACTTGCTAAATGCAAACTAAAAATTAAATTGCTAGAAGAGCACTTTAGAAGAGAGAAATAGTAGTAGTAGAGAAGGAGAGAATAGTTGGTTTGGTGTGGTGAGAATGAGGGAGGAAAGGGGTATTTATAGGACTCCAAAAAAAAATTCCCAAAATACCCCTCAAATTAGTCGTTTTTGGACTGTTGGGAGGGGTATTTTGGGAAAAAATCAAAAATAGCCATTGGAAACGGCTATTTTCTTCCCCCTGCCAGACGGGCCGTGCCTGTCCAAACGGGCCGTGCCAGGCACGGCCCGTAACGGGCAGAATTTTTCTGCCAGACGGGCCGTGCTTGGACCTGTTACGGGTCGTGCCTGGCACGGCCCGTCTGGCAGCCCGTAATGGGCCGTGCCTGGCACGGCCCGTCTCGTGCCGTGCCGGGCCCGGCCCGCCAATCCACGGGCCTAGGGCCGGGCCGGGCTTGGGTTTTTGGCTGAGCCAGGCACGAAGCGGGCCGGGCCAGGCACGGCCCGTTTAGTCCGTGGCCCGGTGGGCCTGGGCCGGGCCGGCACGGCCCGATGCCCATGACTATATTGGGGCTCGTGGGGCTGCTAGGACTACGTGCTACCAGAGCTCATCGGGCTATTGGGGCTCGTGGGGCTGCTGGGACTATAGGGATTAAATGGAAGATGATCGAGCCTAACAATGTTGAAACTCCACATCTTTGAATTGTTGCTCTCAACGCATGATGTTACCTAGCATGCATAAAAAAAAATCAATATCAATTAAATAAAATTCAATATTAAATGGATTGCTAATAAGAAATAATATTTATTAACTGAATATGATAAGAGAAGACAATAATTCATACAATGTATATATCATAAATATTGTTTACCATTAAGAATCAAGCATTATTATTCTCTCCTTCAGCATCCATCCTAACCAAACTCATTGTAGCATTTAGTTCATCAGTTAGCACAGCATTATAAGGTATACATTGAGTATAAGTCTCATCATCCTCTTATTCCAACCCTTTTACCATATTATACAAGTTTCTAGATTCAGTCTTAATTATAACAGCCCATTCTTTATGTTTTGAGTCTTGCACAAAACATACTTGTCAAGCTTGAGATAAAAAAATGAATGGGTCAGCATCTTTTAATAACACCAGTATGTGTCAACCTTAAAAAATTTAGAAATGGAAACCCATTTGTATCTTGCCTCAAACCTCTAGGTGAGTTTATATCCACCCAATCACAACAGAATAATACTATCTTAAACCTTTCATAATAATCCGACTCATAAATATCTGTAAGGGCACCATAATAAGTTTTTCCATTTGCTTCCATCATAACTCCATTTTTTTCGGATATTTCTAAATTTCTCATGCGCTTTAGTATGGAATTAAAACCATTTATGATAAACCCATTATATCTATTGACAATATTGTTTGGACCTCGAGCAATGGCTATTAATTCATCAGAATAATTTCTCTCCATCATCGTTGGTATCGAGAAAACATAATTCAACTAATGATTAAATATTCACTGTTAATGTCTACCGAAATTAAAACAAACTAATGTGTTAAATGTTTAACCTATTTAAAAAGCCATTCAGAAAATAACTCAACTAACCATTGTTGCTCAATCCTTGAGTTAAGATGAATGTTATGGTTGACTTGTCGCTGAGCAACTAAAAATTTTCTGCACAATCAAAAAATCATTGGTTAAGAATATTATATATGATATGACATTAAATTAAATTATCTTATAACCATACTAATCTGCAATACTCGGATATTATGTCACTATGAAGTAAAATATAATGATGTGCTTGTGCCATCAATTTTTGGTCAAGAACAACACTTTCAACCTTCTCCAGAATGCTTCCACTGGATGAGAACTTGTAAACTTCTACATTCTATACAATGTGACAATTTCTTTGAGGTCGATTGAATGCAGTCTCTACACTTTGAAGATATCTTAAACAAAATATCAAACACTCCTTAGTAATATATCCTTCAGCAATCGAACCCTTGGAATAGGCTTGATTGCATATATAATCCTTTAAGTTTACAAGATACCTTACATAGAGTTTAGCAAACTAACCTCTCAATAGGATATATCCATCGGTAGTAAATCGGTCCACCAAGTTTAGCTTCTGAATCAAAGTGAATGAGTAGATGAGCCATAATAGTAAAAAAATTCAGGAGGAAAGATATTTTTTATATGGCAAAGTATTAGTGCAACATTAGACTCCAAGTGATCATGCTCTTGAGGATCAAGAACGTTGGAACATAATATCTTAAAAAATGATGATAATTGAAAAACAATGCAAGAACTTGTTTTGGCATTGACGATCTTAAAGCCAGTAGAAAGATATCTTGCATCAAAATATAATCTTCATGACTTTTAAGATTTGAAAGTTTTTACTGTTTGAGATTGACACATCGTGAAATATTTGATGCATACCCATTAAAAACCTTCATATTTTTCAGAACTGATAGAAAAAAGATTTTCTCTCTAGTAGATACTGTGTAACATGTAGGTGGTGTATAAATTTTATCATTGGCAAGTCCTTTCGAATGAAGCTTTTGTCTTATACCCATGTCTTTCAAATCAAAATGTACTTTTAAGTTATCTTTGATATTTCCATCAAGATTTAACAATGGTCCAATCCAGTTATCATAAACATTCTTCTCTATATGCATGACATCAAGATTATGCCGAAGAAGATTGTACTCTCAATATGATAAATCAAAGAAAATACTCTTTTTTTATAACTGTGTAACAGCTCTTTGTGTAGATGCTACCATTATGTCATCATCATTTTTCTATCCATATACAATGTCATTATTCTCAAAAAAGATGTCAACATCCTCAAAAACCCCTGCATCAAGATTGCTAGTAGTGATCTCCTCTATTAACCCATCATTCATTAAGCTTCCAACATCCTCCCTTCCTCTTTTTTTTGAACATTTGGAGACCTTACAATAACTGTAATTGACGCCAAGCATTTGTCTAAGAACTTCAGTTCTAGTTAGTGGAATAAGGATAGATCGCAACTCTATAGTACCATCAAACAGATCACTATGAAATTGAAATATATGGTTTGCTTCTAACCATCGACAATGGCTCATATAATAGAATTTTTCTCCAAATTTTAACCAATATGATTGAGCTGAATCCCCACAAGAAGGACATGCAATGTAACCTTTAGTGCTCCATCTGGATAAATTAGGATATGCAGAAAAATCATTGATAGTCCAAATAAGAGATGCCCGCAATTTGAATGTTTGGCTAGTGAAATCATGAAATGCATCAAGACCCTTCTATAACATTACCTGGATCCTTATCACTTGGAACAACTATTAATAAAATAAGTAAAGACTAGTTCATACACATCCATAGTGACAAAGTACAAGGAATCAAAACAATCGGCCAAGTATTGTATGTAGAACTCATCGTTCAAAATAAATTGAACCCATCAGTAGCTAAACCCAGCCTTAACATTGCGAACATCAGAAGTAAAATTGTGATGCCTATCATCAAATAATTTTATGCTTAACTATCTACTGGGTGTCTTAACATTCTATCATTTGTATGACATTCGTCATGCCATCTCATCGATGAAGTTGTTTTTTATGATGCATATATTTTTTTCAATCTAGGTATGAGAGGAAATTACCACAAAACCTTGGCCAATTTTTTCTTAGTACATGTAACATCCACTTTATTCAACAAATCATGCTCATCTTCTTCATATTTTTTCCATCGTGAAGATCCACGCATATGGCATAACTCTTAGTTAATATTTTTACTATGGTATAAAGTACAGTCATTCGAACAACTATGTATCTTCTTATATCTAAGATCTAATTTTTTTACTAGTTTTTTGGCTTCATAAAAAGATGATGGCAAAGTAACACCTTCCAAAAAAGCATCCTTCAATAATTGAACCAGCTTAGTAAAAAACTTACTTGACCACTCATTCAAATATTTCAAATAGAATAAATGCATAAGAATTTTTTTTTAAAAAAAAATTTACAATCTGGATATACTTCTTGAACCTCATCTTTTTTCAAGTTATGGTACCGAGCTGTCTCATCATTAGATAAATATATAGATTCCTCAACATGCATAGAATCAGTAAATGTACGTTCATCATCTATTGTAGCTGCTTCTTATCCTCCACTAAAATCTGTTAAATTTTTAATATCATGTCTAAGTCTCTAAGTAAGCCTCTTATATTATTTTCTTCTATAAATTTTTTTTCATATTACTGGATCTAAAACTAAAGGTGTGTTCTATATAGGAGGGTTGGTTACATGGAGATGGAAACATTAACTCTCCATGAAATATCCATTCATTATAATCTTTTAGAAATTCATTCCACACCAAATATTCATCAATAACTTTTGGAGTGAGAGAAAAATAATTTACATATTTTCAACGTGGACATAAAATATTTCTACATATTAGCTTTCTCAAAAGCAAATTTAATAAAATTCTAAACTCCATCCAAATATTTTTTTGCTGGATCTCAACTTATTTATCTAATTTTTGTTCATTCTATTAGAATATTGATTGAATTGCAACTTATCTAAAAAAGATAAATAAAATTAAATATTTAATATTACATTCCATAAAAATTTATAAGGAAAAGAACTTAGCAAATAACATACACTTTATAAACTTTGATTTTAGTATGTGTATTAAATTCTCGACGCATGAGCCATTAAATTGGTAAAAGATGAGAGGACAAAAATTTTTGTTCTTATCAACACATGCCAGCCACATAATACAAGTATCTACTATTTAACATAATTCAACATATTGGGATGTATCCATATCATGCAATAATAATGGTTTTTTACAAGTGATTTCAAATACTCTATCAAGAATAAATTTGATTTCTGATACATATCTGCTTAAACAATTGCTCGTGGTATGTGTACACTAAACAACTCACTACTTCTATTTCTCAAAAAAAAACTCGTTGCTCCTAAAATCCCCCAATTGTTACCGTTATTGTGATATTCCGTACAATTGAGTTCTGCTCAACTTGGGAAGCTAATTCATTAGATATGTAATTTGATCATTCTTGGAAAGCAACTCTCAATAATAGTTCTGGATTTAAGTAAGCCACAAAGTGGCCCCTAATGTAGTTGATTTTTTTTTTAAATAATGTTGATGAGAAGATGATTGTAAGTAATTAGGTAAAGAAGAAATCATTGATTTGTTCAAAGAAGCTGACTTTAATATGGCTATTGAAACTCTTACATGATTAATCTCATTTGAACACTCGCTGGTAAAGCAAATATGCAGTTTAATCATCTTGGATTACGTAGGACTACAACTAACCATTTCATCTTTCTTGTATTCTTCCAAAAAGCAAAAGAACAACAGTAAATATTACAAGTGCCTAATAGTTTCATCAACTCAAAAATGATAAAATTAATTGCAACAGAACCAAAGTGGCTTAACAAATTTCTTATTGCAATGATTTTTCTTAGCAGTGGAGCATCAAGAAACAAAAACAAGAACTTTGCAATCCAATATAATCATAGACAGAAAGAAAGGAACTGCTTGTGCAGATTAGCAGTGAAAGTAGCACGGAGTCCATTGACCAAACATTCCATAAAGAAATTATAGAAAGTGAAATTCTCGAAACAAAACAAACATATGGACGACTCATCTGATGGATCTCAAATAAATGGGGGGAAATTCAGCAAAAAATAAGAGAACGGGGTGATATCTAAAACACGACTCAAAAAAAGTCAAATCAAGAATCACCATTGAGGAATCGAGTGCAATCCACGAGGAAAATCGAGATCTCGATGGCACTATCCTCAAAGATCTGTCATGCATAAAAAAAACCATTTGGGGATTATTAGGTCATCATGCAAATATACCACCAGACGAAAAATCAATAGAGCTGACCTGAGATCCATGGGGCGGCAACAACGTCATCGACGGAGGAGGATAGTCGGCCGAAGTTTTGAAGAACACTGCTGACTGGTGGTGGCTACGGGCGAGAAGGAGGAGGAGGATGAGGAGAGCTTGCGAAGGAGGAGAATGAGGCCAGTGGAGAGGCAATGGTGGGTCGGGCAGCAGTGGAGAGGCTCTTTGGAGGAGGAGCTCGGCTTGCGGTTGTGTGAGACAAACGGGGATGATAGTGGGTCGGGTAGGGATTTGGGGGGATATATGGTTTCCAGCAATGCTTATAAGTGTCGTCATGTTATTGGCTTCTGACGATACTTATTCGTATCATCTTATCTCTCTAATCCACCATCAATGCCGATAAACTATCTCCGATGCATATATGCGTGTCGGCTAATTCTTGGCTTTCGATGATGCTTGACAAAAAGTATTGGTAAAACTCTGTAATCTATTTCTGACATTTTTAAGCGTTGTAATATACCGATGCTACCCAAAAGTATTGGCAAATTTTAGCACAGTAACCATATTACCGATACTTCGTTCTAGCTTTGGTAGATTATAATCAGAATTTTTCATCTTTCTGTAGTGGCCCCCTTCTTCCCTTTTCATAAGAGGCCAATGAGACTTCTATTCCATCACCTTTTCTCTCCCATTACTGCTCTCTTCTCCTTTTTGTCTCTCTTATTCTCTCTTTCTCTCTCTCACTCTCTCTAGATGGGTGGACTTGTGAGGGTCCCTCCCTTGTGATCTTGGTCGACTCAGGCAAAGGATCCTAAATTGCTCTAGTGGCATGTGGTGTGTCGGACCCCATATGCCCCTTGTCGGGCATCCCTGGATCCCCCATCATCAACCTTTGTTATGTATCATTACCCTCGTGTGACTCTCATTTCGAGATTTGACTGATTGGATTACTTGATTAGACTAACTTGGACCACCAAATGCTGCCATTCAGCCAGTTATGTTCTCTTCTTTCAACTCTTTCTCCTATTTTTTCTACTCAGTACCCTTTCTAATTATCATACTTGATTCTAAGTACGGGTGCAATCATCTAGACTAAAAGAAATCCAGCAAGGGGCTATTGCACTATAGTTTGTAAATCGATGTTTTGCAAGGAAAATTTCCCAATATATTTGGATTTATATGTGTACTAGCAAGGTAAGTAATGATCCATCTTTCATGATTTTTTTAGTTAATTAATATAAATTTTGACATCAAATAAACTAAAATCAATTTACATGCAATTTATGGATTTTATGAAACTGTGTTTTGAGTAGAAAATAATTTTATAATTTGAAATCAATATTTTTATTATGGAATATTATGCATGTTATTTATAGATTTTGTATGAAATATGTATTTTTTGATTGGAATATGATATATATTATTCTGTAAAAAGAGCTTTGGTATATTTTGCATTTCGCCAATGGAGGTTAAAATATTAATACTTTGATTATTTCATGACTTGATTACTAAGTGCCCTCTCCATAAGGGTTAAATGAGGTATAGACCTTGCCACAAGGATAAGATAGTCATAGTCAAAAAGTTGTTGAGTTGAACATGATATTTTCAAATTGGACTTATGAATATAAATATAATTATTTGAGCAATACTGAATGTTTTGGATTTGTTATTATCGGTAAGAATACTTATTTAATTTATTACATGGATTATCTGGTTAAGATATTTATTATTTACTAGGTTGTTCATGTCATTACCCAGTCTCTTCTTTCTTTATAGATTTTGAGAATTAGTAATTGAGGTACTACTATAGGTGTATGATTAGAAGCAAAAACTGATTGTACCGATGTAAGTTAAAATTGGTATTACATTCATAGTTTAATATTGGATATATTTTTTAGGTTTCTTGTTTTGCTTTAGTATTTGAAGAATAGTTGATGCATGACTCTTGAGAACAAAATTCTAGACATATCTTGTTAATTTGAATTTATCAATTATTAAAATTTGGATATTTCTCGTATTCTTGTGAGAAAAGTGTTCTATGTTGCCACATCCTTATCTTCCAATTTTGAGTCAAGGATTGGCAAAATGATTACTAATCTTTTGGATAATGGGGATGGAAAACTGGTGGAAAAATATATAGTATTTCATTTTTCTCGAAAAAAGTTAAGGGAATTGGGGGGGGGGGAATAGAAGCAGGCTAGTTTTTTCTTCTTTTTATTGAAGCTAACTAGCTTCAAGGTTTGGAGACCAATCATGTAATGCCGACCTCCAGAACTTTTTCATTATATACAACAAGGGGTGCAGATGGGTTGGGTTGGACCGGGTCATGAGCGACCTCGACCTAACTTGGTTCCTCATTTGGGTCCTAATATTCGACCCAGACCCAACCCAATAAAAGATTAAGTTGGGCATTGGGTCGGTTCCACGACTAAAATTTTTGACCCAATGAGTCATTCAGATCGGGTCGGGTCTATGTATAACCTGATCCCAATCCAAAATATTCAGATCCAGATTAGGCCTGGGTCACATATATAGAGTTCTAAAATGAAAAAGTTATATTTGGACAAAAGAAAATTCTAAGTCATCATAAGATATGATTATCTCTTTAGAAATATGTTATAACATATTTAGCATGATAGGTTTCTTTTTTCCAACAAGACTCAGAAAATAACTTAAAAGAATTCCAAATGTTGAGCATTCTCTATAAATTATATAAATTAGTATGTTTAAAGATGTCTAAAAGACTGAAATAAAGTATAGATAGAATGCCAAGTCAATCACAATATTAATCTATAATTTAAATATCAAATTTCAGTCTAGCATGTGCAATGCGAGAAGGGAGCTGCACTTTTTCTTTTTTTTTTCTTTTTTTTTCTTTTTTTTTGCGCGCATGAACTTCGGTCCAAATTAGCTGGGCCTGGTCCACTTGACCAGCCCAGGTATAAAAATTGGCCCAGAATAGAGAAAAAACTGAAGACGCATGCGCTCGGCATAGTCATGGGCATCGGGCCGTGCCGGGCCGGCCCGGCCCGGCCCAGGCCCACCGGGCCACGGACTAAACGGGTCGTGCCTGGCCCGGCCCGCTCAGTCAAAAACCCAAGCCCGGCCCGGCCCGGCACGGCCCGCTCAACCAAAAACCCAAGCCCGGCCCGGCCCTAGGCCTGTGGATTGGCGGGCTGGGCCCGGCACGGCACGAGACGGGCCGGGCCCGGCACGGCCCATCACGGGCTGCCAGACGGGCCGTGCCAGGCACGGCCCGTAATGGGTCCAAACAGGCCGTGCCTGGCATGGCCCGTCTGGCAGAAAAATTCTGCCCGTTACAGGCCGTGCCTGGCACGGCCCGTTTGGACCCGTTACGGGCCGTGCCTGGCACGGCCCATCTGGCAGGGGGGGAGAAAATAGCCGTTTCCAACTGCTATTTTTTGGTTTTTTTCTCAAAATACCCCTCCCAACAGTCCAAAAACGGCTAATTTGAGGGGTATTTTGGGGAAAAAATTTTGGAGCCTATAAATACCCCTTTCCTCCCTCATTCTCACCACACCAAACCAACTATTCTCTCTTTCTCTACTACTACTATTTCTCTCTTCTAAAGTGCTCTTCTAGCAATTTAATTTTTAGTTTGCATTTAGCAAGTGTTCAAGTGCTACACAAGAGGAGGTTCCTGTTGAGAAGAGAAGGTCACTCCTGTTGAGAGCACAAGAGGAAGCTCAGAATCTCGGCTCTACCTCTGCCCTCTGACCCTCTACTCAATTCCTCCTTGTGGTTAGTTTTTATTTTTTGCATTCATCAATTTAGATACGTCATCTTTTGAGAAAAGTCATTTTGGCATTCCTCCTGTTTCTGAGGGAGAAGAAACTAATCCCCAACCCCATGTTCCTAGTTCCTCTAGAACTAGTGAACCGAGTGAAGATCAAACCTCTTCTCGTAAGAGGACTAGTGCTGTATGGAATGAATTTGATAGAATTATGGTTGATGGAGTCTGGAAAGCAAAATGTAAAAAATGTGCCAAACTTTATAGTTGTAGTAGTAGTGGGGAAACAGGCCATTTAAAAAGACATCAAGAGAGTCATAGGATGCATGATTCTCATGCTCAAAGTACCCTTAATATACAAGGGGGATCACTTGTAGGTAATTTTGCATATAATCATAAAAATCAAAGAAAAGCACTTGTAAAATGGATAGTTAAGGATGAATTACCTTTTAGTTTATGTGAATCTTTTAATTTTGAAGAATATGTTCAATTAAACCTACAACCTGCTTACAAAAGAACTAGTAGGCGTACATTTAGAAGAGTAGCTATGACTAACTTTTTAGCAATGAGATAAACTTTAATTGAAACACTCTCTACTTTAAATGTAAAAATTTCATTAACTTCTGATATTTGGTCAGCATCTGTAGGTAGTAATTGTTTTATTGCCATTACTGCTCATTATATTGATAATGATTGGCAATTAAATAAATGTATTCTTGTTTTTCGTGCTTTTGATTTTCCACATTCTGGGCAACAACTTTCAAATGCCATTTATCAAACTGTATGTTCATATAATATTAATGATAAAATTATATCTATTACTTTTGATAATGCATCTAATAATAATTCTGCTGTTACATTATTAAATGACTCATTGCATCCCATGTTAAATGAAAATTTATTGCATATTAGATGTGCATGTCATATCTTAAATCTTTCTGTTCAAGCTGGCATGGGCATGATTCAAGATGTGATTTCAAAAATTAGAAATGCAGTTCCTTTTATTCATGCTTCAAGATCAAGACTTCAAGAATTTAAGAAACTATATATAAATCATGATAAACGTTTTAAAAAATTTAAACTTAATGTAATTACTCGTTGGAACTCAACATATAGCATGATACATGATGCATACCCATATAAAAACTTATTAAGTGCATATATTATGATCGTGGATTAGGCTTTACATTGACTGAAACTGATTGGAATAAAAAAAAAAATTTGAAAGATTTTTTGCTTAGTTTTTATAATGCTACTAATGTTCTTTCTGGTATTTATTATCCAACTTCATGTTCATTTTTACAACAAGCATATATAATTAGTCAAAAATTTGCAGAACATAGATATGATGATGTTTTAATGCCTATTATTGAACAAATGGAATCTAAATGGAATGAGTATTGGGACAAGATATGTCCTATGCATAACTTAGCTGTTGTATTTGATTCAAGAGTTAAATTGAATGGCGTGCTAATTTTACTTGATGCATACTGTGAAAATATGATTCAAGATCCTGAACCTGCTAAAATTGAGGTAAAACAACTTCTTTATGATATTTATGCTATATATGATGAAAAAATTCGTGGATCTAGATTCTCCGTACAAAGCTCTATTGCTTTTTCTAGTAGTTCTCGTTCGTCATCTATTTTTTCATTCATTGCACAGAAAAAACACACACATGCTTCAAGTTCATCTTCATCTTCTTCATCTTTAAGTAGTGAACTAGAATTTTATTTACGAAATGATCTTCAGTCTGCATATGATGAAAATCAAATAGAGAGTCTAGATGTATTATCTTGGTGGAAGAGTGTTAAAAATCAATATCCTGTTATTTCTGCAATTGCACGCGATATTTTAGCTGTGCCGATGTCCACAGTAGCATCGGAATCCGCTTTTAGTGCGGGTCGGCGTGTTCTTGACGAAAAGAGAAGTAGGATGACTGGCGAAACGGTTGAGATGCTTCTCTGCTTCAAAGATTGGTTGGATGCTGAGGCGAGACTTCAAGATAAAGGTAGACATAATACAACATCCTCTGATGATGATGATACAAACACTACTGAATAGTGAATACTGAATCACTGATGATTAGTAAGATTTCTTAATTTTTTATAATTGTATATTTTTATTTTTTTAATTGTTAAAGTGAATCATCTCTATTTTTTCTCCTTTCTTATTGTATTCTGGAGGTCAGACCAAGGTCCAAACCTCCCTTCATGTACCATTTTGATTTAAATTAATAAACTGGTAGGGGTCTATGCCAAACCCCCCACCATTAAGGTAGCTTTATATTAATAAATTCTTAGTTTTCAATATTTATTAATTTATTAAAAAAAATTATTTCCATTTATTTTAAGGGGGACGGGCCGTGCCTGGCCCGGCCCAGGCCCGGTTCAGGCCCTTATGGGCCGTTCCGGGCTGGCCCGCGGGCCGTGCCGGGCCCAGGCCCTTATGGGCCGTGCCGGGCTGGCCCGCGGGCCGTGCCGTGCTTGGCCCGTGGGCCGTGCCAGCCCAGGCCCTTATGGGCCATGCCGGGCTCGGCCCGCGGGCCAGAAAGTGGTAACCCAGCCCGGCCCCCTTTAATGGGCCGTGCTAGGCTTCGTGCCGGGCCATGGGCGGCCCGGCCCAGTGCCCATCTCTAGCTCGGCATGAAGGAAGCAGACTCCCGATGGGACTCCTTCCTCCCGTCTTCATTGGAGGAAAATTCGATGCCGAGGCGGATTCTCGGTGCCTCCTCCCACTCTATTTAAAAGGTTCTTTCAAGGTCATCACTACCAAACACGTCGCCAGTAGTCCCCTTCTTTTTTTCTTCCGTATGACACCATCCCTATTTTGTGGATTTTTCTTGACCGGCCAGCATTATCGGAGCCTTGCCGAAGTTAGCGGTGCCGCCACCCTCACCCTTCGCGAGCCACTGTTGATGGATGGGATCTCATCGGGGGATCGCAGAATTTTGAATGGTAAGCTACTCCCCTATTTGTAGATTTGATTCTCGGCCTTGTTTCTCTTTTTCCTAGCATTTCGCGCTACTAGCGCTTGTCGCCAGAGCTTTTGATCAGCCGCCTATGTCGTCTCATGGTTTCACCAGAGCCTTGATCACCGGCGCATGGGTTAATCCCGATCCCCTGTTTTCTTTCTTTCTAATGCCAATCACCGGTTGTAGGACCACTGGCGGCACCGCCGTGGCCAGCACCATCACCGGCCACAGCCACCGCATATTTTAATGAAGGGGACGAGCATGAATCCCTTGTTTAACCAAGAAGCCAAGGAGAGAGAAGAAAAAAAAGGAAGAAGAAAAAAAAAAAAAAGGAGAGAGAGAGAGAGAGAGAGAGAAGTAATGGTTCTCTATCTCCTCTTTTCTCTCTCTCTCTCTTCCCCACTTTCTCTCCCTTCTTTCTCTCTACAAAATTTCTCTACTGGGATTTGCTAGAACCTAGAGAAGGTCTTTTCCTCAATAATTTGGATGGCGTGCGGAACCCCACCCGAGCCCAGGCCAGGCGCTACTAGATTGCACCACCAATACAAACCTATCATGTTATTTGCATCCTGACATAACTCTTGATTTGTAGTTGACCAAATGTCGAGTACTTTTGCTTGGCTAGCCCTATAAGAATGTTCGAAATCAAAATTTTTTCTTAATTTATCAGCAAACTATAAATATTTAATGAATCGAATCATTTTGATTTATAATATTTAAATATGTATTTTTCTAGAATATTGTATAATTTTTAATTGAATGTATTGATTTTGATGTTGCATAATTTTATAAATCTTACGATTTGGAATATTAAACATATTTTTGAAAAAAAAAATTGATTTGAGACGAATTTGGATCTGCAGCCAAATTATATTTTGATGCCCTATCAGTAGAGATTGTACATTGGTATTTCTGTACCATGTCGGTAGAGGTTGCATGTTGGGACTTTAATACCCTGCTAGCAGGGATTGTATGTTGATACTTCAATAGCATGCAAGTGGAGCTTATATATATGCTGGTATTTTGATACTCTACCATTGGAGATTATATGGTGGCATTTTGATTATTACTAAGCTTATGGTCTGGCCGAGCCATCGAGTATAAATGTGGTCAGAGTTTCTAGTTGTTGAGCTGAACTTAATGTTTTGAAAAAAATTGATCTATGAACGAAATTTGAATTTTGAAATGATTGGATTCGCATGCATATTGTTCTAATATATTGTATATTTAGATTCGATTTTGAATTAATGTACTTGGCTTGCCTATTTTCAGTATATTATTAATTATCATATTAATTGATTCATCTAGCTAAAGTGTTCATTATTTACTGGGTTGTCTAGCTATATTCTACTATTTTTACATTTTTGGAGACTAAAGACAGCATTCTGTCATCTTTATTTAGATTAAGTTTTTATTAAAGTTGATGCAAGACTTTAGAATATTATTATTTTTGTGAGATATTCTATTTTGATTAGTTATTTAAATTAAAGTTTGAATGTTAATTATTTAAATTTATTTTGCTGCTTATTTATGAGATCATGCTGACATGTCTTGTATATTTGTAAGAAGAGTTTTCTTTAGGTATGTGGCGGTTGCTGCGAACCCCGGCTTGTGATTTCAGGTCGGGGGAGTGACGGTATGCCTATAAGGTCCACATATGGATCAGTACTAATAGTGCTATATATCCATGTTAAAATCCAGCGCATGTGATCCATGCAACTTCTAGATAACTAGGATTTCATTTAGAAAGGCTTGCAAAGAAAATTGTTACCAATTTTTAGATGATAGGGATGAGAAAATGATGGGAAAATATCCAGAAGTTAGATAAGGGAGTAGGAGGGGACGTGCATAACGCTCTCGTTTTCTATTCTTTTTGGCTTAGAAAACACTGAAGCCACCTAGCTTCATACTTTAAGACCGTCACACTAAAGGAGCCATACTTTTTTTTGTGGAACAAATCCACTGAAACTGCCCTCAAAGCCTCTTCCAATCATATATTAGTAGAAGTAGAGTAGATAGTTAAGATATTAAAACGCTCTTGAATTTATAAAATTATTTTTAATCATTAATTTATCCTGTTGATTGTATTTTATGGGCAGTCGTTAATCAATCTTGTACGAAGTTATCATACATGTTTAAGTAGTCCTCGTTGTTATTTTATTATATAATACGGGTATGATATAATTAAGTAGCCGATTACTTTATTTTGTTATGGTTTATATTTCAATTTTGATCGTTTTCAACTTAAAAATTGATTGATAAAAAAATCCTGAATGGAAACAATTCCAATATGGATCGGATTTGAAGTGTTAATCCCTAATTGAACACAGTTCGTTCATACATTCCATTATATAAATCTATATTTTCTCAGAAAATATTATATATTGTCCTTATATAACATATGGTCAATGTTTCTCATTTTTTTTATAGCAATGAAAAATAGAGGACATTATAATTATAATTATTGAAGAAATAATCTAATAGGGGAAGGCTAAAAAGGGTTGCGTGATGCAATATACCATCCAATTGTGTGAACCTAAATGTTAAGCTATGTATGCTTAGTTGAATACTTGTTTTCCTAAGTATATATGCTTACAAGATAGCACCTATTAGTATCTTCTATTAATAATTCAAATATGTTGTTTGCTGATCGGATTTATAAGTTGAAACGGAACAAAATATCAAATAAGTTATGTAAACATAAAGTTTCAACCAAATCAATAAATTAGGTGTCATTTGTCATCACTTTTATTTTCTTATTTTTAAAAATAAAAAATAAAATTTTTGGTTCAATTTTATTTCTAAATTTTTAAAAAATATAACCATAAAAATGGTAGCAGCAACGACGGTGCTACCAATATAACAGTAATGACATTAGTGATGGTGCTACCAATATAACAGTAATGATGGCGATGATATTATAGTCCATAGTATTAGTGACGGTAGTGGTGGCACTAGCAGCAACGACGGTGCTACCAATATAACAGTAATGACAATGGTGATGGAGATACCGACGATGTGACAGTGACAGCAATGATGGTGATAGTATGGTAAAGGTTGTGGTGGCGACAGATGTAGTAGGATTGGTAGCAATAATGATGATAGTGGTAGTGTAAGACCCCGGAACTGGGCCCGGTCCAAATGACCGGCCCAGTCCCAAAACTCCGGCCTCACGTGCGACGCACGTGAGGCGACGGGATGGATTGGTTCCATCCCGAAGAAGAAGGAAACCCTGTTTTTAGGGCTTCCTCTCCTCCTTAAGACCACCGAGAAGAGCCGCCAGGGAGAAGGGGGAGAGATTTTCTTCGCATTGCCGGAGAGAGAGAGGAAGAGGGAGAGCCAAGTAGCACGGTTGACCTTTTTCCTTCATTGCCGCCGGAGAGGAAGGGAGGCGTCGGATCTTCATCGGGGCTAAGGTAAGTTTTTTCCTTCTCCTTGCTTGGTGATTAGCCATGGTGGGTGGTGATTTTGAGCCGGCCGATCGCCGAATTTTGGCCCAAAAAGGGATGCTTCGCTTCGGCTAGAGGCATTAGCGCCGGCGTGCTCGCCGCCGCCAGCCGCAGGGGGTGGTCGGGCTTGCTCCGCCGCCTCCTGCCGCCGTCGGGGCCGGCCACCATGGCCGCCCCAGAGTCCGACCGAGAGGGAAGAAGAAGAAGAAGGGGGAGTCACGGGACCCCCTGTTTCACCGAAGGAGAAGAGGGGGAGTCGGGAGAGAAAAGAGAAGAAAAGAAGAAAAAAAAAAGGGAAGGAAAGAAAAGAAAAGACAATAATAATAATAATAGTAAAATAAAGGGAAGAGGGTGGTCTACGGGTATGAACCCGAACCCGAACCCGAACTCAGGGTGCTAGGCACTCCTGCAGAGTCGACCATGGGGAAATATTAAATTTAAGTTTTTATATATATTATGATTAATTTTAAAGAAAATATGATTTTTGGATATTAGGTCCTGCGAGAAATTTGTGAGATTAATTGGATTTATTGTGGATCGCGTTCAATGTAAGTAATGAACTGCCTTCTCTAGACTTTTCAATTATATAATATTATTTTTGCATCGAATAAATTATTAATGAATTTATATGTGATTTATGAATTTTATGAGATGATGATTTGAATGAAAAATGGATATATGAATTAGAATAATATTTTTCGGACTATTGTTATATTACTGTTTTTGCATCGTATATGCATATTTAGATCGGATTATGATATATCTATTATGTTACAAAAGAATTTTGATGTGCATCAGATTTAGAACTCTCAGCCTGGTTATGTTCTGGACCCTGCCAATAGGGGGTTATGCATTGTCAATTCTGGCCCCACCACAGGGTATAAGTGTGGTATTCTGGCCCCCTCCGCAGGGTATAAGTGCGGTATTCTGGCCCACTCCGCAGGGTATAAGTGCGGTTCTGTTTCTGGCCTAGCCACAGGGTATAAGTGTGGTCGTAGCTAAAGGCTGATGAGATGAATATAATTTGTTTCGAATCAGATTTATGATTATGTATATAGATATTTGAAAAAAATACGAATTTTAATGAATTTGTGCTTGAAAAAGAAATTGATTATGTTATTATGTTGATTCATCGTAATTTGTATTTATATTTTATGTTATTATATGAATTGACTAGTTAAGGTGTTTATTACTTACTGGGCTGTCTAGCTCATTATACAATTTCTTGTTGTTTTACAGATTCTGAGAACTAACCTATCGGGGATTTAAAATGGAAGAGCGACTAGAAGAACTGAAGCACAAGTTATCCTAGATTAGGCTTTATTTAAATTGATGTTTTATCTTTATTGTTCCGCTGCGTATTTAGAACTGTGAGACTATATAATTTGGGTCAGTCAATGGAGTAAGATTGCATTTATTTCAGCTGAATTATTTTAGTTACATTTTTTTGAGATTTGGTTGAGATGCCTTGCATGCTCGTGGGGAGAGTTCCCTACGGGTGTGCGGCGGTTGGCGCGGACCCCCGGCTCGCGATCTCGGGCCGGGGGCATGACAACTTTTATGGTATTAGAGCATGAATGGATAAATTCTAAGATAAGAAAATCTGACATGACATGAGTGTAGGTGGGTAGACACTAGGGACATTGGGACGTTAGTTTATGATGATTGTAACAACCATTCTATGTACTTGTAATGAACTGGTAAGCTTATTATTGGTATGCTGCTATCTGATAGACATAGATCAGGATGCCTCCACGTCGGACGAGAAAGACTACTCGCAAAGCTACTAATAAGGCACCCAACCCGCAAAATGACAGCACACCCCAACAAGTTGGTAACACCCCTCAGCAGGAGAGAGTCGTCAATCCTGCTAGTGATACTCAGACAGGATAACAAGAGCCGGGCCTAGGCCAAGTTATGCAGACCATAGTGGGCCTTATGCAGATGCAACAGCAGGTACAACAGCAGTTGCTCCAACAACAAGCGCAGTTGTCTCAGACACAGCCACAGCAAGGACGAGGGGAACAGTGTGAACAACGTAGCAATATTGCTGAATTTAAGAGGCTGGCTCCTCCAGCTTTCAAGGGGACTACAGAACCGTTGGAAGCAGACAATTGGCTTACAGAGATGGAAAAAGCATTTGCTGTCTTGAGATGCCAGGATGATGAAAAAATTTTGTTTGCATCATACATGATGCAAGGTGAGACATTCAACTGGTGGCGGATGTTGGAACATAAATATGAGCAGGATAGGGAGCCACTCACTTGGGCAAAATTTCAAGGAGCATTTTATGATAAGTATTTTCCTCGGAGTGTAAGGACGCAGAAAGAGCAGGAGTTTATTCATCTAAAGCAAAGAAATATGACTGTTGCAGAATATGAAGCTAAATTTACCGAGCTAGCCAAATTTGTTCCAAAGTTAGTCGAAGATGAACTAGATCGAACGCATAAATTTGAGATGGGACTAAAGACTGAAATTAGAAAACAAGTGGTACCTTATGAATTGACTACCTATGCAACTGCGGTAAATAAAGCTTTAATAATTGAAAGGGAAGTTAATGATGAACGGTTGGAAAGGGAAAGAAATCAAAAGAAGAGGAACAGGTCAAATGAATTCCTGGGGCAAAGCAATGAAAACGCCGAAAGTTCAAACAAGAAATCTACGAGTGACAATCCTAAGCAGATGAATAACAATAAATGTTCCAGATGTGGTAAGGCTCATGCAGACAAGGATTGCTATTGGAACACCGGCGCCTGTTTTAGATGTGGTAAGATAGGTTATAAAATTGCAGACTGCCCACAAAGAAACGAGACTAGACCTACTCAGGCAATGGAAGGAAGCCAGGGGCCAAAGACTCAAGGAAGAGTATTTACACTTACACAGCAAGATGCACAGGCTTCTGATGTGTTGACGGCAGGTATTAATCTAGTCCCAATATTTATTTATATTTATTGTTTTGCCATGCCCATTGCTCTTTGTTAGACAACTCATTATGCTGCTAGAAAGGATTAAATAGTTACATAATATTTTTTTTTAGATTGATTATCAAAAGAAGAATATAAACTTTTAATTTTCGAAAGTGTTCACACGGAATAAGACATAATAATGAATGTACCAACAAGCAAGTAATTCTAGAAAAAAAAAAATCTAGACTTGACACGGGTATGTTGAGGTTTAAATCAGAGTGTGCAGAGAAAGTATGGTGAATAGAATTATTTGACATTGGTCAGACAAGACGACTTGGATTTGAAGAGCGTTATGACTTGATTTGGAAGAAGTATTCTCAACTTTTTAAAACTGCAGGAACGCAAATTTCGGGGACGAAATTTTTTTTTAGGAGGGTGGGATGTAAGACCCCGGAACTGGGCCCGGTCCAAATGACCAGCCCAGTCCCAAAACTCCGGCCTCACGTGCGACGCACGTGAGGCGACGGGATGGACTGGTTCCATCCCGAAGAAGAAGGAAGCCCTGTTTTTAGGGCTTCCTCTCCTCCTTAAGACCACCGAGAAGAGCCGCCAGGGAGAAGGGGGAGAGATTTTCTTCGCATTGCCGGAGAGAGAGAGAGAGAGGAAGAGGGAGAGCCAAGTAGCACGGGTGACCTTTTTCCTTCATTGCCGCCGGAGAGGAAGGGAGGCGCCGGATCTTCGTCGGGGCTAAGGTAAGTTTGTTCCTTCTCCTTGCTTGGTGATTAGCCATGGTGGGTGGTGATTTTGAGCCGGCCGATCGCCGGATTTTGGCCCAAAAAGGGATGCTTCGCTTCAGCTAGAGGCGTTAGCGCCGGCGTGCTCGCCGCCGCCAGCCGCAGGGGGTGGTCGGGCTTGCTCCGCCGCCTCCTGCCGCCGTCGGGGCCGGCCACCATGGCCGCCCCAGAGTCCGACCGAGAGGGAAGAAGAAGAAGAAGGGGGGGTCACGGGACCCACTGTTTCACCGAAGGAGAAGAGGGGGAGTCGGGAGAAAAAAGAGAAGAAAAGAAGAAAAAAAAAAGGGAAGGAAAGAAAAGAAAAGACAATAATAATAATAATAGTAAAATAAAGGGAAGAGGGTGGTCTACGGGTATGAACCCGAACCCAAACCCGAACTCAGGGTGCTAGGCACTCCTGCAGGGTCGACCATGGGGAAATATTAAATTTAAGTTTTTATATATATTATGATTAATTTTAAAGAAAATATGATTTTTGGATATTAGGTCCTGCGAGGAATTTGTGAGATTAATTGGATTTGTTGTGGATCGCGTTCAATGTAAGTAATGAACTGCCTTCTCTAGACTTTTCAATTATATAATATTATTTTTGCATCGAATAAATTGTTAATGAATTTATATGTGATTTATGAATTTTACGGGATGATGATTTGAATGAAAAATGGATATGTGAATTAGAATAATATTTTTCAGACTATTGTTATATTACTGTTTTTGCATCGTATATGCATATTTAGATCGGATTATGATATATCTATTATGTTACAAAAGAATTTTGATGTGCATCAGATTTAGAACTCTCAGCCTGGCTATGTTCTGGACCCTGCCAATAGGGGGTTATGCATTGTCAATTCTGGCCCCACTACAGGGTATAAGTGTGGTATTCTGGCCCCCTCCGCAGGGTATAAGTGCGGTATTCTGGCCCACTCCGCAGGGTATAAGTGCGGTTCTATTTCTGGCCTAGCCACATGGTATAAGTGTGGTCGTAGCTAAAGGCTGATGAGATGAATATGATTTGTTTCGAATCAGATTTATGATTATGTATATAGATCTTTGAAAAAATACGAATTTTAATGAATTTGTGCTTGAAAAAGGAATTGATTATGTTATTATGTTGATTCATCGTAATTTGTATTTATATTTTATGTTATTATATGAATTGACTAGTTAAGGTATTTATTACTTACTGGGCTGTCTAGCTCATTATACAATTTCTTGTTGTTTTATAGATTCTGAGAACTAACCTATCGGGGATTTAAAATGGGAGAGCAACTAGAAGAACTGAAGCACAAGTTATTCTAGATTAGGCTTTATTTAAATTGATGTTTTATCTTTATTGTTCCGCTGCGTATTAGAACTGTGAGACTATATAATTTGGGTCAGTCAATGGAGTAAGATTGCATTTATTTCAGCTGAATTATTTTAGTTACATTTTTTTGAGATTTGGTTGAGATGCCTTGCATGCTCGTGGGGAGAGATCCCTACGGGTGTGCGGCGGTTGGTGCGGACCCCCGGCTCGCGATCTCGGGCCGGGGGCGTGACAGGTAGAGATGGTGGCGCTTGTAGTAGTAATAGAGGCAATGATGGAGGTGGTGTTAATGGTTATGGTCAAAGACGCAAGGTTCTAGTCTTTGAATATAGAGGGTGTAAGAATTTCTTACTTGTATTTTCTAGAAACAAATAATAATAATAATAATACCAAATATATTATGAAACAATAACTATATTCACCAAATCAGGCTGCACATACTAGTTCATATCTATTATAACTATTTGTAAGGCAAAATATGTAACATGGCTAGTTTTTGTGAAGTTATAGATTATGCTTCTGTAACCAGATAATAAGTCATCGCAATATCCTATAAACTGTATATTGTTTTTCAACCAAAAGGTATTTTTATTTATGAAGGCATGGTAGAGTTTATTGAGAAAGAAAAAGCATGGAAAACCATGCTTTATCGATTGTGATTTCCATGCCGACAGCTTTTCCGACAGACCAGAAACCTAGACATCTTTTCAAAAATACTACCTCCTGTGTGTCCCATTGTGGCAAATGTATATTTTTTTGTTTTATGAAACCAGGTTGTTGGGCCAGGTATAAAGTATCCACAAAAGGCCTTATGGGACCAATGGTAATAATAAAACCTATTAAATAATTTTGAATTGTATTTTTCATTACAGGATTATGAATAGAATAAAGATTGTATAATTTTTGAAAAAACAGCAAAAGAATTAAATAAAACATCATGAAATTTTAACAGCAGATCCAGTTTATTTTTTGTCTCCCATGATAAAAGTTGAAAACACTGCAGTTTCATGGAATCGTAAAATTTTGGTATTTAAAGATGGATTCATGGAATAACTATTTTTATTAGATTTCCATTTATGTTAAGATCCTTTCTTAAAAATCCGAGTATTTAAATGGATGGGCTTAAAAGTATATAAGCACCACAAGAGCTCAAGGGATAGAATCTTGAATGAGTAACGGCATATGGATTAGTAAGCGGGAGTGTAGAGGTTTCAATAGGCAAGAAGGATCAGTAGGGTCTATATGGCATATTAAGATCTATCTAAAAGGTCCATGAGTTTTAGATAGGATCTTAACAGCTGATATGAAACTCAGTTTTTGGTTAGCATCAAGCCCCTTTTGAATCTGTAATTGATCATGAAAACTTAGGACTTCAAATATTTGAAGTTAGACGCATGCTTTTGACGAATATAGCCTGTGATATTTGCATAATCATGGAAACAAGGGCTGCATGCAGTCCACCTGCAAGACTCCAGTGCCTTGATAGTAATAAGATACTCTAATTCGGATTATGCTGGATGCCTTGATGGTGGAAGGTCAACAACATCAGGATATATATATATATATATATATATATATATATATATATATATATATATATATATATATATATATATATATATATATATATATATATATGTATGTTCTTGATGGCAAAAGGAGCCAACTCATGGTACAATGGAAAATAGTATTAGAGAAGTGCACTGAGAAGCAAGTGCACAAGCCTTGCTCTTAAGCAATTTCATCACTGTGTTGAAAGTAAATGGTTCTAATTTTAAGACCCATGAAGATAACTTGTGATAACAAGGCAGTTGTGCTACTGGATGTCCGATACTTGGACATTAAAGAAAGATATGCTGGAAAGCTGGTTCCACTGGAACACATTTATACGGACAAAAAAATTGATGTTCCCATAAGTAAAAAAGTCTTGTCAAAAAATACTCAGGGAGCATGCTGCTTAAATGGAGTCCTACAAGAAGGTTTGACTCCATTGTTTCATGGGAGTTTTAGGTGGCATCAACAATTGGGCGTATGCAATCATTTATCCTATTTATTTTTTTCTTTTTTATTGATAATAAAGTTCTATTTATTTACTGTCTGGGCGTACAAAAAAAAAGTGTTGCTCTCATTTGATATTATTTTTTTTGAATTAAAATATGAAATCCGATACAGAAAATATGTTTGGTGTATATATATATATATATATATATATATATATATATATATATATATATATATATATATTGAGATTCTTGTGAGAGAATGTGAAGTTTGTTTATCCTCAACAGAGAATGTAAAAATGCACATATAAAGGATTTACATGCGTAATAAAGAAACATCCTCAGCAATAAATAAAATTCTGACCATCATAAAGGATTTATTCATATTTATTCTGATATTTTTATGTCATTCAACATAAGAGTAAATTGACTTCTATAATGTGATGCTAGCAGTATTAATTGGACCAAAGAAAGAACACTACTTGGACTTGGACTTTTGATTGGGCTGAGATTTTCTAATTTTATTTGTTGAAATGAGTAGCCCCTCAATAATGCTTTTATTTTATTTTGTTTATCAACAACCCAAAAAAAAATATTACTCAAAATTATTTAAAAATGATAATTAGTGGTGCAAAATCATGTGAGGAATGTTAGACCTCATGTTGTCTAGGAACAGCACATTTTGTTCCATGAAAATGCAAATAAAGCAAGGTTCATGGGACATAGACCTACGATGTGTGGGACACAGACAAATCTAAAAAATAGAAAGTTCACCCTCTTCTTACAATTGCAAAACCTTAAAAAACTCCCCATCCAATGCACAGTTGTAAGAGAAGAGGACTTGACCAATGTTCAATGAGAGGATTCAGCATCAAGAGGATAAATTAGTGCTAAGAGGCATGCCTAGATCCCTACCCTTTTGTCAATTCAATTCCATGAACAATTCTTGCATTGTATGATTGCTATTACTTATTTTTTTTCCAAATTCCAGCAGAGCAGCCGGCACATAATGTCTTCTTCTATGTGTCTAAGATCATGACAGAGTCCTCTGGGACTGCAGTGGGCATCCATAGGATCCCATCTGCCAATATACCTTACCACTGCACCAGCATAATAAAAGTGATGAATAACTTTAGGTTTAGACAATTGGCCAAAGAGATCACCATGAAGTACCAACCAAAAGAGCAAGCAGAGTGCAAGACCACTATATTTTGGCTCAACCTTCCAATCTCACTCCAAAAATTGAAACCAATATCACCACTGTCACCACCACCACCATCACCGTTGCAGTCTTCCTTTCCATTTCCAATAATATAGTGTGATCAATCAACATCATCATCCATTGCAGTCCTAACAATAACATGATGTAAACTATCAAAGGAAACCCATCCATTAATTACATTCCCCTTTTATTTGTCCTACCATCCACCTCAAAAAGAAAGCCAGCGTGTGGGTACTGCAATACGGTCCCCCACAAAAACAAAATAAGAGCAGGGATGGCTTTTGGCAGCCTGCCCTTCACTATAAAACACTGAATCATATGAAGATTTCGGCAACCTTTCACTTGCCACGCTTTTCCAATCACTAGCCTTTTTGACCAAAATTAAAAAAACAAAAAAGGAAAAGAAGTAGAACAAGAAAACAGCACATTGGAGATCTTTGGCCCCTGTCCGAGAAAGTGCAGGTGGCCTACATGCAGGAGTCATTGATGGGCACGTGCAGATGATGAGGAGCTCAGCCTATGAAGGGGTATTGGGCTCCGGCTTGGCTGCAGGGATTTCATTTTGGTGCTGAGACTGGTAGATGGTGGTGGCAATGGAGATTGGTATAATGCATAGGGCCTTGGACTGGAGGAACTGCATGGCTGCTCCAACATCTTCCATAAGCTTCATTACCAGCGCTTCCATGCCATTGTTCGACCACTTATCCCACACCGGCTTCCTGCCTCCACCTTCACCGACCTTCCCCTAGAGATAGATAAATGATGGAGAGCATTAGAAACATAACATACGCTGTAATGCCGGTCTGGCAGGAATTTTTTTCCCATGCACAATGACTATTAAAGTACACATGCAAGTCACAAGCATACACATGGTCAAAGAGACAATGGAAAGAGTTAAACATAAAGATATTCAATAAGATGCTTTCTGTGCTCCTTGAATACAGATCAGAAGAAAGGATTAGCACATCAACAGGCAAAGTCACAGATACACTTGCATGCAGAAAGAGAAGTGAGGATAAGAAACATAAAAATATGGTCATTTTCAGATGACAGTGGGCAAGAATTTACTTCTAGTTATCACATGTCACATCAACTTGAAGTCATAGTGTCCAAACTGGTACCAATAAAATCATATGTCAGCAGATTCATACATACGATATAAGCCATACACAGGTCCAACAAACGACGGGGTTACACGGGCACCCAGATACCTTATACATATTGTATTCTATATGAGAGTGAGCAATCTTGAAACCTTTTAAATGATCTACTCCAGTTTCACCTTGATAGTAATATAGATACCCGCTACAAAGTACCATTTTCCAACTGCAATGCCCCCTCTATAAATCTTGTTATCATAATCAGAAAACATTATATTTGAAAACGTAATCCTTGATTTTATGCAGATGATTCAAGTGATATGTGACAGGTTCTCTTGACCACTTATCCATGTACAAATTCAAAAGAAAGATGCATCATGATAATTAACTTTAGCTGTAAAAGATGAGCTTATTAATGAACTTTGCTCTAAATGTTTAGAAATTATAACCTTAAGATAACCATCAAGACTTGCCACAACTATTTGTGTTGGAATCTTAATTCAACAGGCATTTAATTCAACTATCTTGAAATTTATGTAGATCTAATTTCAGTGAGAATGTAGACAAGCAAATTTCTCATTATAAATAAAGCTTGAGTCGTTTTAATGCTTGAGATGAACTGACCATTGGAGGCACTTAAATCCAGCTCCATCAATGAACTTTGCCCTCAATTTTCGTTTACATATCATAACCATAATATAACTATCAATCCTTGTCCCCACTATATGGTTGAATTTATAAATCCTCATTCAAAAAGCATTCCGACTCGCAAATTTATCTAAATATAACTTCACCAATTATTTGGGCAAGTAGATTGCTCAACATAATGAGCGCTTATTGTGATGCTTGAATTGAATAAATCTAACCATGGAAGCAATTCAAATTATTTGTAATGGTTGAATCAAAGGAGACTGATATTAGTATAATCTGTTGCAAATTTAGCAGGAAAATGTTTCATTAAAAAAAAAAAGGCCCAAGTTTGACATGTTAATTAACTGCCCCGAATAATCAAAAATGTTGTCAAGGCATTTCATCCTTCAGTTTCTCATGCCATCTCCCAGAATCCTCTCATCATGCTTAAAATGAACTGCAAATCTATCAGATCCATGGTGTGTTCACTTGAAAATGAATAAATTTAAATTAGTGACAGTATATATCTATGTTCATAGTTTCCTATTCAGGCACTTGTGCAGCTAGCAACAGATTCAAGTGAGGGAGAAGACAAACTAAGCACTAGGATGCGGAAGTATCTAAGTCTGATCTATGTCGTAAAATTGATAAACAAGTATATACATATGTCGTAAAATTGATAATGAAAATCTATGTCACAAAGTATATACATATATACATATATAAAATTGATAAACAAGCAGGTTTTGGTGCCATCAAGACAACACAATCAAGTTGGTTCCAAGCCCGCAACTACTAAGAAGGAAGGGTGTTCAGTAGATTATAACATGCAAATGCATGCATCAGTCACTGCAAACAGATATTGCATAATAACTTATGCATCAGGCACATCTCAAACAATTAGCAGAAAGACAAGCCACATACTGGGCGAAGCATATTGTGGTCACTCAGGTTACCACAATTACCTCAACTGATGAGAGTGGGATATCAGCCACTACCTGTGCCACAGCACCAGCAACCCTGAGTCTGCTCATACTTAGAACCTGCCAATATGTAAATAAAAACTTCTGAATTAAATCATTAAAAAACGAAACAAATAAATCTAATAAAATCACTCAAAAAACTAAATTACCTTAGAAGGAAACTCTAGTCCTTATGTATAAGAATCCAAAACTAAGCTACAGATGCAAATGATATGCACCTCTGGCACATCAACTTCCAGAATATTGACTTAGATGGCGCCCAAGTGATCAAAGAGAGAGAAAAAACAATCCTATGGGTTGAGAACCAGAGAAATTTATACTGCAGGGCTGTGCCACTTGACCTCAGCACTTTCCAGAATCTTGTTGATTATTAATGGTGACTATTCTCAGGAGCTGCTAGTCTTTTTTAAAGTTAAAAATGCAAATTCTAGACTTTACAGATCATCTATAATTTTTATATGGACACTGCTGAATATAGTCCCACCACTTCATCTGCAATGATGTGGTTTGCTGATGCAACTAGTGGAGTTAGTTAGACTTCTACATTCAGTTGGGCCCTTGCATGAGATTTATATGAGATGGTAGTGATCATCTAAATCATTAAGGTTCAAATCAATGTAATCAACAATTTAATACTGGTGGAGTCGGTATGATGTGTGCATAAAAGAAGGCTATAATGTAAACTTGTTTGGGACAGTTCAGTAGGAACACAAAGGGAGATGGTATAAAGCAGATAGAAGTTGTTGAGATGGTTGGTGCAGGTTTGGTAGGAAAATCAATGCAAGTTACAAATAATTTGCTGCTTGATGTTCAAGTCAAATAGCTAGACTTCCAAGGTGCTGTAAATTTACTATATAGGGCAAATGCAATGATCAAGGAGAACGTTAATGCAACAGCATGCATTATTGATGAAATCCAATATATTTCTTTACAGATTGACACCATGTTCATGCACACTCTTGAATCTGCCTCAACTATTAGCTGTTTAGCAGAATGGGAATAAATAAATTATTTTGTTAGCATGACACTTTTGGTCACATGATATACCATGAATCTCAGTCCTACACATTTTTGAATGGAATCACCATCTTAGAAAGTACAATCTGATGAGATCAGCATTACTAGACTTACCAACTATACTTAAGAAACCTTGTTCAGATTAGGCACAGGGTGCATCATTTCTCATGCCAGGCAATGCTAATGCAATGGTTCATCAATATTAGGACAAAAGTTTCTAGAATGTATGATCAAACCAAATGAAAACATGATTATGTAGAAAATATGAGTTAAAAATTTGATATTTAAAACATTGCCTTGGTCTTCAACCACATGCATCAATTATAAAGAAAATACCCTCACTTGAAGCCTCAAGATCTTTACATAATCCATAATTTTATCAAAAAGCACGAATAAATTGAATATAAAAAGTCTGACAAGTAATGCAAAGGTAAGGGGTTTTTTTTTCATGGTCAAAGCAGCTCATGTTTTATCTTAGTAACTTCGGTCAACTTTTGACAGCATAATTACACTTGGTTCTCTAAACCATATCCTCAGATTAAGACTACTAGATCAAATGATCAAATGATGACACAAAATAATCTTTGGTTCTTGCATCATTGTGTAAGTAGCCCATGTTTTTCTCAGTAGTGATGTTAGACAAAATAATTGCACTTCTTCTAATTTACATAATCAGATTATAACTTCTTAGCCAAAAGATATTTTTTTGGACAATATGATTCCCCTTCACCAAAATTATAAGCTAGAACACTAGGCCATAAAACATTTTTCGATATGTTAGTAGACTTTGTAAAGATGACCAAAATTAGCAATTCACTTGTTTGGCACAAAGTAGATGCACCAGTTTTTACCATCAGGTGCAGTAAGAAAGAAGATATTATTGTGGAAAAAGAATAATAGATGAAGTATGTAAAAAAAATAAAACCTGAAAAGATTCCAGGTACAACATGAGTTACGGTCACATGTAACATTGCATAAAAAACACTAAATTGAAATAAATAGAGTAAAGAAAATTATGGAGAAGCATGTGCAATTTTGGCATTTGATTTTCAAAAAATTTCAACGTAACATATAATAGTTAATTTCCTTTTTAACCATAAATATAAGTATAGTATGCACCCTGTACCAAAACAGCCATAGAACCATTTTTCCACTTTTTATCTCAGTACGCCTCAGTAGAGGGCAATACGAGGCTTGTATTGATCCGAACATGAGTTTCATACCAGTTCCAACCTGGTATGGTACAGTACCACGGTACCACCCCTTTCCAGGTGGTTTGGTGTGGTATAACAGTCCATGATTAGGATAGACATAGTGACAATATGGCTATGTTTGTCATTCATATTAATGCAACACATAATGGAGTAACACTTAATATATAAGTAGTATAGTAGAAGCCTCAAATGAATATTTTGAAGAGCTAGACATATGTGTGTTTGTCCCATCAAATGATATTATTGACTTAGAAAGATAATGATCTGTGATAAAACGTTTCATTGTCAATTCCAACAACTAATTTAAATTAGTTTTATGAAAACTTGTGTCACCAACTACCAAGGACAAGAAGAGAATATAGAAATGATACTCCTAGATTGGCGAGTTGGAAGAAGAGTTGATCTTTTGATCCAACCAGCATGATCACCATATGCATGATCACCATATCGATGAAAATTATCATTTATGTTTCATGTGAAAATAAAGAATTTCATAGTTTATACTACTAAATGCTTTTTGACATTTCCCATGGTACATGTACTTCTTGTTGTTTCCCCTCCATTTTAAATAACTACAAGCCTGTTTGGAATCATTGCCAATTTCCAGTCTTTGATTTTTGTTTCTAAGGCAAAACGCACGTTTAGTTACCCCATTCAATTTTTGAATTTTTTTTGAGAATTGTTTCCAAGATTCTGGAAAAAATGAAAGCTATCAAGCCCAACTTTCACCATTTGAAAACATAAACCACCCATAGCCAACACCACCGCCTTCGTCGCCACCACACCTGTTGGCCCTTGCCACCACTCAACACCACCTGCCAGCTGCTGCCACCACCATTGGTGCCACCATCGGTCATTGGCAACACCACAGCCAATGCCACTCACCAATCATCATCGTCGCTGCCACGACCACCACACAATTGCGATCACCACAAGCCACGTGACTACCAAACAAATTCTGGGTTTCAATTTTCAAAAAATAGAAACTGGTTTTGGGTTTTCATGAAAACTAGAAATCGAAGCAAGAGAAATGGAACCTACATTAATTATAACTATTGTACTAAGGTTTCAACTTCTTTAAGTCCATCACTTTCTAGTATGTTCACCCTTTACACTAGCATTATCTAAAATTCAGGTTTCAAGTTCATTTCTATCGAAGGCCACACCTATCTAATTATGAGCTTCCTAAAATAGTTATGCCAATACTATGTAATACAATGAAATGATGCATCAAAAATTTAAAGATATTATCTACTTCTAAGTTTAATTCTATTTACACCGTATTTTAGCTAATGATGGTGCTACATGCCTATTCAACCATGCGGTAAAGGCCAAGGCAGGATAATGATGAGAGGTCTCAAGCCAAGTATCCTGATTATAGCTGTAATTGGGAGGCCAAAGTCGTAACACTGTATAAGAAAATAGATGGAGTAAGCTTGAAGATGGCTCAGCACGGGATGCCGTCCCATAAACAAAGGAGCACATTGATCAAGGCAAGTCTAAATATTAAAGGTGGGCCAAATGAAGACCGGCTATGGCAAGTTTGAGGCCGATCAGGTATGATGATTTAGGAGAGCCTCATCTATGTGACAAATGGTACAAAATTTGGCAATTACCAGAACGTGGGTAGTGGGGGATGGTTAGCACCAGTTACCAGAATTGTCAAAAGAACTGGAGGTTGTTGTCACTAGGAATGGGCGGTTATTGTATTATTTGTCATGTTTTATATATAAGAGGATGTAATTTGATGAAAAGGACCCTTTAGCCAATCCACAGCTCATTGTTATCTTAATCTTTACCTTGCATTTATCTTTAATTCCTATGCTTTAGTTACCTTCATTTTTCTAGTTTCTTCATAGCTATAGCATAGAATCGTATCCCCGACCACATCCTATCTCCTCTTTCAAGAAGATGGTATTACGATAGTAAAAGTTCTTGAAGATCAAAGCACTAGGACCTGCGCTACCAGCCCTTCTCCCTATCTTCTGTCTGATTATCGGACACTAATGGCATGCCCGCATACTTGAACCTGCTACGAGATGCTTTCACTGTCTATATCCCTCCACTGGAGAGGATTTCCTGGCCAACAAATTCCTAAAACAACTTTTTTTCCTCTCCGGTTTACAAAATGTAATTTATATATTTTCTTGATTTGTAATGCTCATGACTTAAGAATTAATATGTTTTCATGACAAATATTAGGTATTAGCACCACATTGGCATTAGAAAAAAGAAAACAAAATTTCTAAGCCTTAAGCCTATCATATATGACCCCCTCTCCTATCTTCCTCACACATTTTACTACATTTATCAAATGGGCATGATTAGCATAAGTTTCTAAGCTGAATTTAGTCTATGTTAACTTTAAGGAAAAATTACAAAGACACCCCTTCAACTTTTTGTGATTTGCACTTACACCCTCAAAACTTCTATTTTTTTTCAAGTAGACCCCAAAACTTAAGATTGGGTTGCAATGTACCCTAGTTGTCCATCTCCATTAGAATTCGTGAACACATGATTATCATGTGACATAACTTCAAATACTATATTCCATAAGTACCCTTTCCTCCCAAATGTTTTTCTCTCTTTCTTTCCACTGGTTGGGTTTTGCCCAACCCGGCTTGGTGTGGTGAAGACATGGAGAGGAGGAGAGAATAGAGGGAGTGGACCCGCAGCTGCTTGAAGAGCAACGAGGAGGAAATAAGCAAGTGAATTTACAACCTATTGTATCTACATTCGAAGTCAAGCTGCTTGTCCTCGATTCTTCCATCGCCAGATTTTGGCATCCGCTCATGCGATCTCATCTTTCTCGCATTGCTTTTTGTTAGGTATCTATTTTCGAGTAGATAAATTACAAGATACAACTCATGGTAGATGACAACGGTCCGAAACCACATGAAATCATTTCTAATTTTGATACACTATTTCAATTGTGCCCTAGCCCTAGCCACTGTTTCGCTAGATCCGTCTATCTCATATCTCGGTGTAGGAGTTCACTGTTACAGTGTATCCCTCCAAAATTCTAATCTTGTTCCATTAGCTCCCCTGATCCACCGAATGTATCCCTATCTCCCATGGTTCAATGGCAGATGTACAAATTCCATCAAAATCAGAGCTCAAAGAATTGAAGGGAACACAATTCCCACTACTCAAACCTCATCTATGAGCCATCTTATAAATGCGTAGAGAAAGGAGAGATTTGTTTTGTTTTAATTGTTAGATTCTAGTCTTATTTCTTGGATCTCTTTCTTTTGACTTTTTCCCTTGTTTTCTTTTAGCTATTTTTACTTGGATTTTTTTGGGGGCTGTTGAGAGAGAGAGCAAGGGGAAAGAAGAGGTAAATATCGCGAACATAAATATAGAGGGGATATTGAAGGAGCTGTCAAGCGATGGGCAGGTGCCAAAGATGAAGATCATGTGCACGCTGGGATCGGTGTCGCAGTCAGTGCAAATGCTGAAGCAGCTGCTGCAGATAGGGATGAATGTCGCCCACTTCAACTTCTCCCATGGTAGCCACAAGTATCACCAGGAGACTCTCAACAACCTCTGCACTGCCAAGCAAAACACCCAGATCCTCTGCACCATCATACTTGACACCAAGGTCTCCCTTCTCTCTCTCTCTCTAATCTTTGTCGGTAGCCATCTTGGTGTTTTTGGTACATTTGATTGTGAGGCAGATTATGTGATGCGACCAAATTTTTACAAGACACCCATCATCCTCAAGCACAAGATGGCATTATAGAGCTTGTTCAAAATATGATAGAAGTCTCACTTGAAGCCAAAACAGCATGATCTCATTACGGAGCTTGTTCACTAAATTCTAAAAAGTCAGATGACTAGCCAGAATGGAGGAAGAAGTGAAAGAGACTAGTTGGATGCCTGGCCTACTAATTTTCCCCAAATTTGATTTTCTTCCACCAGTAACCTTCGAGGGTAAATTAGTCATTTCATTGCTTTCATTAACACCATTAAAGCTTGAATGGATGGCTGGGGTACATTGCAACCAAATATTAAGTTTTGGGGTCTAATTGAAAAAATCATAAAAGAGATCACGAAAAGTTGAAGGGGTGTCACTGTAAATTTCATTAACTTCAATTAGATAGTAAACCTATGAGAAAGATCATGGGTAGTGGCAGTTATTCTAAAAGTAAACCAGCTGTACAATTCAATATTAAAAAAACACAATTATTCTTACTTTTGATGAAGTTATAATGTGCCTACATAGATTAACACAAGATTTTTTTTATGTGAAGTTTTGAGTCTCTACTAGAATGTCAAGGATGTATTTATTTGAATGTACATAGAAAACAGCAACTGCCCCACCTATTTAATAACTTTAGTTAGATGTAAGGTATTGACTATTGGAAAAAATAGATAAGGTGAACAAACAGGAAACCATATCATTCAAGGTTCTATGTCTTGATCAGGCCCCATACTAGTACCTGACTAGTATAGTATGATATGGCCTACATTGAACCATATCAAAAATTCAAACCATGTTAGTGCATGCTAGCATATGCAATAAATGTAAAGAATGAAATGAAAGGCACCTCAATTTAAGGAAAATAATTATGTACGAAATGTAGTATAAATTACAGTAAGGACAATGTTGCATATGCAATATAGCTAACAATGACTTAAAAGCTCATAACACTGTATCTAATATCTCCAACTTGATGATATGCTTTATGTCATGATCCAATGACTATTTTATCATAGAAGCTTTGTGAGGAGGCAAAGCACCATTATTGAAGACCGAAATTTGAATGAAGGGAGAGCACAAACGAGATCCAACAAAGAACATAATATCATTTCAGTTAAAGAACATATAATTTCATAGAAGCTTCTATGAGCATATACATGCAACACAACAACTTGAATATATAAATACAACAAGAACAACTTGAAGACATCACAAGAGGAAGATGAAGAAAAGCCACTTTTACATCTAATATTACTTTTTGTTGATCAATTTCACAACAAAGAATGCAAAGAGAAAATAAAGGAGAATAATTAATGACCTTGTGAGAGCCGGGGACCAATTCTTGTAACACTCGCGTTCTTTCAACTATTCTTTCTCTACAAAGCTGCATGCAGAGAACAAGATCTAAGAAATCCTATCATGAATTAAGATGCATGAAAACATGGAAGCGCACATCTATGCATGTATAAATAATCTAAATAGTAGTACTAAATTGAAATATAGTAATATCCATCTATCTAAGCTACATGCAATTTGACCAATTTCGATGAGTAATGACCAATTATCATATTTGCTCTCCTAAATCCATGATGGAATAAGTTGGAAACATAGAAGAAATTTAACTAGATAGACAAGGTGGCAGGAGTAAAGGGTGCCATTATTGCGTTGTGTGATAGTTGAATGCGATGTTACATAAGCACTTGGAAAAAAATGCCAAGTGCCCAAGTGTCTTCAAGCGTCGATCACAGCATCCTCCACAAATTTAGGCATGGGGACATCGCATGTATGTGTGTTTGTGCACAAGGTTCGCTGTACCGATCGATACCGGTCGGTACCGAGCGTACCGTACCCGTACCGATGGGTACCGGTATCGGTACACCAATGTCGGTACGCCCGGCGTACCGCATACCGTACCGTACCGACACTCGGTACGCCTATACTAGTGCGGCACCGGTACGGGGTTCGGTACCGGTACGGCGAACCTTGTTTGTGTATGTGTGTTTTGATAGTTATCCAAAAAGGAGAAACTGAAATGGGGAAGGAGAGTCATATATGCTGTCTAACAAACAAATTAATAGAACGGGCATGAGTTTATGAGTTGTTTAATTTTTGCAATAGGCACATCAAAGATTACTTAAGATGTGTTGAGATGCTTATATTGACAATTGAGTGTATATTTAAAACATAATAACACTAGACTTAAACTCTTAAAGTGTCCATCTAATTGTGATAAATTTATATCAAATATAAGGACACTTTGTTTAAAGTGACCAAATAACCTGGATAAATTATCAAAAAACTAAGGACACTTTGCTCGAAGGGGTCCACATAACCTTTCTAATTTTATATTAAAAATACAATGGCAATTTGCTTAAAGTGTCCAGTACTTGGAACTAAAAGTCCCTTGTCTGATTCTCCAAATTAAAAGTGCTAAGCAAGATTCGCCGTCTCAGCACCGGACCCCGTACCGGTGCCACACTAGCACTGTGTTGGTATGGTATAGTAGGAGATCTTTCAGCATATCGAGGGTCGCTACGCCTCCCATGCCGGGTATTGGTACCTGTAATAACCCCAAAATATTTTTTTTTATAAAAAAGGATAGAATAGTCATTTAAAATTGATATGAGGGGTAAAATTGGAAGGAATGAAAAGATAATGGCATAGTTGTAGATGCGTTGAAGTGGTAAGGGTAAAATTGAAAAGGAATCAAAAGTTAATGGCATAACCGTAGATATGTTGAAGTGTTAGGGGCAAAATGGGAATTTAATAATATTAAAAAAAAGGGTGAATAGTATCTTGATGTGATTTAATTGGAGGGTTTGAGCTGGCTTTTGGAATGAAACCGAGAGACAGAGAGGGGAGTCTCAGGCGTGAAACAGAGAGGAAAGAAAGAAAGAAAGAAAAAGAGAAGAAGAAAGAAGAAGAGGAAGGGGATTCGAGGAGGAAAGGGATCCCGGTTGCACTTCCAGCTGAAGGGAAAAGTGTAGATCTCTTTCTCCTCTACGCAAGGACCTCGATTTCCAAAAAGAAAAAGGTAAATATCCATCCCTATCTAGTCTTTTGATGACATTAGGCTATACAAAGGGTGGATATAGTCTAGAGGGGTCGGATAAGGGTTGTAGAGGCGGTTAAAAGAGGAAGAATCGGATTTTGACAAATTTTTCCGGCACTACGGAAAAACTGTGTCGAAGTCCCAACTTCGGCGAATTATTTATGGGGCCAAACGACCTCCGATAGCAATGCATGTTACCTCTTTGGAATCCCCTATGAGTGTAGAATGTTAGGTAAAAATTTCATCAAATCTGGAGTTTGGAAAGTGGATCAAACCCGGGATGAAGTAACCGGCTGTCGGTCCGGGTTACTGTTCATCCGGGTGGAAAATAAGGGATTTCATGCTATAATAGAGTATTAAGCCTAGATCAAGCTAAAAGGGACCTTGTACTCATGCAAGGGAATCCCTAGTATACATAAATGATGAGTTAATTAATAGAAAAAGAAAAAAAGAAAGAAAAGAAAAGATTTAGGGAACGGGGGAGTTGAATCAATTAAAGTTCCCTATATTATAAATGGCACGTAGATTATAGCCCTTGATACAGGACTAAATGTATTATAAATGCATGTCACAGTTGGGCAAGAAGTTAGGGAGCAAGAAGAAGAAGCCCCTACTGCCTACCATAAAGTTTTGGAGGCGTATCAGGGCTGTGCCAGATTGACAGGTGAGTGGGAGTCATGTACTTTGCACCATGAGCATCCTTAATTCATTTTCATGAATGTCGCCAAGTGTGAATTGATTCCACTTGAGCATATTGATTGATATTGTAGTAGATTCCTCTATAATCTTGATTCTCTATGCTTGATTATTCTGTACATGCATGTGAGGGAACATTGAGAGGAATTACGAGGGGTTGATGAGTAATCAAATTGATTCCGAATTGTGAAATGATTTCTTTTGTAAATTGATTTCATTTCCTCTATTTCAAAGATTTGTAGAGCCTTTTTAGTGGTATATTGAGTTGTATTGCACTTCCTTTACCCTCACTCCTAACCCTGATGTTAGTTTATGATTGGGTCATGATCGAGTGAGTGGTAGTCTTGATCATACTCCTTTTTAGTAGAGTATTGGGAGGGTGCATTATGGCATTTATGCATGGCTTGGCAGTATCTGCAGGACACCTATAGTCGATGGGGTTGAACATCGGCCTTTGTGCACATAGTAGCCTTCTGGGTGGGCGGAGCCCAGTCCCTTCCTAGGGGGGGACACGGCCCTAGGCGTAGGATCGGCCGGTCCTACGACTTATATTCTGCTTGCCGCCGGGCATAGTAAGACCCCGCGAGGTGCAGTATGGCTTTCCGCGGATGTAGAATTCCCGCGAGGTGCCGTTTAGTATGTAGATGTGAGATGGATTTCTGTTCTGGATACTGGCCTGCATTTATATGATCAATGTGGTGTCTTATCCTGCATATGCATGTGACAGTGGGGAGTTGTTGCTGGTTCGCCTGGGGCGTAAAACCCACCTCCCGACAGCTGTCTAGCATTTACATTATTAGTATGGTGTCTTATCCTGCATATGCATGTGACAGTAGGGAGTTGTTGCTGGTTCGCCTGGGGCGTAAAACCCACCTCCCGACAGCTGTCTAGTGGTGATTTACATATTGGTGTGGTGTCATATTCGATGTATGCATATGGCAGTAGGGAGTTGTTGCTGGTTCGCCTGGGGCGTAAAACCCACCTCCCGATAGCTGTCTTGTTGATGATTCAGCCTATTGACGCCTGATTTATATGATTCAGTACTATGACCTGTTGAGCATATTCATGAGTAGCATATATGTTGACTTGATTATTCCATATATGCTTCAGATGAGTTGATATTGATTGTGGTGATATTGATGACTTACTCCATATTCTCTATGTTGAGATCATATTCATCTTGTTATTGATCTTGAGATTTCACCTCGAGCCATGATTATATCTGGTTTCATGTGCATAGTACTCTCTACTCCACTCACTGAGTATTTATATACTCACTCCCCAGTTTGGTGTTTTTGATTGCAGGGCAGGTATTGTATAGAGAGGAGCAGGATTAGTGGTTGCCTGCTAGCTGTGCCGCTCCATAGTATAGTATAATGTAGATAGAGGTTTATACATTTTGGTGTATTATAAACCTTCTATTATATATAGTGCATAGTTACAGTCATAGATCCTGTTGTGGATATGGGTTTGACCATGGATGGATTGGGAAGCATGTATATATATGTGTGCAGATCAGTTGTGTGCATGTGATAATGTATTGCTATATATTGTCCAGGTTTATTATGTGACAGATTATGTGATTGCTGCTCTGACAGGTAGTGTGTTATATGTATTGAGATAATCCTGACAGGCCACTATAGGAAAAGTGATCATTTTGTGCATGCATCATGCCAAATTTTTCAAGAATTTAATAATGATTAATAGGTAATAGGGTTCTACGTAGTGGCTGGTGGCCTTATGCCTACCCGCACCCTAGGACCGTCGCGACGGCCCGCCGGAAACGGGGCGGGGGTCGTGACAAGAGGTGGTATCAGAGCAAAGGTTAAGAAGAGTCCTGTCAGAGCAATAGGGTGAGTCAGGATTAAGTATAGGATTATACTATGGAGCATAGGGTTTTTCTGTATGTTAATTTATGAGTCATTTACAGTTCAGTAAAATATATTATGACTCAGTGTGTAACGACCGCCCTCTCTTTTTAACTCTTTTAGAGACATATAAAGAATACCTCCAAGGAGAGGATCTGCTCGTCCTGGAAGGAGGATGGAGCCAGATATAGCATTGGATGCGGGTTCTGCACATGTCGAGCCCCAAAGAGAAAAATCTCCTCCTGCTGATAGACGGAGGGTTGATGATCAAGGAGAGGTAGGAAGTAGAGATGCATTGATGGAACAGTTACTGGCGGAGAATCAGGCTCTGAGGGAGCAGATTGCTCGGGGGAAATCTCCTGCCCCGTCAGTAGTATCCATCCCACCTCCTGTACCTGTCCCAAGAAGTTTGGCCAGGCGAGCTCTAGATGATGAGGGGATTACTGTACAGGAATTTCTGAGGCTCAGAACCCTAGAGTTTAAGGGGGAAGTATGCTCCTTACATCATCCCCACTGAAGCTGCCAGGATAGAAAGATTCAGGCGGGGTCTGATTTCCCCGCTTTATAATGCAGTATTGGCAGTAGAGGTCCCCACCTTGTCTAGGCTGATTGATAAAGCAAAACAGTGGGAGACCAGAAACAAAGAGGAAAGAGCTGAAAGAGAACAGAGAAAAATGAGTATGGGGAAAGGGCAAAGCAGTAGAAATAGATCTGAAGGAGTAGATCTCTCGGAGGGCCCGACGGAGCAGTCTGTATGCTCAGCTCCACCTGCCCCACGTAAGAGGAAATGGAGGGAAAGAGGTCAATCACAAGATACTTTTCTGCCATCAGTACCTCGTCCTCCGGTCACTATGGCCAGAACGGAATCCAAGTTCCAATCATGGCCAGTATGTGGCATATGTGGGAAGCAGCACCTGGCAGATGCAGAATGGGTCAGGGAGTGTGCTACAGATGTGGACAGCCGGGTCATTTTGTCAGAGAATGCCCGCAGGGTGCCACCCAGCAGTTTGTGTCTTTGGCATCCTATCCTCTGTGCAGATGGACAGGCCTAGTAGTAGGGAGCCTGTAGGCAAAGGTAGAGGTCAAGCACAAACATCACAGCAGAGTGCTGGACCATCTCAGCCATCAGCTCCAGTAGGCAGAGGGCAAGGAAGGGTGTTCACGGTAAATCCACAGGAGGCACGGGCATCAAATGCAGCTGTGACAGGTATGCTCCTCATTGATAAGATTAAAGCTAGAGTGTTATTTGATTCTGGAGCTACCCATTCATTTGTGTCCCCTTATTTTGCTAAAAAGTTAGCTAAGGATAAGATATTAATGCATATTCCCTTAGCTATTAGTACACATGTAGGGGATAGTATAAAAGCGAAGTATGTTTATCCTACCTGTGTGGTAGAGATAGAAGGTAAAACACTCCTAATTTATTTGATTCCCAATACCACACCGAGCAGAATATAAAGAGCAGATACACTCACCCCTTCGAGTAATCAGGTAATTTACTCTTTTAAATTCGAGGACGAATTTTATATAAGGGGGGGAGGATGTAATAACCCCAAAATATTTTTTTTTATAAAAAAGGATAGAATAGTCATTTAAAATTGATATGAGGGGTAAAATTGGAAGGAATGAAAAGATAATGGCATAGTTGTAGATGCGTTGAAGTGGTAAGGGTAAAATTGGAAAGGAATCAAAAGTTAATGGCATAACCGTAGATATGTTGAAGTGTTAGGGGCAAAATGGGAATTTAATAATATTAAAAAAAAGGGTGAATAGTATCTTGATGTGATTTAATTGGAGGGTTTGAGCTGGCTTTTGGAATGAAACCGAGAGACAGAGAGGGGAGTCTCAGGCGTGAAACAGAGAGGAAAGAAAGAAAGAAAGAAAAAGAGAAGAAGAAAGAAGAAGAGGAAGGGGATTCGAGGAGGAAAGGGATCCCGGTTGCACTTCCAGCTGAAGGGAAAAGTGTAGATCTCTTTCTCCTCTACGCAAGGACCTCGATTTCCAAAAAGAAAAAGGTAAATATCCATCCCTATCTAGTCTTTTGATGACATTAGGCTATACAAAGGGTGGATATAGTCTAGAGGGGTCGGATAAGGGTTGTAGAGGCGGTTAAAAGAGGAAGAATCGGATTTTGACAAATTTTTCCGGCACTACGGAAAAACTGTGTCGAAGTCCCAACTTCGGCGAATTATTTATGGGGCCAAACGACCTCCGATAGCAATGCATGTTACCTCTTTGGAATTCCCTATGAGTGTAGAATGTTAGGTAAAAATTTCATCAAATCTGGAGTTTGGAAAGTGGATCAAACCCGGGATGAAGTAACCGGCTGTCGGTCCGGGTTACTGTTCATCCGGGTGGAAAATAAGGGATTTCATGCTATAATAGAGTATTAAGCCTAGATCAAGCTAAAAGGGACCTTGTACTCGTGCAAGGGAATCCCTAGTATACATAAATGATGAGTTAATTAATAGAAAAAGAAAAAAAGAAAGAAAAGAAAAGATTTAGGGAACGGGGGAGTTGAATCAATTAAAGTTCCCTATATTATAAATGGCACGTAGATTATAGCCCTTGATACAGGACTAAATGTATTATAAATGCATGTCACAGTTGGGCAAGAAGTTAGGGAGCAAGAAGAAGAAGCCCCTACTGCCTACCATAAAGTTTTGGAGGCGTATCAGGGCTGTGCCAGATTGACAGGTGAGTGGGAGTCATGTACTTTGCACCATGAGCATCCTTAATTCATTTTCATGAATGTCGCCAAGTGTGAATTGATTCCACTTGAGCATATTGATTGATATTGTAGTAGATTCCTCTATAATCTTGATTCTCTATGCTTGATTATTCTGTACATGCATGTGAGGGAACATTGAGAGGAATTACGAGGGGTTGATGAGTAATCAAATTGATTCCGAATTGTGAAATGATTTCTTTTGTAAATTGATTTCATTTCCTCTATTTCAAAGATTTGTAGAGCCTTTTTAGTGGTATATTGAGTTGTATTGCACTTCCTTTACCCTCACTCCTAACCCTGATGTTAGTTTATGATTGGGTCATGATCGAGTGAGTGGTAGTCTTGATCATACTCCTTTTTAGTAGAGTATTGGGAGGGTGCATTATGGCATTTATGCATGGCTTGGCAGTATCTGCAGGACACCTATAGTCGATGGGGTTGAACATCGGCCTTTGTGCACATAGTAGCCTTCTGGGTGGGCGGAGCCCAGTCCCTTCCTAGGGGGGGACACGGCCCTAGGCGTAGGATCGGCCGGTCCTACGACTTATATTCTGCTTGCCGCCGGGCATAGTAAGACCCCGCGAGGTGCAGTATGGCTTTCCGCGGATGTAGAATTCCCGCGAGGTGCCGTTTAGTATGTAGATGTGAGATGGATTTCTGTTCTGGATACTGGCCTGCATTTATATGATCAATGTGGTGTCTTATCCTGCATATGCATGTGACAGTGGGGAGTTGTTGCTGGTTCGCCTGGGGCGTAAAACCCACCTCCCGACAGCTGTCTAGCATTTACATTATTAGTATGGTGTCTTATCCTGCATATGCATGTGACAGTAGGGAGTTGTTGCTGGTTCGCCTGGGGCGTAAAACCCACCTCCCGACAGCTGTCTAGTGGTGATTTACATATTGGTGTGGTGTCATATTCGATGTATGCATATGGCAGTAGGGAGTTGTTGCTGGTTCGCCTGGGGCGTAAAACCCACCTCCCGATAGCTGTCTTGTTGATGATTCAGCCTATTGACGCCTGATTTATATGATTCAGTACTATGACCTGTTGAGCATATTCATGAGTAGCATATATGTTGACTTGATTATTCCATATATGCTTCAGATGAGTTGATATTGATTGTGGTGATATTGATGACTTACTCCATATTCTCTATGTTGAGATCATATTCATCTTGTTATTGATCTTGAGATTTCACCTCGAGCCATGATTATATCTGGTTTCATGTGCATAGTACTCTCTACTCCACTCACTGAGTATTTATATACTCACTCCCCAGTTTGGTGTTTTTGATTGCAGGGCAGGTATTGTATAGAGAGGAGCAGGATTAGTGGTTGCCTGCTAGCTGTGCCGCTCCATAGTATAGTATAATGTAGATAGAGGTTTATACATTTTGGTGTATTATAAACCTTCTATTATATATAGTGCATAGTTACAGTCATAGATCCTGTTGTGGATATGGGTTTGACCATGGATGGATTGGGAAGCATGTATATATATGTGTGCAGATCAGTTGTGTGCCTGTGATAATGTATTGCTATATATTGTCCAGGTTTATTATGTGACAGATTATGTGATTGCTGCTCTGACAGGTAGTGTGTTGTATGTATTGAGATAATCCTGACAGGCCACTATAGGAAAAGTGATCATTTTGTGCATGCATCATGCCAAATTTTTCAAGAATTTAATAATGATTAATAGGTAATAGGGTTCTACGTGGTGGCTGGTGGCCTTATGCTTACCCGCACCCTAGGACCGTCGCGACGGCCCGCCGGGAACGGGGCGGGGGTCGTGACAGTACCGAACCGGTATGGTACAATACACCCCATACTGCCAGGTTTGGGCCGATACAGAGAACCATGGTCCCAAGTGTTGGCAATTTGGCACCTTATTTGCTGACATCAATGGGATACTACAAAGTAGACTGTCCAACCATGTAATATCGTGTCATTCCATGTCCAGAGTACCCAAAAGTGCGAACCCTTCTAAATACCTTAAAAAGGGGATCGTCTAGACAACAAAGATTACATGTCTTTCATGAAACTTTGCAAGACATCATTGATTCATTCAATGTTTTAAAGATTATAATGATCTACAAGAATGGGGTTCTATGCAAATAAGATGAGTGCTTTAAGAATGAGAATGTTGAAGTAGATCTATCAAAAAACTTTGTAGCGATAGAAACAAGTGGATAGAAAAGGAAACACAAAAGTATTATGTAATGAAGTACTATAAATAGATTGGGCACAAAAATTACCTAGGCCTAATTAATACATGAAGCTTGAATGTCCTTCTAAAGGTCAGGGAAAAAGAGTGTAAGATAAAGGATAATTTCATGAATTAATTTAGTTGGAGCTAGAAGCAAGATAAGGGCAAAGAGATGTTCATAAAGTCAGCATGATATAGTCAGGATATGGCATGTTTTTTTATTGTTATGTTTAAGGCTTATGCTTACCATAAAAATTTTATGTTTCTTTAACCAAAGAATAGCATTCTTGTATACATCATAACATGATAAGCATGGACAAATTTAGCCAGTGTGTAAGTAGAAATATGGAATTAACTTTCAAGTTAAAGCCACGTATGAAGAAACTCTTATATTGCTCAAAAGGTTTGGCAAGTAAGGTAAACCAAATCTTGCCCATTAGTCATTACAGATATTACTTCTATATTAAATAAAAAATTATCAAGTTTAGCATCAAATTTATCAAGTTAAAATAAACACATCCATAGTCAACCACAACCATCATGATCATATTGATCATTCTTCTTAGCTATTTGAGGTTGGCTTTAAATATCATTCTTCATTGATAATTCCAAGATTCAAAGCTACCTTCAATGTTACTTCAAGCCTTCTATAATCTTATGTTGAAACTTCCATCCGTATTAGTTTAGGTTTTGCCAATGTTGTTAAGATCGGGATCAACTCATTAATCATAGTGGGTTGGGTTCAATTGTATCCATCGGAGCACAGAGCATATGATTTTTCTAACTTCTTCAATTTTTTAAAACACATAAGAAATGCAACAGTTGAAATAAGAGTTGAATATGGAATAGATAAATGAAGAATGTAAAGATCATACAAACAAGACATCTAGTTTCCACCAATATAAGCCCATATGAACAAATATTGTGTTTGGTTATTCAAAGATAATTATATAATAGCTATCAATTCAATTATCATTTCATTGGAATATTGGAAAGAAAAAAGGATAAGATTCTAATATATGGTTGTACAAATATGAAAATTTGCATCTTATATTTAACCCCATAAATTTGCATCTTATGGTATAATTCATAATACAGAACTAGATCCTATTTTCCTAACCGATTCTGATCCAATGATGAGATCTGGATAGTTTAAGGGTCACTTTGATTCGGATTGTAAGATTTGATCATGAAACATAAGATTTTACCAACAATAGGTTTTGACATTATTCGAGACCTTCAGTGCAGATTCAAGCATCTCTCCTTACTAAAAGGATTTTCATTGTCCATTGCTTGTTCCATCTTGATCAAATCTTATTACTTTGTCCTCAATTTTTGCAACTCACATGCCTTATCTCATATGCTCAAACCTCATTTTGCCCCTCTATAGTGTTTAACAATCATCCATCTCACCATTACCATTCATCTCATATGCTTGAACTCACTTTATTGCCCAAGATTTTTGACATATCATATGGCAAATATAACATTTTCTTAAGTCACCAAGGCATGTGTTAGTCATGAAACACCCTAGAAGCACCTCCAATCTTCATGTACCAACTCTAGTTCTACTTTGTCTTCGTCTATACCTTCATATATAAAAGGTAATGGATCTGACCAAATAATGGTATTTTTAGTCTATTTCCATGGAAATAACAATCCATAGCAAGATCTACCATACTGGTACCGGTCAGCGTACCAGTGGCAGCCCAGACCGGTATGTACCGGTCCCGTATCGGTCTGTACTGGTACGGCAGTCGTACCGGCCGATTTTTCAATCAAAAGCTTCCGGTACCGGATCCCATGCTGATCCACCGGTCTCTGCCTGGACCGGTTCGTACGGGCCGGTACGGCATACCCTGATCCATAGTATACGTTTTCATTATCCTAATTTTTATTCATTTTACTTTTCCACGTGATCAGTTCTTAAATTAAAATCTAGAGGACCGTTTTTACTCATCAACTTAGATACTACAATATAGTTCCATATTTCAACACAAAAAACTGCAATTCCTTTTCAACTTCATTTTAGAAAGATTGTGTCTCATTCTTTCATGAATAATTCACATGAAATGAAATGCCTTTCCACATTATGAAATCTTCAAATCTACCAATAAATTTCTTTATAATTTTTCAGCTTTAAATTATTTTACCTCAATTTGTGCAACACCAATGCTTTATTTCGGTTAGTTATCTAAATCTCCATCTTGAGCAGTTCATTATGAAATCTTCAAATCTACCTACACAACATTTCTATTCAACTTTTTAGCTTTAAATTATTTTACCTCACTTTGTGCAACACCAATGTTTTATTTCATTTAGTTATCTAAATCTCCTTCCTATACAATCCATTACGAAATCTTCAAATCTACCTCCACATTTCTATACAATTTTTCAGCTTTAAATTATTTTACCTCTAATTGCGTAACACCAATGCTGTATTTCGGTTAGCTATCTAAATCTCCATCCTGATTAGTTTAATAGTGCAACAATCCTAGCATTCTTTTTCCTAAGAAATATAGAGATGATACTGCCATGAAGGTCTGAGCATTTTTACATATTTGATGACACTTAGGCCCTATTTGGCATTGCTATAGCTAGTAGAGCTTTTGTCTATAAAGTCTTGGACAATAGATCTTTGGATAGTAAAGCTTTCGTTGGTAAAATTTTTAAATAAAAAGCTTTATGTTGTTTGATATCTACATTTTTGACGTACTATTGAACTTTAACATTTGTTTGATAGAAAAACTGAGAAAGTACCTTTAGTATCAAAATATGATAATAACGAAAATTTCATAGTTCTTTCAATTATCTAACTACTTGTTCAATCAAAAACTATAATTATAAAATATTTTTAATTTATAAATTAATGTTGATATTTTAATCTCAATAATACATTTTATATTTATTATAAAATATAATAATTTTTATAATGTTATTATATCTTATAACAATATTATTATCATATAATAATATTATATTATTATAATATAATTATTAAAATATAGTAATAATGCTAGTAATGTCATATTATAATAATACAATATAGTATAATATAGTATAACTATAATTTTGTTATATTATATAGTTATTGTATCAACTATCAAAAAGATATTATTATAAAGTATTATTGAATTAAAAATATTTTTATATTTTATCTAAATAATATAATAAATAATAAAATCATTTTTGGTGGATGATTACCAAATAACAAAGAAAGCAAACGTTTGAAACTCAAAATTCTTAATTGCATGATTATGGAAACAAAAATATACAAAGTTCCATTATTATACCAATAAAAGTATTTAAATTAATTTTACAATACAATCTGTTATAGAGACTTGAACCTTGGTCTCTCAAGAACAAAAAGCTTTCCGACATGCCTCAAGTAGAGCACCTTTTTCAGCTTTTAGATGAAGCAAAAAATTGTTTCAAAATTTTTACCAAACACCTCAAAATCATCCCCAAAAAAAAAGCTTTTGGCTATCCAACAAATATTTTTTTGACCCTCCATGTGCAATGCCAAACGGGGCCTTAATAAACTTTTCTTTATAAATACAGATGAGCTACTTATACCAACATAGTGTACCTGCTGAACGTTGTGAAGGTCCGTGGCTTAGTCCCACCTTGCCCGACATGGTGCAGACACGAGAGCACTAAGTAATTCATCCATTTAGAGGCTACAATAAATAAATAAATATCATAACATAACAAGACAACAAATAAGAAAAAGAATTAGCAAATCCCCGTCAACGTCCTGAGTGTCACAAAGAACAACCATGTTGCACATTGGAACACGTTAAAGCACACCATAGACCAAGGGCAAAGGACCCCAAATGCCACTAGGTTAAACAACACATGGCAAACTAAATCCCATCATCACCTCGGCTACAGTGAACGGAGATCCTCAGTAGGGGTGCAACTAAGCTAAGCAGTTTGTGAGCTGTTCAAGCTCGACTCGACCCGATAGTTATCGAGCTTGAGTAGCTCAGATAATTTTTGAAGTCTAGCTTAAGTAGCAAAATGGTCAGCTCGAAAGCTCACAAGCGTAGTCAAGTATACACATTTTTAATAATATTATATTTTATTTATGATATATAGATTATTAATTTAATATTTTATAATATAATATTATATTATATTTTGTTTTAACCATATTTTTTAATTACGACCAAGGCTCAAATTTAATCTTGAATTCAAGCTCGAGAATGGCTCGGTTGATATTCGAGTCAAGTCGAGTCGATGACAAGTATTGATTTTTTTGATCAAGTCGAATTTAAGCTTTAGATCAAGATTCGCCATACTACCATACCGTATCGGATGTATGGTACTAATATCGAGCCAGCATCCAATCTCGTATCGTAGCAATACTCGACATGCCTCATCATCTCGTACCATACCGCATACCGATACTATAATAGAATGATACTAGTATGGGATCTGGTATCAAGACAACGAACTCTAGCTTAAACATTAACGCTTCATCTCGAGTCGAGTTTCGAGCTCGAGTGTTTTGAACCAAGCCGAGTCAAACTTGAGCCTCTAGTTAATCAACTCGGCTCGGCTCCATTGCATCATCTAACACAAAAGGGAGGTGAGGGGATCCGAAACAACCAAGAACGCCGGATTAAAAGACAATCAGGGATGGGGAAAAAATCGGTGAATATTCATGGAAGCTTACGGACCTAAGGTGGATTAGGGCGAATTGGATGAGCCTGGACCAAATCTCTTCCCTGCAATGAAAAATGAAAAATAAATTTAAAAAAACCAAAAGTCAGCCTCCAAGATGCAAATGTCCACGAGTCGCTTTTTTACTATTTTGCGCGAAATAAAGAAAAAGAATGGAAGCATAAATAAAAAATAAAAAATTAAAGTAAGGGCAAATTGGTCATTTAGACAACCTGTACACCTTGAGAGAAGGAAGACCAATGGGACAGGAAAGTTAGTTTGATAAGACGCATTAACCCTCCCCAAAATTTTTAATTTTCAAAAGTAACTTGTAATGCCAAATATGCCCTTTAACATTTCAACAATGGCGAGCATGTCCCACCAGCAGATGGTGCCATTCCATCAAGTCCTAGGGGCAAAATAGTGAAATAGGGGAGAGACGGTCCGCTCACCGCCTTCGCCGGAACCTCCGGCCTCGGGCTCAGCCCCAGAGGGAAGACAGAGGCAGTGCCGTCGCCGGCAGTGAGGTGAAACAACATCCCGGCGACGGCGGCATCCCCACCGCCGTACGCGGGAACGGAGAAGATCTTGTCGGAGACGTCGTCGGCTATACCGTCCGGCAGGGGGGGCGGCGGGTCGGCCATTTCCGGCGGCGCGATGGCGGTTCTCCGGCCAAGGAAATGAGCGGTAGACCGAGCGGAGGGAAGAGGGGAGCGGCCACCGAATCCTTAAAGGGCATCGAAGGGAGAAGAAAGCGAGGGGAAAGCAACCGGTACAATGAGAGAGAAGAAGAAGAAGATGGGGCGGCGGAGAGAGAGAGAGATTTTGTTTGTTTGTATTCTCAGCGTGGGGTTCTCGAGGTAATAAAAAGGTGGGAGGGGAAGGAGAATGGGAGGTGAAGAAATCCAAAAGCGTTGGAATTCTTTTCCTTGTTGTTTTATAAAATGGGCAGGTGGGTTTGGACTCGGTAGGTTTGAGTTGATGATGGATCGGAAGAGTCAGTTTGGAGATGGAGGGCTTGAATGATGCTGGCCAAACTTTGCATTGGTCGATCTATAAAATATTTTAATTATTATCTATAATTATAATTATTTTTATACTATATTTAGTAAAGATTAACAAAGATTATATATAATATATGTTTAACTACAGTATATAGTACTGAATATTGTTTTAATGTTTGAATAAAGTATATTTCTTAAGATTTTTCTTTTCATTAAATTTTTTAAATGAACTGCTCGTTAGTAACTAAAAGATAGCTTTGAGACTATCATAGCCGGTTTGAGTTTGACTCCATTATAAAACAAGACCCGACTCCCAAGAGCTAAACTCGTTAACACCTCTACTACTATTTGAACTATCAAATGGGAAAAGAGGGAGAGAGAAAGAGAGGAAAAAAAAAGGCACCTAATAATGTGGAATATTGTGTACTTGCACTTGCTTTATTCAGCTTCAGTGGTGCCATTCTTTCAAGAACAAGATGACATGTTGAGTCCTATTTAAATCTTAGTTTGGGAATGTCCCTGGACCCTAGGCTAGGAATTGCGAGAGTTTGGTGCAGATAGACACAGACATCAATAGCAACCATGCAATGCCATTTGTCGTCACTGTTTGTAAAATGATGATACCTCATTGTCCTGTTGGTAAAATTTTCTGGGTATTATATTTCTCTATAGCTGTGCAGCCACAGAAATCCTGTTCTTGTTTTTTTGTTTAGTCTGAAAAATAATGATCAAGGCATCATCCATCATTTCAAAAAAAAAAAAAAAAAAAAATGCTCGTGTTGCTCGAGGAATTTACATACACCTGTTCAAGTGAATATTGAAATCATGTGCAAGTATCGATGGCAGATTTTAATTACACATCTTTTACAAAAGATGGGTTAAGATAACAATATTATAGCTATTAAATGGTCGTTCTAATAATTTCAGCATCCCCATTATGCTATTTACATAATTAATAAAAAAATGTAATGATAGTTATTTTACATTAATTCTCATTTTTTTCATCATAATAGACTGCTATAACACAAATAATAATCATTATTTTCATTTGTATTTTCTTTTCCATAAATAATATTTATTTTAAATTTCACTTTTTCCTTTTATCTTCAAAGTGATTGCACCGTCCAAAAATATATATATTGTTTTATCTAACAAAAGGAAAGAAAAAATAAGACTTGTTATTTTCTGCCATTGCCTGTTATTTTTTGTTATAATATTATTATAATGATTAGTATTTTGATAATTATCTCAATATCAAAAATTAAAAATTATTCACATAACAACTGTTGCAGCCAATACAATGATCAATAACAGCTTTGGTGGAAGAGCCTGTTCTAAGCATTATGTCAAACTTTGATTAGAAACTGGCTATGTTTTTTTAAAAAAAAAATCGATAGAAGAGGCGCCTATGGAATGGGTTTCACGATGGAGGGTAACCATTCCCAAATACCCAGAACCTTTCAGACATTGACGAAGGCGAGACCTAAGTGAAGGTTAAGTTTGATCCAAACCATCAAAAAAAACTTGAGCAACTTAACAAGCAGGGACCTTTTCAGGTTCGCATGCAAGCATGTTATGTTAAAACCTAGCCATTTTTATTCTCAAAATTATCTTTTATGCTTTGTTCGTCATGAAATTCAATTTATAATTTCATCGATCACTTGATTTCATTTCCTTATAGCGGACTCATATTTGGAATTTGATGCAAGTGGAGCCCCTTCTAACGAATTAGATGCAAAATGACTTGCATCAATCCATGTCCATGCATTTTGAGATTTCATCCCTAACTGGAGTTGGAGAATCATAGGACGGAAACTCTCAATTGCCCTCATCTTTTTGTTGCAACACCACCCTTAAATCCTACGCAGTTTCACATCATAGTAAAAAAGAACTCATCAAAGTGGGGCAAAGCAAATTGATTTAACTTGGCAAGTTTTTAAGTTGACCTGATAAAACACTATTCAAGTCATTTGACTGCAAGGATAGCTGAATGATAATTCTGTCCATGTTCACAAAACTCTATTCAAGTTTCTATTTATTCCTTTTTCTTTTCATGCAAATGGCCAAAACAGGTCCCTAGATATTAGACCTTCCTCGCCACCTAGGTCCTGTTGGACCAAGTTACTGGTATGGATAGAGCCAGCAACCTAACACCTTCCATAGAAGACAGAATATGGAAAAGTCCTTGGTACTCAGTAGGCTCGACATCTCCAACACCGACGGCGTTGATCCGATCGGCCCAAGAGAGGACGGGGTTTGAGCAGCGAGCAGCAGTTCTTCAGAGTCTCTTACTCTAAAAATATTAGGGACAGAGCATGGGAGCAATTCAAATCCTGTTCAAGGCATTGGACTTGATTGATCATTGAATGATAATTCTTACCATGCCCTAATACATGCATTTGAGACACCTGCGCCATGCAAGTAACATGAGACCAAGCACTACCAACATGAGAGCCTAGTCACCAAGGCCACCATCGTGATTGGCATAGCCTTCAATAACTAATCTAAACCACACAGACCAATGCAGTAGCTCAGCATGATGAACAAATTAACAAATATCAAGTGGCTGGTTTTCTGACATTTAAATACATGCATCTCAAATTGAGCCATCCAAGTCATACCAACATCATGCCTGTTCATGAGAAAAACACCATGCGTAAAGCCTACCAATTTTCTGAAAGCTCCATCCGCCTTATGCCAAATTGAAGTTGGATCAATCACTTTCTGGATCATGATTTGCACTAGTGAATTTTCATTAAGCCCAAAACTACTTACAACACTGCATTAATTTTTTGCCCCTTTTAAATCTACATCTGAAAGCAATTAGGTCGCTATTCCTCATGGAAACATGCTATGATTTCACAATATCATCCCTCTTCACAGTAAAGTCCCAGAGGTCGCCATATTTCTCATTGAAATCCCAAATATCCATGGAATTGTAATCAGCTATTAACTTGTCGCGGGCCCCCCTCTCCATGTTGTAGATCTCAGGCTCAAAGTTATGAGGTTTATCTGGCTTGGCCATCTCTATTGCACAAAATACTATAACAAAAACAGCTGCTCCAATGTACAAGTATTCTCCCTGCAGGGTGAAATTTGACCAAAATGACATTTAGATGCACCTCAAAAAATTATCTTATTGTTAGATCCCAAGCCTTTTCTTGGAGATAAATTCAAGGGTGCAATGCTCTAGAGTCTGAAAAAACACATGCAGAACAAACTGCATATGATTGTAAGGACAAATCAAAGTCTCCATTAATATTAAATTGCATTGTGAGAAAAGCTGTTATGTTGGATAAATTAGCAATTTATTCTCATCTTGTACTATTAAATAGTTCTTCTGAGAAGCAAATTACAAAATCATAGTTGCACTGAAATATTATCTAAACTCTGAAATCCATGACATTTCTACTTGAAAAATGTTATAATAGCAAAAAATTAGTCTTCCATTTGGAAGACATGTTCCTTCATCTCATATAGGTGGAGTCCTATGGCAGACTAGATTTCTGTTAATGTGGACACAAAAGTATTGCATGTTATGTTTCTATATAAGCCTAGTCATACTTGAAAAAGAATTCCCAAGTCTCCCAATCATTCTCTTCCCCACATGTTACCAAGCCCTTTCTTTTCCTATCATGCCAAGGAATCTTTCTAAAGAAAGTTAAAAACCAAGTTCCTAAAAACCATGATTTTAATTTTCAAGAGAAGAAAGAGGAAAAAAAATAACTTTTTTAAAAACAAGTCAAGGACTGCAATTTTTTAGGACTAAAATTTTTGGTATTTTTAACGTTTTTCGATTTGTGCTTTGATGCAGAGCAAAATTTCACATTGGACCATTGTCTAAACACCTTCAAGCATGGCAACGCCTTTTGCTCTAGACACCCAAAATCCAACCAGAGACAGTAAAGATTTCATAAGAACAATGCATTAAAAGTTCAGATTTGCTCAAAGAAGCATTAAGAAAAGAAACAGCTCAACAGGAAATTTTGAACTATAGAGCAACCTGTTCACCCTGAAATAAATAAAATCCAGACACATCCCATCTTGGGCTTCTGTTTATACCTCTCAATAATAATTACTATATTAATGCCATATCTATATTTCTTTCTGTTATTCAGGAAGGACATCTCCCTCTCGCCACCATGGATTTTTACCCAGAAATAATTTAGGAAAAAATTTTCATACCGGTGCGTGGTAAGCCAAACCAACAACAATGGCGGGAAGAAACAACCAAGATATAAGCCCTGTAAAGAGATTGGAATGCCAAAACTCACTCAGCATGTGATCTTAACACTGGTAACATGACACTAGATGATATTGGTCCTATACACGGACACAAAGAAAATGATCTAATTAATGTCAATCATCTACTATACCTTGAAAACCAGTAGGGGGTTCTGCAGCTTGATACTCCTCCACAACAGCTTCCCAGAAGCCACCTACATAGTAGATCAGAAGCAAAGTTCCCCTTTTTCAGGCAAGTATGCAATCCTATAGTCAACTTGATAGAATATGAACTCTTTGACTACCGTTTACCATCCCAAAATTAAATTTGTTTTCCTACTGTGAGTTGCATTAAGAAAACTACAGAAATGAAATGAATACATTAGTCAAGCACTTGTGTAACAAAATTTCATATGCTATGCACTCAAGCTAACATGCATGCTGTGAGGAATGGAACAAGAGGGATAGAAGACTGGTGAATCCCTCAAAAGATAACCCTTTGCCTGGCATGTGTAATCCCACAATTAAATTCATTTTCCTAAAATGAGGAATGGAATAAGAAGGTATCAAACATTTTTTATCCCCACATGTGCATGTAGAAAAGTTGTCCAAACAGCCAACAAAGGAATTCATAAACCAAAAGAGTTAAAAAAATGCAGGAGTAATTGAGACTTAATTGCTTTTCACCTCAAAAGAAGGAAAAAAAAACAGGCTCAATTGCCTCTTGAAAAGATCAAAATAAGATTTAGCCTCAGTATGGAGGACCAATTTAAAATGGTATAAGACAATCCAATCAAGAAACATCCAAGAGATTTGACAAGCAAAGTTTGTTTTCCACAATCCAAGTTTGAATAAAAGCAGTCTAAGAGCAATACTCTAATAGTTTGGAAAATGCTAAAGATCACCCACCAGATCATTACTCAATTTACCAGTTTGATGTGGAAGTCAGTGATCCCTGAGCTGTAGGCAGTACCCAATTGACACTACCGACCTCCCCATATTGCACCAGTCCCTGAATACCATGTTAGTCCAGTGAACTTAGCAGTCATCTGATGGGTGATCGGTAGCAGTATTCTAATGTTTTCACTCATATGCACTGATCCTTCTTTAAATGAAAAAAGAAACAAGGTATAAGTACATAATTATTACCCACTCGCAACAGAATTAAGAGGTTGGCAAACTACCAGTATGCGAACGAAATACGAATATCTAAAATTTTAGCCAGAATAGAATACAAAGAGCCAAAAAGATATAAAATTCTCCACAGCAGCATTAGAGAAGTAACGTATGCATATCATCTTCAGGTGCATCCAATCTCTGAAGCCCCTAACCTGTTTAGTGTGACTCTACTTTAATTTAGCAGCAGAAAACCACCTTTCTTTCACAAAAGAAAAAATATCATATTTTCAACATCAAGTTAGTCGTTAATTTTTGCCTCTCATGTGATTAAAAAAAGGTGAAGATAATCCCTTGTCTATATAATCTATACAATAAAATAAAAAAAATGTACCTAAAATCCCTAAAAAAAAAGGGAAAAATAAGTGGCAATCCAGTACTAACTAAAAACCCTAGTCGCAGTGAAATCAAAAGCAAGATTACCTTCATTTCCTTCGAAATAAGTGTGGTGTCCATCATACTCCCCGTACTTAAAATCTTCCTGAATCCAATAAAAAAAATCAGAATAACAAACACAAAAATCGGAATTTTCGTCCGCTTAGTTTAACTCCAATAACTTCAATTAGGAAAGAATCAAGCTCACAGGATCGACACCGTTTGTCCGCCAGCGGTCGTGTGGGTCCTCGTCGAGGTCGGGCTCGATCTCCGTCAGCCCGGCCTTCAGCCGGGTTGAGCTAGGGTTCCGGCGGAGCTCCAAGCGGAGGAACCTCGGGTCTGGGGCTAGGGTTAGGGTTTCTCCGGGAGGAACCCTAACCCTAGCTCTTATCCGGCGCTTTCCGGACGCCGCCGGCGCCGGCGGGAGGGAAGCGGTGGTGATGGTGGCGGCAGGAGACGACGTGGAGATAAACCTCATGGTCTTGTTTTTGGTTCTCTGTCATCTTATTTCTGCCTCATCCTTCCGGTTTTAGTTAGTTGGGATTGGGCGCGAGTCTTGTACAGAATTGTGTTGGTGTGCTGATATGCACTGACCGTCTGATTATTATCGGACGGAGAAGGGTTGGAATTGATGTCGTTCTGTGCCGTTGGATCTTGATCGGACGAGCCTTCCGTTTTCTTCCATGAAAATGGGAAATAAAAAAGAGAAGGAATTTTGACTGATAGGGAGGAAATGTATCCGTTAGCCTTATCCTCTCCGAGCAGGTGGTGGGTCCACATAAAGCATGTGGGAAACACGTGCTGGGATCTCTTCCCTTGCGGTCAAGGTTCAGCGTTATACCTATCAAAAAATAGCAGCGTTATAGCCATTATAACAGTGTTACCCAGGACCGTTATGTTCCGTATAATAATAAAGAAAAGATAACAGCCATTACAATATGAGAATCGATTTCTTGTAATATAAAAATAATGACCATTATTTTCTCTCTATATATATTCTCTAAATAGAACATATTTTTTCGACATTTAATTATTTTATTAAAATTTCATCCAAAATGATTGTATCGCCCGCAAAAATTAATTTTTTATGAATAAAAATATAGAAATTGTTATTTTTTCCATTATCTCCATTTATTTTCCATTATAATGGTATAAAATGCAATTTTGTAGGCAAAGAACGGTCATTGCAATAATTATATGAATTATATGGTTAGTAAGACTACTATAAGCGATATATATTTGCTAATAGGAGACTGCAATGGTATATAAAATTTTCTTTTAGGAAAGACATTATATCTCTTTTAATTGGTTTGTTCATTTTTTTTATTATTTTGCATCTAAGTATAATTTTAAAATTATCATAGTATAGGATCCATTGTTTCCGGCCCTTTCGTTTAGTATAGTTGGGCTTTTGTTTAGGAAGAAACTTCATCCTAAGGTTAGTCCTTATTTCATTATTTGTTTCTTAGGGCTTTTTTTTTATATACTCTAATCCTCCACTATAAAAGAAGTTATTTCTCCTTTTATTTTATCCTCATCTCTTTACGTACTTTCACAGAAATGCCCAACTCTATTTGAAACTATAATTTAGAGGCCTTACCTCTGTTTCATCTAAGTACAAAAGTAAGAAAGAGTTCGAGCTCTTCTAGCAGCAAGGTAGATAGCATTAATAGCCGGTGGGCATCCATTGCCGGCGATGACCTGACTCGTCTCATTCTCTTCCACCTCCCCATACATGAGATGATGGCCATGGTGATGGTGCCAATAATAGAGGTCATGGTAATGGTGAAGGTGTTTTTGGTGACAATGATGGTGAAGATTGGAGAGTGGGTCATCAGACAAGTAGGTAGGAGGATTAGAAGAGTAGTAGTAAGAGGAGATGGAGAGAAGATTTGGAGAATTTTTTTTTCCATTTTTAATTTGGCATGGGCAAGAATATATTATAAATTTTTGCATATTATAATATTTATATGGGTTGATTAATGGAGATACTTTGTCCAAAATTAAGTTCAGACACCTTTGACACTTTTTAAAGATAAGGATGTCATTGTGTCAGAACGGTATCAATGAAAGTGTGTTTTTCCTTGGGCGGTATTCTATTATTGTGTCCTAGTGGTGCAGTGTACTCTCATTATTTCTCGCAGCTAGGTTGTGGGTAATGTATCAGTTCAGGTTTGGCCATATTTTTGCTAAGCCAAAATAAACGCAATATCCAAACTAAACCCAAGTCCAATGGAGGTCACTCTACCAATACCCAGTACTGGTTCCAAAAATAATCAGGAAGTAAATGGTAGGAGCGCGTATGATTGAAGGAATTGGAATGGAAATTTAGAACATGCTTTGCTGGTTTTATACGGAAAGGAATTCTGTCCTCCAAATTTATGATTTCCTTTGACTACTGAACCACAAAAAAAAAAGGTTCTCATGATCAACTCACTAAAACTAATATTGTGCTCTAAGCATGAGTTAGATTCCAATCCAAGCGCTTATATCCATGCATATTAATACAAATTTTGTCTGAAAAAAAAAAAGAAAATCTTTCTAATAGAACTGCAAGTCTGCAAGCAGCACTAAAGAAGAGATAACCATAATAAAGAAAACGTTTTCTTTCCTCATTCACGTTAGAACTCCATTCAAAATATCATCACTTGAATGAGAACATCTTTTGAAAGGATTTGAGGGTGGTTATTTTCGAAGCAAAGAAACAATCTCCAAAGCAACATTTCCCAGCCTAAAGGCATCAATATTTTCCTGGCGCAGTGGCGATTTCTCGTTAACATCATGGAAAGCAGACTCACAATCATTGGGGGCACCTGCCACCATGCGCATATCTTCTACAGCCTCAACATAATCACTGCTAAAGAGATGCATTTCAGGCTACACTGGAAAACACAACCAGGGCTTTTTGACACTGTTAAGAGCCCTAGGGGAATAAAGAAGGCGAGAAAACGGAAGGCGATCGGAAAACCCTGGGTCTGAAAAGCCCATGCAGCCGTGCTTACATATCTAAGTCGAGTTGAAGCTTCGGAGTGCCAAGGGCGAAGTTGAGAGCAGCATGATTGTAATGTCCGGGCCCAATACAGACTGGGCCCAATACTGTAGGGCCCAGTTTGAGGGTATTGGGCCAGGGTGAAGGGTTAGCAGGCCCAGAAAGAACAGGCTCCCATCTTCCCCGAGGGCTGAAAAGACAGGATCACAGATGGCCAACGGAGAGACCCCCCACAAGCATGCACCACCAGAGCCCGCCACCTCCCTCCTCCTCGGCAGCTGGGCCTTGAGCTGGCCTGAAGAGGGGGGGTAGCTGGTGGCTCCCGAAGCCTTGAGCAAGGAGAGGATGCCACCTCTCCTTAGGGTCAAATCCCAAGCTTAGTTTTTATAGACCTAAACCCTGCTAACCCTAATCTTTGATATACCCTCCTAAGCTCCTACCCCTCTGATATCCTGTACCAGAGAGCTAGATCTCGGAGCTGGAGGTGGAAGGTGCCCCACAGCCCTAGAGGAGGAAGGAGGGACTGTGTACCGGTGACACCACGCTACCCCGACCGACCACGACAAGGTAAGGAGCAGGCAAGTGTGATTCTTTTTTTTAGGTCGGAAATGGGGAAGGGAAGAAACCCTTTGTTCGATGTTTCGCCTCTCTGTTCCATTTATGAACAGAGGGGAGCACATCGGCACAAGGAGAAAGATCGGGCAAGAAGAAGAGAACAACAAAACCCTAGGTCAGACCCACGGGCCGCGGGCCGGACCCAGGAAGCCCAAGCCCAGGCCCGGCTGCCACCCGGGCCGAGCCCAACCGGACTCGGCCTGCGGGGTGACAGTCCCCAGCCGCTGCCGCCCTAGGGCAGAGGGGCAGCCAGGGGGCCGCCGGTTCTGGCCGTGCCGGCGACCAATGCGGCCCCAAGGCCGCCAGCCTCCGCCCCCGCCTCTCCGCCGGCGAAAGGGTGGCGGTGCAACTCCCATAAAGGAACCCACAAAAAAAAGAGAGGGGAAGATCGATGCTTACCTCGGGCCACGGCCTCACCTCGCCGTGGCCGAAGGCGGAGAGGATCTTTCCCGGAGGAGGTCCCACCTCGGACCCATCTTCCGACTCCTCTCCTTTCCTCCGGCATCATCTCGAAGAAGGGGGAAAAAGGGGTCCCGACCCCATGCCACCATCACCCCGCCTCCCTGGTCGCCGGCGAGAGGAGGAGGAGATGTCGGAAGGGGTTCCGGCGGAGGTTAGGAGGGAATGAGGGAGGCGGAGAGGCCGAAGAAGGGAGAGGGGCGCGTGAAAGAGGCGGAAGCCTCTGGAACCCCCTGGAAAGGACCCTTAACGGGTCTGCCTAGCGGGTCAGATCCGAGTCCGGATCCGAAACCCGCTAGGCCTAAATCCGAGCTCAATCAGATTGGGCTAAGTCTGGACGGGCCCAAACTGCAAATTGGGTCAAATCCGAACCGAATTAAGCCCAGATTGATTTGGGTCCGAACCCAATTAAGCTGGATTAGATCCAGCAGACCTAATTGATTATGAATCAGGCCCAATTCAAGCCCAATTCAACTGACAAAAGGTCGAATTGACCTTGGGCTAACCCTGACTCAGGCCCAAATGAGCCACATCGACCAAATCAGAGGACTCAATTGGCTAGAAAGGGTTGGACCCAATTATAAATGCGGCCCAATCCTTTAATTAAAAACCCAATCAACCCATGTGGACCTAATCTGGTTTTAAATCGAGCCCCAAAGGCTCTAAATTGGGTAAATTGGACTTGGGCTAGATCCTTGGATGGGATCCAAGCAAGTAAGTTCATAATATGATGAACTAAGAAATTTTATAATAAATAAATGGGGAATAATGTAATCCCTATGATGTTGTTTTAGGTGATTAAGGATTTGTCACTTGAACTCGAGAAATTTGGAAAGCGAATCACTGTAAGTAATCTACCTTAATCTTATCGTAGATCTGGTATTACGTTTTATAAGATGAACCAGTATTTTTCATATAATTTGAATTGTATACATGATTTGGGAAGAAAGTAAGTAACATGTTCTAATCCTGTTGTGGATCATGTCATGTTATTAATATTTTCTCAGCATTTTTTTTAAGGATATATGTTTCATGCATGATATGTTACAATGCATAAGCAACTTGCCTGATCTCAGAAGCTATGGCCATGTATGCAACATGATTATGCTGATATTTTAATCATGTATGTAAGTTTATAAAGTCTTAGCTAGCCAAGAGGCACTATAATGGGCTCAAAGATGCTACTGATCGAATGCAACTGAGCTGGCCTTGCTAGTGGCCGAGAATAACTTCGCTGGCCTTGCTAGTGGCCGAGAATGACTAGCTGGCCCCGCCAGTGGCCGAATGGACTTCGCAGTAGCATCCGAGAGAATGGACCACGGTATGCCGGGGGCACGGTTTCATATGAATACTTTATGAAAATGATATTTGAAGCATGATCATGAGGCTCATTTCAGAGCCTGGGTATATGAGGCGGGTGTTTCCAAATCCTGCAGATGCGTTTTGGGGAGAAGCAAAATCGGTGAGGGGTGAAGGACGCTTGCGTGAAGCCCCGGAACCGGCCAACATCTGGCAGGGGAGCCCCGTGTTTCCCCCTCATGTAGGCCCGATAGTCACGTGCCCTGCGAAGGCGGGCCGTGACATTTATGAACGTGCCTGGCCAAAGCATACATTGTTTTACAACGGGTTTTTGAATATATCCTTATGAAATATTGTATTTTGCTAAAACCGCTATCTCCTTTAAATGATGCTAATCGCATGAATTCTTATGTTTTATGAAAATTCTGTTTGACTGAAAAGACTGCTTTGTTTTCCAAGCATACATATTTTGCCATGATAAATTGTGAGATAATACGCATGTCAGCTTCTCAAACCCTGCATAAACATGGTTACCATTATGTTCGATCCGGTAAGATTATGTATGATTACTTAATGAGCCGTGTAGCTCATATCCGTTCATTTACTTTTTCTTTCAGATCCTCATCACTGATAGCTGCCAGAGACACGTTAATTTGGTATCAGAGCTTCTTTCTTTTGGGGTAAAGCAAGTATACTTTTGTGTACATAAACTACATAGAAGCTCTGTATTTGGGTACTGACCAGCATGTTGTATTAAGAATGCTTTCATATGAAAAGATTTGATTGGTTTGACTACCCTGTTACCCAGGTATGAGGCTGCGTGCTATTGTGGGCGGTAGTCGGCAATAGCACGGCCGTGTCACGGATCCGGGTCCGGGGCGTGACATCTAGTGGTATCAGAGCAATAGGTTAATCATGAGTAAAAACGTTAAGTTTTAATAAGGAAATGGGTAGTTTAGTCTCATTTAGTGAAATTTCGCATAATTCGAAAGAAAGAAAAGATTTTTTTAGTTGTATCATCGATCAATCACGAAAATTGCTCGATGCAAATATTTTGATAGGAGACAATGAGCGACAAAAAGATGTTAGAGCTAATATAAAACTATTCTAGGGACATGATTGTGACATGTTGTGGTATCAGAGCTCTAGGTTTAACAAGACTATAACCGTAAAAATTTAGGATAATGGGTAGTTAAGAGTATCATAATATATTAAGATTTTCATAATACCTTAGTCGAAGAAAGCAATTTATTTCAGTTTCACCCTAAACTCTTGACTGCTAGGTAGCTATAAGAAATAGGGAATACTCAGACATTTACCCTGATGAATTACCGGAATTACCCCTGGTTGAGATATCGAATTCACCATCGATCTTAGGAGAGGGACTCATCATTAAGGCCCCCTACTGGGCGATTCTTGTTAAGCTATGAGAACTGAAATTTTTAGAGGGAAACTTTGTCTACCTAAAAATGTTCTTTTCAAGGGTATTACCCAATTTGGAAGACACGGCAAGTTAAGTCCTCGCTACATTGGCCCATTCGAGGTTCTTGCTAGAATAGGCAAGGTTGCCTACAAATTGGCCCTATCTTCAGAGCTATCAGGCGTACACAACGTCTTCCACATCTCCTTGTTACGGAGGTACATTCCGGATCCCAGCCATGTGTTGCCACACGAGCCTCTGCAATCGAAAAAAGACTTAACCTATGAGGAAGCTCCCCTGCGCGTCATAGACAGAAAAGAACAAATCCTACGAAGGCGCACCATTCCCTATGTTAAAGTTCAGTGGATAAATCACATCGAAAGGGAAGCTACCTGGGAGCTGGAAGATGAGATGCGCCAAAGTTACCCTCAACTCTTCGAGAACCAAGGTATGTTTAATTTCGAGGACGAAATTTATTTAAGGGGGGAAGGATGTAATGTCCGGGCCCAATACAGACTGGGCCCAATACTGTAGGGCCCAGTTTGAGGGTATTGGGCTAGGTGAAGGGTTAGCAGGCCAAGAAAGAACAGGCTCCCATCTTCCCCGAGGGCTGAAAAGACAGGATCACAGATGGCCAACGGAGAGACCCCCCACAGGCATGCACCACCAGAGCCGCCACCTCCCTCCTCCTCGGCAGCTGGGCCTTGAGCTGGCCTGAAGAGGGGGGGGGGGTAGCTGGTGGCTCCCGAAGCCTTGAGCAAGGAGAGGATGCCACCTCTCCTTAGGGTCAAATCCCAAGCTTAGTTTTTATAGACCTAAACCCTGCTAACCCTAATCTTTGATATACCCTCCTAAGCTCCTACCCCTCTGATATCCTGTACCAGAGAGCTAGATCCCGGAGCTGGAGGTGGAAGGTGCCCCGTAGCCCTAGAGGAGGAAGGAGGGACTGTGTACCGGTGACACCATGCTACCCCGACCGACCACGACAAGGTAAGGAGCAGGCAAGTGTGATTCTTTTTTTTAGGTCGGAAATGGGGAAGGGAAGAAACCCTTTGTTCGATGTTTTCCCTCTCTGTTCCATTTATGAACAGAGGGGAGCACATCGGCACAAGGAGAAAGATCGGGCAAGAAGAAGAGAACAACAAAACCCTAGGTCAGACCCACGGGCCGCGGGCCGGACCCACGGGCCGCGGGCCGGACCCAGGAAGCCCAAGCCCAGGCCCGGCTGCCACCCGGGCCGAGCCCAACCGGACTCGGCCTGCGGGGTGACAGTCCCCGGCTGCTGCCGCCCTAGGGCAGAGGGGTAGCCAGGGGGCCGCCGGTTCTGGCCGTGCTGGCGACCAATGCGGCCCCAAGGCCGCCAGCCTCCGCCCCCGCCTCTCCGCCGGTGAAAGGGTGGCGGTGCAACTCCCATAAAGGAACCCACAAAAAAAAGAGAGGGGAAGATCGATGCTTACCTCGGGCCACGGCCTCACCTCGCCGTGGCCGAAGGCGGAGAGGATCTTCCCCGGAGGAGGTCCCACCTCGGACCCATCTTCCGACTCCTCTCCTTTCCTCCGGCATCATCTCGAAGAAGGGAGAAAAAGGGGTCCCGACCCCATGCCACCATCACCCCGCCTCCCCGGTCGCCGGCGAGAGGAGGAGGAGATGTCGGAAGGGGTTCCGGCGGAGGCTAGGAGGGAACGAGGGAGGCGGAGAGGCCGAAGAAGGGAGAGGGGCGCGCGAAAGAGGCGGAAGCCTCTGGAACCCCCTGGAAAGGACCCTTAACGGGTCTGCCTAGCGGGTCGGATCCGAGTTCGGATCCGAAACCCGCTAGGCCTAAATCCGAGCTCAATCAGATTGGGCTAAGTCTGGACGGGCCCAAACTGCAAATTGGGTCAAATCCGAACCGAATTAAGCCCAGATTGATTTGGGTCCGAACCCAATTAAGCTGGATTAGATCCAGCAGACCCAATTGATTATGAATCAGGCCCAATTCAAGCCCAATTCAACTGACAAAAGGTCGAATTGACCTTGGGGTAACCCTGACTCAGGCCCAAATGAGCCACATCGACCAAATCAGAGGACCCAATTGGCTAGAAAGGGTTGGACCCAATTATAAACGCGGCCCAATCCTTTAATTAAAAATCCAATCAACCCATGTGGACCTAATCTGGTTTTAAATCGAGCCCCAAAGGCTCTAAATTGGGTAAATTGGACTTGGGCTAGATCCTTGGATGGGATCCAAGCAAGCAAGTTCATAATATGATGAACTAAGAAATTTTATAATAAATAAATAGGGAATAATGTAATCCCTATGATGTTGTTTTAGGTGATTACGGATTTGTCACTTGAACTCGAGAAATTTGGAAAGCGAATCACTGTAAGTAATCTGCCTTAATCTTATCATAGATCTGGTATTACATTTTATAAGATGAACCAGTGTTTTTCATATAATTTGAATTGTATACATGATTTGGGAAGAAAGTAAGTAACATGTTCTAATCCTGTTGTGAATCATGTCATGTTATTAATGTTTCCTCAGCATTTTTTTTAAGGATATATGTTTCACGCATGATATGTTACAATGCATAAGCAACTTGCCTGATCTCAGAAGCTATGGCCATGTATGCAACATGATTATGCTGATATTTTAATCATGCATGTAAGTTTATAAAGTCTTAGCTGGCCAAGAGGCACTATAATGGGCTCAAAGATGCTACTGATCGAATGCAACTGAGCTGGCCTTGCTAGTGGCCGAGAATAACTTCGCTGGCCTTGCTAGTGGCCGAGAATGACTAGCTGGCCCCGCCAGTGGCCGAATGGACTTCGCAGTAGCATCCGAGAGGATGGACCACGGTATGCCGGGGGCACGGTTTCATATGCATACTTTATGAAAATGATATTTGAAGCATGATCATGAGGCTCATTTCAGAGCCTGGGTATATGAGGCGGGTGTTTCCAAATCCTGCAGATGCGTTTTGGGGAGAAGCAAAATCGGTGAGGGGTGAAGGACGCTTGCGTGAAGCCCCGGAACTGGCCAACATCTGGCAGGGGAGCCCCGTGTTTCCCCCTCATGTAGGCCCGATAGTCACGTGCCCTGCGAAGGCGGGCCGTGACATTTATGAACGTGCCTGGCCAAAGCATACATTGTTTTACAACGGGTTTTTGAATATATCCTTATGAAATGTTGTATTTTGCTAAAACCGCTATCTCCTTTAAATGATGCTAATATCATGAATTCTTATGTTTTATGAAAATTCTGTTTGACTGAAAATACTGCTTTGTTTTCCAAGCATACATATTTTGCCATGATAAATTGTGAGATAATACGCATGTCAGCTTCTCAAACCCTGCATAAACATGGTTACCATTATGTTCGATCCGGTAAGATTATGTATGATTACTTACTGAGCCGTGTAGCTCATATCCGTTCATTTACTTTTTCTTTCAGATCCTCATCACTGATAGCTGCCAGAGACACGTTAATTTGGTATCAGGGCTTCTTTCTTTTGGGGTAAAGCAAGTATACTTTTGTGTACATAAACTACATAGAAGCTCTGTATTTGGGTACTGACCAGCATGTTGTATTAAGAATGCTTTCATATGAAAAGATTTGGTTGGTTTGACTACCCTATTACCCAAGTATGAGGCTGCGTGCTATTGTGGGCGGTAGTCGGCAATAGCACGGCCGTGTCACGGATCCGGGTCCGGGGCGTGACAATGATCTGATTTGTATTATATATGACGTGCCTTGTACGAAAGAGAGGTCCTTCTAGAGGATGACTCTGTGATAATTATTGGATGGATCCTGCAGACTTTGGAGGGGAGTTAGCGATTACCCCCACTGCTGAGAGATATTAGGGCCATGGGCCATAATGAGCTGGTGATCCAGACAAAGCATGTGTTCAGAGAGGCCAATAAACCTGCGGATTGGGTGGCTTCGTTTGTTGCCAATCATTTGGAGGACCATCTATGGATAGAAGTGACGAAGTTGCTTAGTGCGCTCCGGAATGTTTTGTTTTTTAATTTTCGTGGTTGTGTCTGTACATGTTATGTATGATCTTTCATTTTAGCAAAAAAAAAAAAACTTCGGCAACCAACGGGTATTTTGATGTGACATAAAATGTTTCCATGCACATCACATAATGGACATGGGCCATATCACGAGTCACTTGGCTTCACACCTTAGACCACCACTTCGGTGGTGGTGGTGGTGGACTAACCCTATGTACGTTCATATATATGTTTATATATATAAAGTTCATATATGTTTAATTTTGAATAGAAAGCGATCATAATTTTTTAAGATTAAATGGTAAAAATATATTTCTTATTTTGCAGTATTCGGCTATTATTAGAACAAATGCATTTTATCAAAGTTTCTATGGTAATAAAAGAAAACAGATGGATTAACTTAAAGTTTGAATAGGGAGAGAGAGTCCAACATGATTTTAAGTGGGTTTAGAGAGAGAAAACGTGAGACATTAAGACTCATGTTCCAAACCTCATAAGCATAACATTGTACTTTTATGTTAAATTTTTAGGGAGGGCCAAGTTAGTTACAATGTCGCCTCTTAAAATTTGGGTCTCTTAAAATTTGCCAATTTTTTAGGGAGGGTATGCAAAACTAGTTAAAATTTTTTAGGGGTCAAGTTTAGCGCAACATACAGGATTTTGAGAGAGTATATGGGGAAGAGGCAACTATTAAGGAATTTTATAAGGCCGCAGCAACCCATCTCCAAACAAAAACAAACTTCTTTTGTGTTTTGCGAGAGAGTCGAGGCCTTATTTATTTTTAATATATATATTTTAAATATCACCCCTATCATATATGCAATTCTTAATAGTTATTTCATTTGCAAACTATTTTCTCTCGGGGATTTCAGAGTTTGAAACCTATTGGTGAGTGGTGACCTTATGTGGTAGAGTCAAAAAAGAAAAAAATCCTCCACAGCGTTTCCTAATTTTCCTTCCTTCTTTGAAGGATTCTCTACCTTCAAAAAAAGTAGATATGGAACACAATCTTTTGAAATCTTTTCCTTAATAATCTGCACAAAAAAAAAAATCTCCTGCAAATCTCTGCCCATTAATCATTACTTAAATGGAGACATGGTTATTCATTGCACAGTTGCAGACCCTTGTGGGAGGGAAGCGGTGGTGATAATAATAGTCTAAGGGAAATCCAGGAGCAGCAAGCAAGCACCAAGCATGAAGGCCTTTGCACTCCTCTCCACCCTCCTTTTACTCCTCCCCTTTTCCATTGCCTCCTTGGAAGAAACATGCAGGAATGTAACAGGAAGTGAGGAGGGTTACAACTTGTGTGTCACATCCCTTCAGGTTGTTCCCGGGAGCCGGACGGCTGACACCAAAGGCCTTGCAGTCATCGCAACACAACTACTGGAGGCCAACTACACTCACAACTTGGACAAGGCGAAGGAGCTGCTCAAGGATGAAGGCTTGTCCCCTTCGATCACAAAAGCACTGGGAGTGTGCTCAAATGTCTACGAGCCGGCATCTCAAAGGCTGCAGACGGCTATTAACAAGCTCAAGTCCGGAAACATTGCTGAGGCTGTGGAAGATATGCGCAAGGTGGCAGGTGCCCCCAATGACTGTGAGTCTGCTTTCCATGATGTTAACGAGAAATCGCCGCTGAGCAAAGAAAATGTTGATGCCTTTAGTCTGGGAAATGTTGCTTTTGCAATTGTGGCTTTGCTTCAAGAATAATCGCTCCTAAATCCTTTCAAAAGATGTTCTCATTCAAGTGATGTTATTTTGGATGGAGTTCTAACGTGAATGAAAAGAACAAAAACGTTTTCTTTATCATGGGTATCTCTTCTCGACCTTGAGATAGTGCTTCTGTTTGTTGTTCTATTAGAAAGATTTTAATTTTTTTTCAGAGAGAATTTTTATTAATATGCAGGGATACGTGTTTGGATTGGATTCTAACTCATGTTTAGAGCACTATGTTAGTTTTAGTAAATTGATCATGAGAACCTCTTTTTTTTTGGATTCATAGGTTGAAGGAAATCATAAATTTGGAGGAAAGAATTCCTTTCCGTATAAAACCAGCAAAACATATTCTAAATTTCCATTCCAACGCCTTCAATCATACATGTGCTCCTACAATTACTACCTGATTATTTTTGGAACCAATACTGGATTGGACATGGGTTTAGTTTGGGTCTTGGATCTGCTTTGGCTTTGGAAAAATACGGCCAAACCTGAACTGATACATTACTCACACCCTAACTGTGAGATATAATTAGAATAGACTGCAACCACAAGGACACAATAATACGAGACCAGTCAAGGAAAAAAACACTTCCATTCTTTCTTTCAAGTAAACCTTTGTGAAACAATGACGTCCTCATTTTTAAAAAGTGTCAAAGGTGTCTAAATTTTATTTTGTGCAGAGTATCTCTATTGATCAACCCATGTGAATAATAAAATATGCAGAATTTTCTAATATATTTTTGCCCGTGCCTAATTGAAAATGGAAAAAAAAATTTCCGAATCTTCTCCATCAGATTTTATCTAACCTGTTGCGGATCTGGGGTAGGTACAAGTAATGATAAAATCCGCTCCAAAAGCAATTAAAGAGAGGAGAATAAAACAAAAAGAGAAATAACTTCTCTTATCATGGAGGATCCGAGTCAAAACAAAAACTCAAGAAGCAAATAATGAAATAAGGGCTAATCTTAGGATACAATAGAGTAAATGAATTTTTCCCTAATAAAAAACCAAAATAAACTAAGTGAAAAGGAAACAGTGGATGCTATACGTTCGCTATGATAATTCTAAAACTACACTTAGATGCAAAAGAATAAAAAAATGAACAACCAAATTAAAAGAGATAGATCGGCTTCCCTAGAAGAGGACTTTGTGCACCATTGTAGACTCCTAATGCCCATTCCCAGGCTCTTTTCATCATCATATTTCTGTCAGGCCCATTTGCGGGAACCTCGTGTTGCGCCATTTTTTCTGTAAGCCATCCTTTTTGCAGCGTAAATCCTCCAAAACTGATCAAGTGCCAACATATTAGTCCTCATTAGTGGGATCTTTAATATAATCAGGATGAGAATTTAAAATCATCTCAAATCAAAATCCTTTTTCATAATATGTTTCATATTTCAGTCTAACAAAAGTATAAAAAATCATGCGGTATCAAAATCGATCCAGCATAATCCATAATAAGATCAATACTTCCAATCATGCATCATTATAGTATTCCAAGATAAAGTATATTCAATAATAAAATATCGTTGATCAAATTCATTCATCATAAATAGTATGATATAAAATTTATTAGGGGTAATTAATTCCCCACCCTCCAAAAGACCACGCTATAACCCAATTTATTAATATAATAACTTATAATTTGCCGATAGCTTATCAAGTTGTCAAATTCATCTCTCTGGCGATTTCCGACCTTGAGGACTTGGGATCGGCGGTGGAAATCAAAGAGAAGTTGAGGGATGGGATTTATAGGGGTGGAAGTGAGGGAATCCTGTGATACCGGACTCCTACGTGGAGTTGAAGAAGAAAGCGACTCTCATCAGGAGTCCGCCTCCTCTCCTCTACTTGTGCAACACACATGTACCTCAAGTTATTTATTTATTTATTTATTTATTTATTTTGTGTGTGGGCTGATCTAAGTTCCAGGCTGGTTAAATAGGCTAAGCCTAGTCTAGTATGAGGCCTCTAATTAAATGGCCGGAGTATTACAATTTCATTAATGCAGCACTTTTTAGAAAGCATACTTTTCCTTAGCATGAAAAGTTGTGCTAACACTTTTTAAGTGAATAGCTTAGGTGGATGATCTATTCTATAGAGGTAGGTAGCCCGTATACAGAACCTTTGAGAAGCTAGTGATTTGATATATTTATTGTAGAACCACATAAACATTCTCATCTACAACTCCTTGGTTTATCCTCCTATGGACTCCCTCTCTTCTTCTAGTGGTGAGTCACCACATAGTTTGATAATTTATTTTTAAGAATTATGAAGGGTGGTCCTCTTTTCCGTTATTTCTTTCTGCTAATATTTTTGCTACTCTTTTTCTATACATTTTTGTCTTTTAAATATGCCATGCTAATAAAATACTATAATCTCAACTATCATAGGGTCCCTTCTTTGTATACGTGAATATCATATGAATAATGCATTTAAAAATATTTTGCTTTAGAATAGTAGAGAGTAGCTACTCTGGTTCTTTTGGAACACATATCATGTTCTAGTTTTAAAAATTATATCACTTTTTATTCATATGCCACATTCTATTCCTTTTTTTTTATTGTTAATATTTTTTAATTAATTATAATTAGTCATGGCTATGTCCTATTTAGTATTCCTTGCAAGCGTACTAGGATATTTTAATTATTCTAGAAAATATTTAAGCTATCAATTTGTAGTATTATATTTGCATTATGACACTTAAAATACTGGTATCTATTTTGCATTATTTCACATTCTAGAATTTATACATGAAAGGCATGTTTTCGTGTTACGAACAATTTTATTCTTTTGAACCATTAAAATTGTTATTATAACATATTAATAATCTAATATGAAAAATTATAGTGGTATTTATTGAAACAATGGTAGACACTAAAGTTATAATAGTTTTTGGGCATGCAACTACATATAAAGCCATGAAGAAGTTAATGCAATCATGCTATTAGATTTCTTTTTCTCTCCTTCTTTATATTTAGTTTCTCATGCCCCCAAGCTATGAAGCTTGATATACATTATTGACAATTTTCCTGATAGCTTGAGATTTTGGAATAATTAAATTATTTACATAGAATTTGAATCATAGTCTTCACTCACTTTGGTCATTGTTATCCCTCCAAGTGCATGGTCTGGGTTGGGTTGAATGTGAGGGGAACAAAGTGTTAGGCTTGATATATATTGTTGACCTTGGTCTCGACGGCTTAAATTTTTATAGCAAATTGATTATTTACAACATATATATCATGTTTTCACCATTGTTACCAGCCACTTAAACAAACAAAGAAACAAGAAAAAGGGATAATGGCAATTCCACCCACCCATTCAGACTATAGACCTCTCTGCGGATGTTGACTTTACAACCTACACCTAATTTAGAACAATGAGAATGTAGATTGACCTACTAATTACTAAAGAAGCATAAAAAGAAATACTAAAAGGCATAAAAGTCCATGTCGATTCAAAATTCTCAGGCCATGTCTTGTGTTGGGGGTTGCGTCTAGATCCTCATTTGATGGCCTCCTCCAGCATTTACAGAGAAAAATTTCATATTAGTTTATTTATGAAAAGCTACATTTATGTAATTACTTCTAGCAATAACCATTCCTGATGGTGATTCCTATACATTATTTCTTGGTAGTTACTTATAGAAGTTTTCTCCAACCAGAAAAAATATCTTATAAGTGCCTTTCTCCATGCATGTATACCACTTGTCACACTCTAGATATGTAATGTGTGAAAGTCAGTTTAAAAATTATAGATAATCAATTAATTAGAATACAATTTTGACAATAATTAAAAGAAAATCAATTAAAATATTGTTTGATTGTTAATCAAAATATTGTTTGATTGATAATTTGAAAAAATATGATTCAAATAGAAACCATCCAAGAAAAATTATTTGCTATAAATCTCCTTCCAATATAAGATGAAGAAAGTTTCCTTATATCTCTCTTTTCTTTTTTGGCGAAGTTCTAACCCGCTCTTGAAACCATCTTGATAATCCATATCTTAGTGCGTATTTTAGTTATTCGAAGTTTTATTATGTTTTCCTTTTTATTGAGTGAATTATATTACAGATCTTGTCTTTCCTATATGATGAATCTCACCTTGAGCCTATTCTCTTTGCAATAAATTGTGTGAGACTCTAGAGAGACAAAAAGCTCTCATTAGTGAAGCATGGGAGGAAGCAAAAAATCACAATGCATTCACACTTTTGTAAATAATCATTTACAGCACACTAAATGCTGAGCCCTTCAATAGTGGGCATGCAAACAATTCATGAAAGGATCAACCACCTCCTCTACTCACCACTGCACACTCAATTGTTTTAAAATTTTCACATGGCAACGTAAATTAAGATGTAATGGTGGAGGTAGCATAAAGAGGGATATGTATGGGATTCATACCATGTTTGATTGAGGGAAAATTATTCGAAAGTCTATTCTCAACGAGTATGGTAGGATCGAACATATTTACAATTCCATTCAGGGGTGATGGAAATTTTTAACATATTTTATATATCTTTTATTAGAGTAAGTATATAGAAGATTTTGACTGGAAAGGCCATACATAATGGAGATATTATCTATAATTGTGAAGTAACATATGAGTCAGAGGTGGACTGAAATAAAATTAGACTCCAGCAGTCAAAACCGGATGCAAAGAAAGAAACAATAGTCAGGAATCCAACTTTAGAATATTTGAATATAGGGACCCGTAAATAATTCCCCTTAGACAATATTAGGGGTGCCTATGAGGTTGCCTTGGGTTCGAGTTTTAGTAAACCCAGACAAGATCTATTGGTGTTTTGGATCTAAATTTTTTTCCGCATCTGGATCAGTGAAGGATCGGGGCAGGGTTCAGCCAAAAGTATCATAAAATTTATTGGGTTTTTGGGTTAGATTGAGGTACGTTAGGTTCCTATTGTCTTCCAAATAAATATCTTAGATAATTAATCATGTTAAAAACATCCATGTTTTGAAAAGTTTATTAATGACACGTCCAGTTACATGCTCCAAAATTTAAATCAGGATCCATAAGCCCTTGATAGTTGACTGTATATTAATGATTGATAGAAAATTGAAAAGATACAAATCTAAAGAGAAGTAAAAGCACCCAAATATGTTCAGACATAGGATTTATTCTCTTTACTCCAAGTTGTAGAGAAAATCTTATGTTCGAGATTTTATAAATTAAAGGTTATAAAAATAAAGCTAATATTATATATAAATGAGCCGGGTCACTACTCAGGACTAGATCGGGCATGGTCTAAAAACTTCAATCACAATACTAACCCAAAATTTATAATTGGTCTAACTTTGAACCCAACCCAAACCATTCATTGCCTGGTTGTGGTCAGGTTTGGGTTGGGGTGGGGTTAAGGTTAGTTGGGTTCAGGGTTTGTAGGTTGGAGTGATAGCCTTGGGCAAAATATGAGCTGGCCTTGGCGATTGAAGTGTAAGGATTGGTTTGTCCTAATAAATTCCAGCATAATGTTTTTTTTATCGAATATCTAGAAGTTACAATCTAATATTTTCCGTTTAGATGTTCAAGTTGAGACCATTGTTTAAATTCTCATTTAGCTGAATTGAAATTTGGCCAGGTTATCTTGACTAGTTTTTGGAGTTGATTTTTTAGCAGACTCAAGTTTGCGTAAAACTTAGATCTTGGATCAGTATTGACTTAAGCTATTTCACCAAGTTATTTGAAACTTGGTCCAATAGTTTAATTTAAACGCTACCTATAGTCCATCTCAGTATCATCTTTTCCTAGATTTTCGCTCAAAGCAACTTATTGGATATTATCTTTTAGTATACTTAGTATGAAAATATAACAATATAATTGAAATATAATGTCTTGGGGCTTCAAATCCTCCCCTACTCAAAACCCCATCATCCACAGGATTCGTTTGGTTCGCGGGAAGTATTTTTCCTCTTAGGAATATGATTCCTGGAAAACAAATTCTTAGGAAGAGGATGCCTAGGAAAGTACTTTTGGCATGTTTGGTTGACCATGGGAAAGTGACAAATTTCCAAAGTGCTTATGTTTGGTTGGTCATCCACTTTCCCCTTAATAAAAATTAGATCTTTAATGCCTCTTTAATGCTTCTTTAATGCTGAAGGGTCAATTTGGGAAAAAGTAAAAATGGAGTGATTCCCGCCTCATGGAAAAGTAGCTTTTTTATGTTTCTCATGGAAAAGACTTTTCCATGAAATGTGGGAATCATATTTCCATGGGAATACAACTTTTCCGTCTCTCTCCTTTGAAAATGTCACGACCCCCGCCTCGTTCCCGGCGGGCCGCCGCGACGGTCCTAGGGTGCGGGTAGGCATAAGGCCACCAGCCACCGCGTAGAACCCTACTACCTATCAATCATCAATAAATCTTGAAAAAATTTGGCATGATACATGCACAAAATGATCACTTTTCCTATAGTGACCTGTCAGGATTATCTCAGTACATACAACAACACTATCTGTCAGAGCAGCAATCACATAATCTGTCACATAATGAACCTGGACAATATATATCAATACATCATCTCAGGCATATAACTCATCTGTATAAAAATCTGGTTCCCATTCCATCCATGGTCAAACCCATATCCACAACAGGATCTATGACTGTAACTATACACTATATACAATGGAAGGTTTATAATACACCAAAATGTATAAACCTTTATCTATATTATACTATACTATGGAGCGGCACAGCTAACAGGCAATCTCTAACCCTGCTCCTCTCTGTACAATACCTGCTCTGCAATCAAAAACACCAAACTGGGGAGTGAGTATATAAATACTCAGTGAGTGGAGTAGAGAGTACTATGCACATGAGACAGGATATAATCATGGCTCGAGGTGAAATCTCAAGAGCATATGAGCAGTCGTCAAGAACAGGGTACACATAACTCAACATAAGAAATAAGGAGTAAATCATCACAATCTCAATCAACTCATCTGGAGCATATATAGAATAATTAAATAAGTATGTATGATAACATGAATATGCTCAACAGGTCATAGTACTAAATCATATAAATCAGGTGTCAATAGGCTGAATCATCAACAAGACAGCTATCGGAAGGTGGGTTTTACGCCTCAGGCGAACCAGCAACAACTCCCTACTGTCACATGCATATGCAGGATAAGACACCATATCGATAATGTAAATGCTAGACAGCTGTCGGGAGGTGGGTTTTACGCCCTAGGCGAACCAGCAACAACTCCTCACTGTCACATGCATATGCAGGATAAGACACCATACTGATAATGTAAATGCTGGCCAGTATCCAGAACAGAAATCCATCTCACATCTATATACTAAACGGCACCTCGCGAGAATTCTACATCCACGGAAAGCCATACTGCACCTCACGGGGTCTTACTATGCCCGGCGGCAAGCAGAATATAAGTCGTAGGATCGGCCGATCCTACGCCTAGGGCCGTGTCCCCCCTAGGAAGGGACTGGGCTCCGCCCACCCAAAAGGCTACTATGTGCACACAGGCCGATGTTCAACCCCCATCGACTATAGGTGTCCTGCAGATACTACCAAGCCATGCATAAATGCCATAATGCACCCTCCCAATACTCTACTAAAAAGGAGCATAATCAAGACTACCACTCACTCGACTCCGACCCAATCATAACTAACATCAGGGTTGGAAGTGAGGGGTCAAGGGTGTGCAATGCAACTCAATATACCACTGAAATGGGCTCTACAAATCTTTGAAATAGTGGAAATGAAATCAATTTACAAAAGAAATCATTTCACAATTTGGAACCAATTTGATTATTCATCAACCCCTCGTAATTCCTCTCAATGTTTCCTCAAATGCATGTACAGAATAATCAAGCATGGAGAACAAAACATAGAGGAATCTACCACAATAATTAATCAATAAGCTCAGGTGGAATCAAGTCACACTTGGCAACATTCATGAAAATGAATAAGGAATGTGCTCATGGTGCAAAGTACAAACTCCCACTCACCTGTCAATCTGGCACAGCCCTGATACGCCTCCAAAAATCTACAGCTGGCAGTGGGGAACTTCTTCCTCTTATTTCCTAGCTTCTTGCCCAACTGATTCATGCATTTACAATACATTTAGGTTTGTATCAAGAGCCATAATCTACATGCCAATTATAATATAGAGAACTTTAATTGATTCAACTCCCCCGTTCCCTAAATCTTTTTTTTTTCTTTCTCTTTTTCTTTTTCTATTAATTAACTCATCATTTATGTATACTAGGGATTCCCTTGCATGAGTACAAGGTCCCCTTAGCTTAATCTAGGCTTAATATCCTATTATGGCATGAAATCCCCTATTTTCCACCCGAATGAACAGTAACCCGGACCGACAGTCGGTTACTTCATCCTGGGTTTCATCCACTTTTCAGACTCCAAATTTGATGAAATTTTTACCTAACATTCTACACTCATAGAGGATTCCAGAATGGTAACATGCATCACCATCGGAGGCCGATTGACCCCAAAAATAATTCACCGAAGTTGGGACTTCGACACAGTTTTTCCGTAATGCCGGAAAAATTTGTCGAAATCCGATTCTTCCTCTTTTAACCACCTTTACAACCCTTATCTGACCCCTCTAGACTACATCCACCCTTTGTATAGCCTAATATCATTAAAAGACTAGATAGGGATGGATATTTATCTTTTTCTTTTTGGAAATCGAGGTCCTTGCGTAGAGAAAAAGGAGATCTACGTTTTTCCCTTCAGCTGACAACGCAATCGGGATCTCCTTCTTTTTCTTTTTATTCTTCTTCCTCCTCCTCCTTTCTTCCTTTCCTTTCCCCTCCTTTTTTTTTTTCCTCTCTGTTGCCGTCTCAGAACCCCCTCCCTCTTTCTTTCTCTGCTTCATTCCGTGAGCCCAGCCCCATTTAAGTCCCATCAGAATACTATTCACCCTTTTTTTATATTATTAATTTCTCATTTTGCCCCTAACACTTCAACATATCTACTGTTATGCCATTAACTTTTGATTCCTTCCAATTTTACCCCTCATATCAATTTTAAAGGACTATTCTATCCTTTTTATATATATATAAAAAAAAATTAAAAATTTTGGGATTATTATAGAAAACTCCAACCAAACAAGAGGCATCTCATTACTTTTCCGTTGACCACACTTTTCCCCCTTCTTTTCCCGCGAACCGAACGAGCCCACAATTCTTTCACCCATCCAATAACCCTATTGTTCCCTATTCCTATTATCATTGAGCGGTCCTGTTAGCCAACATGCAAATAGTAGTTGATAGCATGTCAAATAATTATCATGTATGTATGTACATATTTATGTATCATCTTTTTCTAGGTTTTCACCGAAAGCAACTTATTGGAGATTATCTTTTAGTATATTTAGTATGAAAATATAACAATATAATTGAAATATAATGTCTTGGGGCTTCAATTCCTTCCCTACTCAAAACCCCATCATCCACAATTCTTTCACCCATCCAATAACCCTGTTGTTCCCAATTCCTATTATGCATTGAGCGGTCCTGTTAGCCAACATGCAAATAGTAGTTGATAGCATGTCAAATAACTATTATGTACGTATGTACATATTTATGTATCACCTTTTTCTAGGTTTTCACTGAAAGCAACTTATTGGAGATTGTCTTTTAGTATATGTAGCATGAAAATATAACAATATAATTGAAATATTATGTCTTGGGGCTTCAATTCCTCCCCTACTCAAAATCCCATCATTCACAATTTTTTCACCCATCGAACAACCCTGTTTTGTTCCCAACTCCTATCACGCATTGAGGGGTCCTGCCGGCCAACATGCAAATAGTAGTTGATAGCAGGCCGTTGAAATATTATGTCTTAGGGCTTCAATTCCTCCTGCACTCAAAACCCTGTCATTCATAATTTTTTCACCCATCCAACAACTCCATTGTTCCCAACTCCTATCATGAACCTGATGACCAACATGCAAATAATAGTTGATAACATGTCAAATAATTATGAATGTATGTATGTATTTTTGAATTGACTTGACTCGGCTATCTTTTGAGTCAGGTCGAGTTTTTAGGCTTTTAAACAATGATTGAGACTGCATTAGATGCCAGGTCTCTTTTTTCATAGAAGTTCCAGCACAATATTGCTTAAGGTAGATGTTAGCATCTGATTTGTCTTTCAAAATAAGTTCAGGTGGAGGCTGAAGTGGGTGTCAACAGCCATTATTCTTACAGCGAGTCTGCAATTTCGATTTGGCATGAGAGACTACTGTCCCAAGGAGCAGCAATCAGTGGAAAAATTAAGTCCTATAAAAACGTAAATTACGTAGATATTGATCTTTTGTTACAAAATCATAGTGCAATCACGAAACACAGATCAGATCTCCAATACACTGATATAAAAGGCTTCAGGGAGTGAAACAATCCTTGTTTAGTTCATCAGTCATGCACTTGCAATCCTCCAGGGTTTGGAAACAAACAGTTTGACTGCCCTATCGTACAAAACTAGAACTACATATTTGCCCTTTCAGCCTTGAGACAGAAACCAACGTTTTCATGCGCTCTCTTTTGTAGCAGATGGTTTCAGTTCCATCTTGTCATCATTGCTGTTAATAACCTTTTGTGCCTCAATTGCAGGGGATTCCCTAACATCTTCGGTTTCCTTTTTCAGTTCTGCCTCAAACTCTTTAGCTGCCTGCATGTAAATGTAACATACAGTGATCAGAAAAGAAAAAAAAAAGTGGTCAAGAAGAGGTATATATGCAGTTATAAGCATAAAAGCATGGAGTTAAGGGCAATCAGATGCATGCCAATTCGATAGTGTAATCACAAGTAAAGGTAGTGTATAAACATGGAATCCACTAATTCAGAGAAAATTATTGAATTACAAAAGTAGCTTTTGTAGGAAAATATCAACAAAAAACTTGATGGAAGCTATTAGAAGAGCTTGAAAATGAATTTTTGTCCGAGGGCTTAACAGATGATAAGGTAGAATGATGAAAATAGAACCCCTAAATCCTGACTCAGATGCGTGAATGCTTGCAAGTTCAAGCTCTCCAGTCATCAGCTTGAATATGATCTAAAGAGGGGACTAGTTTACTTTCTAAAGAGGACCTTTTCCCATCTTGAGGAGATATTCATTTGTTTACTGTCAGACAGGAAGAAATATGTCTGAACTTGGGAGTCCTTCCTTTTATCAATTATAACATGCAGTACTTCTCAGACAGCATGAGAGGATTTCACTACTTAATCTAGGACGAGTTTAGGCTGCCAGAGGTGGCAAATGGATTATAAACTGCAAACTGTGAAATTTCTACTAGCATATTGTTACTTGTTAGCAGAAACATTAGACCTGAATAGTTGAAATCAGGAACCATATGGCTTTTCTCTGTAGAACGTCACTAGACTTTATTGTTTATCCTCCTCATATGCCATGGGCAATAAAGAGTTCAAAAATTCAAAATGCAGACTCATGTATTACTCACTTCACAACTTCCTTGTGTTTTTTTTTTTTAGGAGTTCGCATGCTCCTTCTATAATCAACCAATTTTATGACGTACTTGATTAAAATCTAAGATGCATCAGGTGGAATGACTAAATACATGAATAAGATATCGTTCATATGTGATCATTTTCAGCTACAAAGTCGGCAATTTCATGCAGTGGTCTACATTCAATAACAATTTATAGCTTGATACTCAAGACACCCTTAAAGGCAGATTTGTGGCTAATGAAGCATACAGTTCACATACTCAAGTAGACAAACAAAACATATTCAATTTTAATTAACAAATTTTCAAAAGTACCTTCCTTTTCAATATGATATAAAGACCGAGCACCTTAACACCTTACAGTAGCAGACCAACAGGGATGCTTCAAACAGTAGGTAATGAGCAAAAATTTCCTGGAATCTACGAAATCTATTTTGAAGATCATGGGTCAAAATTGTCTATGGGCACTATCACATAGCACAAGAGTCACATTTCCCATCTATATTATTCAATTTTCCAAGAAGCAACATAATAAGGCATTGTTCTACACTTAAAAAGGACACTAAATATAGTTGATCACTTACCCTAAATCAGGAAAAACATGAGACTTACTTTCTAATCACTTTTCTTTCCCACCATCATTTGTCCTTACAATTTTTATACAGTTCAATATTTTCCCTTTCAAACACCTAAACATGTCCTGATAATCATAACAATAACCATCATGCCTTGACCCCTGAGTTTTTTTTTTGTTGACTTTTGCAGTCCTAACAACCGCATCCTTGATAACAAGTTTGACTTGTTTTTTCTAATTTTTTAATTTGAACTTCTTTACATTCTTTAACCCCCCCCCCTCTTCCACCAAGGAAAATATGTTGTAATAGCAATGAATTTAATAACAAGGCGAATGAATGAACTTCCCAATGATTGACTTAATATCGATGAACTTAATGATTGGCCTAATATCTTTGGAATACATTCACATCTTGGGAATAAAACAAATAAAACATAAGTATGGTAGAGGAGGTGGTATCTCTTTCTTGGACTTGATTATAAGAATAGAATGTCCCACTTATAAGAAAAGGAGAGTGGACCTCCATATCAGTTAGCAAATTAGGGTTCAACCTTTGGTGAAGGAAAATTGAACTGCTCAAAAAAAGTGCAGAGCACATGTTTATCTACAATCAGCACATGCATTCAAAAAATTTGTGATTCCTAATTTCTTGAAGTAAGTAAAAGAGTATACCCAAAAACGATCATGCCCATCATATTTGACTGATTTTGGATTCCCCATCTTTGAAGTTTTACCTGACTACATTCTTTTTGAAATTTGGTTGATGTTACCTAGAGAAACTACGATAAAATTGATCAGATGTAAGGGCAAATCCAGCAAGGTGAAACTCAAAGATGGGTCCTATATTTGAGATGTAAATCTTTGGATCTCGAACAATATCTAAAATGGGTACAAATCAGAAATATTATGTTTCGGAGAACCCTTGGACACGCATCAAGTTGTTCTATGATTAATAATTCAATGGCATGATGGGATGTTTTAATTTGATTAATTTCTCAGAAGATACTAAAATAGTTGGATCTAAGTTTGTTTATGTTTTATGATTTCAAGATCAAGATCAATGATTTGGATTCTCTATTTTCATATTTTACAACAATCTTTTTTCCTAGTAGCTTTATTTTTACAGACAACTAGATGCATAGGCAAGGGGTCTTAAAAAAAACATGGTTTTGGCCTGCAGGTGGTTTAGATATTTTTGATCACATTGGGTTTAGACCTTGACTTTGTAAACCTTAACTTTGAAATTCACGCAACCAGATTTGTAACATATTGTCATCCTTATTGTAGCCTACCTCTATCCATATGTATGGATGCATGCATTTGCGAATGTACATATGTATGTATCTATGTATGCATTTATGTATGTATATGTACATTTGTTTCTTTTGTCTTCATATTCCTTCAGGTCCATAGGGATTTCATTCTCCATAGTACTTATTCCTCGAGATTCATGACATTAAAGGTCTAGATACTTGTCCTATCACCTTCATGGAAACTTCAAAGGTAACTCCTGATATGCTTCCATCCATTTAAGAATGTCATCATGACAAACTCTTCATTATTGTAGACTCCCCAGCAACTTCAACTCAACCAAATTTTTTGATGTTTGACAACATGTTCAACATTTTCTCAAAGTTCTCTAAATGATATCAATTATAGCAATCATATTTCAATCCTCTCAAGTATCAAATCTATAGTTGGATATTCCAATAAATCCTGGCATCCCACTTTGGTCACCTTGATTACGAGAAGTGGCCACATTAGAATTAAACAACAATGTCCTTTTAGGCAAGATTGGCCCTACCATCATCTCCATGGTCACCAAAACTAGTACTTCTGCCATCAATCAATTTTGACATTTGCACCAAGCAATCAACTATTTTATATCTATTTGACCACCTTCTAAACAACTATAGGTATTTTTCATTTTACTCCAATACAATTCTTTTACCACCAAGATAGTGTAATAGTCCCTATAGGCATCTTCTTTTGTAGGACCAAGCTTCCTATAATTTTTTAGGGCTCCCTATCTCTCTTGTTTGCTACCATATTTATCATTTTCAGGCCACAAAACTATCTTCTATGTAATGGTTCACTTGACTTGCACTCTCATCTGAACGAACTTATTCTCAATTTTCACAAGCTAGCCATGTATATTTCATTGGCAAATCAGCTCCACTCAATTTTTTTTAAAAATATAGTCCAAACTTAGCCCTCAAAATACAATCACTGTCTTTTTCACTAAGAGGATTTCACTGAACATATTGCATTCATGAATCTTCTTGCATCCCTTATGGTTCTTCTAGTCATCTTATCATTTCCCTTCCACAAAGTAACTTGTTACAGTGAATTTCTATGCCTAGTAGCCTTAATTCAGTCAGAATAAATACACTTTAACCAAACTATGCATTCCATTGACAACAATCCAAACTACATTTGAATATTTATACATTATCTCTTTCTACATTGTCCTGAAATCCTCAAGATATTAAGGCTAATCATTTCCAACAAATCCCCTCACCCCATGGTTGTTCTGAATTCCCTTCCTAGTCTCAGGTATCCTGACCCAAGACCTTACCCAGAAAGGCTAGCTAGAAGGTTGTAGCTTGGGGTCCTCGCCCTACTTAAGCACCCAAGAACTCCCCAATACACAATAAAAGTGGGACTAAACACATGCCCATGCAAGCCCCCACCAATGCCCCCCCCTCCCGTGTTTAAGCCTTGAAACCAAGGTCCGCCGTACCGGTCCGGATCGGCGTACCGGTGGCCGGCCGGACCGGTACGGTACCGGTCCGGACCGGTACCGTACCGGTCCGGACCACTTTCTTTCCCATCAAAAAAAAAAAAAAAACCACAGCGAGGCGCTGTGGTTCCCCCCCCCCCAAAAAAAACACCGTACCGGTGCGAACCGGCCGGTTCGCACCGGTACGAGGCCGGTACCAAGCGGTACCGGCCGGTACCGGCCGGTACGGTCTCCGTACCGGCCGGTTCACAGAAGAAAACCGGAAATACCGGTTTTCATCTGTGTCCGGTACCGGTCAGGGACCGGACCGGTACGTACCGGCCCGTACCGGCCGGTACGGACCGGTACGGCATTCCTTGCTTGAAACCATCACCAGAGGAGGGTCTAACCAAAAACAAGAATACCATGACTAGCTCATGGTCAACTCTAGAAGGACCCGCTTTGCAGTGTCCCTTAATCACACATGGTTATAGGCTAGGTTTTCTCTGATAACATTTCTCATGACCCAAGACCTTACTCAAAAAGCCTAGCCAAAAAAAATTGTAACTAGGGGTCCTTGGCCTTGCTTGAGCATCCAAGACCTCCCCAAGGCACAGCAATGAGAGGCTAAACATACACCCACATGGGTTCTCAGATGCCATGCATTCTAAACAATTTTGAAATTGTTTTGATAGAACCTATTACTTATATTGCCCAAAAATCCTTGCATTCTAAGCCTAATCATTTCTCTCGAATTATTTTTTCTCCACATGGTTGTCCCTAAAGCTTGCTTTTTAGTCTTTAATATCTTGTATGAAACTTAATTATAATTCTTGTTGAGTGATGGTTGCTCAACAACAACTTGCATCACTTCCAACATTAGCTTGCATTTTAATGTTTGCAAGATCACTATTTTCAATGGTCACTCAATCGTACACACTATTATACTATGCTGGCAACTAGGAAATGCCGTACCAATCAGTACCGGTGTGTATTGATCATACCATACCGTATCAGTACTAAACCGGGATACGGTATATGGGGCATATCAAGTATGGGTATGCCCAACCGACCTCCATACCAGTGTACCGATATAGTAATAATTGGTACCAGTAGAGGGTCTAGTACTGAAACGGCGTATCTTGCTGGCAACTATATCTATTATATCAGCCTTATAGTTGTATATTAAGGCTATGGTTGCTAATCATAAGATATGTAGCTCCTTCCTGTGCCCTACTAGAATGGCTTGGCCACTACCTTCTCGGGACAATTGCACCATGTTTGCACCACCAAAGCTCTTTTTTTTTTTTATAACAATAGGTTTGTTGTTGTACCTTACCTAACCTTAATTTTAATGGAGCTCTTTTATTATCTCTTTCTGCCTTCTTAACAAATCTATTGGAGATCTTATGTTGATCCATCTTTATTATTGTAAATTTCTGCGCTCCAACTCAAGTTTATTGAAGGGAGAGATCAAAGAAAAACAATGGAGCAGTAGATAACATACATAGAGATCAAAGGGAATCAATTAGTAGCATAGACATACTTAGCAGTATGAGTTTATAAATAAATTCTATAAAATAGAAAAATCACATGTACAGTAGACATGCACTCCCTAGTCTCTACCATAGTACTTTAATAATAAAATGTGGGTTCTAACTCCAAGTCATTTTATATATTTCGCTTTATGCACAAATAAGAATTGTGTTCACTCCATTACCTACTTCTAAGGTTTTAAAAACAAATGACACTAAAAAAGACTTCTAATATCCTGTCTTAAAGTATTTTTTAGATCAAATCCACCCTTCATATGAGAATAATAATTATTTTTTTTTGCTTAGCAGGCTGTTGTCTCCTCCATAACTATACATCTTTAGCTTTATTAGATATTAAGAATTGCATAGACTCCACTACTTTCTATGGAGGTTATGGAAAGAAATGCTAACCACATAAAACTTTCCACTATCTTGATGATTAAGCATGGTATAGACCAAAATCGTCCATGCAAATCAACTGCAACCAGAACAGTTGGCTATTTTGTGACTATTATATGGTACCTACTCCACAACAATCCTTGGAAACATCATGTTGCGTCAAATATCCTAAAGAGCCATACTTCCCAAAACAATGCTGCCATTAGTTTTATTGACACACCCATTTTCAGGATCATAGCTGTTTTGAAACTTAAACACATGGCTATAGCAAGACATAACACAGTTGCAGAATGACCCATAAGCCTCATTCACAGCTGTATAAAGTTGGTCACCAAAGTCCTTGTTGACAGGTTGCAGCCTTTCTTAAATTAGCTTCCTGGCCCTGCTCAGACTGCTTTCATCAAAGGATGAACCATTATGGATAGTATCCTTTGTGCTAATGAAATATTGCACCTTTCCAGAAAGTCAGACGTAAACGGAGTGGTTTGCAAGTTGGACTTCTCTAAATCTTTTGATAGAATTTTCCCAAATTATTTGCTTGGGTTACTCTCTTTCAGAAATTTCCCTCCAAATGGATCTCTTGGATAAAAAATATCCTTCTTTTTGGAAAAATTGCTGGGAACATCAATGATGAGATTGGTAACTGATTTGTTTTGCAGATAGGGTCATAGACAAGGAGATTCCCTCTCTCCCTTATTGTTCATCCTTGCATTTGATTATCTTTGTAAAATGCTTAATGCAGCATCATTGGCTAAAATTTATGAAGGATTAGGAAATCTTTGGATTTATGGGGGGACAAAAATTGTTCAATATGTAGATGACACTTTGATTTTTGCTTGAGCAAGAAGATAAAGTTTGGCGGTTGTAAAAATCATTCTTTAGTGGTTTGAGCTGATTTCAGGGCTTTCCATCATTTATCGGAAGAGTTCAACTTCATCCATTGGGCGAAGATCTAAGGTTGAGATCATAGTCTACCGAACCGGGCCGAACCGCCCAATTAGGCCTAAACCGAGCCGACCCGGTGCGGGACCGAGTCAGTTCGGCTATAGGGTTCGGAACTGAACCTGAACCAGCCAGAATGGGTCCCGAACCAGTTAGTTCCATGCAGAACTGGTCCGAACCGGTTCTCTCTCCCTTTTTCTCCCTTTTTATTAGGCCCGTTAACGAGCCGAGCCGAGCTCGAGCCTGGAAGGCTCGGGCTCGGCTCGTTTCACAGAATCTTGGGCTTAGGCTCAGGTTCGGGCTCGGTACCGAGCTCTGTATTGAGCTCGAGCTCGGGCTTGCTTGGCAAAGCAAAGGCTCGGGCTTGAGCTCGTAAAGCTCGTTTCAATTACGAGCTCAAGCCCGAGCCCGAGCCCGAGCTTGAGCTAGATAACAAAGATCCAGTATACATTAAACACCACAACCAGTATAAATTATTGACAAAATTCACCAAACATATTTTTTGACAAAATGATCAAGTTATGTATTAACCACATCCAAGCACAAAGGCAATGACAATCAAAAAGAATTTAAATAGTTTAAGTGAAACCCCAACAAACTAAAAAACATCCCATACAAATCAAGTTCTACAAAAGAGTTCAAGAAACACAATAAACATAATAAATCTCAAGTTCTCAAGTAGTCTAGTTTAGACCAGTCTCTGTGTTCCATTGCATAAACTCTTAAAGACTTCTAATATCCTGTCTTAAAGTATTTTCTAGATCAAATCCACCCTTCATATGAGAATAATTTTTTTTTTTTTTTGCTTAGCAGGCTGTTGTCTCCTCCATAACTATACATATTTGGCTTTATTAGATATTAAGACTTGCATAGACTCCACTACTTTCTATGAAGGTTATGGAAAGAAATGCTAACCACATAAAACTTTCCATTATCTTGATGATTAAGCATGGTATAGACCAAAATCGTCCATGCAAATCAACTGCAATCAGAACAGTTGGCTATTTTGTGACTATTATATGGTACCTACTCCACAACAATCCTTGGAAACATCATGTTGCGTCAAATATCCTAAAGAGCCATACTTCCCAAAACAATGCTGCCATTAGTTTTATTGACACACCCATTTTCAGGATCATAGCTGTTTTGAAACTTAAACACATGGCTATAGCAAGACATAACACAGTTGCAGAATGACCCATAAGCCTCATTCACAGCTGTATAAAGTTGGTCACCAAAGTCCTTGTTGACAGGTTGCAGCCTTTCTTAAATTAGCTTTCTGACCCTGCTCAGACTGCTTTCATCAAAGGATGAACCATTATGGATAGTATCCTTTGTGCTAATGAAATATTGCACCTTTCCAGAAAGTCAGACGTAAACGGAGTGGTTTGCAAGGTGGACTTCTCTAAATCTTTTGATAGAATTTTCCCAAATTATTTGCTTGGGTTACTCTCTTTCAGAAATTTCCCTCCAAATGGATCTCTTGGATAAAAAATATCCTTCTTTTTGGAAAAATTGCTGTGAACATCAATGATGAGATTGGTAACTGATTTGTTTTGCAGATAGGGTCATAGACAAGGAGATCCTCTCTCTCCCTTATTGTTCATCCTTGCATTTGATTATCTTTGTAAAATGCTTAATGCAGCATCATTGGCTAAAATTTATGAAGGATTAGGAAATCTTTGGATTTATGGGGGGGCAAAAATTGTTCAATATGTAGATGACACTTTGATTTTTGCTTGAGCAAGAAGAGAAAGTTTGGCGGTTGTAAAAATCATTCTTTAGTGGTTTGAGCTGATTTCATGGCTTTCCATCATTTATCAGAAGAGTTCAACTTCATCCATTGGGCGAAGATCTAAGGTTGAGATCATAGTCTACCGAACCGGGCCGAACCGCCCAATTAGGCCTAAATCGAGCCGACCCGGTGCGGGACCGAGTCAGTTCGGCTATAGGGTTCAGAACTGAACCTGAACCAGCTAGAATGGGTCCCGAACCAGTTAGTTCCATGCAGAACTGGTCCGAACCGGTTCTGTCCCCCTTTTTCTCCCTTTTTATTAGGCACGTTAACGAGCCGAGCCGAGCTCAAGCCTGGAAGGCTCGGGCTCGGCTCGTTTCACAGAATCTTGGGCTTAGGCTCAGGTTCGGGCCTGGTACCGAGCTCTGTATTGGGCTCGAGCTCGGGCTTGCTTGGTAAAGCAAAGGCTCGGGCTTGAGCTCGTAAAGCTCGTTTCAATTACGAGCTCAAGCCCGAGCCCGAGCCCGAGCCCGAGCTTGAGCTAGATAACAATGATCCAGTATACATTAAACACCACAACCAGTATAAATCATTGACAAAATTCACCAAACATATTTTTTGACAAAATGATCAAGTTATGTATTAACCACATCCAAGCACAAAGGCAATGACAATCAAAAAGAATTTAAATAGTTTAAGTGAAACCCCAACAAACTAAAAAACATCCCATACAAATCAAGTTCTACAAAAGAGTTCAAGAAACACAATAAACATAATAAATCTCAAGTTCTCAAGTAGTCTAGTTTAGACCAGTCTCTGTGTTCCATTGCATAAACTCTTCATCAACCTGTAAATTAAACAAGAAACCGGAAATTATAAATTGAAAAACCAACTACTAAAAGATATATTAAATACTATAAATGATACTTACATTTGATGACTGCTCCAATCCAAGCTCATGACGCAACCAATCTCCAGTACAAATCAAAGCTTGTACAGTCTCAGGCTTCAAAGAGCTACAATATCGATCAAGCACTCTACCTCCAGCACTAAATGCAGCCTCCGAAGCAACAGTAGTAATAGGAATGGATAGTATGTCCCGAGCCATTTTTGATAAATAGCGAAATTTTAGGATATTGGCTTTCCACCAGTTCAAAGCATCAAACTTGTCATAGGCTTCATCACTAGGCTTGTAAATACCTTCTTCTAGATATATGTCCAACTCAGTTTTGTTTGCAGGAATAACATCCCTATGTTGTTCAGCCCACATATCAAAATCATCATCAGCCCTTCTTTTTCTTTTCAGTTTGGAGGAGGTACTAGTGATATTGCTAGCACTAACATTTATTTGTCCCTCTAAAGATACATATTCTTTGTCGAGCATATCTAAAGCTTCACGAACATCATCAATATGGCGTTGAAAAACATCCACACCATAAATTTTTGGAAAACAAAATATAATGAGCCGCATTTTATAGCGAGGATCCAAAACTGCTCCAATTGCCATTAGTAAGTTACAGTCTCTCCAATACTTCTCAAATTTTTCATTCATTCTTCGAGTCATGCGCATCACAAAATCTCTAGTATCGAAGGACATATCATTTAATTTCTTCTTCACTCTCCATATTTCTTTAAGGAACAAATTTGAAGTTGGATATTGACGTCCTGAGAACACTTCTGTGGCTTCATTAAAAACTTCCAAAAATTTTGAAACCTCTGTAGCTCGTATCCAGTCCTCCTCGGATGGTAGCCATTTATAGTTGGAGTTTATTTTCTTGTACATTGGAAACACCGGTTTGAACTCCAATGCTGACTCTAGCATTTCATATGTTGAGTTCCATCGAGTAGGCACATCAAGTTGAAGAATTTTAGAGGTTCACAATTTCAACTGTTTAACAATTTTATTAAACTTATAAAGTCATAAAGGAGACATCTTCAGATATTTCACACTTTTACTGATATTCTCAATTACATCCCGTATTTCTGCTAAACCATCTTGTACCATTAGGTTCAAAACATGTGCGCAACAGTGAACATGAAATATTTTTTCATTGAAATAAAGCTTTTTTTTTATTGCAAAATTATCCCTCAAGATCTTGACTGCTGTGTCGTTCGAAGATGCATTGTCTAACATAATAGTGGAAATCTTATCTTCAATCTCCCATTCAGTTAGCACTGAAGAATACAATCAGCAATAGTAATTCCTGTGTGGGGAGGTGCCAAGCTACAAAAATTTAAAATTCTCTTTTGCAACTTCCATTTAGAATCTAAAAAATGTCCAGTAAAGCAAATGTACCCTATTATTTGATTTGAGACCCATAGATCAGTCGTTAAGCTAATTCGATCAACATTTCTTAACATTGATCTCAACTTTTGCTTCTCAATTGTAAATATTTTCATGCAGTCATTCCTCAAAGTAACCCGCTTTATTAGCTCAAATTTTGGGTTAAGAGCTTTAAAGAATAAAAGAAAGAACTGATGTTCCACCATCCTAAAAGGATACTCATGCACTTTAAACATCTTTGCAAGAATCTCTCTTACCTTGTCTTTATCATACTTGTAAGTTGCTAACATTGCATGACCTTGAGTAACCTCAAAAGACAATAAGCTTTGTTTTAACTCTTTGTCTTCGCTAGACTTAGAAAGTTTTCGAGGCATGAAGGCTTTTAAATATCTTTTAAGATGAGTTGTGGCACCCCCCTTCTTCCATGCCAATTTAGCACTACAATGATTGCATTTTGCCTTTATGTTGCCATCTACTATTACAATTTCAAATTCAATCCACACCTCAGATCTCTTGCTCCTGTTTGGCTCATCCCAAGATTGTTCTATACCCATTTCTTCCATTTCATCCATTTCATCATCTTTATCAATAGTATTTTCCAATTCAACAATTTCGTTTGCACTATAAGCTGTAGAGGCATGTTAATCGGATTGAGGTTGGCCATCTGACATTTCTTGAAAAACATAAACAACCAATCAAATTACATATTTAGTACATAAGCATGCCATACAAAGCCTATTCAAGGCCAAAACAAAACCACACAAAATGACAATCAATCTAAAACAATACCCCAAATGATATTGATTCGAATCAGACCACACAAAATCCTTCTCCGCTTCTCGCCGTTCTTGGCAGCAAAACAACAAAAATAAAACGGCTAGATCCCGGTCCCCGGAGTCCCCAGGGGCCCAGCCCCTTGCCCGGTTGCCCCTTGCCCAGTTGCCCCTGGGTTGGAAGATTGAAGTCAAAAAAAAAAAGAAAACCGAAGGTTCGGAAGTGGGAAGCTCACCTGAGAGGGCGGAGGGCCAAGTCGCCGAGAAGGAGAACTGGAGAAGAGACGCCGTCATGCCGGCGATGCCGCCTCCCTGATCCCTCGTCACTCCCTTCGACCGAGTGCGAAGTGCCGGCCCTACGGGGAGGACGTCGAGTGGGCCAGTGGCGAACGGGTGAAGGACGGAAGTCAGAACTCAGAAGAACAAAGGGAAAGGAGGGAACTTGGAAGTCAGAACTCGGTGTCAGCGACGGGGAGGATGGAGGAACCGAGGAAAGGTAGGGGAGAGCGAAAGCTAGGGCAGACGGAGAAGGAGGTGGGGAAGAAAGATATTCGAAGGTGTCAAGGTGGGCAGCAAGTCGGGGTTCCAGTGTTAAGTCATGACTCACGAGCTCCGTTTGGGCTCGTGAACTGCTCAGGCTCGAGCTTGGGCTCGGGCTCGTTTGACTAACGAGCCGAGCTCAAGCCAAGCCCAAGCCAAACTCGAGCAGCTCGACTTGTTAACAGCCTTACTTTTTATATATTGGGACAACTATTAGGAAGGCCTGACTCATGCCTTCATTGATTTCTTCTTCAAACCCCTCATACGGCCAAAAATGCGACGATTCAAGAAGGATCCAACCCAAAATAAGGTATGCCTCTTTTTTCCTACCTCATTTTTTTTCTTTTCTTTTAAAGCAAAAAAATTGCCTTGAAATTTGTAAAATGAGGGAAGATCATGCCAAAATTTTTGATTTTGATAGAATTTTATGATATGTTGTAAATTTATGGATGATCTACACAATCCCACAAAAATTTTTAATTTTCAGATTATACATAATTTTTAAATTTAAAATATATTTTTGGATTAAAAATTTTAAAAAATAAAATAAAATTTAAAAAAATGACTATAAAATTAGAAGCTTATTTAGAGGCATGCAAGTTACTCTCCAACTAAATTTGGTGTCCATTTATTCAAGTTTTGATGCGATCATGCACATCGTAGCCTAGGTCTAAGTTTTGTTGCTGACATATTTGGATACGCTCCTATACAATCGTATTATTAGCCAGAGGGCATCTCTCAGAGCTAGAGATTCAGCTAGAGATCTGAAAGTGGTTATAACTCGGAGCACGTTCTATATGGAATGAGCGTACAGGACTATAGTGTCGCTTGTTTAGAGGGGTAGGCTGATGTACCTTCTGATTATGCTAATGATTCGGATATCTATGAGAGGCATCGTCACTCGACGAGATTTTCGATATCGATATGTATGTTATACTTTAAATATATATAATTAATTATATTATTTTATATTTTGTATCTCACTAATTGATTTTAGGATATTTCATGTTGCTTCTTATAGCATGCAACATCTCACTAATCATTTTATTTTTTGTATCACTTTAAAACAACAAGATGCATCATTTAGGTTGTATCGGAATCATGGAAACATCAAAAAATATTAAAAAACATCAAATTATACTTAAAATTATAGAAAAAATTGAAAAAATTAATTACCAATAAATCAAACTTAAAAAGCATTCAAAAAAAAATGGTCGGTAACCGGCATGCCTCTACATACCGTATGTCGGTACGGTACCGAACCGGCCGCTGACCGGTATAGGTCCGGTACCGATTCGGCGGACCATGGCTGGGATATATTGTGCGAATTGGCTGAACTGTCCTCTTGTGCCTCAAAAGGAACCAATTGGCTCGCACGAATTCTGAAAGCTAACAACATTCAACCAACCTGCATGGCCTATAATGTGAGATGACAGTCATACTCCAAACTAGGGGATTGAGGTTCCACAGGTCTGAGATGTAATGTAGCATGACCATCTCCGAAGCATTTCTTAGCACATGGAGCAATTGGATTCCTTAAATGCAGTTCTTTGCATCATTATTGACAGCAAAGACATACAAGAAGTTTCATTTCCAACCCTAAAAGTAGCTTTCAAATTAAATGATGTCAGCTTTGGCCAGGAGACAAGTACTAAATCAACTGATGCCCAGAAGATGGTTGAAGGCAAGAATGCGAAAAATCTCCAGATAAACTACTGCATACAGTGCAAGGAGATAGCAAAATGTAGCTCAAATGTTATCAGATAAACAGAAGGGCTAATTGGCTGAAAAAATATTCTGCATTACCAAAGGATATAACAAAGATGATGCATAAAGACTTCGAGATTATTGCTTTGTACAGCCTAGATTGAAAAATTAGATTTTGCTATAACAATGTAAAAATACTAAAAAGAACGTAGAGATATCCTTTTTGAAGGCAGCTGCTCTATGTTAGTCAATTAATCCAATGACTAAAATCACCTTAGCAATAAGACCCAAATTGACTTTATATAGATACAGTTGCTAGTGGTTTTATGCAGTGGCTAGTAGTTTCACCAACCGAGCTTCAGCTCAGGGGCCAGATCCCCCTCATTCCCATCAAGGGGTTACCTTGTATTATACCTCAGGATATTCAACCTTCCAGAGATTTTCCCAGGCCAAAATCCTGGATTTACATGTTCGTGTCTTGGGAAATTTAATATGAGGGTAAGCTTCTGGAGAAGCCTCTGCTGGTAGAGCACTTGCATTATGACATACTCACAGTCCATTGGATTGAATACCTTGGGTTGCCTTTGTTTGGTGGTAAATTATCCATATTGTTGCTTCAAAGGATTGAGAATAGACTGGCATCCAGGAAAAGTAAGCATCTTCTTTCAGCGGGCAGCTTACATTGATCAACTCTATTCTTGCATCTCTTCCCATGTACTTCATGTCTCTTTTCAAGCTCCCGATCTACGTAATATAGAAGACCGACAGATTCAGGAGATCCTTTCTCTGGACAGGTAAATCTTCATCTCATGACATTTCCTGTAAAGTCACTTTAAGGATCGTTTGTCTACAAAAAGAGAAAGTGGGCCTTGGAATTAAGGATCTCACTCAATTCAATGATTCTCTCCTTGCTAAATAGGGTTGGAGATGTGTTTCAAATGATCAAGGCCTTTGGAAAAAACAAGTTATGTTTGCTTATCACAAAAGAGTCAAATTATCTATGAGTTGAAAACCTCCTAGACAATGTTCTAGCATCTGGAGGAATGTTACTAATTCCCTTCTTGCCTTTTGGAATAGAATTCACTTCAAGGTTGGAAATGGGTAGAGCACACTCTTCTAGAAGGACAGTTGGATCTGTGATGCCCCTCTTCAAATCGTATTTCCGGCTCTTTATATTATAAACAGAAGGAAAAATGGAATGGTGGCTGATTATTTCAATTCCAGAATTTCATCTTGAAGGCTCAGACTACCAGCTCAACCTTTGTTGGAGGTCCAATTGCAATTCAATCAACTCTCTCTCCTTTTGGCTCAAGTAACTTTGGATTGGCAAGAAGATGAGGTGGTGTGGAAAGTGGATAGTAAAGGTGTTTTTTGAACAGCTTCTATATATCAGTTTCTCAATACTAGAGGGATTAGATGTCAATTTGCTTCCTCCATCTGAAGCCTAGATTGTGCCACTTAAGTTCAAATGTTTCCTCTAGAAAAAGAAATTAAATACAAGGGACATTCTTAAAAGAAAGACTGGTAGGAATTTTGGAGGTTGTGTTCCATGTCATCAAGCTCGGGAATCTGTGGATATCTTATTCTCTACTTTTTCCCTTTTCTCTACCATTTGGAAAGGGATTTGCAACTGCCTTGGAGTGCTTCACCCCCAATTCTCTTTTAAGAACTTATGTGTGGATTGGAGATTCAGAAATTTCACAAAATCATTTCAGCCTATTATTCTTATGCTGCTCATGGCCATGATTTGAGCTTGTTGGAAAGAAAGGAACGCACATATTTTTCTTAATAAACAATCGTCCATCATCTCTACTGCTCACACGGTCTTCACATCTTCAATGATTGGTCAATATTATGCAAGCAAATGCCCTTACCAGCATTTGGGAGGATTTGGAGCAAAATCAAGGATTTTCGTACTTCTCTACTTGATTCTTGGATCTCCTTCCTTAGTTTCTTGGCTTTCTGTAAGGGTTTGGAGCACCATTTGGTTGCTGTTTGTTGTTAATCATATTCTGCCAAGAAGGCTGCAGAGTTTCTGATTAAAGATAGCATATGGTGCAGGCAGAGGACATTAGTGCTGGGTTCAGCTGCCAGTTCCTTATGATCTTGAGTTTAATTCTTATTTTCCATTATCCTCCCATCTCTTCTGTACTTTCACCTGGTTTATTTTCATGTTTTTTCACCTGCACCTTGAAACCTTTCTCTGTTCATCACTATGATGTAACTTCTTTTTTATATCTAATAAATATCAGTCAATATATATATATATATATATATATATATATATATATATATATATATATATATATATATACACACACACACACACACACATATACATACTTGGAAGATGCTTTCAATCTAAGGTTGAGCATACAAGCCTCCCAGATGAGGACGTCAGCAAGAATTTAAACTCTGGTCCTTGGCGAACCTCAATAACAAACTTAGAAGGGAGACAAACCAAAGCCCAAAACACAAAAGAGGAAATTCAGAAGAACCATCAACCAACCCCCAAATTCAAGTGATAGATGATGACTTCATAGTTTCTGAGATAACTTTATATATATTTTTCTTTTTTTTCCTTTTTGTTGATTTCAATCCCTTAAAAATTACTCTCTTTTTTTGGTCCGACAATGATCCCTCAGGGCCATGTAGGAACTAATTGATCCCAGAATATGGCAAATTGATAGTAATTTCAAAAGCTGCAAGGCTGCCGATACATTGCCTGCTCAAAATGTCAAGCAATTTAACTCATAGGTGCAAAAGATTACATCAATCATAGATCAAGTTTCGGTATAGAGAACATCAAGAGCACATCAAAATAACATAACAGATCCCAGAATTACCTATTTAACCGACGTAATAAGTGAAAGAAAAATGGGAATGCGTTCGAGAAACTAAAGAACTGTATCATTATACTTAAGATATAAGCGATTGAATCGAAAAATTTCAGAAGAGGCCGAGAAATGGGGAATAAATGGGACCTGTTGGAAGCTCTTGATGGTCTTTCCGAAGCTCTGGCCGACCACCGGGATCTGAGAGGGGCCAAAGACGAGGGCGGCGACACCAGCTATGACGGCGACTTCCGGCACCCCGAGGCCAAAGAGGCAGCGGCATCTGAGGTCCCTCCGCCTGCTACTCCTCGCGGCCAAGCGGACTCTCCCAACGTTGCTGAAGAAGACGGAGTTGGAGGAAGAAAGGGAGGCGCGGGGACAGGAGGAGGGCTTCGTTGGAAGGGAGGCCGACATTACAGATGCAGTAGAAGAAGACATCGCCATCTCTCTCTCTCTCTCTCTCTCTGCTCGCAGTCTTTTAACTTTTGCATCAGTCTAGTAAATTCTGGTGTGAATCACGTGGAGAATTCTGCGTTGACTATTAAATTCTAAATTTCTGTATCAGTATACGATTTTTATTTCTTTTATTTTTTAAAATTTTGAGAATAAAAAATTCTTTGGGCCATTCGTCTGAGTAGCTAATAAATTTGTATTTAAAATTGATAATTATATAAAATTTATTTTATTATTTTAGAGTTATTAAGGGTGATACGAGCCCTATGTTCTTGTTCTCTCCTCTTTTTTTTTTTTCTTTTTTTCATCATGACACTACCCGTGGTCCAAGCCACAGGATCCATGACCAGACTTAGATCCACACTATGGGACCTCGACATGCCGGGCCAAATCAAATCAAAAGATTATGCATGCACAAGACCAAAATTTTACTAAAAGTTTGCTCCAATCCTTCCGTAGAGAAGCATAAGTATTTGATGTGTTAGATCATGTGACCGTCTTATGAGAGCATATAAAGGTTATATAAATTTCATATTTGGACCATTAATCTTGCCAAAAAAAAAACCTAAACACAAAAAGATATTGCAATGAGAGCTTCCTGTTAGGGGGGCTTGAATTTAGTCCCACATCGGCTAGTAGCGGAAAGGTTCCGTGCCTTAAATGGGGGGTGGAAATCCTTTCCTCTCGAGGGCCCTTTTGTGGGATAAAACCGTGAGGAGGGCTCCGGGTACGCAACAGCCAGGAAGGGGCGCCTTCTCTCTCCATTGACTACCCTCCAGGACTGTGGGGGCCCGTTGGGGTAAAACCTGGCCGGAACCTTCCCGCTGGGGGGGCTATGTTGTGGGGGGGAGAGGGCCTTGAATTTAGTCCTACATCGGCTAGTAGTGGAAAGGTTCCGTGCCTTAAATGGGGGGTGGAAATCCTTTCCTCTCGAGGGCCCTTTTGTGGGACAAAACCGTGAAGAGGGCTCCGGGTACGCTCGACCCCCAAAGCGGACAATACCTCGGGAGGAACGCGGCCCTCTTTCTCTGCTAGCTTAATGTGGGCTAGGCTATTGTGTGAGGCTCCGGCAGAATGTCATCCCCGCAACACTTCCAACTCCAAACTCGAAAAACTAGATTGAAGGTGTAAGACAAAAAATCTTTCCTATTTTTTTAAAAAATAAAAAAATAAATGGATGAGCCAACTATAGACTATTTATCTGTAAAATTGCATATGTATGCATATAACATCAAGTTAATATAATTCCAATATGTAAGAATAGAGTGAACCTCATCCAATACAACATGATTCGTTTAGATGCATCTGGAGTCAAGCTTGCCAAGCTAGCAGTTATTAGCTCTAAAATAAATAATTATATTTCTAATTAATAAGAATTAATTATTTCAAAATAATTTATTATAGTTTTAAATTTTTAAAAGTTGGAGTATGAAGCGGCTATTATGTAAGTGTTGCTGGACCAGCCACTTGCCTCCCTCACTGTGATATCCAAATTTCATATAAGATGGTTGGGAACCTAGTTTTTCATGGTAACATAAAAACAATCTGAGGTATATTATCATTATAATAAAAACAAATCTATAGGAAAAAAATTGTTGATTGGAATGCATGATAGAGATTCTACATTCAAAATTATTATCGATGCTCTAAACCCACCACTCGGGCGAGGCATGTGACATAGCCGTACAACTTATAGGACATCACACTGTAGAATATGCAAGGCCTAGAGATTTAAACAATAACCCGTCAATACCAGAGAAAAATAAAAAGTATAAACATTATTTGAAATAAAATAACTGATAGGATTTAAAATGAGGGAAAACCTATTCCTCCAACAATATTAATATACCAACCCACATTCCAAAACGATAACCACAAATAACCATAATTCACAACCAACAAATATGCATCTTTCAACTAGTCACAATGATTCCAAAATTCCAGGAAAAAAATATCTAATATATGCTAAGGGTTCCTTGAGTCTATGATCCAAGTATCTTGCTGTTCTAAAAAATATTAAAGAAAAGATATGAGCTTGACAACATAGTGAGAATCATTTTACATATACCTGTGAATATAAATTTGTATATAACAATTAATAACAGCCACCATACAAACAAGATAATCAATACAATATAGATAAAATATTGTTGCCATGAAATTTCAGATACTAGTTAAATCAATAATTAGATTCTCAAATAAACTACATAAAATGTTGCAACCGATCATCACATATCATGCAACTAAAACCATATCTCAGTCCAACAGGTATTCATATAGAAGTCCAAATTCATTCCATAACTCTTTAATGGAGTTCAAACCCAGAAGATATCCAAGAATGCACAATAAGAGAATACAGTATTGTCTTTCAATCATCTACGACCATATTTCTAGCTTTTGAAGTGGCAAAGATGTCGTCAAGTTTTCAGCCCCTTGATCGAGCAAAGATATTTTCAGTCTATGATGGGGCAATACTATTGCCACATTTTCAGCATGTTATGAGGCAACCATGGTACCATATTTCTAACCCATGTTGGGGCAATGATGGAAACATGGCTAGTCGAAAGCTCATAACAAATGAAGGAAACATGTATGTATTTCCAACCTATGACTGCTTCCAAGATGTCAAACTATTGCTCCCTCATCCTAAATTTTAATAGTAGAGTTACTAATTGCAACAGTAGAATGGTTCTAACAATTTTATTGTTGAAACATGATGCACCTAAGAATGTTGAGTTGCTCATATTGTGAGCACAATCATGACTTCTTAAAACATTGCATAGGAAGATGGATACAGATCTCCTTTTTTTTCTCCTTCTCGTTGTTCCATCAACAATTGATGATAACACACAAGACAACCCCCCCTCTATTGTTTCTCTTTCTTAATTTATCATTTATAAATCTTTCTTCAACTTGGCATGATGATGATTGTTAATCAATGTATTGGAAATGTGAAAGGAAAGGTTGGTTAACATCGATCATGAAGTTCTAGCTTAAAGCTGCACATGAATCGGAAACCCTGGATACAACAATTTGTTCAATAGTGCTGAATATTGAATTTCACAAAAGATCTCCATCATCACAAATATTGAATAATGTGTACAGGAAATTAAATAGAGGTCTGTATGCTATCATATTGATTTCTTCTGACTTTTGATAACTATATGTGCTGAATGGTACATACAAGACAATTGATTTAAACCCCCTTGTTATACTAAAATTAAAAATTAAAAAAAGTTAAACATCGTCAAAAGCGACATTCCCCACCTACTTTTTAAAAATTATTTGTTTACCTTTATTTCATCCAAACTCTAAGGAGCAATTGCATACCATCCAAAACAACATAAAGTCATTTTTTTGGAGGCACATATAAAAATATGCCAAAAAATCACATTAAATGTATAAAAAAGCAACCAATTCATGGAAGAAATGCCCCATTAAAATCCAAAGGACAAAATCAAGTTGTCATCTCCTTATTGACCACCTAGACATTATGATTAGTGGTGGTATGCTAGAAAATTGTACACAAATTTTCAATTTTACCTTTGATTAAAGATAGACACATAAACCGAATAGTAATGGTGAATATATTGCATAAAACCAAGGATCATACAAAAACACAAATAGAGGTATCACCTGTGTGGACTGATTTTATGTTCATATCTTTAATGACATCTTAAGTTGACATCATAAGTTGATGCATGCGTATTTAAAATTATTTTGTATTGCGATCAAAACCTAAACAAAGCCGCATTGAGAACCTCAATTATAAATCTATCATTTCATAATAGATTGCTCAATATCTTTTAGTAATATGCGAGTATTCAGGCATAGGATGGTTCATGTGTGAAAATTATGTCTATGATGCTATCATATTTGTAAATGACAATTAGATGTCTGTACATCCAAGATTATTCATGCATATTACACATTTCAGAAAAAACTATAAGATAGGCAAGATAAATGACAACCTTTTCAAAAGAATTGGAATATTTGAAAGATAATTGATAGATACAACTAAATACTTTCAAATTGTAAATGACAAGAATCTCTACTCAATTTGCACGGTAATATAAGGGATAGTAGTTCAGTTTTCATTTCATGCACTACATTAGGATTAGGATGGACTAATGAGAATTCGGAGCATAATTTAACAATCAATCACTTCTTTATCAAGGATCTTTTGATTTCACCATAAATCCATATGGTGTCACTTTGCCTCGTATAACGCCATTAGGTTGGGATGAGGATTTACTTAGGGTTGACAATTAGGTCAGGTAGGGTCAAATATGGGTCGGGTTGGATGTGGGTTGGATCAAAAATTATCAACCAAAATCTGACTTGTTTATCAAATAGATCAAAATTTCAAATCTAAATCTAACCTACTTATTAAACAGGTAACTTGACCCGACCCATATAACCCATTTATTAAACAGGTTAAACATATTAGACGAGCTTTAAACAGGTTAAATAGATTTAAATAAGTTAAATAGATTAAGCAGGTCAGGTTAAATAGGTCAGAAACAGGCTAAGCAGGTTTCAAATAGGTTAAATAGATTTTAAACAGGTTAGACGGGTTGGATCATAATTCGACTTAATTATTAAACGGGTCAAAATGAGTTAAACAAGTCAATGATTTAAATCTGAACCTAACTTATTTAATAAACATATTTAGACAGGTTGACTTATTTACGATCCAAATCTGTTTATATCAAACCCAAATTTGCTTAAAGCAGGTCATTCGTGGATTGAGTTAACGGGTCGGGTCATCAATTTCTACCCCTAGATTTATTTGGTTTTAAAGAGAAGATGAGTGCGGTAACATTATTACCAATATCTAAAGATAACAAACACCCATTTAGATGCCTAAATAGGTTATCCAAGAAAATATTATTTATTTGGTTGGTATTTGGATTATTTTAATAGCTGTGAAGAAGGAATTTTCTTATTAGAGAAACCGTAAAGAGCTTATACAGGAGTGTGGATATCATAAATCACCTTGCAATGGGTATTTACCATGTTAAAATTAGGAGATTAAGTGCACTAGGTGTCACACCCCCGCCTGCGTGGGGCACATGAGGCACCCAGTGCCCACGTGGGGGCCACATGAGGGAGGAACACAGGGCTCCCCTGCTAGATATTGTCCGGTTTCGGAGCTTCACGCAAGTGTCCTTCACCCCTCCCCGATTTTGTTTTCCACCTATTGCGTCTGCAGGATTTGAAGACACCCGCTTCATATGCCTAGGCTCTGAAACGAGTCTTTCCGATGTGGGACTATTGGGCCTCACACCCTTTCCACCATCGGACAAGAGCCGTCCTCGGCTCTGATACCAAAATGTCACACCCCCGCCTCCGCAAGGCACGTGCGGCACCCAGTGCCCACGTGGGGGCCACATGAGGGAAAAAATACGAGGCTCCCCTGCCAAATATTGTCCGATTCTGGAGCTTCACGCAAGCGTCCTTCATCCTTCTCCGATTTTGTTTTCCATCCAAAACGCATCTATAGGATTTGAAAACACCAGCCTCATATGCCCAGGCTCTAGAACGAGTCTTTCCGATGTGGAACTATTGGGCCTCACACCCTTTCCACCATCGGACAAGACTCGTCTTCAGTTATGGTACCAAAATATCACGTCCCCGCCTGCGTGAGGCACGTGAGGCACCCAGTACCCACGTGGGGGCCACATGAGGGGGGAACACAGGGCTCCCCTACCAGATATTGTCCGGTTACGGGGCTTCACGCAAGCGTCCTTCATCCCTCCTCGATTTTGTTTTCCACCCAAAACGCATCTGCAGGATTTGGAAATACCTGCTTCATATGCCCAGTTTCTGGAACGAGTCTTTCTGATGTGGGACTATTGGGCCTCACACCCTTCCCACCATTGGACAAGAGCCGTCCTCGGCTCTGATACCAAATGTGCCTCACGTGCCCTGCGCAGGCGGGGACATGACATTTAGTATCAGAGCCGAGGACGACTCTTGTCCGATGGTGGGAAGGGTGTGAGGCCCAATAGTTCCACATCGGAAAGATTCGTTCCAGAGTCTGGGCATATGAGACGGGTGTCTCCATATCATGTAGATACGTTTTGGGAGAAAAACAAAACCGGAGAGGGGCGAAGAACGCTTGCGTGAAGCCTTGGAACCGGACAATATCTGGCAGGGGAGCCCCGTGTTTCTCCCCTCATGTGGCTCCCACGTGAGCACTGGGTGCCTCACGTGCCTCGTGGCGTAACATTTGGTATCAGGTGTGAGGCCCAATAATTTCACATTGGAAAGACTCGTTCCAGAGCATGGGCACATGAGGCGGGTGTTTCCAAATCATGTAGACGTATTTTGGGTGGAAAACAAAACTGGGAAGGGATGAAAGATGCTTGCGTGAAGCCCTAGAACCGGACAATATCTAGCAGGGGAGCCCTGTGTTTTCCCTCTCATGTGGCCCCCACGTGGGCACTGGTTGCCGCACGTGCCCCGCGGAGGCGGGGGCGTGACATTTTGGTATCAGAGCCGAGAACGACTCTTGTCCGGTGGTGGGAAGGATGTGAGGCCCAATAGTCCCACATCATAAAAACTCATTCCAAAGCCTGGGCATATGAGGCGGGTATCTCCAAATCCTGCAGACGCGTTTTGGGTGGAAAACAAAATCAGGGAGGGGTGAAGGACGCTTGCATGAAGCCCCGGAACCAGACAATATCTGACAGGGGAGCCCCGTGTTCCCTCCTCATGGGGCCCCCATGTGGGTGGCATTGGGTGCCTCACGTGCCCCGCGTAGGCAGGGGCGTGACATTAGGGGGGCTTCTTAGTCGAAGCATAGTCTCATCTTTTCTGACTCTACTTGTCACCTCTAACTTCTATTATCTCGGGATGTCTCAATGGGTTTATTCAAAGAACACCTCAATCAAGCATCCAAGTTTATGCTAAAACGACTTCTCAACAAATTTACGCACTATAAACTATGTGGCAGATTTTTATTGGCTATACAGCAACAGGCATTCAAATCCCAACTCCACGACATAGGGTCCCCCTTCATCCAAACTTGGCTGGCTTTGCATTCAAGGAGGGCTAAGCATAAACCTTCCCAAGCAGCAGTTAGCTCGGCAAACGGAACCGAGCATTTAGGCAGCTTGCGACAACATGCATGAATGAGGTGACCAAGACCATCAAGAGGAATGATATCCGGTATAGTATCGGTACGATACGGTACGGAGTTTTTTTGGCATACCGAGTATTGTGGTTCAAATTTGCCATTTTGCCCTCCATCACTGACACCGAGTATCAATACGCCATCCGTACCGGATACCAATACCGAACAAATACAATACAGTACACTCCATACCGTCTGGTTCGAACCGACACTATATATCTTGCAAGTAACTAATATTGGAAGACTCCCTATTAAGATTACTCCAATACATAGAAGAAGTACCGAAGGTGGATATCTGCTGGTTCGAAATAAGATCTGAGTTTTTCTTACCACTTCTTTGGGCGAAGAGACCAAACCTTGCAAGATTCCTTCATTTCTGCACTTCCAAATGAACCCAGTCAAATAGGGCAGCTTTTAACGTTTTACAATTAATTATTTTATTTCTATTTTATATTATTAGCAATATTTTTCCAATAATATTCCCCTCATATTTCTCAAAAATCTTATTCTCTTGTGCACTTCAAAAAAAAAAAAAAAAATTGTTACAAGGCCATAGCAGGGTACCAGAAAAGAGCTCTACTTAGAGCTGTCATGGCATGTCCCATGGGATGAGGGACTGGTGTTCCATGCCTCCAGACAATCTCGTCAATTGCACTAATCTCAACGTCCGGTTAGGCCATCGTGCCGGTGCTAGCCAATCGTGACCATCCATGTTTAGCGCAATGACCGGGATTAAGTGGCGGCTACATAATTTGCGATCGATGTGCCGCGGTGGGCTTGCTCTATTACGAAACATGACGGCAGGAATGCTCTCATTCATATCCGTAGAAGGCTCGCACGCTATTTTTACCGGTCTCACGGAAGGGAAAAGAAGCTGGAGTTGGCTTCCTCTCTCTTCCTCCAATAGAGAGATGGGAATCCCTTCCGAGATGGGTGACGCCTGGGCGAACAAGAAGAGATCTTTCGTGGTCGCATCGCCAAACGAACAGTCCGAGAACTCTGTCCGAGGTGCAACTTTTCCAAATTTCCTTGTTCTTTTTTACCCCTTAACGAGCAGATGTCATTTGCCTTCTTCTCTCTGACTAAATTTTGGATTTGGTAGGAGAAATACGGGTCTCAATTGAAGAATCCATGCTTGATTCCGTCAAAATTTTGATCCCAGAACTGATGCAATCTTCTGTTCTGATTACTTTAAATTTAGAACATACTCTTAGATTATCGAAGGTGTGATGTCTGAAAAGAAAAGAAATGTTTAAATTAATTCTGTTTATAAGTTGATGTTTGAAATTGGATCTTCTTGCTCTGATTTGTTTTGCTTGGAAAACTCCACAAACTCTTTCCTTGTTAATAGCAAACCCCTTTTATATATATATATATATATATATATATATATATATATATATATATATATATATATATATATATATATATATATATATATATATATATATATATATATATATATATATATTTGTTTTTTCCTTGTCAACTGTACTGTGCTAGGTTATATGACTGATAGAACCCATTGCTTCTGTAATCCTACTTCATGTTATGCTTTATTTTTTTCCTAAATATGTTCTGTTAATTTGAGACGATCAAACAGCAAGAAATTTTTAGGGTAACCAAATGATTTGTAATACACCTGCTAAATTCCATACAGATTAGACCAGCAAATTAGGCTTTTGACACCACCAGCAAGCTTTCATCTTAAATCTAGTAAATCCTTTTCTCTCCAACTGCACAAAAGAAGCCGGGATTTAATCTTTTTCGCTGGCTGCCATGCTCATATGGTGATGATGGATTGCTAATGAAATTTTGTATGGAGTTTATTTCATTGATGAAACTTTCAAAAAAATATTATTTGAAGAAATTTTCTGTTAATGGCATTCTAGTTCCGCAATCTAGTTTTGCCACAATATAGTATTCTCTTTGTCTATGTTCTGATTCTCGCATACACAGTTTTCATGTCAAATTCTGTTATGAATGCCTTCTTATTTATTTTGTACAATGTTCCTTTTTTGTGGGAGGAAACCAGGGTTCTATGTATAATCAAAATAATTTTGTACTATCAGTTAGACTATTTTAAATCTTAATCAATTACTTGTGCCCCTGCTCCCTGATTGTGCTCCTAAGGATTTAATTTTATGGATGTGATGAAGATTGCTGCCTTTCTTAAATGAAAGGGTCCTTTATACTGTTGTTTCCTGAATTCAGACACCAATGCTTTTACTTACTTTTGTTGTTGTTGACATCTCTCCTGCTTCATCATGGATTCTTTGTTCTGTTTGGTTTTATACTTCACTGGGTATTTATCCCTGTGGATTTCTTGACTTCTGCAAAATACCTTTTTCCCTTTTTTTTTTTCTTGATTATAATGACATTTCTTCAATCTATTGCTTTATAATAATTTTAAATGTTTGAGTATTACAAGAAAGGCATCCTTTATATTACTTATACGATGCATAGTAATTCTTAATGCTAATTCTTCTTGCACCATACAGATTGCTACTTACTAATTTACTTTTTTTTTGTTTATTTTTGTGATTCTTGTATACAGAAGCAGTTCAGGCTGCATTTAAAACAGCTGTAATATCTGGTGCTGTTGCTGCAGTGCCAACGGTGTGTTTTCTATTCCATTTCATTTTATTTCTTCAGTATTTTGAACCTTTTCCTTCTATTTCTAGTTATTTGTGGATATTGAATTGTATTATAAAGTTGCAATCTTTGCATAAGTTATGTAGTATTTATTTTTAGAGGATGTTCTTTCCATTTGTCATCATTAAAAAAAAATCTATATAGTGAGAGAGAATTTACTTGAGCCATTCAAGTTCTTTATTACATTAACATTGTTACTGTTAAAAAAGATTTCATTTGATCCAAAATTTATTGTTTCTTTCCCTCTCCTTTCAGTTTCCTAATTCGTTTACATTTTGCAGTTGATTGGCTGCCGTGTCATTCCTTGGGCTAAAGCTAACCTCAATCATACTGCACAAGCGCTCATCATATCAGCAGGTACTATGCAATGAGGAAACTTATTTTTGCTGGTGGTTTAATTTTTATTTTAACATAAAACTGTAATGCAAATAAAAAAGGGCATCCTAGTGCTCAAGGTTTCTCCCATTGCGGGGTTCGTGAAGGGTCAGATGTACACAACTTTACCTCTGGATGCAAAGAGGCTATTTTCGTGTTTCAAACTCATGATACCCAGGCCAAGATGGAGCAACCTTACCATTGCGTCAAGGGCCGATGTAATACAAATGCTGCAACTTAATATGAATCTATGTTTTACTATGTGATGTGGAGGAAGTGGTAGTGGTGATGTTTTATGTGGTTGTTTTAACTAATACATTCGAATAAGTGCATCACATAATAAGAATACAACATTCCTGTGAATATCTCTTACATGATGCAAGGTTTTAGGAAGTATGGTAAGTGATATAAAGTTTCAACTGCAGAACAATTTATGATGTGAACTGGTTCATGATTGTGTTTGTTGGGAGCCTGTCAATTTGCTATAGATTTGTGGGATCCAAATGTTTAGGATGATTCACTTCACTATTTATCGGGCTGGTGTTACCAGTTTAATTTGATGGTGGAGTTACTTATATGACAGATCAAATATTCTTTTGGAAAAATTGTGATCCTAGGAGAGTCTATATAAAGTAAATCATAAGAAAAGTAAATATAGTCTATAGAAAGTAGACTATAAGAAAATTAAATCTGCCTCTCCTGCATAGGAAATAAGGCATTTAAAAAAATGAAATAATATTTAACAAAATTTGGTGCAAATATTTTTTTTATTTTAAACAAGTATAAGCTGGAATGTCTAAAATCATATGCAAATGCCTATTAGGACAAAACGCCTGGTTTACATGATTAAACTATTAGGATAAAAAATCTGGTTTACATGATTAAACTTTAGTTTGTACTATTTCTATACTAGTATTAGCTAACATAAAAAAGTTTTGTTTGATACTAGCATATACATACATATACATGTACATAAACGTACATACATACGCACATACACACAAATATATATATATATATATATTCATCCTAAATAATAAGTTAAAGAGAAATAAAATTATCAGTGCCCATAATCTCTAAATAAAGATCCAAATTTTGGGTCTTTGCTCTATAGGTCTTCATTAAATTTGTTTTTTCTTTTGGCTTCCTTAAGTTGAAGATCATGGTGTTTACATCAGTACTATGTGTGGTTTTTGATGTTAAACATCGTTATAACATTTTATGCACTAAGTGTTTGTGATATTTACCAAGTCAATCTACTCTTTAACTTCAAAGCTTAGATGACTTATCTTGTCGTTCTGATTTCAACCAGTTCTTTTGACTGTTTTGTGTTATTCCTCCAACATTTGAAAGGCATCTCTATCTTATTTCTTTTCTTAACCTTTTCAACATTTGTTGCTCAAGGTAGTTTTTTCTACATGCATCATTGAATCTCCTTGTGTCAACCTTTTCACTTGATATATTACTCTCTGTTGCCATTAGGGGTGGCAATCAGATCGGGTCAGACATAAACAGGTCGGGTCAGAAAATTATAAACCTGAACCTGATCTGTTTATTAAACAGGTCAGGAATTACAACCTGAACCCGATCTGTTTAATAAATAGGTCACCTGACATGACCCGTTTAAGAAAAGGAAAGGGCGGAGGAATGGGAGGGGAAAAGACTCGAGAGAGAGAGAGGTGGGAGGGTAAAGGAAAAAAAAATTACATGCTCATCTTCCCCGATCGGCCTCCCTCGCCACAGCTGCGCCCGAGCCGCCAACTCGCACCGCCCGCGGCCTCCGCCTTGCCGCGCCGCCACCAGAGCTTCATCGGTCGAACCATTGTCTCGAGATCTGTCGCGACCGCTGTTGTGCCGCCGTTGCTCATCTTCCTCGATCGGCCTTCCTCGTCGCGGCTGCGCCTGAGCCGCCACCCTGCACCGCTTGCGGCCTCCGCCGTGCCGCGTCGCCGCCGGAGCTTCACCGATCGAACCACCGCCTCGAGATCTGCTGCTATCGCCGCTGTGCCGCTGTTGCAGCGCTGCACTGAGCCGCCACTGCTGAGCGCCGCTGCCTCCGCCGAGCGCCGCTGCTTCTGCCGCTTCGCCACTCGGATCTAACGCCACCTCGCGTTTTCGATTGGACGCTCCACCGCCTTATCCGAGCCGCTCGCCGCCCTCACTCCTCCGCTCGCCCGTTCGACCACCACCCACAGTGCCGTCCACAACAAGAAAGAGGTGGGGGGTTGGGGTTCTACCGTTCTAGCAAGAAAGAGAGGTGGGGGTTGGGACTCAGAATTTCTTTCGACAGGAGAGGGAGAGGTGGGAGGCCAGGAGGGTTCGACGGAGAGAGAGAGCCATGAAGGCCTAGAGGGTTCGATGGAGAGAGAGATAAGGAGGGTTCCGTCTATCTCATTAATCACGCTGGAGCAGCTAAGGCTAAGCATCGCTTTCCTTTGGGCCGAGGCTTGGGCCGGCCCTGTCTGATCCAACCGGATCCATATATTAAACGGGTTAAACAGGTCAGACATCTAAAATATGTATCTGACTCAATTAACAAACAGGTTAAATAGGTCAATCTCTTTACGACCCGAACCTGTTTAGGCTAAATCCGAACCTGTTTATGGCGGGTCGAACATAAGTCGGGTTGGCGGGTCGGGTCATATTTTGCCACCCTCTAGCTGCCATTGATTCTGGGCTGAGGTCTCAGGTGACCCTGAAGTCGGCTAGAAACGAGTTGAGTAGGTTGGCCGAGGTGTAGGGGGTGGATCTCCTCCGGATATGGTATGCAAAAAGTCCGCTTGTTGGAGACTTTTTGGCGGAGAACCCTCCGATGCCTAAGTCAAAATAGAAAGACAACAGTGTGGAAGGAAGAGAATTTCAGCAGAGTATCTTCTCTAAGAATAATATTGCCTGTGTACCTCAGGTCCCCCCAAGCTCTCCCTTTATATAGGAAAACCCATTTTATCGTTATTTGGCCTGATGTGGCATGCAATTATGGCCAGATAATGACTGGTAGTACGATCGAGGCGTGGGTGTCAGTCCGTGTGGGTGGCGAGCAACGCTAGTGGGGTGCAGGCCATGGTGCTACCACGACTGTGGACTGCCAGGGTTGTCAGTTGTTGGGACTGTCAGTCCTTGTCGACACATGTTGATTGTTCTCCTCGACTGATGGCTCCTCGGTCGGAACCAAGGTCACTCGCCTCGGTTAGTCAGCTCCTCGGCTGGGGCTGAGGTCGCTCACCTCAGGTGGTCAGCTGCTCGATTGGGGCCGGAGTTGTTCTTCTTGGTTTATGTCCGAGGTAAAAGGGGTAGCTTTGGCCCAAGGTCGAGGTATCCAATATTTTCTCCAACACTTTCTCCTCCACTTTTGAGGCCGAGCTGCATCTTAGTTCGGATGATGGAAGTCATGTCATCACCTCGATTGAGGGTCGCGCTTTTATCTGGGGCATTAAATGTGTCGATTAGTCTTCTCAGAGCATCGCCATATCCAAGTTGTCTTAAGGTGTCATCATTGCAGGGTTTTTCTCGAGGCGTTATTAAAGCAGCGATCCGGCGGATCGCTTGTGCCATACCTCGAGCTGACATATGACGTGATCTGCCTGAGTAGCCGAATTGGCGCTTTCATCAGGGCCGTCTGCACCTTTATATAAGGGCATCCCCTCTTAGTTTATACTTCTTGTTTTATCTGTTGCGCCGTCCGTGTGCTCAAGCGTCCATGCTCTTAGGTGGTGCTCCGACGAAATCCTTCGTCTCCGGCTTTAGCATCCCCATGCTCCTCCATTTTCGATGGGTATTCGCTTCTTTAGCTGCTTGCCCCTTCTCCTTGCTCTTTCTCTGTCTTCTGTGTCTCGTCCTTGACTTTTTTCTCGATCTTTTCTTTCATCTTCTTCTTGCCACCATGAGCAGGGTTGAGGTCAATGCTTTGAAGGAGACTCAACCGTCTGACCGCTCTTCTCGAAGTCGGCAGTCGTTGCCTCTGCGTGAGGCTGAGTCCTTATGCAGGAGAAAATGGACCTCATCCGAGCACATCTTGTGCTCCTCGAGTTCACCTTTGAGCTCGCTGGTCTAGGTGACCGGGTGTTGAATCCACGTCCTCCTCGGCTCGAATTGTATGAGGAAACTCTACAGGTCGGGTTAAGCCTTCCTCTCCATCCCTTTTTCGTGCAACTAATGAGGTCTTACGACCTCATCCCAACCCAGCGGGTGTCGAACTCCTGGCGGATTTTTGTTGGTTTCCTTTCTCTTTGTCTTCTCTAGGGTATCCAAGCCTCGATCCCCCTCTTTTGGGGATGCTTCACCTTGATGAGGCATCATCGAAATAACTAGTGGTATTTCTTTCCTCGAAAACACTGCGAGCTGCTCCGAGGTATTCCCTCTTCCATCCACGGATGGACCGGGAGGTTTTTCTTTATCCACCTCGAGCAGCCATGGAGGTTTGAGAACGAGTGGAGGATACCTTGGAGCAGTTTGAATTGGCCCCTGAGGTTGTTTGATAATGATCAAAGAGCCTTGGACAAGCTTCTCCAGTCTCGGTCCGAGATTCCTACTCTGCGGGAGTTGCTGTCTGAGGAGACTTTGATTAAAGTCGGCCCGAGTTCGGCTGACCCTCAGAGTGAGTTTCTCTTGATTTTTTTCTATTTTTGCACCTCAGTGTCATTAACTAACTTCGTCCTCAGTTTTGCAGCTCTTGCCACCATGAATATCAATCTTGCACTGATTCGTGAGAGGAGAAAGATGAAGAAGAGGTCGGTCATGGCCGTCGAGGGTGACGCCTCTTAAAGAAAAAAAAGTCGAGGGGGGAGTCCTAGGCTCCTGCTACTGAAGCTCCTGCCGAGGCCACTTCTGAAGCTTCGGTGCCTACGGTCCCTCTAGAGATGTCTGTACCTCAGGGGGAGATTATAGAGCTCGCAGAGGTCGAGGTTGTTCAGCTGATCAGGTTGGCCTTTTCGGAGGGGGTCGTCCTCGCCCAATCCTGTGCTGCCACCACACCTCCACGCCAACCATCTCCCGAGGTTCGCGCCTTGGGTCGATTGGATCCAGGTCCGTCCGCTTCGGCCAAGGAGGGCCCCTCAGCCTTGGCCCATGCCTCTGGGACCTATTTTCTGAAATAGGCGGTCGAAGAGTCCAACTCGGCTCTAGAGTCTCCCGAAGTGGCGAGGAAGCTGGTTCGAGCCATACAACTTCACTCACCTCGGTTGGTTTGCTCCTCGGCCAGGGCTGAGGAGCTCAACTCGGGTCGTCAACTGCTCGGCTGGGGCCGAAGTTGTTCTCCTTGGTTTATGTCCGAGGTAAGAAGGGTAGGTCTGACTCGAGGTCGAGGTGTCCAATATTTTTTCCAATACTCTCCTTTTGTAGAGTTGCTACTGCTCTGATCTGCCCAAACTTGTGATCTTACAAATAACTTTGCTACACATGCTCAGCTGATCATTTGGGACTCAAGTATTATTGTTTGCTCCTCATCATATATTAATAGGTATGCTTTCTTTATGTAAACAATCTTCGGTACCCCTATCACGATTTCCATATAGCTTCAAGACTTGCAATTTTCACCTTGCATAGAACTTTGTTTTAATCCTGGACTTCTCTATTCTTATAGTCAGCATGTTGAGATTTTTGACATCTCTTGCCACGTTTTGCAACTTTTGGTGGCTTGTCTACCCATGTATTGCTTGCTTTCAGATTTGTGTCTTCAATATTCATGCTTGCATTGTGACTCCATATCTTGCACCTTGTTGGTTTGTTTTAATGATTTTATGCCAATTGACTTTATCTGCTAGCTCAGTTACCGCTGGGCTACATGACTAACTCTGTTAGTATATATATTTTTACATATACCTGTCATAATCTTTTAGGTTTATTGGATTTTGAGTCGTTCATCAAAAAACAAAGCACCTTAAAGCATGCTCTTCTGTGGTCAATGGCTATGCTCTTTATAGCTTCTTTGCTACCATGTCAGCTTGTTTAAGGACCTAGCTTGCTTTTGTACTACTACTCAGCTATTTTGGATTTTTACGATGGTTGTCTTTTCATTAGTGGTTGAGGCCCTGGACATCTTTTCTCCTTGTCTTTGGACTCATTACCTTACCCACTACTTTCTGTAAATTCCCATTTCTCCCTTCTGCAATTATTTACTTTATGGCATGTTCACTTTTCTCTTGGCAAATGCCTAGTGTGATTTTATGGTAGGGTGTTTGCTCTAGTGGTTGGGTTGGGGTATAAGAAGTTAAGAGTTTGTTTTTCTCTTGGCAGTTTTTTAATTTTAGTTTTCAAAATAAAACCGTGGTGTGATATCCAACTTAAGTTTGAGGGTGGGTCTGTAGGAGTAAATATGGCAGCCTACTGTATATGACGTGACATAATTTACTTTTCCAATTTGTATATCTTCATTCTTTGCATTCATCAATAAACAGATTTATATTATAGAGTTTGTTTATGGGTTTCATAATGACACTCCTTGCGATGTCTTTCTTAATGTCATTGAGTTCTTTGTGACTTTATCTAGGCTTTATGCTCTCAGGGTTAGTCTATTTATTGCACACAATAAGTTCTCAAGTTTTAGAAATAATCATCTTAAAAGAAAGGAGGATTGAAAAATCGATCATTTTAACAATTAGGTGCTGTTTAATAAAATGAGGGATTGTCTAAAGTAGGATCTAGACTCCTTTCTGAGAGGCAAGTTCAGCTACAGGCGGTCACTCAATCACACCTTCCCTACCAGCCCTTTTCCTGTGCTTTAAAAAAGTTCTTTTTTTCTTGGTCAGAATCACTTCCATAGGTCCATGTCCATCCCCCTTGGATAATTAGTTTTTCCTATTCAAATATATCCTACAACTAAAAAGGGTGTAGTTTAGTAGCTTAATATCTTTCTACCTCTCTCTCAAGAGCATCCTCTTGCTGGACTTCCCGGTTATTGGAGGTCTCTTGCTTTTCATGCTGTCGGGTCAAAGAGGGAGGAGTGAACCATTAAATCCTTGACGATAAATAGGTTTATGAGGCGGATAGGAATGCTTAATCGCGTGCAGTATGAGGTGAACTCAATTATCCATTTCATGGTCCAATCACTAATAGATCTTTTTCTGGAGAAGGGGCACCGTGGGAGGACACTTGAAGTGTTAACATGATAGCATTAAGAAAGTCCTAACTTATTTAAATTTATCAAGAATTGTTGTGTGGATATCTGTAGAGGTATCATGCATGCAAACTGCAAGTGCATTGTTTCTTTTGGTGGGGCAGTAAACAATATTAATCACCCATTGCTTGATTTATCAAAGAAATTTTGGCCACTGTAAAACTTGTGTTTGATTTATCAAGCATCAATACTTGTTTATGGACTGAACTGTCGATGATTTTTCATGATGTGACGCATGGCAATTGTTTACTCCAGCTACAGTAGGAGAGATCTGGGGAAAATAAAGTGCTTCTGGACTCACAGGGTGAACAAATTAATTCGGATTTGACGTAATTATGGAGATTGAAGTACAAGTACTACAGGTTGAGCAAGTAGTTTCTTGATCAACATCTAAAGCAACTGACTTTCTGTCGTGAAATGCTCAGCCATCTAGTAGCAGGAAACTTTTATCTAGGGTGCTGTATCAACTGACAGTATTATTATTTGATCTGAGCCTGGTTTGAGAACTTTATAGTTGGTATCAATGAATTTTCATGAGCACGTTTCTTGGTCTGTTAAAGTAGTAGCCTTTTTTTCCCTTCTTAATATGCTTAAATTTATTCTTTTGGAAAATGATTTCTTGTCACATCTATGCTTGCTAAATCATAAAGTTTTCACATGAGCAGATAGTAACTTGTGCTTTTCTGTTTGGCAGCTTCCATCGCTGGCTTCTTCATCACAGCTGACAGAACTATTCTACAGAACGCCAGGGAAAATACTATGGGGAAGTATGATAAAACAACTTGATGTGGACCCTCCCTGCTGCAGAAAAGCTTTGATACTATAAGAAGGTTCAACTTATATTCTAAAGAATTGATGCATGAGATTGTCCATGCCCTTCAAGGCTGTTGAGACAAAAGAGAAATAAAGCACGGTTCATGCCTTTCTCCATTTGGGTTCTATTCTATTCATAGCTTTTTTTGAGTTAACTATTCTATCCTCAGCTATTCTATATTTCTATTCATAGCTGTCGTGTAATGTTGCTTAGTGGATATTGCATGAAGCAGTTGCCTGGGGACACTTTTGAGGGTTTCTCCGACTTTGACCTCTGTTTGATTTGCTGCTGTCATATGTGTAACCAAATTGAAAGCTAGTGTGATAAAAACTACATTTTGATGAGGTAAGTGTTATACATTGCCTTATATGACAACCACAGCCTGTTTTCTGACAGAGTAAAATGCTTGTGAATGAGATCCGATGGCTCCCAATGCATCATACTTGTTGCATGATACACTGGAAATTTGATTTCTGTTCTGGGCTTCTACATCCCCCGTCCGATCTTATGCTCCAATTTTCATATATGGTGATCTAAACCACTTCCGAGATAAGTTGGTGCTGCCTGTGTTGGTGCGACATGAGCTCAAGGATTTGGATTGTGTGCCTGATTTCTGTACCACATCTGATAAATATATTTTTGAAGTTCTACTTTTCCCTGTTTAACCAATTCAAAGGCATTTGGCTGTTATAATATGATGTTTAGGTTTTCTCTCTCTCTCCAGCAAATTTGTGGGCCTTACTCCCTATGTGATTAGTGTTATCTTTAACTAGCTTTCCCTTCATAAATACATCCTCTTTTCATGAATAAGGAGAGGGGCACCTGTGGTGCATGTAGGGGGGAAAAGTGTAAAATCTGCAAGTAATTTGAAACGGGCATGGATGGAGCTGGAAGAAAGGTAAAATTGATTAAAGAAAATATGGAGGAAGTAGTGTTAAGATCCATGCCAGATTTTTTTCCCCCTGTAAAACTGTCTATAACTCATAATTATTGTGCATTAATTTATTTATATGAATTTAATTAGTATAAACTGACTGCCCTAACTCACCCTTTTTAGAATAACATATATGAAAAAGTGCACCGAAACAAAGGTTAGGTAAGGTGTTTATAAATTCACATGATTAATAAATAAAATATTTTTGATCAAATGGGATTTTAGAACTATCCAGATTTCTCTCACGGCCTTTGTGCCACAGTATCGATGTAAACTACCACAAGTGTTAATACTTAAATATATGACTTGTATTTTTCTTCCTTGAACTCAACCCCCAAAAAAAATCAAAATGATCTATATAAATTATTTTTTAACTGCTATCACTTTATTCATGTATTGCAGAAATTTGGATGGACTTCCCTACCTTGCTCTCAAAAATTATATATATATATATATAATTTATTAATTTTTCTATACTAACATAACATTCGATGGAGATAGAGGCAAGTCAAGCAAAGTCTTGCAGATGTTGGTTAGCTTTCTTGTGTTGTTGACACAGAAAGCTATAGTATAGCATATGAGAAGTTCGGATTTCTTATTGATCAGCTAATGCTTGTGTTTCATTGCAGCATGCCAAAGGATACCAAAAAAGAGGATGTCATCTTTTGAACATCAAGTCAATATCCACTCTCTTTTTAGTATGTAGAGATTGTGAGAATTACCTGGTGTCTACTTTCCATAGTTATTTATTCATCTAGTAGTATGAAGATGAAGATGCAGACCTTGGAGTTCTTGTTGACAGCTTAGCCTTCTTAGTGATCTCATTCCTCGCCCCTCAAGTTTTATGGCTCTGATTCCTTGACACAACTTGATTTCTTAATTTATTTGCAATTAGTTAATACAGTTGCTTTTATGTTATAGACCTTATAAATTTTGTGGGGCTACTTGCTAAATACTTTAGCATCGTTTTTAAGTCATCGGTGGGACAATAGAATCTTCAAATTTTCGCCGTCAATGCATTAATTCCTATTATTTAGGTGTCTCAAGAGTGCTTCATCATGATATTGGCACTGTACATGAAAGTTGTAATCAACCTGTTGTCTCTGAAAGTTCAGATTCCATATGAAGAATGCATTTGTTAATTTGTCCATCATTTGTGGTGTTTCTGTTTTAGATAGTTTGTATTTTTTTTTCTTTATGAATCTCTTGATTTACAAATGAATCGTTGCTTAATCTCTTATCATGGTTTTGGAGCAATCCATGCATTCATCATAAATAATGAAGGCCAAGACATGAGATTCATGATTCTTGTTGGAGCATAGCAACCCCTGTGAATATAGCTAGATTTTATTATGAATTCTTTTGGAATTCTTAAGTCCACTACTACAAATTTGATGTATAACATTGTATTATATGCATTACCAATGTATAAGGGGGTCAAAGTCGCCTTCTTGTGCCGTACCGCGTATGAATATGGGTTCGGTACTGAAATGGTGAACGTTGGTTAGTTTTGTAGATCAAAGCATACATTTAACAGGAGCGATATTATGGTTTTTGCATACAATTAACACTGGTGATATTCTTCATTGGCACAATTTTTATGATTTTTAAAACTTTTTTTCGCCAAAAATATTGCAGATCTGTTGATCCCTGCTGCCCCTTTAATGAATTTGGGTTTGTCAATATTTCTTCTCACTAGCCATTTGAACCTTGGTTGCAGCTCAGGCTTTCAGCTAGACTGGGAATCCTCCTAGTTATTGCTTGTGAATACTAGCTGATGTTCTGGTTTCATGTATCCTTTTGGTGCCTTAGAGAAGGGAGCTTTTAGAATTTGATTATCCGGTTCATTTCTCTTACATATAATAATTTGAGGATTAGGAATGAATCCTGGCTGAAATTATGGTGAAGGTGAGGCTTGAACCCAAGTTGTTGGTGCCAACCCCAAAACCTTTACTTACCAATTGCACTCTAGAATATAGTATGTAGGAACTGCTCATGCAAAATCTTAAAAACCAAATTTGTTTCCAAGTCGTACCTTCGCCCAAATCATTTTCTATTAAACTAATCATACCCCCAAAGGTCTAAAATTTGGAATCGAAGGAATTTTTTTAAAATTATATATGATTAATAGTCCATTCATCTGAGAAGGTCGATGGCTAGGTCAGGTTGTTTTTCTTTTGTGATAAACACAATAATAAAGAAAGTAATTGAGACATATCTTGTAAGATATTAATAACTGTTATGTAGATATGAAACATGTAGTAAAATAATAGATGGAGAGAAGGAAGAATTTATCAATTGAGGCGTGATTTCACTGTCCTTAAGAATAGATCGCGTCCCTCGGAGAATGAATCTCGGTGTAGCAGGTAATGGCGGCCTATCCTTCAGGATACAACAACTGGATCACTCCAAGCGCACACTCGCAGATGTAGTGATCTTGTCGAACAGAACAGAGGAGAGTATCCTCTCGGGAACAGAACAGAGCAGAGAGAGATTTTTATTTTATATATATCTCTATCGGATCTGATAGGGTTTAAAAAGAAATGAAGAGGCGTAATTTAAAAGACACGTCGTTTTACCAAGGAGGGGGTCACCCTGCGCGTGATAATCGCAACGCGCCCGGTTAAACGTTTCCGGATCGGATTCGCCAATTTTGGCTTGGACCTCCATTGGGCTCATGCGCGCATGGACTACTTTCTTTCTTTGCTTCACCAAGTTAAAAGGTTGAATGCTATATAAAGATCTTTTGAGTTTTGTTCCTTTCCAATGTGGGACTAAAAGAAAGTACACTAGACAAAAAGACAAAAGACAAAGAAGGGCAGATTCGGAATTTTGAAATATTCCAACAAAACACAATTTAAATGTGAAACATACTAGAATAAGGGTGGTTGCAGAAGCATGGTTTCATTGATGGTTTAGTTGGATCGCGTGTCCACCTAAAAGCTTGGGCAAGTTAATTGAGTGGTTATGTGGCCCAAATCCAACCTATTTCAGTAGCATAGCAGGCATAGCAGGCATCTTATTTCAGTAGAGCTCATATTTGTAGGTTGGTCCAAATAAGGAAAGCCAAGAGATAGCTCTCTACTTAATTTTGAACTCTAAAGAGTGCAACTCCAATTGAACTAGAACCCTTCATCTATAAAAAAAAAAGCTCATGGACCAAGTGCACATACAAGGCACAAGCTCTCTGGTCTCTCTTCTCCTTCATCTTTTCACATTTCCTGCCCAGCCGGATCAGCTTCGGCGTTTGGCAAAGTTTTGGCAGCAACAATTACGATTACTAATTTAAATCTTTCTCTCATAATTAAATAACTAGAAATCCTATTATTCAATATGGATTGAGCTATCGTCAAGCTAGATCATTTAGATCTAAATTAGTGTCATAATGGAAGATAGGTGGTAATCAAATTGAGCTGGAATCCCTCCACATCTATCCAAAACAAGATCTCAATACCTGCATACAAAGGCAGGCCTTGTGAACATAACTCTTGGGTAGAATTTTGCAGGTGTTTAGTCCAAGTGAGATTGACTTGGACCCAACCTAGATAGATTTTTTTTTTTTGCCGATTTAGAGCCTGTTTGGATAATCTAACAGAATTTGAACTAAATTTTCTGCTGGATGGACTAGAAAGTCCATTTGAGCATGGCCCATATCAACTCAATTCCCCTTCTAGACTGACTCATGTGGGAAGGGGAAAGAGATTTCTATGGATCTTTTTTTTCTTGCAGACCAACAGATCCACATGCAGGGATTTAGGCTAGGACTTTGACGAGCTTTTAGAAGATGCAGGCTGGGTGAGCCTCCAGCAGCTCCGATTGCTGCAGAAATATCCAAACCGTATGCATTTGCCTGCATGTTTGAAGATAAGGATGGGCTCTTTCTTATCTTATCCCTATTGGCCACCCATTCCCTCTTCTTTCCCTAACCAGCCCTCATGCAGGACCTAACCAGACCAATGTCAGTCTTTAAAGTTCTTCCAGCGCTTTCTCTGGACTGGACCAAAATTCATTAGGTAGTGGGGAAAAATCCACCATCCTAAGATGACTTACCCAGTCCTCATATTTACACTAGTTGTCATTTCTCCATATATTTGTTGATAGAGAAGAGCTGCCAACTTCTTCCAACACCCAGCTTGGGCTGGTTCTAGGATTTGGTAAATTTTATTATTGGTATTGTCTATGGACACTGCTTTTCCAGCTTTTGTAGTGACAGCACAAAAGTTTTTTGAGGGGTCATGTGTTTGTTCCATTGATTCTAGTATGTGATTTGACGATATAATTTGAGGGGCAAGCACAATCTTTTTGGACCCTACTTCATGTCTCATCAGACTGTAAAAGTTTTAGAGCAAATCGTTAGTAGAAACTAGCATACAATACCTGACAAGTAGAAGGTGCCAATTAGCCTGCTTGTGATGGTTATATAGCATGTTTTGAGAATCAATATTCAAATATCTCCTTCATTTAGTGTGCAATCAAAAATCTCTTGTTAGCCTGATTTTTTATGATAGCATACTATTGCGTCAGGCAGGAAGAATAATAAAACAAGAAGAAAAAAGAGATAAAAAAATAAAAAGATACAATATTTATGTGGTTCGATTTATTGACTTATATTCATATGCAGAGATGATGCAAAAAATTTACTATAGAAAATTGGAGATTATAGAGTAAAAGGTTTTCTCTCAAATCCAAGCCTCAAACATATCCAATCTCTGTAACACTTAATTATTCTCTTCTTTTAGAGTTGAACGAGATACATATAATAAAGTAAGCTGATCTGGACTCAAACTGGTATCCTATTATAATTAAGTAAGTCATATATATATATATATGTATATATATATATATATGTATATGTATATATATGTATATATATGTATATATATATATATATGTATATATATATATACATGTATATATATATGTATATATATGTATATGTATATATACATGTATATATATATGTATATATATGTATATATATATATGTGTGTGTATATATATATATATATGTATATATATATATATATGTATATGTATATGTATATATATATATATGTATATGTATATATATATATATATATATGTATATGTATATATATATATATATATATATATATATATATGTATATGTATATATATATATATATATATATGTATATGTATATATATATATATATATATATATATATATATATATATATATATATATATATATATATATATAAAATAGAGTAAGTCGATTTGAACTCGAACTAGTATCCTAAAATAATCAAGTAAGTCCGGCTTGCCAGGGCTCCACCTCCATACCCTTGGCTAACTAATTATGCAGCTCAAACAGAACAAGTATGGTGGTCGAGGGGGACCTTTTTGTCTGTTTAGAGGTTGTGTAAACTCAAGACATATTCAACACATACTATTTCTATCAAAGATTGTTGAACCGAACCGAATCATTCGGTTCAGGCCGTACCAAGCAAACCTAGTGGAAAATTGGGTCGATTCAACCTATGGAGTCGGTTTCAACCCTGAACTGGCCGGAATCGGTTTCGAATCAATCGAAACCGGCCGAAAAAAGATCCAAATCGAAATCGGTCTGGAACCGACCGGTTCCGTTCAAATTCTGTGCGAACCATCCAATTCACATTGAGTCGACCCGATTGTGAATCGAGCCCTCTCCCCTATCCTTTCTATGTTTATAAAATGATGTTGGGAAGGCCTTTCCAACATCATTTGTAAGCGGCAGAGAGCTTTCCGTCTTTTCCAACATTCTCTCACAGCGAAAATCATACCAATTCAGCACTTCAGAAGAAAGATCTAGACCTACATAAGGTATGCTTCCTCTTTCCTATTTTATTCCCTCTTTTTTTAAAAAATAGCTCAAAAATTACAAAATAAGGAGAGATCATGCCAAAATTTTAGATTTGGGCTTGATTTTATTATATGTTATAAATTTATGGATGATCTATATAATGACATAAAAATTTTTAAATTTCAGATAATATATAATTTTTAAAAATTAAATATATATTTATATATATATTTAAATAAAAAATATAAAAAAATAAAATTAGAAGCATATTTAGGGGTATAAAAAAGCTACTCTCTAACAAATTTTGTTGTCCATGTATTCAAGTTTTGATGCGATCATGTGCATAGTAGCCGAGTCCTAAATTTGTAAAAAAATAAGAAATAAGTAGCCTATGATGCATGCTCATAGGCCTAAAAAATATAAGTAGTATCCATTATTGGGTTCTATATGGATCTAAGCTGAAATTAATTTTTTAAAATATTAATATTTAAAAATTATTTTTTAAAAAATAATTAAAATTAAATAAATAATATCAAAAATTATAAAAAATAGTAATATGTATTACATAATTCAAAAATAATTTTAAAAGTAGAAAACATATTTTTCTAAATTTTATCATATTTATATTTTTAAATTTAAAAATTATTAAAAATATATAAATATAAAAATATAAAAAATTAGTATTATGTATTAGATAAATGAGATGTATTTTTTGACATTAAAAAAATTATTTTATTAATGAATTTTTGCTATGTTGAAATAATTGATAAACTTGTAGGAATGAAGCCATGAAGAAAAAAGGAGCTAGAGCGTGACATTGGTTGGGATCATAAGCAAATGCTCTCGGGTCGACACTGGTGCAACATAATGCTGGTTCAGAGAGATTCCATCTTCGGCAGCAATCCATGATTTAGATCCATATACCTTCCCTAGTAGAGATTCAAAATAGCAGAGGATTGACACAATGTTGAAGAAGAATAAAAAGAAGGTTATGTAGAGAGCTATTTTTCTACTTCAATCGCATTCTAGCGAATGTGACAGATATACGTACTACAGGTCTGCCATTTCCACCATTCAGGCTGTCGGCTTCAGTGTAGATCCTCCAAGCCCGAAAGATATCTATGATGAGCTTCTTTACAATGAGGAGAGCTAGGAAAATGGATTGTCTCATATAAGAACAAGTGGCCCACATATGGACTGATGGTGATGGGTGATGGTTGGATCGGTTCTACCAGGCAGAGTATTATCAACTTTCTGATATATTGTGATGCGAAGACTTTTTTTCACAAGTCGGTTGATGTTTCTGATCAGGTGCATGATGCCATGTACATCCTCAAATTGATGGAGGAGGTGATTGATCGGGTAGGAGAGGAGAATGTTGTACAAATCATCACTGATAATAGACACAATATAAGGTCATCTGGTAGATCTTGATAGAGCGATGGCTACATATTTTCTGGACCTCATGTGATGCATATTGTATCGACCGCATATTGATGGACATTGCAAAGATTCGTAGGGTGCAATAGAGAGTGGAGACAGCTCAAAATATTACTAGATATATTTATAATCATATATAGGTCCTTTCATTGATAAAAAGGTATGCAGGAGGAAAAATCTTGAGACCAAGAGTCACACGGTTTGCTACCAACTATGTTGCACTTGATAGCCTCCTTAAGAAGAAAGTAGCCCTACATCAGATGTTTGTCAGTCCCGAGTGACAAAGTAGATATGCGAGGGCCGACATTGAAGGGAGCATTGTCAAAGACTTGGTAATGAGGCAGACATTCTGGTAGCGGGCCATTGCGATAGTAAAAGCTATTAGACCATTGTATGAAGTGCTTTGGCCTGTGGATAGTAAGAGATACCCCCAAATAGGCTTCTTGTATCACATGATGGAGAAAACAAAGATTCCGTTCATGGAGACAGATCAGACGTATGCCCACAAGTATATCGACAACATTAAGCAATGGTGGAACTACTAGATGGGTAGAGACTTGCATCTAGCAGGTAAGCAAGAACATTAAAATTAAACTGCTCCTATACTTGTACAATTTTACTAAGATAATAACGAACTCTATTTGCAGCATACTACTTGAACCCTCGGTTTCAATTCACCATAGCTGAAATCGATATGGATGATGAATTTCTGGCCACTCTGCATAATATGATTTATAAGATAGAGCCTAATTTGGAAATTGCGACTCTATGTCTAGAAGAGATAAATTAACACGATTCTTCAGTTATTGACATAGTACAACACAATTCTTTTTTATAGACCAAAATATTTAGAGAAGACATCGACAACTTTGGAGTCTCGACAGTTGTCGTAAGTAAGAAAAGTATGAATCTAGGTATGTTACATATTAGGATATTTACCTGGCATTAGATAGTTACTAATATAGTACTATCTTATATATAATTTTTTTAATATTTTTGTAACTGAATGGTGGATTCATTTTGGATTGTCCGCAAAAAATCTTAAGCGGCTAGCTATCTGGATCCTCTTCCAGACGGTCTCCTCAAGTGGCCATGAGCACAACTAGTTCACCTTTGCCCTCATCCACAGCAAGCAGAGGAACCATTTGACATAGAAAGTTAGAAACGTCTTAACGATCTTGTATATATTTACTACAATCTGAGGTTGAGGCTAAAGTGCATTCAAGAAGAAGTAAAGCTAAAGTACACAAATTCAATCCATAGTGCTTTCGTTGATGATGAGGATGATTCTATGATCGAATTGCTTGTGGGCTAGCAACAGGAGCTGGAGCTTGATGAGCAAGGATCGTCTCCACGACCGACCAGTTTCGTAGACATGGAGGCTAAGATCGATATAGGGCAGTAGACAGAGAGCAATATTCAACGCATCCTTCCAACTAATCAGCCACAACCACAGGATAGTTGGTCACCACATGACTCCTTGTCTAAGATATTCTATTAGAGATATGATCGAGAGATGCTTAAAGAAGGCTACTACGCCACCTGGTTAACTCGATCAAGAGGGCGACATACATCATCCCAATATAACCAGACAGACAGTCACAAAGGATAAGAAAGCAGCTGCCCAGTGTACCAAAAAAAAAAAGTACCTGCAACCCCAATGGAGGCTATCGAGAAGGAGTCAGTTCACTCAGATTCAGAGACCAGGATCAACAGTTCTGGTGGTTATGAATCTGCTGGACAGAGAGGGAGTAATTATGAAGCCCGTCAGGATCTAATTGCATATAGAAGATGGGCTCCTCGAGGCCATTTAAGAGACACTATACAGCTGCAGATAACTTCTTACATGGAGTAGGATTCATAGATATATTATGTTTTGAGTCGTATACTAGATTCTATTACCCACAGCTATAGACAGCCTATGACCCATACTGATATGAATATAGATATTGTGCGTCTGAGGCATCTTCCGGTGGTTACTGCTCTATGCAATCCGAAGTATCTTACGGATCGAATTTTGCTGCCGACTTATACGAATAGGCCCCTTTACAGCCATATTATCAGCCAAAGGATATTTCTTATAGCAAGAGCTTCAGTAAGAGATCCGAGAGTGCTTATAATGCAGTGTGCATTTCTTATGGGATAAATATACAAGACTACAACGCTGCTTCGTTAGAGGGATGGCCTGATGTGCCTCCTGATTATGCTGATGATCTGGATCGAGAGACATCGCTACTTGACAAGATTTTAGATATCGATATATATATTATACTTTAAATATATGTAATTGATTATATTATTTTATATTTTTTACCTTACTACTTGATTTGAGGATATTTTATATTGCTTCTTATAGAATGCAACATCTTACTAATCATTTTATGATTTGTATTATTTTAAAATAATAAGATGCGTCATTTAGTTAAATCAGAATTATAGAAACATAAAAAAATATCAAAAAAATTAAAAAAAAAATAAATTAGATTTAAAATTATTGAAAAAATATCAAAAAGATTGATTACCAATTAAATCAACTTGAAAAACTCAAAAAAAATGCCCTACTGTACTGTGTGTCGGTACGGTATCGAACCGGTACCGTACCGACCCATCCGCCAACCGGTATGGGTCTCGGTATCAGTTCTACGGATTTTGATTTTTATGATATTCAAAAAGTTATGCTGCTGCCACCAAAAAAAAAGAAAAAAAAAAAAGAGCAATAGGCTGCAATTTTTCACTTTTTCAAAGTCAGGGAATACTAGATGATGCTAAAGCCTTCTTTGGACAAGTTGTATAGCAATTTAACATTTCTGGAAGGAATGCTGTTGTTATCTTGCACGTTTCTTTAACATTTCATGCCCTCCTTTCCGTAATTCTTATGCCTTCCCTTGAGATTCCTCCACACATAAAAACGGTGCATGTCCTAATCGCCATGTCCCACATAACATGGATCACAAGTATGACCCCATCGGGATAGAGAGGCAGCCTCAAATTTGTCTTTAAGACTCAATACTTATCCATTGCTTATGAGCGAATAAAAGTAGTGGATTAGGATATGGATGAAGGCCTAGGCCTTATCCTCCCCACCGACCATGACCTCCTTATCCCCTCTCCCCAAAATACCATCGGCGGGACCAGGTCGTACGAACTCCAAAGAAGAGGTGATATTTCGGATGTTTAATTAAAAGAGACAGACAAATGGCGTAGGTGTATTACCATTAACTATACCTCGCTCTTGGTTCCTTCTAAACTTTTTTCTAAGATTAGTGATATGTCAATGGTTCCAAATGGAGGGGATAATGCTTAACCACTTAACTTTTTTTTAAAACTTACTTTAATCTATTATAGGTCCAATTACTTACTTATTAAATAAAATAATCAGATTTGAATCTGAATTTTTTTGACCTATTCACTAAATACCTTGATAGGTGGCAGGATTGTGATATAAAAAACCGCTGCCCTTTGGCATGTAGCAATAGAGCCTGTTTTGGTATTGGAGTTGGGTGTGAAAGCATCTTCTTTTTGCAACCCACTATCTCACCTTTTTGCCCTATCACCATGCACTCACATCCACATTCATAGAATTACATATTAATTTATTAGGCTACCCCCGGGGGAGAGTGGCATTGTTTAAGATGCTTCATGTCCTCACCCACAGCAATTGGCTTTGACTTTATCAAGATGGAAGTCCAGTAGTTGCTTGTTCTGACGCGGAACATCTGAATTGCGTACCGCCCGGGAGAGCAGCAGAATGCGGGCACAAATGTTAAAATATCGAAGTCCATCTTATTTAAAAAATTAAAATATCAAGCAGCCATTACAAATGTTCCTTAGCTTCAAGTTGCAAGCAGTATATATACAATGGCCCATCCATGCAAGGACTAAATGATTTGTTCCAAGCCTCCTTCAAGCCTTCAGAGATTATCCAAAGGCTTATTTTCTCTTCCCTTGAGGTTCCAAGGTTGGATACATGGGAGAAGATCTCAAGGAGATGTTTCGAAAAGTCTCATCGCCACGAGCCGAAGATGCGGATGAGCTCTGTGAGTCTGCATCTCTCTCAACTGCTGACTCCGGGGACTCCATGTTCTCATCTTCATCTGATCTCACAGATGATGCAACTTCCTCATCATCTCCCAAGCCATTCTCAACGTCGTCGAATGCATCGAAATTGGATTCGGATGGGCCTGTTTTCGAGTTCTCTTTGCTCATGGCTCATCTTCCCATCAAGTGAGTATAAGTCTAAATCTGAATCTGCCTTTTTTTTTTGCGCGTGTATGTGTGTGTGTTTATGTAGCAATGCAGAAGTCCCAGAAACAACACAAAAGAATTGGAAAATACGAACAAAGCTAAAAGATATGATAATCGTTATGTCTAGGTAGGTTCTTACCTCCTTCCATTAAAAAAAGATGATCAATATGTCAACCAAAGTTTCTACCCGATCCATGTTAGCTTTTCTAATTTTTCTTAAGAAAAAAATATATTACTTTAAAATTTTAATTAAATCTCATTACATAATTTAGCCTACTTTTCCTTATAGCAAATGTTAACTGAATGATAAAACATTCTCAATAACAGGATTAATTTTTCCCAATTTTTGTAATTGTTAATTTGCTGACCGGTAGATTTACCCGATGACACATTTTGTTTACAACGCATTAGATAGAGTTGTTAAGAGGAGATTCTGGGTGTCTGCAGGAGAGGGCTCTCTAAATACTTCCAAGGGGAATCCCAGTCCTTTTCATCCCTGTCTGATGCTAGATGCATAGAAGATCTTGCCAAGAAGGAGACCCCTTACAAGAAGATGAAGCCATGCAAGAGCTATGCAGGAAATTTGGATGCAGGCCATAAGCCATGCCATACACCAGGGCCTTGTAACAAGACAATAGCAAAGAAAACTTCCAGGGGTTCTTGTTCCTCTCTAGTTAACAGGAGAAGCACCAGTAGCCTTTTATCAATTAGCAAACCGCCTCCCATACCTGTGAATAAGAACCTGTAATACTTTTTTTTCTCCAAGTATTTAATTATAGAATATGAAGAAGAGATCTAGCCTGATTTCATGACAAACAATCTATGTGATAGGAGAAATTAGGTAGCAAATTTGCTATGCTCCTTTTTTTTGTGCAATAGTTCTATGAATAAAAAAGCCACTAGTTCAGGTTGTCCCAGAGAATCAGTCCATTTCTCTGAACATCACACTGTATTCAGTGGGTTTTATTACAATTGTACAATAAATTCTTTTCTGTAGAGTGACATCTCAAACAGAGAAAAATTGATATGTAATCTGTAGAATATTGCCCAATCGCAGTTAAGCTTTGTTTAACTGCCCGTTTGCAAATATGTCTTTCAAGACTTGATATTTCCGTTTTCCCTTCTCTACTTTTACAGGAAAAAAGCTTGATAACAATTCTTAGCTCAAAATAATAGTTCCACAGAGCTCAAATGACTCGAGGTTCAACCAATAAAAAGGTTCTCTTTTGCTCTTTCTTCTGCTACAATCATTCTATTTAACATGCAAAAATTTAAGCATGGTTAAATGGCATGATATATCTCACTAATGAAAAAGATGGCATGACCATCCGACATCTTACACTAGGATTTGTATCAGAGAGCATACTGGTATATAGCTTCTGCAGTGCCATCCTGGTAATCGGTGGCTCCAATCACATCTGCCACAGCTTTAGCCCTTTCTGACCCGTTTCCCAGGGCAATGCCCAGTGATGCTAGCTGTAGCATCTCTGTCATTTTCTCCATTGCCAGGTCATGATCTGGTCAAAAATTAGGTCATCTTTGTCACCTTGAAAGAAAGGGTGATGCCTAGAACTGAAGATAGAATTTTGGAGAGATAGCAAATTGGATAAAAAAGAAGTTAAATCATTGTTTGTTCTAAGATTCTCTGTTGGAAACATTAGAGATTGTGTAAAATGTCAGCTAAAAGACACTAGAAAGAATGGCAAAGAGCATAAATTAAAGGCACGTATAATTCTCAAAATTTAGGACTGTGGAAATATAACAATGCTAAATGCCATTCTAACTGCCAGAGGAAAGGAGCCCAGCAGGGGTGGAACGAGCTGGAACGAGCGTATGTAAATCATCATCCTTACGATAGATTATTATACCTGAGAGCTGTCATTGGCACTTGTTATATTATTATACATTAGAATCTCCATCTTGCGATATGTTAGTCTCCTCAACCTAATAACTTCAGATGGCCTAGCAACATATATGATCTTGCAAAGGAGACATCCAATAACACATATATTAAACATAATCTAATGCCGTATTGGAAATTTTATTAAGACAAGGGATATTACTAGGGGAAGTACAGATGAAGACGGTAAAAGAAGGTAATTCACACCTCTTTTGTGGTAATTCCAAGGCGATCCAGCAGCACTTTTTCCCCACTACATTTTGAAGTTCCAGAGGGGATGATTTCAACCATATCTGGCAGTGCCTTGATACTATGTGCACTAATCCTGTTGCTTCAAACCAATATGGCTGTGAGGTAGATGACACCGTCTCAGGCATGTCGAGATAAAGCAGCTTCTGCAAATACAGAATTATTCCCAGAAGTAAGGCGTTCACATTAATTCCAACCTACTTTTAGTCAAAAAGATCATGCTGAACTCTCCCTCAACAATGATAGCTTAGTCATGCCTTCACTAAGCAAAATTTTGATAAGTGTGTCAAGTGCAGAATCTTGCTTTGTTAGAATCTGGCACCTATGTGCTGGATTAAATATGATACACAATGTGCCAAGGACTGTCTAACCTAAAAGCCGAAAAGAAGAAAAGAAAAAGGAGCCTAGAATGAAATAAATGTTATAAAGGTTTCATCCATTAAAAAAAATGCAGGCAACATATTAAGACATTTTTGGTCAAATATTGGTATTTGTATGCACTAGAATGTAGCATGTGCAAAGCACATGTTTTTTAAATTTCAGAGTAAAAAATAAAAATATATTTAAATAAATAATAATGTTGGAGGAAGGACTCCAACCTTAGACCTTATGGTTAACAACTAAATGCTAATTTGTCCAACCCCACATGAAGGATGACATTTAATAGATGTTCTCAATTAAATGTTCAAATAAGTGGACTCTGACTAGATAAGGAATAGACAGAATTGGCTGAAAAAGACTTGAAACTCCTTGATGGTTTTAAATGATGAAAAAATAGCAGAAATTGAATAAGGCCACTTCAAAAAGAATAATATATTTAGCTATTTGGCATCATTACATTGAACAAGGAACAAAAAATCAAGGACTTAAGTCTCGGCAGGACGTCCTGCGGGACACCAGGATGGAGTACCATCCTAAGTGCATGGACAAGATCATTGTGCCATTGTCCCAGCATCCTGATCGTCACATCTTCAGACATCCCATATCCCAAGTGTCGGAACGGGACTGGACGGTGGTGCATCCCATTCCATGGCAAAACTGGCACAACACCATCCCACGGGAATTAAAGCCTCACATGGAATAGTTATCATCCTTGTTAAATTTTATTCCTTGAAAAAATAAAACTAAAGTAGAGGGTAACCAATTGTCCCTGAAAACACCAAACTAGGCTTTTTTCTTTTTTTTTTTTGGTTAACAACACCAAACTAGGCTTTTTTTTGGTTAACAACACCAAACTAGGCTTCTTTGTTATCATTCCGAAGTGATAGGATCCTTGCAATATTATTAGAGTTTCCCTTTTTCTTAATCTCATTGAGCAAGGCTACGGGACACCTATCATTTATTTTTAGACGATTATTGGTAGATTAAGAGAGAAGGCAGATGTTAACGGTCTGGATTTCATAAGGATCGATGCAAAACAGAACTTTCAGTTAATAAAGTTCTTTGATTTTGTTTCTTTTCTACTTCTGCTTCCTATGTGCCTTTCTTTAGGCCTGCAGGTTAACCCTCGACTTTGGATATGATAGATTATGGATTCATACCCCTCGAAGATATTTTTTCTTACAGAAAAAATAATTTATTTCTGCTTTTTGTAATTTGTGCGATCAAGATGAAATCACAAAAGATATGGATGAATTTTGGTTTATAAAAATCAAGAGCACCTTCTTGCTTGATATGCTTGACAACTTCTCCAGTAAAATTTCTCAAAACTGTCAGGACTTTTTACAAAATCATGCCTCAAAGTGTACTAAAGAATGCTCATGTGGTATGCTGAAAGTTTGGATTGGTGAAATATGTAGTAAGAACAGCTCACCGTCTGAACTTTCTGCTTGAAGGACTTCATCAGCTATAGCATCATATGCACTTTTTATTAGACCTTTTCCCTTCCACTCAAGATTCTTCAGAACCAATTCCTCTTCGTTCTCCATTTCTGCTTCCGCCTCATCACTAATCTCATGATCGAAGCCCAAAAGATGCAATAAGCCATGAACCTAATTAACATGGAGCAGTTAGCCAGTTACTGTGTCTTGGAATAGCTTGAAGTATAATATATGCAATCAAATCTGTAAAGATGCTAATGGTAATGCATTTGCATCAACCACCAAGAATGATGACGCCATAAACTACTGATTTGTAGGAATGTAAGTGCTGTGATGACTATGTGACACAAACCACAATAAAGAAACCTAACTTTTGTAACTTATTAGAATCCTTCTTTGATCATTATTCCAATCAAAAAATAAATATATCCTTCAAACCCCTCAAAGTTCTTTTTCATAACTTTCATCCAAGTTCTCACACTCCACTCTGTCATTCCCAGCTATACCATGCAGACACAAACCCTGTCCTCGCCAAAGCTTCCTGAATCTTTGATGCATAAAACAATAGGTCTATCTTGATTATCTATCTTTTGATCAGACATTGTCATTATATCCTATATTTATTAGTGGCCTTGTTTTCAAGTGTTAATGGCTGAGGACCTCAACTTTAGCTCCATAAATAGGTACTAGAAAATTACAAAATGGAACAGATGCAAAATGATGGGAGGTAAATGATATATAAGAAAACCAACATGTAGATTACAAAAGAAATCAACATAATCAGAAAATATGCAAGATATCCAATGAATGATGATTTATACCGTTAAAATAAAAATACATACTCCACTCAAATGACAGTCAAAATTAATGCAAAAGATATGATGGATAAGCCAATGAACCAACCATGAGGATTCTTATCTCGTCAAGAAGTGCATGACCTCTCTCCTCTGCTTGTCTTGCAGCTGTTTCAACAGAAATTACTATATCTCCCAACAATAGCTGAAGAAATAAAAGAAGCATGTTAAATATGAGGAAGAAAAGTCAAGCAAAAACATCAAAAGAGGCCTGAAACTCAAAGATATTCCTTACTATGGGAAGATCAAGTTCAGGAACGTGCTGCGACATAGAAAGAACATCAGTAGCATGGTCCTCATCTCTCCAGTCTTTGTTTAGTTTTTGGATAAAATCATCATTGCAAAGCAATACTGATAACTCAATCTTTTCAAACTTATTAACATCATTTATAGAAGTTTCCCTGGTTTTATATTCCAAGTCTCTGATATTATGAAATGCAACGTTCATTGCCATGGGAACATCCAATCTCAGTGTCTCTGCAATGGCCTGCACAGATGTTGCATAAGACAGATGTCAATCAAACAGGTGAAGACGCTATACGCAAATGAAAACGATAAGCTCCACTTGCAGTACTAGAGAAGGTCATCAGAGACAATGCCAAGAAGTTACAACTGATTAGGTATGCAAAAAAGTATTCAAGACAAGCAAAGCAATAAGATTTGGATATACAAAGGAAAAAACATGATGTGCACACTTAGTCCGTGTCATATGACTGTAATTGAACCATTTGGTAGTTAGAGAAGAAGGAATAAGAGATGATCTCAGTTATTAAACAAGTACACCCAAAAACCTTGCAGTTACATACATCAAAAGAATGCCTTACATACTTCCAATACAGATTGTCTATTTAACCTGAAAATTTACTAATTTTGATGGACCCACCTATTTCCAACCACCTATTTGAATACCTATGCAACTCAGAATAAAGGTAGACCATTTTCCAAAATACGCAAATAAATCCGGTATGATGCTATAATTGGTAACAAGACAAGTTGCTTCCTTGTCCTACTCCATACAATTCAGCAACATAACTTTCGTAATTACCTCAAAACACTGCTGAACACAAATGGAGTAGATCTTAAACAGAAATGTCCTCCGATCTTGGCAGAAACACAGATTATGAAGAGTCACAAAAAGCCAACACACATAAGCAAGAAACCTTAAGCTGTCTGGCAAACGAACTAAATAAAGAAGTTTCCCCAGCAAATATTCTGTCATAGAGAAGCTGTCAGTATGAAAACATCAAGAAAGTGCTACAAAATCCTAGATTTTGCAAGAGCTTCTGGGATTTCATTACAGAATAATCCTAAAAACCAATTATAGCTACCAGTCCAGTAATTCTAAGAAAAAAATTCCAAAATTTGTTTTCTTGTTTTCTTTTCCATAATCCCCTGGAACTCGAAACGTATCACCAGATGAGGAGAAGCAAACCAAGATGCCAGATATGCCATGAAGTACAGGGCTACTTGGAAGCAATGAAAAGAAAAATCTTAATTACCATGATTTCGGGATCGTCGGGCAAGTCTTCTTCGATACAGATCTTGATATCGAGCTCCAAAGGCTTCTCCTTCGGCGCCTGCCTCTTCGCCGCCGGTCTCCGCCTTGGCTTCCGGTACCCCCTATTAGAGTTCGCAAGGAACCCTCCGAGCGACCCCGCGGGGCGCGATTCCCCAAGCGGAGCGAAGCGAAGCAAGGAGAAGAACGACGCCAGCGGAATAACCGGACGAATAAGAGGAGAGGTGACTGTCGCAGCCAGCGGCAGCGGCACCCACTGGAGAGCGGCGGAGATCGGATGCGGAGAACGAAAAGTAGATCTGGAGGCGAGGGTGAACGCCCGCGCGACGAAACTCGTCATATCGCCGGAGAAGGGGGAGGATTCCGGCGAGAAGAAGCAGGGCAGCACGTGGGGAGGAAAAAGGGAGAACAAATGCACCGAGTGTAAGAAAAGATCGGGTGAAAAGGGATGTGTATAATTTATCATTTGCGTGGGAGATGAGCTGCAAAAGAATGTTGAATTTTGATACGTGTCGGTTAGTTCAGTCGATTTTAACGCAGACCGCTGTTCTGTTTGGACCAGCTAATCCCCGCTAACGTTCTGCTCTCGGACTGCGGTAAAAGGGACATCAAAACCCTAAACCCTAAACCCAGACGTTTTCCACCATGAAGAGAAAGCCATGACTCGTATCAATCTCGACCGGAAGTCAAAACCCTAACCCATCAGATGTTTTCCACCATCAGAGAGCAATGCCTCTATTGGAGATCTCTGTGGCAAGCTACCAGCACGGTACCTCAAGAACGCAGAGGTGAGCAATTTTCTCGCATTCTTTTCTCTCCTTAGCTTATAATCTAGATCATGGGGATGTGGCCATGTCTAATTTACCTTTATTGTTCTTCAAGATTGGGAATTATAATCTAATTTCTTATTTATAGAGAGTTCAATAGAAATGTGATGTTGCATTGGTTGTTTCGCTTGTACTGTACTCGTATTGATGCTTGGAGGTCTTTATTATGTGAAGGATTTCGATTTAGGAAGAGCTCAGTGTCTTATAGACCAAACTTAAAAGGGTTTACCACCTTATGCTATTCTTCTGTTGCTAGCTCTACCCAATAAATCATTCTTGAAGTACATGAAATTAACTTAAGAAGCAAGAGTTTGTCCATATGGTATGGTTGTTTGTTATGTTCTGATGGATGAAATCCATTTATGAAATTTTACTTATGGGTAAATACTCGCCTGTTTTCTTTTGATCCATGTTAAATGTTTTATCATCTCTTAATTGTCTTCTTACTTCAACTACTATTTTTTTGATAAATGCATCAAAATGAAGCATTCTTTGAAAAACATAATCTTAGAAGACATGCATATAAAGATGTCATTACCTAGTTTTGTTCCCAACAATTTGAGGTCCTGATGAGGCACAGTTTGGACAGATCCAATCTTTGGTGTTTTACACATAATGGCTTCTGGTGCGGTGAGCGTGGAGGAGAAGAGCCCTGTTATCCTGCGGCTGAATTAACAACCAAGACAGAGGGGAAAACAGGGGGTTTTGGGCTCCAAAACAGAGCTTTGCAAGGGTTTTTTGTTTTTTCTTCTTTCACGGGAAGAACAATTAAGGAAGGAGGACGGCGGCTCCTTTCCCCTCTTTTATATGACTCACGACACACCCTAAATCTCTAATCAAATCCTAATCAAAATAGACTCAAAGAAAGCTAAACCCAAACCAACAAGACTCCTAATCCCAACTTAATCCAAACCCAAAACAAACTTAATTAAGCAATACACAAAGACTCCACACTTGATTCAACCAAATCATAATTCTAAAACAAAAAGAACTCCTAATCATGGCTCCACGGCTGGGTTTCATTATGGTCCTGCATCATAATGGTCCTGCATCAGTCCCCTCCACTTGAACACAACTCGTCCTCGAATTCGCATCTGGATATAACCGTTCTTCCGGGTTATGGTATTCATAGATATCAGCGACATTAAAAGTCTTTGAAATTTCCATATCATCTGGCAGGTCCACAACGTAAGTATTGTTATTGATCTTTTTCAAGATTCTGTATGGGCCATACTTTCTTGGCTTCCATTTGCTGTAAGTTCCCACGGAAAACCGTTCTTTGCGTAGGAAAACCATCACCATGTCACCTTCTTGAAATTCTTTGTGCCTTCGATGTCTATCTGCTGTTGACTTGTACTTAGCATTTGTGTCCTCTAGGCCCTTCTTCACCTCCAACTGTATAGTTTGAACCTCCTCTGCCAAATGTTCCGCTGCCACGCTCTTTCCAAAGGTTTTCGGTAGGCGTGCCAGATCCACTGCATGCTTAGGTGCCTTTGAATAAACAACGGAGAAAGGTGATCTTCCGGTTCCGCTATGGACAGCATTGTTGTAAGCAAACTCTGCTTGAGCTAAGGCATAATCCCAATGTTTCGGGGTGCTCCCACAAATACAACGGATCAAATTACCCAGTGTCCTGTTAACCACTTCCGTCTGTCCATCAGTCTGAGGATGCGCAGTGCTGCTGAAATTTAATGAAGTGTCAAACATCCTCCATAGAGTAAGCCAGAAGTGACTCAAAAATTTGGAATCCCGATCTGACGTTATAGATTGTGGTACCCCATGCAAACGAACAATCTCCCGAAAGAACAGCCTTGCAATGTGGGATGCATCTGATGTCTTCTTGCAAGGAATGAAATGTGCCATCTTGGAGAACCTATCTACCACCACGAAGACTGAGTCGGCTCCTCTTTGTGTTCGGGGAAGTCCCAACACAAAATCCATCGATAGATCCTCCCAAATAGCATTTGGCACAGGTAGAGGCATATATAGTCCAGTGTTTTGCGACTGCCCCTTCGCTGTTTGGCAAGTATAGCACCTTTGAATAAATTTCCCAACATCTCTTCTCAGCTGCGGCCAATGATATCTTTCCGTGAGACTGGCAATGGTCTTGTCCCGACCCATATGTCCACAAAGACCGCCACTATGAAGGTCTCTAATCAGCTTCTCTCGCAATGAGGATCTGGGTATACATAAGGAATTGCCCCGAAATAAATAGCCATCTTGAATGTTGAAGTCTCCAGTTGCTTGATTGTACACTTTGCCCATACATCTTTGAAATCCTCATCCTCTGCATACAACTCTTTCAAATACTCAAACCCCACAACCTCAGCCTGCATGGTAGTCAGTAAAGCACTGCGTCGACTCAGAGCATCTGCCACCCGATTCTGTTGCCCGGACCGATGCTTCAACACAAAGGAAAATTTCTGCAAGAAGCTTACCCACCGAATATGCATTCGATTCAAATTGTTCTGATTATTGATGTACTTCAAGGCTTGATGGTCGCTGTACAGAACAAATTCTTTTTGAATAAGGTAATGCTCCCAATGCTTCAACGCCCGGATGATGGCATAGAACTCTAGCTCGTAGGTTGTCCATTTTTGCCGTGCTTCACTAAGTTTTTCACTAAAGTACTCCATGGGCCGTCCTTCTTGGGTCAAAACAGCCCCTATGCCGACCACAGAAGCATCACACTCCACTTCAAATAACTTCTCAAAACTCGGCAATGCTAGTACTGGTGCAGAAGTTAGCTTTTCTTTTATCAATTCAAAACTTGCTTGTTGCTGCTCCCTCCATTGAAATTGGCCCTTCTTCATGCATTCGGTGATGGGAGCGACGATGGTACTGAAGTTCCGAATGAAACGCCGATAGAACGTCGCTAACCCATGAAAGCTGCGGACTTGGCTAACATTTGTAGGAATCGGCCACTCCAATATTGCCTTTACCTTCTCTTCATCAACATGTATGCCGTCAGCCCCAACTACAAATCCCAGGAACACCAAATGTTTTGTAACAAAATGACACTTCTTAAGATTAACAAACAACTGATTCTCCCGCAAGGCAAGCAAAACTGCTCTCAAGTGCTCCTTATGCTCAATTTTATTGCGACTATAGATCAAAATATCATCAAAGTAGACGACGACGAACTTTCCAATAAATGATTTTAGTACCTGATTCATTATTCTCATGAAGGTGCTCGGTGCATTGGATAGGCCAAAAGGCATGACCATCCACTCATATAACCCATCCTTCGTCTTGAATGCCGTCTTCCACTCATCACCATGACGAATCCGGATTTGATGGTAGCCGCTTCGTAAGTCAATTTTGGAGAAGACCTTGGCTCCTTCTAACATGTCGAGCATATCATTCAAACGGGGTATGGGAAACCGGTATTTTACCGTTATCCTGTTGATCGCACGGCTGTCCACACACATACGCCAACTCCCATCCTTCTTCGGCGTCAAAAGTGCAGGCACCGCACACGGACTCATGCTTTCCCGGATCAGCCCCTTCTTGATCAAGTCTTCAACTTGTTGCTGCAAAATTTTGCTCTCCTTGGGACTCATGCGGTAATGAGGCAGATTGGGGAGACTTGCACCGGGCACCAAATCAATATGATGCTGAATATCTCGCATGGGAGGCAGTCCATTTGGTAATTCTGCAGGAGTGATGTCTTTGAACTCTGTCAACAATTCTTTGAACTCCTCGGGCACCTGCTGCAGGATAGGCATCTCCGTCCCCTTAACAATCAACACCATAACCTCTTCAGCCCCCTTGAGTTCCGCCATGAACTGCGCACCAGAAACTGCAAGGAAAGACTTCCCCTCCACTTGAGAAGTTTTGGGGGTAAGCTTCTCTTTCATAGGCACCAACAAAATTTTCCTACCCTGCCATCGGAACAAGTATGTGTTGTCTCGGCCCCTGAATGTGACATCTGTGTCATGCTGCCATGGACGCCCGAGTAGAACATGACATGCATCCATATCCACCACATCGCACACCACTTCATCCTTGTAATACCTTCCGATGGACAATGGCACTCGGCATACATCCTCTACTCTCGTTTCAGCTTCCTTTTTAATCCATCCAATCTTATAAGGAGACGGGTGCTTTTCTGTCTTCAATCCCATCGCACGAACCAACGCGGAGGAAACAATGTTTTCGCTGCTGCCGCTGTCAATAATCACGTTGCACACAGTTTTGTTGATAGTGCAGCAAGTTTTGAAGATGCTGTGGCGTTGCGATTCTTCTTCATTCTTCAGGGCAAATAAAATTCGCTGAACTACAAAGGAGGCCAGAACTCCCTGATCCGGCGCCGTCACCTCGACGTCTTCATCGTCGGTCTGCCCCTCTTCATGATCCTCCTCCTCATGCGGCATTTCTTCTTCATCCTCAGCTTCGACTACATGGACTGGCCGTCGCCTCGGGCACTCGTTAGACCGATGCCCAACCTCCTGACATCTGTAACATTTTATAGGCATGGGTCACTCGTAGGGGTTGCCACTACCTTTTGGGGCCGCCTGCTGCCTGCTGAAATTTTCGGCTCCTCTCGATGTGGATATCGGTGGTGGTTGACTCGAGGTGGCCGCCCCTTCAACAGTCTTCTGCTTTGCTATGGTGGAGCGCGAGGATGATGCTCTATTCATGGGCTGAAATTGGTGTGCCTTTCGTGTCGCCTGCGCCTCTAGTTTTAAGGCCAAACTTGTAGCTTCCGACAGGCTCCACACGGATATAAATCCACCTGATCTCGGATGGCCGGCTTCAACCCACCAATGTACCATGCCACTTGCTGATTTTCTGTTTCTAACAAGTTGTTGCGGGCATTGAGGCGGTTGAATTCATCAGTGTATTCGGTCACCGTCCGGGGGCCCTGTCGGCAGTTCTGGTACTGATGGTAGAGCGCCTGCTCGTAGTCAGGCGGGAGAAAACGGCCACGCAAATGTTGCTTCATCTTGCGCCAGGTGGTGATCTGCATCTTCCCTTGCCGTAGACGGTTATGTTGCAGTTGATCCCACCATGCAGATGCTCCACCCTTTAATTTATACGCGACCAACTTCACCTTCTTCTGATCTGGGATCTCCATATAATCAAAAAATTTTTCTACTTCGGCCAACCAGTCCAAAAATCCCTCAATGTGGAGATTGCCGTTGAATGCAGGGAGGTCTACTTTCAATCTGAAATCGGGGGAGCCCCTGTCACGAACGCCACAAGGGAACCTATTTCTCATGGGTTCCATATTCCTCCCTCCTGCATAGGCCCTGTTCATCCGTGGATATGGCTCCTGTAGTTCGTCAACGATTGCATCTTCATCAGGGGGCCAAGCGTCAAAAGCCATAACTCCACGGTGAAGTCTTCGGTCGAGTCCATCACGCCTGCGGTCCACATGAACTTGATTTCCCCAGGGTTGTTGCCCACGGAATTCGTTGGCCTCGCCGAAGACGCCGTCCCCAACCTGGACTCGCCGGTGGTCGAACGCCTCGGGTCGATTCCTCCGCGGACGCTACCCCCCGCCGCCGTCGTTAGCCGCTCCTCCGTCGGGAAAGCATCGCTCGAAGGATCCTCCGGCCCGTTCGCCCCCAACGGAACCATAGTCACCTGGATGCAGTCGCGGTCCACCAAACGCCCCGTGGACCGCTTCCTCTTCTTCCTTGTCGGACGACTCCGGAAGAACCTGTTGCCGACGTCGGTGGGGTGGATCCCGTGCCGGCACCGGTGGACCGTGAGGGAGATCCTCACGGGCTTGCAAACGCTCCCGGTTGAAGTCGATGTGCATGCCTTGGAGGGCTTGTTGGATGTCACGGACGGCTCCTTCCAAGCCGCGGACGGCCGTCCACAACGCCGGCATCCCACGATCATCATCATCGGGAGGAGCATTCGCCACACCGTCATCTGCCATCGAACCAGGGAAATCCTCGCTCTGATACCAAATGGTGCGGTGAGCGTGGAGGAGAAGAGCCCTGTTATCCTGCGGCTGAATTAACAACCAAGACAGAGGGGAAAACAGGGGGTTTTGGGCTCCAAAACAGAGCTTTGCAAGGGTTTTTTTGTTTTTTTTTCTTTCATGGGAAGAACAATTAAGGAAGGAGGACGGCGGCTCCTTTCCCCTCTTTTATATGACTCACGACACACCCTAAATCTCTAATCAAATCCTAATCAAAATAGACTCAAAGAAAGCTAAACCCAAACCAACAAGACTCCTAATCCCAACTTAATCCAAACCCAAAACAAACTTAATTAAGCAATACACAAAGACTCCACACTTGATTCAACCAAATCATAATTCTAAAACAAAAAGAACTCCTAATCATGGCTCCACGGCTGGGTTTCATTATGGTCCTGCATCATTATGGTCCTGCATCAGCTTCCCTAGGACTCAAAACCATACTATTGCACTTCTCGGCCCAAACTTTTGCCATTGCACCAAGCAATGACCCCTACTTGGAAGACGTGCATATGTTGAATTAGAAAACATTATCACTTCCCACTAGCTAGTTTTGGAGAGACTTTATTGTGGTTGTTGGATTTTTGATGTGCTATGCTGAATTAAAAGAGAATCATGATAAAACTTAGCGGGGTAAATTTTGCTTCCATGTTATAATGGTTGTTCATATTGCTTAGCGGGGTATTTTCATTTCTTATTTATTGTTGGAAAGGCCCACTACTCTCTCTCTCTCTCTCTCTCTCTCTTAAGGAGCCTTCATTCCAATATTATTTATCTTCTCACAAGAAAATTAATTTTACTATATTCTCTTTTATTTGCTTGTTTATGTGCAAGAACAAACCTTGTATGGGCAATAATGCAAGTGTAACCCATTGTCTACATTTGTGTTTGACGTATCAATTGGACCAATTCATCATCCATGTATGAGCAACTATATATATATATATATATTTTTATTTTGTGGGAGGGGGGGGGGGGGGTTAAATAATTATGGTTTCTATACACATTAGCCACTGGGCTATCTGCCTTCATTTTGATAGATGTCTGAAGTATCGTTAGGAGAACAAGAGAAAAATAACCTAGACTTAGAATGATACACAAGGTTAAGGGGACATCATAGTCCATATGCATTCGCAAAACTCCTCTCTACAATTGGAATTTCCTAACAGTGCTCTCTGTGTGTGAAAAGGGACCATGTTATAACCAACAGTAGGTTCTCTAGCATTTTTTGGGATGTTATAGAGTCTAGGTACGTCGAGTTAACTTGCAAGGGGATGATCGCATGATATATTGGATAGTGGTTGTGCCTGCAGGATATGTGGATTGTGTCATTGTTATATGTCGGTCACATGATTAGCATGCCAAATGTGTATGGTTCGCATTCAGCCCTGCAACAGCCTAATGGATTGCACTGATAATGTGTGGGGTATTGGGTTCTTCCTGCATAATGTGTTGATTGCATCAATGGTATATTAAACTAAGGTTCGCTGTACCGGCCAAACCAGATGGTATGCCTCATACCATACCAGTTTGGTGTCAATATTCGACATGAAAGGCTTCATACTGTTTGTACTGACACAGTGATAGTGTGACACTGGTACGGGGTCCAATACCAAGACGGCAAACTTTAGATTAAACTACTATCAAATTGTTCATGTCATTAGCACACCCAAATTTTCAAGATGCACGCGCACTCTTGTACAATGCTGCACCAGTAAGCAAACAAATGGGAGGGATGGGACCATGAGTTGCACCTGCTAGCAAAGGATTGTCGACCATGTGATGTGCTAGCCTAGGGTCGCAGTGACTCGCATGTTGCATTGCCCAGTTATCCCAGCTTAGGGCAGATATATTATAATTCCTCGTATACATACATCCATGTGAGTCAGAGTACAAAAGATCAAAAAGATCTCAGCTTTACATTCCATCTGTGCTTTCCATGCATCTCATAGGACTGCATTAAATAAGTAAACAGGAAATCCATGTATCTCTTGCCTTTTTTCTCTCAGAGGAGTGGAATTTTCATCTTTTTCTTCCTGTAACTTTGTTTTTTTGTAATATAGTAAATGGATAGCTGAGTTTAAAATTGTTTATTCATGTTGTAAAAATAACTAGTTAACATTGCCACAATTAAGAATCTGACCAGTCTTCAACTTGATATGAAGTTACATATGAATTATTTCATGTGTAAGGTTGTAACAATCTCTGCAAGCTTGATTCTAAAAGTTGATGTGCCAACTACTGCTGTGTTTCTATATAGTCCTAATTACTGTTATATCTATGCTAGCTGCTAACTTTGTTGCAATAATTCAATCTGCATGTTGATCAGCACCGATAATGCCTGAGTTGCAATGATATGGGTGAAGAAATGATTAGAACTACCATTTGGTTCAGTGATGGGGACATCAAAGCCGTTCGTCCAGACGATTGCGCCATCAGACGCTCGCATTCACGCCGGAGATTGACTTTATTGTGGCAGGGAGATAATCATGAGCCACCAGATTGAGTCAGATCCAGATTGGATCCATTTGAGTCTGAATCACTTTTATTTTATTGCATTATTTGCTTTTGTTTTAATCAAGTCAATTTGGTCAGTTGTTTTGTTATTAATCAAGTCAATTGAATCAAGTAATTAGATCGAGTGATTGGATCGATTTTGGTATGTAATTAATCGATTGACTTAGTCAACTAATTGAGGGTCCAATTTTGGTATGTCGTCAATTGATTAACTTGACTTGGTCATGATGTAAGGTCTATATAAAGGCCAGCCCTCTCATGTATGAGGGAGTTCAATGATTGAATAGAAAATTCTAGCCTCCTTTCTGCTCTTCTTCTTCCTTCTCCTCTTCTCTTCTTCTTGTGTCTCTATAACCTCTTTTTCCTAAATCTCTATAAACTCTTCTTCCTCCTCTTTTCCTTCTTCTTCCTTTTTCTCTCTTCTCCCTGCAGTGGTCTGCCATCAGTTTGGTATCAAAGTCTCGGCTTTACTTCTGGTGCCAAAGCCCCGAGATCTTGTTTCTGGACGGACCACCCCCAGTTTTTTTTCCACATCTGCTGCTGCTGCCGCTGCTTGAATCCACCGCCGCCCTTGCCTTCACCTCGCTGCATAGCCACACCCTACCGTCTTTGCCTCACAACGCCGCCGCCACCCCTTGGTTCACCGCTGCCTCTGTCTCCTTTTCCTATCCCCTCTCTCTCGGTTCTCGCACAAAAAGGGAAGCAAAAAGAAATCCCGTCGCTGGGTACCCCCACAGCAGCTCGGGAGAAAAATAAACTGTGCCCCTTCGTCGTTTTCCCCTCTAGCCATCGCCGCGCACGCGCCAGCCACTGCCTCCACCTTCCAGCACCGCCAGTTCGCCATCGGAAACCCCTGCGCCTCTACGGAAGCCCTCGGCCGCATCCTGCTGCCACCGTCCATGGCCGGATCTAGGAGAAGAACGTCGCCGCTCCACTCGACGCCGTCCCAACACTCTCCCCACTGGCGCAACCTCTTCCCTCTGCAACCATCACCGCGAAATCAGGGGTGATCCATCGGGTTCGTCGGAGGTTGAAGACGGACAGCTTAATGGGTAAGATCCAAACCCGTTAACCCACCATCCTCAGTCCGAATTCGCTTCAAAAAAAAAGGAAGCTTAGCACATGACCGCACGTGCGTGCAAAAAAAAAACACTACCTGTCATCTTCCTCGATCGGACGCCCCTCGCCACGTCTTTGCCGAGCTGCGCCGCCGCGCCCGCCATAGTGCGCCACCTCCTTCCCATGGTCAACCGCGGACGATCAAAGCCGATCGCCACTAAGCCCCGACAACGCCCTCCCCGCTGAGCCGCACCGCCTGCGCATGCCTCATCCGCCGTCGCCACCCAAGCACCACTCCGCCACGTCTTCCGACCGCCTCACCGCCTCCGCCGTGCTGCCAAAGCCTCGGTCGTGCCGTCGCTCCCCTCCGCGACTGCCCTTGCCGACACCCCGGTCAACGCCGCTGCTCGCCGTGCTCCACCTCTTCTTCCTCACCGCTACCCGCCACTCCTTCGGCCGAGCAACACCACCCCGCATCCACCCCTCAATCGCCATAGTAACCCCTCCGAGGGCCACCTCCGAGCCCTCCCACAAGCCACTGCCCCTTTCCGCCTCCCCTCCCTTCCCCTCAGCTCGGTCGTAACTCATCCCGAGCCATCCCCTCTCCCCAACTCCACCGACCGAGACCCCTGCCTCTGCACCTTCCCATCTCCCCCTCATTTACCTTCCCCTCCATCCCCCTCCCAAAGCATAGCTCCCCAGGGTTTCGGTTGAAACCCTTTCACTGCCCCCTTCCATCCACCATTGGCCTCACAAGCCCCATCAGCCGAGCCGGGCCCCTTAGGGCCCAAAAGACCGCAACTCACTCCCGCGCCCAGTCCACAGGCCCACGCCCGCGCTCGATCCAAGGCCCACTGCGTCACCTGCAGCCCAGCCAACTATACGGCCCGCCCACTGTTTCACAGGCCTCCTCTTCATTTACAGGCCTGCCAGCCACACCACACAGCACACCTCGTAGTTGGCAGGTCCCTCAGGCCCACAAGCTGCTTCAACCAGCCAATTCGCACCTTCGACAAGCCTACTTGCTGCGTTGTATCCCTGATTGTTGTCCCAGCCTAAGAGCGAACGAATATGATCAACTGCTCTACGACAGGTAATAAGATTTCTACTTTTTCTGGCTTGTTCATTTAATTATGTTTTAGTTCTCTTACATGATAGTCCTATTCTTGCAAACTTATATTATTGTTAAAATTCAGAACATTGAATCTTTCACTTCCGAACCCGTCCTATTATCCATTAAATCTTGATATTAAATTAGTACACCGTAGTAACAGGACATTTCTCAACATTCTTCGATCAAATTACTCTAGAATTAGAACCGCTGTACTACGTGATTGTAACCTATTTCTTAAACTGATTAACCACATACTTTAACTCCGAAATAACTAAAGTAAAAATTAGCAACATTTAAATTTTAAGTTACTTTGTGAAAACTTGCTGATCTCTGAAATCATAGTAGTTTGTATTAGATTGTCCTGCATCATATTTACTAGGATTTTATTAGTGACATTGCACGTCATTATCTAGTATTATCATTGCATGCCAACCCGTAATGGTAGGAAGTACCATTTCAATCAATCTAGAACCTTCGTAACTGCCATAGATTCTGACATTTTGAGGTCTCTCATGGAACAGAACTAGTCCATACATAGGATAAGCAGCTATTCTAAAAGATAGTCTTGTTTCATGTAGTAGAAAGATATTAAATAGCTGTTGCAGCATCTTTTATCAACTGTACTCCCTCTATTGAACAGGAGGAAAGACTCGGCAGAGAATCCACTGGTCTGATATGGAAAATTTGATATGATATTCTGTCATGCTTTCTGTTGAGGAACATAAGCTAAAATGCAGGTCTCTGTTTATTTATTTGTTTTATTTTATTCTTTTGAATAGCCTTTGTCTATCACTAATAAGATGCCGTAAAGCACAAGGTTCTTGATGCATGACAAATCTTTGATGCTTCATATCAAAATCAGAAATGTTATTGGAAGCCCGCAACCAGAACTTACCAAGATACATCACATTTTCCTAGTTATGAGTGGCACAAATTGTAACAATTGAGTAGCTCTGGTTAAGCTCTTAAGAACTGCAAAATAAATAATAATATTTGATTTCCTATTTGATTTCACTGACTGCTCCATATTTAGAAAGCCATAAATGTTACATTTTTATATTTCGGCACGCACGCACACACATTTTTAAGTGCATGCACCGAGCACATTTCTTTTAGAATTATTACCTTTTGAAATTCTTTGTATTGCATGGTTACCACGCCTTCAAACAGTGAAATAAAAGTTTTCCTTCAAAGATTTTGTACTTCTATCATTGCCCTCATCATGGTCCTTAGCACAACAGAACCAATTCTGTAATTTAAAATGTATTTTCATGTAAAACATAAAATTTAATACTTCTCCAATGAAGTATCTCCGATACCATGATGCATGCTTACTGTACTGCAGCAAGAAACCTTCCTAGCTCCACTCCGCCAAGTGAGTTTGGTTCACCCACTCAATTGTCTGTCTTCATGGTGCAACAAATCTATCTAAAGCATTGTTATTGTATATGCTTAAAGATCTTCCTAGTTATTTAGGCAGAATGTTATTACGTATACAAGCAATCCAATGCAATACAGGCATTTGCCAACACGGCGTCAATGAGATAAAGAGTCAATCCCTAAGTTAATACCGAAGTGTCAACTATTCATCCTGTCAAATTTCTTATCTCTATAGTTTCACAAAATGGAACAAGAAACTCTAATAAAGAAAGCTTAACAACATATGGCTTCTGCAATATAGACAACCAATTGTTCTCCATCTTGGCTTGCAATGCTACTTAACACACACCATAAGACCATTTTGGCCATAATCTCTAAAATATGGTCTAGTCCCTGTGGATTTATGTCTCTGCAAAAGTTCATCGCTGACATCTCATGCAAACTTCATAATAACATTTAGTTATCCAACTGCTACAGTAACCAGGAACATGAAGTTGGAAGCACATCAGCATCAGACCACTTTCTTGTTTGGTAGAACCATGAACTCAATCGCAACTAAGTTGAAGCTTTAATGGTTTGCACTGAGGAATTCCATGAATTGATCGCACTTCTGAAGCATTTGGAACCTGTTTTAGATGCTGAAAGTTCTTATTGGCCTGATAAGATCTTCCAGGTGCGGAGGCCTGTGCCTTAATATTTTATTGTAACAGTCAGCAGTCACAAGGAAAGAGAGAGGCGGAGAAAGAAGACCTCCCCAGGCAAAACCAGATTACATGCACACTCTTGATTAGCTGACCAATGGAATAGTTAAAATTACATTTTTTCCAAGGTGAATTAACTTATCCTTCAAAAATGATAATAAGTAGAAATTTACACATTTGAGCCTGATGACATGATACATCAAAAGAATAATCCCACTTCTTTAGCTGACAAATTACACATAACCGAAAGAAATAACCATTTATTCGAAAAAAGAAGGGTCAAAAAAAAAGAAAAAGATGATCTGAAATTACGCACCGTCCCAACATCCAGTTGCATAATATGCCCCTTACTCATACGTATCTTCATCTGAGACATCAGGAAAAGCCAGACTTTGTAGAATTATTCAATTGAATAACAATTTTCAGTCAAATAATAAATAAATAAATAAATAAAGGACAGGGAAATATTTTAGCACAATAAGTCAACTCAAGCTCAGATATCTGATAAAATACAGGACTCCCCACCTATTCTATTTAGCAATTTATAAAACCTTAATAGAGAATTGCCCATCCTTATAAGCTTTACTCAGACCACTATTTAGCACATGTGACACATGTTTTCTACGTATTAAGTGTAAAAGAAACAAAGAAAAGAAAAGAAAAAAGAAAAGAAAAAAGAGCAAGTTTTCATTAAAAAGAGGAAGAGAGATAAATGTGGTGAAGCAATTTTCAAGAAAGGAATCAGAAAAAGCTGATGATCCGAAAAGGGAAAGAGAGAAAAAAGAGAGGATTGCATACATCACTTTAACAAGGAGTATTTTTGTAAATACATTGTAACTGGAGCTAAAAGGACTGGAGTGGAGTTTCTGCTATACTAGGAGTACTGCTTTTGAAGGTGAGGAAAACAAAATCATGTCTTAAAGGAGTTCTTGCAATCAATTCAGGAAAAGAAATATGGCTATCACACGACACTTACGTTCCTGTTCTTCCATGTTCCAATCATCTTCATCATCGTCAAAATCTATGTTCTGTAAAACAATAGTGAAAGAGTCAGACTTATGCTCTTCAAGCCATGCAAAGGAAAGATATTACATGCATGCTAGCATGCTAGCCAGCTGTAAAATGCCTGCTATGAGGAATTAGAAGTGTGTTTGCTTTAGGTTGTGATATGGTAGAAACAAAGAAAAGAAAAAGAAAACAGAAACATGGCCAGTAGATACCATCTAGAAGAAAGAAGAAGATAAAGAAAACCGATCTCACACCTATTTGGTTGGGAATCACTACCTAAGGACTCGCACCCATATTCCATGCCTCACACACAGAAAGAAGAAAGAGAACCTTGATTTCGTTAATGAAAAATTTTGCATATAACATCCATAAAATATCCTAAAACAGAGAGGCCTTAAAAAGGCACTATAGCATTATTGTTCACACTATACTGTTGTAAATGGTAACGTACCATCCCTTATTTAATTATTTCTTGACTCTTTAATAACACGTGACTAAACTAGTCTCTCAAATTCAGCATTTTTCATGCTATACCAAACAAAACATGCGCTAAAACAGAAAGGATAATTAAAATAAAAAACAAATGACATTTAGACCAAAAGCTCAACAAACTCCAATAATAGTGATGATATATGTGAAGCTCTTGTTGCAGCACCAGGTCATTGAAGTCAATTCAAAGGCTCGGATGTTTCTTTGCGCGCCTTATGGGTACTCAAAATCCATCCCAATCCCCATCAACTCTCTGTGGCTTCAAAAAATTCGCCTCCCACAAATAAAGGCTGCAGTTTCTCCCAAGCAACTCCATGTTAAGCCTTGGTGGCTCATCAACTTCAATCCATGTGCTGTCTGAATCTAGGCATCCTCTCCACTTGACCAAGTATTTCTGAAATACACAAGTGCTGGTAGAAACTATCTACTCATCCATGATGTCTTCAAGCTCATCCTCCTTCATCCCCAATGGTGGGAGAGATGGAGTGGGAAGCTATGGGAGTGTAGACACCGAATCTCTTGGAGATATAGAAGATGCAGCAGTAGAAGTAATCGGAAAGGCAGGGAAAAGGCTCAAAAGGTATATCTGCAGGCACCCAGAAGAGTGTAGACACCCATGTCTTTAGAAAGATCCAAACCATAAGCATTTACATCAATTCTTTGCAACCTATCCTTCTGGCATGCAGTTTCTCAAAGGTTCCTGGGGGCAAACCTCTCCGAATGGTCTCAAACGATCACCATGTCTGCCTCTACAAACTCTCAGTACTTACGATGTACATCTGCTGCAGATTTGTAGGTTTCATTGCTCAATGCTTTTTTATAGTGAATTTCAGCAAGCAAATCATACATATGATGTGCAAATGAATATGCTAAATCACTATTTCTAGATGCAACAGGTAGGGGAATTAGATCTACAGGTACCCTATGCTGGAAACCCGGGACAATGTCAGATGGAGTTTGACTTGTAGACCGATTGAAGGAGCTGTAGTAAGTTCTGCCACGGGAAGCACCTAATTCCAACCAGACACATGATCCACTATAAGACATCTTAGACGATCTCCTCTACTCATTTACCACCTCTGTCTTCCCGTTCAGTCTAGGGATGGCATGCAGTAGTGGAGTGTCATGTTGAACATTTTCCAGAGTTTTTTCTAGAAATAGGTCATGAACTTTTCATCCCTATCTAAGACATTGGTCTTAGGAAGGCCATGCAACCTAACCAAACCAAGGTAAGAGTCTAGACAGTAGAAGTATATCAGATCTAGGGGAGCAAGGGTTAAACCTATAGGTTACTGGAAATTCCGACTTAGAGCTTGTTTGAATGATTGGGCAGAAAATCCTATAGAATTCGTAGATTGTGCCAGTACAACTAGCATGATCATAGGATTATAGTTTGATCTTGGTTTATATTCATAAATACCTAGGAATAACTTTGGAGTGGGCCGGCCCGAATCCCATAGGAAGAAAAATAGACCAACCTGTAATTCTATGATCTTGCTAGTTGTACTGGCACAATCCATGAATCCTTTAGGATTTTCAGCCCGACCATCCAAACAGGCCCTAAGTAGTAAGTTTTGGGTTAATACAACAAAGCAATTAGCTGTATTTTTGGCTAGAAAGAGGGATATGTTGGTGGATCATAAGGATAGATTAAAGAAGAAACAAGAAAGATGGTAACAGTAGATATGATTCTGTAATACTATATATCTGAAAAACTAATGGTGTTGGAAGCAGCAAGGTTAGGGTTTGCAGGGATTGTCTATAGGTTGTGATGGAAGGTTGGTAGGCTCGTACCAGAACTAGGCCTGTTATGACAACAGCCTTAATCTGACCTGAAAATAGACCCTAAGAGGTGGTTGTTGGCCTTCCATCAATGGCTAGCAGTGGCACAATGGCAAAGGAATAGCTGTGTTATTCAGTTTGCAAGCTACAAGGGTCAGCAGCGATAATAGAACAAAGAGGCTAGAGAAAATAATGAACAGGATAAAACTAAAGTTAGTATAAGTAGTGAAAGGAGAGAAAAAATAATACCGGACTCGCTCCAGGACGTTGAGATCCCACCTATGGTTTGAAGGCCATACACCTCCATTGCAAAATCATACCACAAGAGTAAAGAAAACCAAAGACTCCATTCTTCCATTCATAATCTACATAAGAGTCCCTTCTATAAAACAAAAAAGAAATCGTAATTCGACTCTATTTTTAAGTCCCAAATCTGCCCCTAATAAGGTAGGGTTATTGTTCACTGTAGCATGAACAGTGTCATGAAAAGTACTGCTACAGTAAATAGGTCTTGTCAAGCTAACAATTAAAATATGACATCTCTTAATCTTGACCTTCGATTCTAAAAGATGTACTAAAATCTAAAAATAACTGAAAATAAAAAATAGAAAAATGATAACTATAATTATATCTAAGAAAAATCCCATGTTGCAGCACTTCAATACATGGTTCGTCGTACCAGCCTAAACCAGACTGTACAGGGCATACCGTACCATACCGGTTCGAAACTAGTATCCAGTACGGATGGTATAACGACACTCAGTACACCAAAAAAGTCCCGCCCCATACCATACCGACACCGGTACCGAGACGGTGAACTTTGCTTCAATGCACCATAACATGTTTTCGATCTTCGTCATTCACTTCCACTCTATGGACCAACATTCACCATTTCGGCACCGGACCTCATACTAGTACCATTCTATTACAGTATCAGTATGCGGTATGGTACAAGATGGCGAGGTATATGAGTGTCGGTATGGTACAAGTCTACGTACCGGTACGGTATGGTACGTCCGGTACAGTACCTACCGATAAGGCAAACCTTGTTGTGGACAAACTCGCCTGAAGTGAGGTCAAATTTGAAGCTACTTTTATTGATTCCTCATCTCAATGATAACTAGTGATGGATACCAACTACTGGATGTCATGTGACATCATGAGTAGGTTTTAAACTCCAATTGACGTCATCTAATCAAACATATTTGTTCTTGATAAAGTAAATCTTGACCTGCTTTGAATCAGCCCAAGTTTCATTAGCTTTCATGTTAGCCTTGCTCTTCACAATGTTACATTAAACAAAAATGCCATAATCTGCATGTACTTCTTGTAAGGTGACTACTTCTCCAAGGTTTGACAGAACTTGTAGGCGATCTGTCCATTAAATTTATGAGGATCATTAGTTCTTTAGGAAATTCAGCATCCAAACAGCCTTCTTCTGATGGATCAGCAACAGGTGTCACCTTTTCTTCTAACATCATAGTAGAATCTTTAAAGTTTATAACCTCATTATCATTTACTTCATTAAAATATTCCTTAAAATGGGAAGCTTGGTAAGCTTCTTCCATGACAATCTTTTGTTCCACTGTCTTTAGGATCTTGTTCATTATGAAATTCTTTAGATAACTCCTTTGCCTCTTCTTTCAGTTCCACTGCCACATGGAAGGATTTGATGCTGTCTTTATTACCTTGTATCCCGATTTGATCTGAAGGTACTTTGATATGGTTTTTAATTGAGACATGTCTGACAATACTCTTAAACATGAGGTGCTTGACATATTTGTTTGCATTGCATTTTTGCAAGCCTTCTAGCGCACAACCAAGATCTTTCACCAACTTGTTTATTGAAAACTGAGACATTTTTTCTACTTTTTCCAAATTCTTCTCTTGGAGTCATTTTAGAAATAGGTTGGCCATATTTTTTCTGATGTTTAACAACAGAAGTTTTTTGTGGTAGGTCGACAAATACATTTCCTTAAATGATTTCTTTATCACTTCCCAACTAACAATAGGAGCATGACCTCGACGAATCCCCTTATTTTCTATGCCTCTCCACCACATGTAGGCTCGACCTTATAGTTTTGTCTTGGCGAAGCAGACTTAAATTTGGTCAGCCATATCGTATCAATCTATGACCCAATCCACAAATTCGTGTGGTTCAACATCTCTAGTGAAACCTTCATCAAGGACATGTTCATAATCAAATATGCTTCTAAAATTGGATCAGCCACAATAAGAGAACATGGTAGCTTAATGAATACCTTGATATGAAAATTTGATACAAGACAACCCTAGGGAACAACAATCCGAAATTAAAATTAAGAAACAACAATGATATATATATAAACTAAATATATATAAACTAAATGATATGGATGTAAATATCTGAAAATATGATGCTATGCAATACTAAACAACAATCCGAAATTAAAATTAAGAAACTACCAAGCTTAGGACTCAATTTACAAGCTATTCTAATGCAAAGAATATGCTTGATATAGATGCCTAAATGCCACTTGTTGAAATCAAAATCCCGGCGGGACAGAGGCACCCCAGCAGTCCCATCCTGTTCTTATAAGAAAACAAGACCAGGACGAGGTCGGGACTCTGAAACCCATCTACATTGGGAGACAAGAAGAAAGAGGAAAGAAAGAAAGGAACGAAATATGAAGAAAAGGAAATAGTGAAAGGAAAGAAGAAGAAAAATGAAAGAAAGAAAAGGGAGAAGAAAAAGAAAGAAAGAAAGAAAGGATAGAAGGAAGAAAGGAAAGAAAAAGATGAAGAAAAAGGAAAGAAAAGAAGGTAGAAGAAAAAGAAAGGAAGGAAGGAAGGAATGAAAGAAGAAAAAGAAAGAAAGGAAAGAAGAAGAGGAGAGAGCCGGAGGGCATGTATCGGGACCGCCATTAGGATGGGATGGGACAGCAGGGCATCCTATTCCATGGAGAAACCGGGACACCCCATCTCATAGGATTAGTTGAAATCACATTAGGGCAATAGCTTTTCACAAATAATGCATATGATCTTGCAACAAAAGTATTGAAAGCTACCAGAATTCTTTGAAGGATGCAAAGCAATGGTTTTTCATAGCCTAGATGATACGCTACAATTGTTGTCCAGATCCAATCTGTTCCCATTTCTTGCTTGTAGATCATGTATGATAATCCAAGATCCAAGGCCTTCTTAGTTGTAATAGGAATCGATGCCCTCTAAGGGCTAGGTTTAGGATTTGCTGATTTATTACAAGGTTTTCCAGAACCAAAGCAAGAGGTTGACAGATCTGTAGAAGTTGCAGATCTGATTGGATTCATACAGATCATGCTTTGGATAAATCAAGGTCTGAAATAGATGCTGATTGTTGATTGTAGAGTGATTGCTATGAGGGAACAGCAACAAGGGTACAAGCAAGATTTGCCGTACCGATGGGTACCGATGCATACCCGACTATACCGTACTATACCGGTACTGAACAGGCACATGGTACAGAGCGTAACGACACTTGGTATGCTGAACCAGGTACCATACCAAGCGTAACGACACTGTAATAGGATGAAATTGGTATAGAATCTGATACCGATACGGCAGATCTTAGACAGAAGGATGTTTACTTTAGACTATAATATGGCATAAGCAAAGAAAAGAAAAGAAACGAAAGAAAACAGAAAAACAGCAAGAAGATATTACAGAGAACGAAGGAGATAAAACAATTCGATATCCCACCAATTCGGTTGTAAATGACTCCCTAGGGCCTCCATAGCCATAATCCATGAACTCACACACTTAAAGAGAAGAGTAAGAGAACCTTAATTTCATTGAAGAAAAATTCTGCATACAATGTCAAAAAAGAACCCTAAAATAAAGAGGCCTTAAAAGCTACGATTTGTAGCATTTCTGTTCATGCTACCGTGAACAGTAATCCGCCACTATTTAATTCCTAAAATGCACTTTTAACTCTTTAGTAAGGCATGTGACTAAACTAGTCACTTAAATTCAATCCTTTTCACACTATACTAAATAGAACATTAACTAAAACAGAAAAAAAATAATTAAAATAAAAAATGATGCTAAGACCCAAAACTTGCCAAACTCCAATATTGCTGATAATATGCGCAAAGCTCCCATCATGGTTCTAGGTAATCCAAGACAATCCAAAGGCTCGAATATTATTTTTGTTCACCATGTGTAGACTCGAAATCCATCCCCATCACATATATTTTGGGATTAGAATGCAACATATTCTTCTATGTATTCTCTTTTTTATGACAAAATTCTATAAAAAGCATAGTTGTTCACTTATCTGGATGTGCAGATCCACCACTCAAGATGTGATCTCTTTGCTTGGAGGTGATCCCTAATTTATAGGGTGCTGGGATCCTCAATGTCCATAGCAGATGGGTTCTCGAGCCAGAGAGAGGGAACCAGGGCACCAACGGATGGCAGCGATAGGGAAGAAAGAGAGAGCCACAGTGATGGAGAGGGGTGGAGAGAGGCACGTTAACAGAGGAGGCTATGATGAGGCGGTGATGAGAGGAGAGGTAGAGAGAGTCGCTGGAGGCATGATGAGGGATATCATGATGAATGGAGATAGAGAGAGAAGCAAGGGTTATTGGAGAGAGAGAGAGAGAGAGAGAGAGAGAGAGAAAGAGAGAGCCCACTAAAAATCCACCTCCACTAACTCTCCTTAGGCGAACATAGGGTACATGGTCAAGCCAAATAGTTGCCCCATCTAGCCCCACCTAACATCCATCCATCCTCTACATTGTCTGTTACATGAGAATTATTTTAAATGTATAGAACAAAAAATAGACAAAATAAAACAATCAATGTACGTGTGTGAGTGTAGAAGGAATCATTTGCAAGTTTTTTCATTAAAGTTCATAAACAACTTATAGACAGTAACACAGACTATAGAACAGCAAAGTCATTGTCTGACATACTAACCTGATTATAGTCATCATCATCAGTGCTTTCTTCTTCCACCTCTTTTTCTGCATCTTCCTCTTCTTCACTATCACCTTTTTTCTCCTGTACCACATTCTCATCTCTTCCCTGATAATTGCAGCAAGCATTTTTAAAACAAAAAGTAAAAAAAGATAAATTGCAGGTACAAAGGAAGAAAAAAGAGAAAAAAGCGGGCAAGTCCATAATTAATTTGCCAAAAGTAGTTCTTGAAACACTGAGCATTTGTGACAGAGCTCCACTTTTTTACCAGCATATGTCCTCTAACCCACATCTATAAGAAGAAAGTAAAGACAAAAACTTGCAAAATATTCAATAAGAAATTGAGGAAAGTTATTTTTGGCAGCACAATGAGGTAGTAAAATAATTAATTATAGGGCTAGCCACTTTCCAAAGTACAACTCAAACATATTAAAACAAAACTTGTCGCAAGATATCATATACTTAAATTGTGTAAATGAAGCAAAAGATTATATTAAGAAATGCTGCTACTTGCCTTGTATGTCTCTTCAAGCTTTGCAAAATCATCAAACAATCGTTCATCTGTATAGTAAAGCACAAAAATCCAAGTAAGAACAATTTTAATATGATATCAAAAACTAGTTGCCTGCAATATTATTCCATTCAGTTACGATTAACAGACAAGGACAACGTAGAAAAAGAATACTAAAGTAACATGAATATTCTACATCATGAAATCCAACAAATTAAATGACAGTGCACAAAAGAAGGGGAAGAAGGTACCATAACTCAATAATGTTAAACAATAAAATACAAAGAAGAAAAGTAACAGAATTTAACAACACATTTGGATGGAGTCAAAATCAACCTGCACATACCATGGAGTTCAACTTTGAAAGTACACACACCTTTAAGGCATTGACTAATTATTGTTACACAAGAATTTCAAAAAGAGAGGCACAAGTAAATTTTTAAATAGTATGCAACCAAAACAGCTCAAGAAAATCCAAATAGCAATTTGTCATCATCAACAACTTATTGTATAAGATATCTCAATCCGAATAACACAAACATCTAGGCCCAGTTAGGAATAACAATGATTTCACGCCACTAATATACTTGAATCAACAGCATTCAAGTGATTACGAAATGATAAATACGATGTAGGAAACAACCAAGCTGTACCAGTCCGTATCAGCGCGTACCGACTGTGCTTTACCGTAACGATATCGAACTGGTATGCGTTACAAAGGGATGTACCGACACTCGGTACGGCGAACCAGATATCATACCAAGCGTACTGACACTGTAATAAAATGGTACTGGTACAGAAACCGATAACAAAATGGTGAACCTTGGAAGCAACCTTCAACAATTATTGTATTCGATAGCAAAATATGCATGAAGTGCATCCCAATGCCAATTTATGCTCCTAAAGTCCACTAATAAAGTTGGCCTCCTTGTGATTCAAAACAGCAAGCTCAAATCTTTTTGTTTGACAATAAATTAAGTAGGTTATTTATGTTTCAAGTAATCTCGCTGACACGGTGGAAATGAAGTTACAGGGTGTCCCAATGCATGAAACTCCCATTACTTCGAGATCTAGGGAGGGTCAAATATACACAGTCTTACCTCTACATGCGGAAAGATTGTTTCCGTATTTCGAACCAATGACACCTAGGTCACAATAAAGCAATCTTACCATTGCCCCAAGCCCACCCTATGAAGTTGTATATCAATCAAAATGTGGCGGCAACAAATAGTACTTAAAGACTTAGAATAATCACATTCTACATTATAGCAGGGGATTTAAGTGCTCGCCTACTTCATAACTCATGATAAGGTACACAAATGCCTAATAAAGATATTATATTTTATCAAGAAACTAAAATTAGTAAAAAATGCACCTAAAGAGCTACATAAAATTAAAATTGCACCTATTTTAATAAAAAAAATTAAAAAGAAGTAGCTAACATCACCTAAAGATCATCTGCAATAAATATATATATCAACTTGCGTTAGACATAATATATGATCGATGAATCAGCGTGATATAGGGCTAAGTTTGACTGCAAGACATTATACTAGAATTAAACACCTATTCAAAACCTTCACAGAATGCACATACAAAAACATTGCAGCAAAAATATGAAAGTGAAGGGACAACATCTTCAAGGCTATTAATTTTCATCAAACCTGAATCATGATCCCATCGCAATCTCTTACTATCATGTTGCACTCTTCTTGAACCTGAAATTATGACCATATCACTAATTAATCTTGAAAGATGAGTTATTAAAAATAAGAACATTAATTGTTCTTCCAAATAAAATCACAACTTTTTACAGTCAACTACATAAATGGAGGGCACACAGATCACCCACCATGAATTAGTTCAGGAGGGAAATTTGAAGGAGTTAGTTTTAGATAATCCACAAGAGATTCACGTTTTGAATGCTTCGTTGTCTTGAACCTGTCAGAAAACCGCTCTATCTCTGCATGTTGGCTTTCTGACAACAAATAAAAACACCAGGATAAATAAGACGTCAACAGAAATGACAAGAAAAATATGCAAAAGCGATATGGATAAACAAGTAACAGCAATATTATAATAATAATCTAAAGTGCCAAAGATCATGACAAGTGGGTCAGATGATGTGAAATAGGTTTTTTATATGCTAACAATACCAGCAAACTGATTATGTAATTCAGCTGGAACACTCACATGAGATCAATTGTAAGTAAAACCAAGCAGACATGATAACAACAGAGGATTTGAATTCACAAAAGTATAAGAAACATTAGAAAGACCCAAAAAATAAGTGCACCGTAAAAAGGTTGCAATGCAACAAAGAATCAGTACAAAATTAGTTTACCAATCTCTATATCTCTCGCTCACACATACACAAAACCACCAAACTTTGTCAAGAGCAAAAGAAATCAGTTCCCTACATCAGTCCTGTCATCATTGCTCTGTATTTAGGCTTTCCAAGTCCAGCAAAACATTAATGCCTAGTTGCTTGAGCTTAAATCACAAGCAATAAGATACACCTACCTACTCAAGGACTAGCCTTCTAGGATTAATGGCAAGTCCTCTTACCTAATGGTGCCTTGGTCATGAACTCAACACAAATTCTTAGAGGGCTGACATCAGGTTGACAGTCATACTTGGTTGTATAAATCTGCCCGGTCCTTCAATGGAGCCTCCTGAACTTAGAATTGATGACAAACAAATAGAAAAAGGCCAATTTAGTTTGATAAGGCTTAAGTGATGATGACAGTGGTGACACATAATTAACAAAATGGAGCAGATATTTTTATTAATTCCCAGGCATTTATTGTCCATATGGGACCTTTTTACCGCTCCCCCTACACCATGTCCTGAAAATACCAAATAGAAGTTGGAATTTAAAATCAAACACAAGATTTTGACTTAGATTTTTATTAAAATCTAACAAGCTGACATTGTATAAATTGATAGATACTTGATATTAAGATTGCAAATAGGTCGGGTTGACCCATGACCCGACCCGACCCGACCCATTTTAGAGGACCCGTGGGGCCGGTCGGGTTCTAAAATTGGACCCGTTCTATTTTTCAGATCAGGTCTGGGTTTACCAAATCTCGACCCGACCCGGACCGGACCTGACCCGTTGTTTTTTGGGTAAATTTTGGATCGTTTACCCAACGACCCGATCCGACCCAAACCCAGATTACCCATTTGGGCCCACAAGCCGCAGCCCGCAGAAAAAATCGCTCTGACAGTCCTATTTCGTGAGGACTAACGAGTACCGAGGCCCAAGTCGCTCCAACTCTTCTCGCAAGCCCTTCAGATTAGCCCCCCATTTTACGAACGCTAATCGAATCATCCTTGTTTCCCCTCTCCTTCCCTCCCCCACCTTTGTCTCCAAAACCCTAACCCTAACCCTAACTCTCTCTCGAACCCATCCAGCCATGGGAAAGTCGAATGCAAAGAAGGTTCGTAACAAGCGAAACAACAAGAGGCGCAAGCTTGGCCTCAAGCCCAAGAAGAAGCAGAACCACCCCGCCACCGCCCACGACCATGACCTCATCCTCTTCGGAGCCGAAAGCAGCAGCGCCTCCGGAGGCCAAGGTGGCAATGGGGTCTCTGATGACAACTCCTCTGGCCTGCCCACCCCCGACCGCCTCCATCGCCTCCTGGAGCCCTACACCAAGGACCAGCTCATCGGCTTTCTCCTCGACGTCGCCGCTGCTGACTCGGACCTCCTTGCTCGCATCCACGTTGTCGCTAACCGCGATGTCTCCCACTACAAGATTTTCGTCCACGGCCTCGGCTGGGACGCCACATGCAAGACCCTCCCCAGGCCTTCGATCCTTACAGACCCATCAAGGACTGCAACGTTGTCGTTGACAAGGTCACGGGCCACGCCAAAGGCTACGACATCGTTCTCTTCTGCTCTGGCGTTGGCGCCGTCCCGAATCTGAACCTAAACCTAGGACCTAAACCGAACCCAAATTTTTTGGTCGGGTCTGGGTTATATATGAACTCGACCCGACATGAATAATCCATTGGGTCAAAAATTGTAGCCATAGACCCAACCCGATCTTCAAATGGGTCGAGTCTGGATCTAAAATTAGGACCGAACAAGAAACTGGGTTGGGTTGGGGTCGGGTCGGGGACCTCGGGTCGGCTAGTGTTGGGCAACGGGCCGGGCCGGCCGGGCCAAAGGACTAAACGGGCCGTGCCTGGCACGGCCCGTCCAGCACGGAACGCCAGCCCGGCCCGGCCCCAGGCCCGTCTATTGGCGGGCCGGGCCGGGCACGGCACGCCACGGGCCGTGCCGGGCACGGCACGCCACGGGCCGTGCCAGGCACGGCCTGTAACGGGCGTAAACGGGCCGTGCCAGGCACGGCCCGCAACGGCTTCAAACGGGCCGTGCCTGGCACGGCCCGCAACGGCTCCAGACGGGCCGTGCCGGCACGGCCCCTCTGGAGAGGGGGGAGGAAAATAGCCGTTTCCAACGGCTATTTTCGGGAAAAAGTCCATTTTACCCCTCCCAACAGTCCAATAACGACTGAATTGAGGGGTATTTTGGGAAAAAAAATTTTTGGGCTTCAATAAATAGCCCATTCCTCCCTCATTCTCACCACACCAAACCTCTCATTCTCTCCTTCTCTACTGCTATTATTTCTCTCTTCTAAAGTGCTCTTCTAGCAATTTAATTTTTAGTTTGTTCAAGTGCTACACAAGAGGAGGTTCCTGTTGAGAAGAGAAGGTCGCTTCTGTTGAGAGCACAAGAGGAAGCTCGGAATCTCGGCTCTGCCTCTGCCCTCCGACCCTCTACTCATTTCCTCCTTGCGATTAGTTTTTATTTTTTGAATTAATCATAGATATGTCATCTTTTGAGGAAAGTCAGTTTGGCATTCCTGTTTCTGAGGGAGAAGAAACTAATCCCCAACCCCATGTTCCTAGTTCCTCTAGAACTGGTGAACCGAGTGAAGATCAAACCTCTTCTCGTAAGAGGACTAGTGCTGTATGGAATGAATTTGATAGAGTTATGGTTGATGGAGTCTGGAAAGCTAGATGTAAAAAATGTGCCAAACTTTATAGTTGTAGTAGTAGTGGGGGAACAGGGCATTTAAAAAGACATCAAGAAAGTCATAGGATGCATGATTCTCATGCTCAAACTCAAAGTACCCTTAATATACAAGGGGGATTACTTGTAGGTAATTTTGCATATAATCATGAAAATCAAAGAAAAGCACTTGTAAAATGGATAGTTAAGGATGAATTACCTTTTAGTTTATGTGAATCTTTTAATTTTGAAGAATATGTTCAATTAAACCTACAACCTGCTTACAAAAGAACTAGTAGGCGTACATTTAGAAGAGTAGCTATGACCAACTTTTTAGCAATGAAACAAAATTTAATTAAAACACTTTCTACTTTAAATGTAAAAATTTCATTAACTTCTGATATTTGGTCAGCATCTGTAGGTAGTAATTGTTTTATTGCCATTACTGCTCATTATATTGATAATGATTGGCAATTAAATAAACGTATTCTTGCTTTTCGTGCTTTTGATTTTCCACATTCTGGGCAACAAATTTCAAATATTATTTATCAAACTGCATGTTCATATAATATTAATGATAAAATTATGTCTATTACTTTTGATAATGCATCTAATAATAATTCTGCTGTTGCATTATTAAAAGACTCATTGCATCCCATATTAGATGGAAATTTACTGCATATTAGATGTGCATGTCATATCTTAAATCTTTCTGTTCAAGCTGGCATGGGCATGATTCAAGATGTGATTTCAAAAATTAGAAATGCAGTTTCTTTTATTCATGCTTCAAGATCAAGACTTCAAGAATTTAAGGAATTATGCATAAATCATGGTAAACGTTTTAAAAAATTTAAACTTGATGTAATTACTCGTTGGAACTCCACATATAGCATGATACATGATGCATACCCATATAAAAACTTATTAAGTGCATATATTAATGATCGTGGATTAGGCTTTACATTGTCTGAAACTGATTGGAATAAAGAAAAAATTTTGGAAGATTTTTTGCTTAGTTTTTATAATGCTACCAATGTTCTTTCTGGTATTTATTACCCTACTTCATGTTCATTTTTACAACAAGCATATATAATTAGTCAAAAATTTGCAGAACATAGATATGATGATGTTTTAATGCCTATTATTGACCTAATGGAATCTAAATGGAATGAGTATTGGGACAAGATATGTCCTATGCATAACTTAGCTGCTGTATTTGATCCTAGAGTTAAATTAAATGGCGTGCTAATTTTACTTGATGCATATTCTGAAAATATGAATCAAGATTCTGAATCTGCTAAAGATGAGGTAAAACAACTTCTTTATGATATTTATGCTATATATGATAAAAAATTCGTGGATCTAGAACACAAATACAAACCTCTATTTCTTCTTCTAGTAGTTCTCGTTCGTCATCTATTTTTTCATTCATTGCACAGAGAAGACACACACATGCTTCAAGTTCCTCTTCATCTTCTTCATCTTTAAGTAGTGAACTAGAATTTTATTTACGAAATGATCTTCAGTCTGCATATGATGAAAATCAAATAGAGAATCTAGATGTATTATCTTGGTGGAAGAGTGTTAGAAATCAATATCCTGTTATGTCTGCAATTGCACGCGATATTTTAGCTGTGCCGATGTCCATGGTAGCATCGGAATCCGCTTTTAGTGCAGGTCGGCGTGTTCTTGACGAAAAGAGAAGTAGGATGACGGGCGAAACGGTGGAGATGCTTCTCTGCTTCAAGGATTGGTTGGATGCTGAGGCAAGACTTCAAGATAAAGGTGGACATAATACAACATCCTCTGATGATGATGATACAAACACTACTGAAGACTGAAGACTGAAGACTGAATACTGATTCACTGATGATTAGTAAGATTTCTTAATTTTTTATAATTGTACATTTTTATTGTATTCTGGAGGTCAGACCAAGGTCCAAACCTCGGCCCTTTCTTAGTTTCTTATTGTATTCTAGAGGTCAGACCAAGGTCCAAACCTCCCTTCATGTACCATTTTGATTTAAATTAATAAACTGGTAGGGGTCTATGCCAAACCCCCCACCATTAAGGTGGCTTTATATTCATAAATCCTTAGTTTTCAATATTTATTAATTTTTTTAGGAAATTTATGAAGCATTAATTTTTATTGGGCCGGGCCGGGCCCAGGCCCGGACCGTGCCATGCCCGCGGGCCAGCCCGGCCCAGGCCCTTATGGGCCGTGCCGGGCTGGCTCGCGGGCCGTGCCGTGCTTGGCCCGCGGGCCTAGAACGGGCCGTGCCGGCCCAGGCCCAAAGCGGGCCGTGCCAGGCTCGGCCCGCGGGCCAGTACCCTGTGACCCAGCACGGCCCTCTCAAATGGGCCGTGCCAGGCACGGCCCGGCACTGTAGCAAGCGGGCCGTGCCAGGCACGGCCCGCTTCGTGCCGGGCCGTGCCGGGCCGTGGGCGGCCCGGCCCAGTGCCCAACTCTAGGGTCGGCGACCCGACCCATTTGCACCCCTACTTGATATAGATAGGATTTAATGGTTGGATTATAAAGAATGCAAGCATTATACATAATCTGTTGATAAAAGAAAACTAAGTCAATTCTAAATAGACAAAAAAGACATGATAAAATATAGTATGGGTCACTGCAACCCTTATTTTTACATTATACAGATAAGCCTGCATTTAGTATGTTAGTGTCTTTTTCCTCGAACTCAAACTTGCAAATCACTAACAAAGAATGCACTATGAAACTAATCAAGACACTGAGGGACTCTATGTAGTATGTAAGAATGTGCCAAAAACTTGCTATGCTTAAGAAATATTGCATAGTCCGTAACAAACTATCACACGAGAGGTCTACCATTGTGTTAAAAAATTGCTTGTATGTGGTTATTAGTAGTACTAGGATATCCTTCTTAGCATTCTTTGACAGAAAATTCATTCCCACACCTTCACACCACTTACCCAATTATCCTTCTATGGCTTAGTAAAATCCTCTAATGATTTCCAATTTTTACTTGTAAATTAATAGTTCAAATCAGTGCATTGTCCTCAGTCTTGAAGGACTATATTTGTTTCCCCGCAGGGGCAGGGGAGTCCCTCCAATTGTGCCAAATTACCTCGCAGATTTTGACTCGGACTCAGGTCTCACACCTCAATTTCACTTCCTCGGAATTAAGCTATATGACCACCCCTTAACACTTCAAGGCTTCATAGAACCAGATGTTTACCCTTTTTAACCATATCGTAAAACTTAGAAGAATGGCCTGTATTCTTCATTTGTTCCATAGAACATTTCTGCATTACACTTGCATGCCTGGCTGCCGGTTTAAAAAATAAATATCTACATAAGTTGTGCGTAAAAATGGTTTATTGTGACTTCAATCACTTATGTTAAACAACAATGAAAATATCTCACAAGTTAAGAATATAGATATGCATACCAACCTGATCACAAAACAAACATGAATTACAAGTTCTAAAAATGGGGTGTCCTAGTGCACGAGGCTCCTATCTTTGCAGGGTTTGGAGAGGGTTAAATGTACGCAACCTCATCCCCACGTGTAGAGAAACTGTTTTTGGGGAGGGTCAAATATATGCAACCTCATCCCCACATGCAGAGAAACTACTTCTGTGTTTCAAACCCATGACAACCAGGTCAAAATAGAGCAACCATACCATTGCATCAAGGCCTGCCCATTATAGAATACAAGTTCTATATAAAAATGAATGAACTATATGATGAACCAAAAAAACAAATTACGTACCTAGAAAATCAGCTGGATAATAGTCATGAAATGAAATTATCTTAGAGAAACAAAAATACAAATTTACATGCTTACATACATACTTGTACCTATGTCTGTACATATGTACATGGAAACTTCTATCTAGGGCATGGAAGGTGGTACCATCCCAAACTGCACTGAGAGCGGACCGGCACGGTTATGCCCCTCGGTTCGAGAAAACCAAGAAGGGAGAGGAAGAGGGAAAAGGAAAGAGAGGAAGAGAGAGAGAGAGAGGGGGGGGGGAGGGAGGGAGAGCCCCCATCTCCTCTGGCCACACAAAAATAGGGGTGAAGCCCTAATTTCGAAACGAAACAAGGGATCCACCCCTATTTTTTGGGGCCCATCTCCTTGGTGCTGACATTACTTTTAAGAAAAAATCAAAAGAAAGAGAAATGCCCCAGTTTCGAAACTTGAAACGGGGGCATCGGCCCTATTGACATGTGGCTGAAGGACATAGGGGCTCGAAAGCCTTCTCTCTCTCTCTCCCTGTCTTGGCATCCCTCTCCCCCTCCCTCTCCCTCTGTCCCCCTCCCTCCCTCCCAACCTCTCTCTCTCTCTCTCTTTCTCTTTTTCCTTCTCCCTCTCCCCCTCCCTCGCTAGCTTTGCTTGTGTCCGCACAGGCCCAAAATGAAACGACACAATGCCGTATCGTACCATACCGCCAGGCAACCGGTAAGGATCCTAGTACTGGCATAGCATACCTTAATCTAGGGTGTTGAAGCGCATAGAAAAATCTCCCAAGAAAATTACTGGAGCACTCTCTTCCTATTCTAAATGGTTTTTTGAGATATTGCTTCCATATGCTTGCATTATGATGCACTTGTACACCTCCTCCTACTTCATAATACTAAATTGTGGAATCGATAAAATGTTTGCGGTTTAAGTTGCCTCAAAAAATAGTTTATCGTAATTTACAGTGAGATAACAATAACAATAAATCTCACTTTTAGGCACATTTGAGAATTCTAACATTAAATACTTTTTCTACATTGCATAACAGTTTACTAGTTTGGTATTGAAATAGTAATGGGCTAAAGAATGCAAGAAACAAAAAGAGATTCAAAATATAATCTTACTTGTTTTGGGAGCTGCCTCTTGCAAGTAATAGGAAGAGTGTTTCCAAAAATTCTCCAACCGTACTTTTGAAGCTATAAGTGCTTTTGCCTCATTTGGTATAATACTAATATTAGGTGCATCAGGCAAACTAACATCTTCCTGCAGAACAGCATTAACTATCATGCACTACACTAAGACCCATATCATGCATAGATTATATGTTTTCCAAAAAATCATGCCTCCTATGTTATCCTTCAGAAGAAATTTCTGATGGATTGACTGAGTATTAGCCATTATCTTCTGGCCAACTGTTTGTCTAAAATTTTATTTGAAAAATCTAGCCAGTCCATCTTTCTTCAATCAAAAATAAATCAGATCCTAATACACAATGAAACTAAAAGGAATATCCAACTATTTAACTATTCAACTATCTACTTTAAGAATATCTTAAAATGGCATTCAGTATGTGGAAGTCTTCTATAGAGTGCAAATAATTAAAAACTTATTAACCCTGACTAGTTTTCCAGGTAAACCTGTTTGAAAATCAATATCCTACTTGATGGAAAAATTAAGAAACGTTATTGATATCTTTCATGTGACAATGGTAAATTAGGGGTTTATAGGTGGAAATAATTGTCATATAGCAGAAGCAGTAATAGATCGGACTTCAGGAGTCCAGTGAGATCAACCTTTGCAGTCAGAAGAACAATTAAGAAACCAAGACTTTGTTTCTGAGTAGGATCTGAAGGGAGGTGGCGGAATGGACGTAGTCAAGGAGTAAAGTTATGGCTGGCCATGTAATTCATTTTTATCAAGCCTTGATATAGCAGCATACATTCACAAACACTTAATGTATATGAGTTATTCCAATTTTGACACCCAAAACCGATCCTAAATAATAATTTGGTATCCCATGGAACAAAATATAAGAAAGACCACTAAGCATTGCAGAAACTAAATATAAATCCAAAATAAGACCATTAAACATTATTATTACTTAAAATAGGACAACTAAACCAACACTAAGAATTTCCTCAAAGAAGACCCAAATATACAATAAATTCAAAAGAAACTTATTTCCTTCTTCGTCAAAGAGGATCAGAAGTTTTGACTTGCAAGCTATCCATATGGTGCTTCCTACTTGTACCCCTCTTGCAGAATGTTGTTAAACACCTCCTTCAATAGTCTATGATCTATTAATCTTTTACTGAAATTTTAAATGAACGCACTTGATACCAATCTACCTGCAAGCAATTGATACATTAGAAAAAGGATAGTTTCATATTTCAACAACATACTTGACTTTATTCCTTCAAGCTCCAACATTGAAGCTCCTTCTCGTTAAGGGTTTTAAGAATGCAAGTAGGCTAGGTCTAGGTCTGGCAACGATCAACCATACCCAAACTATTTAAACCTTTTACTGAAGTCAGGCCTATCCAAACACAACTTAGATCTGATAAAAATGTTGAATTCAGCTGTACACGGATTCAATTCCCTAGACACCTGGTCCTTTGATTAAGGCCTTCTTGAGGTTAATCAATGAAACCCTAAGTTTTGAAACAGAGATAAGAGGTAAGAAAGAGAGACAGAGAGAAAGAGAGAGAGAGATCACTTCTCTTTTGCTACAGCATATATTGCAGCAATGTATCCTGACGATAAGGGACAAACAAAGGCTGCACTCGTATCTTGTTAAAGCGATTAGCACATAGCATCAGATCAAATCCGATTATTAAAAAGTAAGACTGATCAAGGAGGGTGAGGTCGATGATTAGGAAGAATTAAGGACTTCTTTTTGAAGCAGAAAAGACGAGACATGGGAATGTGGTTAGTGGCAATGAGAAGACCAATGAAGCAGAACCAGATTCATTGTATACATAACTTGTCCATGATTGAGTGGGTTAAATATTAGTTGCCAGCTATAATATTTAGGTATTTTCTTAAAAAATAACCTAGCCCCTTTCGTAGAAGAATATTGAAGCTTTTTTTAATTAAATCTAAGAGCATGAGGGTGGAAAAACTCGGTAAGCTTTTGCTACTAGATTAGTGAAAATAATGACCTAATAGAATCATTGAATATAAGTCCAACTAACCGGAAAATCATCATAAGGCACATGGTGAGCAATTCGAGTGTCATAAAGTGCACCTCTACCCCGACCTCTACCCCGACCACGGCCTCTAAATGCCATCTGTAAGAAGAAGAAAACAAGAATTCAACCGTGTGTGAAGATCTGCCCAAGAAAATAAATATGTATAACTAAAAAAAAGAATTCAGCATCCCTCTGAACACATAAAATGTTTTCTAAATTAAAAAAAAAAAAGAAAAAGAAAGAAACAACAAGAGCAATGCATATGAATGCAGAATAGCAGAGAACCTTATGACTAGATTGTTATTATTATCTATTGAATCTCCACCATGGAGATGAGCTCAAGGCACATGTGAGAACAAATATGAAGCAGAATAGAGAGTGTTCTTTGATGCCAAATCTGAAAAGCAAACCCTAGAGAATAATGAAACCATGGTATGTCATACCGTACCGAACCGGACGGTACTGAACGTATCGAACTGAACGGTACCGGTGACGTACCAACCCTCGATATGCCAAAAAAATTCCATACCATACCGTACCAACACTATGTTAGTGTGGCACCAGTACGGGGTCCGGTACCGGTACGGCAAATCTTGATTCAAAATACACCCAAGGACTTATCTACTGTGATGGGAGGCAGATTTCAAAAACTTTTTGGATAGCTTTATGTTCTGCGAAGATGGTCAATAGATGTCTGTTAGACGCAACACCGACTTGATGTCACACCTTCAACCCCAGAATCACTATTCGAGGGCGTAAACAACCACCGCATGCTCACAAAGACGGACCCTATAAGCATGCAAGTCCACCTGTCAATGAGTTCAATATAATCTGAAAATTATAAAATTCACATACATGAGGCAGTGAATATCATAATAACTAAACTATGGACCCATAATATCACATATATTATATATGCCACACAAGTCATACCATAGAGTTTCTTCTTCTAAATTTTTACAATCCCAACTTATAGTGTTTAAGCTATTTATGCATCATCCAGAAATATTATAATATACATATACTAAACAAACCAGTTTTACTATCAACAAGAATGGCCTTACCTCTAATATCTCCCCAAAATGCCAATACAAGTCTAGCCTTTGGACCTTAGATCTGAAAAACATAGGTGAAGATTATGAGCATCACAATTCAGTAAGTAACAAGTACACTTTATAAACTAGTTCGAGTTGTATTAATAATGCAATTCAATTAAATCACATCGGATATGATACATCTTTACAAGTATTGTTCATATCATTTATTATCAATAAAAGCCAAACACCAAAATTACATGTCATCATTTCAATCATATGTCGATAAAGAAACAATACAGCATATCGGAGTCCAATTAGTGTCCAATATCATAATCATACTCATATTTATATACTTGAACCTCGGTATCCAATTCTTTTAGCTCTACAGCCCTTACTATGGTGCATTTATACCCCTGCTACTCAAGTATCACCACAATTACCCCGTGGTGCGGTCACCACGATGTCCCTCGTGGCAGGGATCACCACAATCACCCCTGTGGCGAGGTCGCCACACTGTATCCCTATGGCAGAATATCACCACGATCACCCTTGTGGCAGGGATTACCATACAATCAAGTCCGGACCCATAAACAGTAGGGCTGAGAGTTAGGTGATACATATAAATATATATATATATATATGAGCATTTCTTTTCTTTATTAAACTGCTTTAAAATGTACAATCAATTATGCAATGTTCAAGCTTTTACATTCTTGATTCAATCATAATAGGTACCATCATACAATTTAATAACAAAACTGCCATTATCAATTAATTAACAATATTTACAAGGATTTCATTCACTATTAAATTGAATTTTCCATCATAATTTGTATCATTTAATGACAAGAAAATTTCCAACTAATTCTAGTTAATTAATATAAAGTGAAAATGTTACCTTGTAGATGTCAATGACCCAGCAATCTACGCATCTCCCTAGGGTTCCTCAAGACCTAGAAATCCAAAATCACATGCATGTACCAAATCAGTGGCACACTAATTTAAAATTAATATCTAAAAATCCCCAAAAATTTCAAAATTCTTCCTAAAATTTTCAAAAATTTTCAAATCTCAGTTTCTACACTAATTATCATCATAACAAGGGATTTACGCCACTAACCTTTCTCTGTATCCTGTCACAGGGTGGGAAGTGAGAGCTGGCACACTAAAGACTCCTCTAGGACTAGCTCAAATAGAGAGAAAGAGCAAGAGAGAGTGAGAGGGAAAATCCCTTTACCCTCTAGCACACACACGGGTGGAAAGAGAGAGAGAAAGAGAGAGAAAGCCTTTCCTTCTCTTTCTTTTCCCTTCTTCTTCTCTTTTCTTTTTAGCTTGGCAGGAGAGAGAGTTCGGGAGGGTTTCTTTTCCCTTCTTCTTCTCTTTTCTTTTTAGCTTGGCAGGAGAGAGAGTTCGGGAGGGAGAAGAAGAAGAAGAAGAGGAATAAGAGAAAAAGGGAAGAAAAAAGAAAAGATGAGAGAGAGAGCGTGGGAAAGAGAGAGCGTGGGAGAGATGGCAAAGGTGGAGGAGAAGCTGGCGGATCGGCGAGGGGGTGCCGGAAGGGTTCTGGCTTGTGGTGAGATGAAAATAGGGGGTGGAGGGAGGAAAGAGGCGAGAGGGGAAGGGCTCGGTGGCGGTGGGGGCGCCGGCACGGAAAGGACGGAAAGAACAGGGTTTTCTCCCCCTCGCCCCATCCTGGGTCGAAGTTTTCCGCAGGGCACCACCTTAGGGTGGGCCTTGTGAACATGGGCCTAGGCCACGGCCCAGGTGACAACCAAGGCATCTCCAGGACATGTACGTTAGTTTGTTTGCCATGCGGATTGGTTTAAGCTCCGTTTGGCTGACAGTAAAGCTTTCGAAAGTAGAATTTTTTTAAAATAGAATTTTTTAAAATAGAACTTTTATAAAAAGCTATTTGCTGTTTGGTAATTACATTTTTAAAGTATTATAAAACTTTAATATATATTTGATAAATAAACTAAAAAAGTACTTTTAATCTGATAAAATGGCAACATTGCATAGTATTATACAAGAAAGCATAAAAATAGTTTGCATCTAAAAACATGAGAAAGAAGCATACAAAAAAATCATTTACACAACCAAGCCAATCTTTAACAATTCATATCCAAATCTCAAAATCAAACAGAAAAAATATGATGATATGAACTAGTCAAAGAAATAGATCGATTATATAAACATTTTAATGAAATTTGGTACTAAAAAATAAAACCATCAACTATTACATGGAGTTGGTGAAGAAAAATAAACACAATTAAGAGGCAATTTGAATTCTACAAATTACGTTAACTCAACTACCTACATGTTTTCCATGCTCTCGTTCCCTCAAGCCAAAGATAATGAACATCTAACACACTGAACTCCTGATAGGCAACCATATCAAACAATCCAGCAGAGTTCAACATCAAGCCACCACATTAACTCATACATGTCCAAGACTGGCGCCTACAAAGACACCTTCTATCGCTGCTAGTTTCTTGAAAATCCTCCAATCCACCTCCCTCTCACAAATTCACCACTCTAAAATTATAAGTTCATTGCTTCTACTATTCTGGTTTCTTTACGATGATATGTAGATGGAAAACTCTTTTTAGAGACTAGCTTTTGAATGCCTTCTATCCAACACGACCTATTCTCCCGCTGGCTTACAAGCATACAGTAAGTAAAATGCAATCAAATCCAAGCTCATATACCATCACAAACCTAGAAACGAAGGCAAACCTCACGAATCCAACGAAACAACAAAGAAATGAATCTGAAAAAAGATAGGAAAAAAGAAAGAAAGATCTGATCTCGGATAACACCTCTCCCATTCTGGAATCATGCAACCATTACTAAAGAAGATGCTCACAAACCCATCGTAGAGTTCAATCAAGAAGGTACAGAAAATTAGAACCCAACACAAAGTTCAATCGAATAGAGAAGCGAGGAGAGAGGAGAAGTAAAGACACAGGGAAAAACAAAACAAAGGATCAAATAGTTGAACTCACCTGTGATGGGGCTCGGTCGAATGGTGGTCACAAGGAGTCACCGGCAATGAGAGAAGATTTGGGCACTAATGACCAATGGAATACCCGAGGCAGTAAGGTTGGCAATAGAGGAGCCGGAGACTGCAACGCAAGAGAGGAGACAGGCATGAGGGTTTTCATCATATGAAGGGAGAAAGAGAAACCCAATCAGAGAGGTGGTTTCGAGCCCCCTCAAGTAGTACACCTGAATCGGGTAAACCGAGCGGTTCAGTCTCGGTTCAGGTGCAATTAAGGCTGGAATCTAGCTGGGCTAGGCCAGTCTCATAATCACCGCTTTTGATTTGCAAAATCCAAAGAGAAGAAAAATAGAATACTAAAGCAAAATCAATTGAATATTAAATAACTAGCCTCTGTGAAAAGAAACATTATGTCCAACTAAATTCCTTGGTAGTATATATTCTTTGTTCCTCATGACAAATAAACCCAGCATATAATCCAATATTCCTAGTTCCTTTGTGCACGTCATTCTGGATCAGGTCATTCCTAATTAAGGATATCTTCAATACTGACTCCTTAAAGTTACTATAATCAAATATTTAAATCATTGCTCCACCCATCCATCTTTGTTAATTATAATTTTAAGTTTTTGAACTATCAGTTGGTCTAGTGCAAATTAAAGATCTTGTACAAACTTTATTTTTGCAATATGCTCAGAAACAGAGATCTATAATTTAGGAAGAAAAGAAGATTTGGCTATGGAAGCAAATTTGGCTAGGGAAGAGATTTGTCATATAAATCAAGAGTAGTTGTGAGAGTAGACTTGGCTAGGGAAGTAGAGTAGCAGGCCTTTTGAAAGAAAAGTGGTTTGGAAAATTGCTTGAATTGCATTCTAGAAATCTCCTTCCCCATACCATTTCTCCATTATGATGAGATGAAAATCCCGGGAAATAATTTGAATTTTATAGATGAATAATATTGTTTGAATTTTATTGTAGTGACAAGATGAGTGACTTGTCTTTGAATGTGGTATATTTGAAAGTGCTTAAATACTTTTTTAGAAAATCATACATGTATATCAAATATTTGAACTCTTTGATATTTATGTATCATTAAGCATTTTATAAACTATTGAGTATTTGTGTAAACTGGAAATGAAATGATATTGGTAAAACAATTGCATCTTATGTACTTGTTTTGGACTCTTGGTAGTAGACCTGCAACTAGATTTGATATATTGGCATTTTGATCATTTTAGAACTTAATTATAGCAAACCTACTTCATAGGGGTTAAATGTGGCATAGTGGACGTACTCTGTAGAGGTTAAATGCAGTATATTAGACCTATTCTAAAGAAGTAAGATGGACGTATTTCGCAGGAGTTAAATGTGGTATATTGGGCTCTAGCATAGAGATAATTTGGCTATAGTCTCGTAAACTAACAAGTTATTATATAATGATTTTGAACTTGGGCTGGAAATTAGCTCGGGTCAGCCCGAAATCCATTAGGCTGGGCTTCGGGCTAGGCCTAAAAGAGTTCAAACCAGATTTGGGCTTAAATGTAGAGCCCATTTGTTTTTCGGGCCGGGCTTGGGTATGTCACTAGCCCGGCCCAGGCTTGGCCTGAGCTTGAGCCGAACAAGGCCTAAAACAAAGCCCGAATTTAGATCCAAATCAATTTATTTTTTGTATATTGTTATTTAGAAAGAATAATGAGAAATTAAAGGACCAATTATAATGGGTTTAGTTGAAAATAATGTATCATGTATCATTTACTTGTATTATAAGAGAGAGCCTAATTTTTAACTAACTCATTTTCTTGTGAAGCAATATTATGAAATATAAAACTTCACTCGGGTTCGAACCGCAGCTATTTTGGCCTAAATAGGTAATTCAGGCCGGTCCAATCAGGTTCAGGCCAGGTCCGAGCCTAGATTATCCAAACATTTTCATGCCTAAGCCCGTTCTGAAGCTCCAAAAAAATATTCGAGCCAGGTTCAGGTAGGGGCATAGCTCGGCACCACCCGACCCACTTCGAGCCTTATTTTGAACATAATGTATATATTACACACTGGAGTTACATGTTAAATAGTGATTTTAGAAGATGGTTCATTATTTTTAGAAATATTTATGAAAATCTTATGCTGATTTTGAAACCGGTTTATAAACTGCCCTTCGAATTGTATGTGGAGTATTGCTTTATAGTTTATATATTTTGTTATTTTGGAAATAATTGTACATGAGGTGTCAATAAGTCATTTGTATTGCACTTACTTGATCACTCTTGCTATGGTTTTTGGTTGCTCACCAGACTTTTTATCTCATTCTTCTTTCTTTTTTCTTCCATAGCCCTAGTTTTAGAAAGTGAATGGTTATGATTGGGATGTGAGCATAGAGCAAGATCTTGGATTTAGCTGGATTTGACCTACAAATTGTGGAAACTTAAATGATTTAAACAGTATGTAGGTATGTTGTACATTGCCTCAATGTTTAATGATGGTATTGTTAATAGTAGTTTTGGGATTGGCATGTGATAATCAGGGGGTGGAGGTTCTCAGAAAACCTGTACGATCCTAGACGCTACAGGAGAAAGAGGGGAACCCCAGATTTTTTCGGCCATCCCAAGGTGCGACGGCATGATAACGCAGGAGATCTCCTCTGCATGACAAATGGCTCTGTCTGCAACCAACCTCGGATGAACTCTGTTGTCGTCGAAGACTCGGGCATTTCTATCTAGCCAGCAGTGGTAAGCTAGGTAGGCAACTCTGATCCCGGGTCCCTCCAGGCCGGACCTCCTAACTAAAGTCTCCAAGAAGAGCAGGAAGTCTGCAGTCGAAGACCACCCCATGCATGGATCATGGGGGCCCTACGCACATCCCCAAATCTGGACAGCCCTCGGGCATCCATAGATGACATGGAAGATAGACTCCTCCACCTCTGGGCACGTCGGACACTTAGAGGGAAAATGCATCCCTCGCCGAGCCAGTGTTCCTCTGGTGGGTAAGCAAGCCCAGGCCATCTTCCAGACAAACATAGCCACTCATGGATGGATGCGCAGCCTCCAAATCTAGCTCCCCTCAATTTGTCTGGTCGGAACCCTCCCAACCACCCAGGCTTAATCTCGGGCCCTCACCTCTGGCCTCCCTGTCATGCTCCACACCCTCCTATCCGCCGCCCCCATAGATGGAATCGGTATAGAGAGGATGCGCTCGGCCAATTGCTCCTCGAAGGCCTATCAAACAAGGACCTCATCCCATGCCTGCCCTTCGGGGTGAATAAATCATGAACTCTGCGCCCCTCCAGACAGTCGATATCAATAATGGTGGGCCAACCGCAGAGCGAGACCTCAGAGAACTAGCTATCCTCTAAAATGTCAATGCCCCGACCATCCCCAATCTCTCATCTGATCTCCGGTAGGACCATCGAGGCATGGGCGCAGATCTCCCTTCAGACAAAAGAACTGCGGCAACTAGTATGGAATACAGCTGTGTTAGCTGGATCTCCATACTTAGCCCGCATCAGGGCACCTGCTCGGCTCCAAGATAAACCTGACTACTACTTTGGCCACTTGAACCTCTCATCTCTCCACTAGGGAGTGAATCCCTAGACCTCCACTATTGGTTGGCTGGCAGACCGTCTTCCAGGCCAACAGATGAACTCCACTCCTGCCCCCCTGACGCCCCCACAAGAAGCTCCCGAACTACCTCTCCATGCATCTCAATACAACCAACTTCACTATGGTATTGGACAACAAATAAACAGGAATCAAGCTCGGGACTGAACATACCAGGATGACTCTCCCCATCATGGAGAGAGTGCTGGCCTACCATCCCTCCAGTCTACGTCTAATATCCTACTCCATCTGAATGCACTCCACCCTATGCAGGCGTCTACCCGTGATCGGGACCCCCAAGTAGCTCAGAGTGCCCTCCTGCTCCCCAATCCCTAGAATAATCACTATCTTCACCCTAGGGTGAGCTTTCGAACTGAAGAAGATTGCTAGCTTTGACAGATTGACTTGCTGACTCAAGGCCACACAATACTCCTCTAGAACCCTCCGAATGCCCTAAGTCGACCGTCTGATCGCTCGTGCCAGCAACAAGCAAGCATCAGCAAAATGCAAGTGTGAAATCTGAGGCGATACCGGCATTGGTCTGTAAGCCTTCACCTCCTGCCCCGCCGTAGCCCTGCGGAGAGCTCTAGACAGGGAGTCGGCACAAATGATGAACAACATCGGCGAGAGGGGGCAGCCCTACCTTAGGCCGATTGAGGACTCAAGGAACTGCGAGGGGGAACCATTCACCAGAATGGCGAAGGATGGGGACTGAATGCAACACTGAATCCACCTAACCCAAGTGGGATGGAAACCAACGCTCGCCAGAGACTGAGTCACAAATCCCTACCTCATCATGTCATAAGCTCTCTCCATATCAAGCTTGACCGCTATCAAGTTCCTACTCCTCGTCGCCCGCTGGAGGTCGCACATAAACTCGTGCGCCACCAACACATTATTAGAGATAGATCGGCCGCCCACAAAAGCCCCCTGCTCAGGGCAGATCAACCTAGGAGGATTTGCTCTCATCCTTAGGACCAGAATTTTTGCCACAGTCTTGTATAGGGTCGTGCATATGCTTATCGGCCGAAAATGACCCGGCTCCACCGGATCCTGTCTCTTCGGTATCAGGGTGATGAAGGTCCTCTTCCACTCCTCAAGCATCGCCGAGGATAGAAAGAACTGCTGAATGGCTGCGTCACCTCTTGCCTAATGATCTGCCAGTACCTCCTAAAAAAATGGGAGGAAATCCATCCAGGCCCAAAGCTCTATCCTCACCCAAAGACCACAAGGCATCCTGAACCTCCAACTCAGGCACTAGGCTAACCAAGGCTGCGTTCTCCTCCTCTGAGACCTCTGACAATGGAACTAGCTCATCCGGCACACTATCACTGCCCCCCGGATTGGTCCATCTTGACCTGAAGAAATGTTCTAAGGTCCGTCTGATAGTCTCAATGTCCTTTATCATCTGGCCACTACTGTCCCTAATTCTGCTCACCCTGTTCCTCTGCCTCTAGATGATAGTGGACTGGTGGAAAAACCTCGTGCTCCTATCGCCCTTCGTGACCCACTGTACTTGTGACTTCTGTCTCCATAAGACCTCCTACTGCCTGAGTAATAAATGGTGCCTGGATAGCAGGGACTTGAGCTCCCCCTGGTCAGTGTTAGAGAGTACTAACCCATCAGCATCTAGTGACTGTAGTCTAGCAATAGCAGCTTCGGTTTTCTTCACCTTTCTGAAAATATTCCCCACCTCTTTCCTATTCCATCTGACTAACTGCCGCCTGGTCAGCTCTACTTTGTGGGTGACCCTATACATCACATCCCCCTGCACCGGTGTCTGCCAAGCTTCCTGCACCATTTTTCAAGATCGAGGGTAGGAGAGCCACGCTTTCTCAAATAGAAAAGGACTATGCACCGAAAAAAGGAGAGAGATACTCACTAGGATAGGGCAGTGGTCTGAGGCAATCCGGGGTAGATGGCGCACTCCAAAGTCTGAAAATCTCTGAGTCTAACTGGCCGAGGCGAATGCTCTATCAATTCTCTCCCAGACGCGTGCCCGTCCTAGCTTGTTGTTGCACCTCGTGAACCTTAGGCCGGTAAACCCTAGGTCCCCCAGTCCATTGTCCTCGATGAACTCCTGAAACTCTCTGACTTCAATCTTATTGGTGAAGGGTTTCCCTCCCCTCTTCTCCTCCGGGCCATCGATGCAATTAAAGTCACCTATCATCACCACTAGGTGTCCAAACTGCATCAAATTGGAGGCCTCAGCCCCCAACCTCCTTCGCACCCTATAATCCGTGTCCGCATAGGCTGCTAGAAGGACCCACAGAGGCTCGCTGCCCTCCGATAAAACGATGACCACTTTCTGGTTGTAGTTATGAAAAATATCCATATTGCACTCCCCAATCCTCCAAATGACAAGAATGCCCCCCGATAGGCCCTCTGACTCCGCTGCATAGCTCCCCCAGCCTTTGGGACACAACTGACGCACTCGCTACAAACTGGCCTTCGACAAGCGGGTCTCGACCAGAATACAAATGTCGGGGTTGTGTACATGCACCAATCTCCGACAAGCCGGTCTGAAGGACGGCTTCCCTGCACCCCCCCCCCCCCCCCCCCCCCCGAGTTCCACATTAGGATCTTCATCTATAAACTATGATGGAGCGAAACGTGAGCCCCCTCCGGCTCCTCCTCCCCACCAGACTCGCTTCCCATCTGGCCGGCCTGCATGCCAAGCCCATTCAGGACCTCCCTCAGTATCTGGGCCACTTCCACATGGGAAGGCCCATTCGGGCCCACACCGTCCAAAGCTTGGCCAGGCCCATCACCCGGCTTGACTCCCTGATCTCATGGATGGAAGGGGCTGCCGCATTCCGGAGGTCACACCCTACCCCCTCATCTCCTCCTCTCCCCGCAACCGGTCCTCCCTGGCTGCTAGCTCCTCGCCGGGCTCCCCCGACTTCGGCTGCGGCCGAACCTCCATGTCGGCCTCCATCCGAACCGCTTCCTGTGTCCGCGGAAGAGGGGCGACGGTGGCTCGCTGCGTTGCTACTCCGACGCCGACTGATCCGCCCCGAGAAGAGCCGAGCCCCCCCCCAGACCGCTGGAGAGAGGCTCCGGCTATAGAATCTGCAGCCGCTGCCGCCTTGGCACACCGGTTTGTCACCCGGCACGGGAGGGGCAGGCTTGTGCCCTCTCGTTCCATGGCCTGCCGGCCCGCTGGGGGCTTTCTTCCTCGATGGACTCTTGGCCCATTTCAATGGGCCAAGCCTACTACAGCCCGACACCCTTTCCAGGCCAATCTCGCCATTATGGGCCCAGCTCGAGTCCACCATCTTCATGGGCCGGGTCACAAGCTGCTCACCGCTTGGCCCACCTAGAAGTGGACCCGGGACTAGGCGAGTTTGACTCGCCATTTCACCTGGCAGCCCTAAGTCTAGGTGGAAGGGTCCTACATCCACCACCGCGTCGCCACCTGGGGCCTTCTTCTTCGGTGATCCGCGCCTCGCCACCTTCTTGGACTTCTGCCAGCCCTCCAAATTCGGCGAGGACACAGTTAAACTTGGCTCATGCCTAGGCGAACTCGGCTCTAGATCGAAGGCGCCCGGCATCCGAGTTCGACTCACCCTTCTTCATCATCCCTCCCTTGCCCTCGACCACCCTCGGCTAATGGACCCACCTCACTGCCATCCAAGATCTGAAGAGCCGTCGGCCAACCATTCCAGTTCTTCCCTCCGGGAGCACCCCAGGCAAACCTTCCACCGCCCTTACGTGGTCGTCTCCCCCGGTGCTGCCGGGGCCTCACAGCCTCCGGTGCCCTCCCCCGAACTCGGGAACGGGCACCGATTTCTTTGGTGCCTGATTCTGGCGCAGGAGGAGCAGAGGATCGGCAGGTCTTCATTGATGAAGCCCTTAGCCGCTTGTTCCTCCCCTGTAAAAAGGTGCCCGGTCAAAGAGGCTTGGCCGCATCGAGCTCGATCTTCACCCTGTCATAGCCCGCTCGCCAAATCCAGTCCGAGACCCCATCCAACTCCAGAGCCTTCCTTGCCAATGCCGCAATGTTGAGGAGGGACTCCCTCTCCCGGAACTTCAATGGGAGGCCTGGAAATCGGAGCCACAACACCATGTGGTTCACACCGCACACACCTGGGACAGAATCCGTCCTCCATTCTTCCACGACCAGCAGCTGACCGGCCACCTGCCATGGCCTACTAGCCATCGCTGTTGTTCGGTCGCCCTCACTCCGAAATTGGACTTTAATCACCTCCTCTGCCATCGGGATGTACTCGACCTCGTAGTTGAGTTTACCTCGCGCCTGGAACTCGCGCGCCGCCCATTCCGCTGGCACACGCCTCCTTAGGCTCCGAACTAGCACAACCCTAGTTTCCCATGCACTCCGGGCCTTCTCCAATCGGTCGAACGGTAGTTGCAGCACATCCGAGAACTAGGACTGGATCTTCGCCACCTTCTCTACCAAGACGCACTCGGTGCTCTAGATCGGCTTCCGGGGCACCCCCTTCGCCACCTTCGACCACGACAGGGCCAACTTCAGCTCCATCTAGGGACGACCCGGCCTTCCCCTTGTGGTCGCCTGTCTGCCCTGGCCCGCCAAGCCCTCCACTCCCGCTCCGGCCGGCGTATTTGCTTTGTGGTTCGCCATCGACACTCTGCTTGCCTGGTGTTCGATGAAATGCCGCTTACACCTCACACTCTCCACACCCTCCTCACTGCCGGCGCCCACACCCAGCACTCCACCACCGTCCGTCTTACCCCCCAACGTCCGCCGCCGTGGACCCCAGGGAGGGATTCGGCCCTCACCGCTTGCCGCACCCACCCACACTCACTCACCACCCGCACTCACTCACCACCTGCACTCAGCCTCCTCTTTACTCCACCTGCTTGTCTGACCGGTGAAGGTTCATTGCTTTATGTCATGGGATCTCTTCAACTACTAATTGCCATGTCCCTTCGCAGGCACCTTTTTGTGTGAGGGCATGTCGCCTTTTGAATAAAAACTCTCGCATTCCCAAGTGATCTTATAGATGCCGACCAACCTCTCATCTTTAAGTTGTCCACCATTAATAGTATGTTTTGGAGCAACAGCCAAGTAAATATTTTCAATTTGAGAGACGCAATAAGCTTGTCGTGATCGAATAAAGCAATTCACCATTTTGAGAGGCCTTGCGTCATTTCCCCAATGCATGAGATCTAGATAGCGGATCACATGCTCATAGGGCGAAGGGCTGAATCATTGGATTGTAGTAGTGAGTGGCTACGAGGCATCAGTAGTGGCCAGGTTTGTTGGTGGGGTTAGGAGATCTCAGCACACGTCCAATTTCCTCATTTCAGAAGCGATCCCATATGCCATTTTGCTGAAGGGCAGCACATTGCCTATTGCCAACATGGAATAGTAGTTGTCTGCCTCCCTAGTTGACTCATGGAAAGAGTGAACAATAGCTAAAAAGATCCAATGATGGGGAGTGAACGAGATTAACTCGAAAGAACGAACTCAGAAAACTTCCAACGAGGAACTAATAGGGCGGCTGGGAAAGAAGCTTCCAACAACAAAAGAGAGAAGAAATTTAGTAGGCTGCTGCAACACATTGATGCATGATTTAAAAGATGAAGCAAAAGAACGCAAATACATCCTGTTGTTAGTTCTGATTCAAGCAACGCAACGATTCCAAAAAAACCAGCAACCCAGCCATCAGGTTTTCAAGCATCATTATACAGGGGGGAACATCTCAACTCCTTGGATCTTGCTTTTGAACCATATGAGAATGCAGGGATAGTCTTGAGGACCCCTTTCCAAAACTTGGGACAAACTGTGCTGTGATCTCCTAAAATAAAACCAACAGTGAGGGCCGCCTAAAGGGCTTCAGCTACCTGCACAAAATTTTCAGCTGAGTCATTCCAAACCAGAATGTCCTTCCTCAACTATTACAAAGGTTGCAGGTCATACTAATTCTGACATGGATTCTGATAATGATACAATGGAGCTCACCTTCAAACGAAGCAAAATATATTTTTCGGTGGTGCAACTCCGGTATTTCAGAAATGGTTGATAGGCATGCGGTGATATATATACTTCAAATTGGTGCCCTGCAGCTTGAAAAGAGCAATTTACTGCATGCTCAAATCGTACAGAAGGGGATTTGACAGTGTGCTCTGAAGTTATCCAACAGATTCCTTTTGATATTTTTGTTGTGAGATGGTGGCATCTTCTTGGAAAAAATTCAGATATTCTATATTCAATATATCCTCTTTTACTTCCAAATAGGAAAAAATAAGTTGGCTTTATACATTTAAGACAATAAAATAAATCTTAGGACAATGGCAAGCACAATCTTGGACTTCATAGTCAAGGAAGACAAGAAATTGACAAGTTTATGATCGCGTTAGCAACATGAAGCATCATCTCATCTGCATTTGAGCCTCAATATTCTCTAACATTGTGTAAATCTCTGCATGCTGAGGGTGCAGACTGTCCCCTGCAAGAAACTCATGAACTTCACCACTCACTTCAATTGAACTGCACCCCGGCGCTTTCCTCATTTCTCCTCCCTTCATCTCCTTCCTGAGCCTTATGACTCCACCCCAATCATGAGCTTCTGCATACATATTAGACAGCATCACTCGAGCCCATCGATCATGTGGATCCAACTCGAGCAATTTCATGGCTGCAATTTCACCTAGCTTCACATTATTATGTACCCTGCAACAACTTAGCAATGTACCCCACACAACTGCATTAGGCACCATAGGCATTCCAACAATGATATCAAGTGCTTCTTGTAATTGACCCACACGACCTAAAAGATCAATCATACATCCATAGTGCTCAATTTTGGGTTTGAGACCATATACTTCCTCCATTGAATGGAAATGTTTACAACCTTCATCTACGAGTCCTCTATGGGCACAAGCATTTAAAACTCCAACCATAATAACATCATCTGGTTGGACCCCCATTTCTTGCATCCGAGAGAAGAGCCGAAGGGCATGATCAGCTCGCCCATGCATTGCCAGCCCACATATCACTGAAGTCCACGAGTACAAGTCCCTTCTCATCGGGATCTTCTCAAACACTTGAACTGCCCTCTCAATGCTTCCACACTTAGCATACATGTCAATCAGGCAATGATCCAAGCACCCATAAAAGTTCATACTGTTTCTCTCGATGTAAGCATGCAACCACATACCAGTCTCCAAAGCACCCTGGCTAGCACAAGCACCTAGAATGGTGCATAGCGTTAGCTCGTTAGGCCTCACAGAAGACAACTCCATCTCACGAAACAACACCAGGGCCTCTCGACAATGCCCTGCTTGAGAATACCCTGATATCAAAGTGTTCCATGAAATGACATCCCTATTTGGCATCTCCAAGAACAACCGACGTGCAGCATCAATCAAATCATGCTTCACATACTGATGAACGATAGCATTCCATGCAACAAGAGTTCTTGTAGGCATTTCATCGAACAACTTGCGAGCCAGTTCTAATTCACCATGATCTCCATAAATTCTCAGCAATTCAGTGCTGACGAATGCATCAATCTGAATCCCACTACACAGAGTGAACGCATGAATCATCTTCGCCGGGCCTGGATGGCCTAATTGACGGCATGCTGAAATGGCAGTCGCCAGAGCCACGGGATCCGGCATAATGCCGGCAGATATCATATGCCGGAAAAGATTCAATGCTGCCATGGGGCAGCTCATGATGGAATAGGCCCGGACCATGGCGGTCCAGGACACCAGCCCTGGATGGGGGATTTCATCAAACAGTTGGCGGGCCCTGGCAATAGAGCCAACACCAGAATGGAGGGTGATGAGGGCGCTGGAGATGAACTCGCTGGAGATGAAGCCGGCTTTGGTGACGACGGAGTGGAGCTGCTGGGCTTCGCGGGTGGCGAAAGGGGTGGCAGGGTTGACCGATTTGATGAGGCGAACGAGAGATCGGGCGGTGGGGCGAAGGGGAGCATTGATCATGCGGCTAAGACGAGCGGGAGGACCCAAGCCCCATAAACATGTTTTTGGTTTTCCTCCGTGTATATTCCTACCGATGGGAGTCATTTAACGGCTGGGATTCATCCATCTGGGGCTGACGTATATATCTTTCCCTAAAAGCAGGACCGCAGGAGCCCTTGAAGTCTTTACTTAAAAACATTTTCTTTTTTAGCAACTATGGTGAAACACCGCCTCACTTTCCATTAAGACAAAAATATTATTTAAAACTTGCACAAACTCATTAATTTATGTCAACATTAATTGTATACTAAATTTGATTTTCATAGATATGCTCAGATTTTGCTGAAGAATTTATGTAATAAGGATTTCAAAACTTGTGTCAGCTCCTCATGGTTATCATACTATCGCTTATGTATTTGAAATCTGCTTTCCATAAATTTATGCAAATTTTACTTATATAATCAATGTTTAAAACTTGTGTGATCTCATCACCATGTAAATATCATTGTTTAATAAATTTTTACAAGTTTTATTTCAAAGATAAATACTATATCATGTAATATCAATATAATTTAATATATATAATATTGATATAATATATTAATAGTATATTAATATATCGGTTTTTTTTGTTGGACTTAGAGGTACTTTTGTCCCTAAATTTTAGCCCAAGATCAATGCCTTGGAGAGATCTTGGATATCTGTCCTCAAAGACGGATTTTACATCACCGGATTGAACGGTAACTTAAGGAGTGAGGGTAATTTGGGATCACTACCATATAGAATCATCAAGGTATAACCAAATATTAAAATCTTATCATCTCCATTCGCATTACCGTCGATCTTCCCCATACCAAATGCCTCTATAGGAAGGTGGTCACTATTATATAAACTATAAAGAAAATTAATCGTCATACAAACTGCATAATAGACTATAGGTAGTCGAGTTCCGTCCCATAGATTTGCTGCCATTTTGTGTTTAGTACCTGCGCACTGAAAATCCCCTTATTTTCGATGGCCGTTACATGTCTAGCATGCATAACTTTATGAAAAACAAATATAACCATGTCTATGATAATCACATCCAAGAAACTAGTCCGATTTTGCGTAGGGACTACTGTATATAAGAGTTGATTGTAAAATGGTAGTCAAATAAATGACCAAATGTTAACATCCCCTAAAGCATATGAGAAAAAACAATAGAGTCAACTGTATGAGCCATTCCTTATCTTTTAGAATGCTTATGTACTAGAGGATCTTTGGTAAAAGCATGACCATTTTGTCCATAACAATTTCCTTTGTGACTCAATCAAGATACCTATTATTTTATGGTTGACAGGGTTTTCTGCTACTTGTCCTTTAGAGTTCTTGAGACCAAGGTGGAGGTAGGATTGAATGGATCAAGCTTATATTTCTCTATCAATTAAATCTTGGCCTTACCATTTATCTTCCTTTGGCCTAAGGGGAAGAGAAAGAAATAACAGAAGGGCAAAAAACTAGATGTTAATTATAAGACCATTTCACTAGATAATATTTCTGGAGACAAATGTGTTCTTGGTCAAATCTTGCATGGTGCTTAAGTTATCTTGACATTTCACTGTTTAGTGAGTGGGTTTCTTTATAAATCTTTTTGAGTAAAGGTTTCATATAGATATTTCTTGTTCCATTTCCTTCTTCTAGGGTATGTAAGGGGTCTCCCAAATGGATCAGAATCCTTTTCACTTTGTCCTTAAGATAAAGCAGTGCAGTTGACATGCCATCAGACTGCCACTCAAATGATCCCTAGTTGAGTGGATCCCAGTCCCTTCCCAAATCCCTCATCCATATTAGGATGGCCTTCAGAAAGACACACACACACACACACACACACACACACACACACACACAGAGAGAGAGAGAGAGAGAGAGAGAGAGAGTAGGGGGAGGGGGCCGGGATAACCCAAGTTGAGGATTGAGACAAGAATTTCTTTTTCTTCTTCTTTTGGAGAAAGAATAGGGCAGATCCCAACCCTCTTTCATGAAGAAAATAAAAGATTTAAAATCTAAGAACTTTCATGAAGAAAATAAAAGATATAAAATCTAAGATAACCAGACAACTGCCTTTACGAATACATAAACTATAGAAAGCATGATCTTAGAGCTTCAGGGTGAGATCGATCCCTTCCGAATAGCTCAAGCCGAGCTCCAAATTTATAGCATTGCACTCCTCACCTTCCTTGGCCTGGGGATGGATGAACATTTCCTTGGAAGAGCCACCAATGCTTTTCATATCTGGTAGTGCCACCGTGACGCCTTGGCTGTCTACCCCCATATAATCCACTAGTCGCGGGTGCTGCTGGGTTGCGATCATCTCCTCTTGCAGCCTCCTTCTCTTGCTCTGCTTTGCATGGGCAGCGTGGTGTCCACCCAACGCTTGGAAACTTATGAAAGCCTGATCACAGTAGGCACAATGATAAGTTGTTGTGCGTGCATAGGTTTGTGGCTCCCCATGAAAACCTACACGAAGGTATTGCAAGTTGTGGCTGAGGAGGTCACTGTAAGGGAAATGGCCATGGGCACTGCTGTTCATCTTGACAAGGAAAGGAAGGAGGAGAGGAACGGGGGATCAGGATAGGAAGTGGAGAGGTGGATGGAAGATTGGTGGGTTCATGGAAGGGCTATTTCTAGAGGCAAATAAAGGAGTTCATGGGCAAGGGTAGCAAGGACCTTTGCAGTATGGGTGCTTTTAAAGCTTTCTATAGGCTCTACTCAAAACTTAGTAAATTCAACACTAAACTTTCAAACATTAAATTTAGTTCATTATTAGATTCCCTTGTGATTATCTGTCGTTTCAACAGATAGACACATGTTCCTCATCTTGATTTGTGTTCTTAAATTATTACTTTTTTTCCTGGTGAGAAATATGGTAGTTATGCCATCATCCGCTTTAAAAACTATTAAGATATCCGAGTAGTACAAGTACTGAATGGAGGGATGCCAACCAAAGAAATCAAGTCCTGGATTTTTCCTGCATGCATTAAAAATGTTTGATAACCATGTAAATACAGGAAAAATTTTATGTTGAGTGTATCTAATGTATGGAGGGACTGAAGCTAGTAGGTCACATGTGGAAATGAAAATCTGAGAAAGATACTCAGATACCTTCTACTTGAAAAACCAATTATGGTTGAACTAGAGGATATATTAGGCAGGCATAAAATCACATGGAAGAGAAGACCAAATATATAAAACAATTACTTCAACTTTAAGCTTCAAAACTTCCGATCGCACTTTATTTTCTTAGATCATTACATATCGAAAAGGTGAAAATCAAATTCCATTTCCTTTCTTGTTTTGTGTACCGTCAAAATCTTGGGAATTCATTAATTTATGTGTACAAACAATCCATCAATCTTTTGAATGAGATTTTTTTTCAGTAAACCCCTGTACATATGGCTTATTGCATGTTTACACCTCAAAATTTGCTGCTTTGCGTGTAGACCCATAAAAGACCTAGTTTTTGCAAAGTTGCTCCTCCCATTAAGTTTTTAGCTACCATATCATCAAATAGCATTTTATTAATCTATTTTTATTTTTATATTTTGTGAAACGAGTGGACAACAATTCGTATTAGAATTATTTATTTAATTTATTTGTTTTTGTCTTAAAGATACACCATTCGGGATCTGAACCCAGAACCTCCACTTTGAAATGGAGGAGTATGACCACTAACTAATAAGGTAATCCTCACCTCATCATTCACAATATTTGTTTATCCAACAAATATATACCTGGAAGTGGATATTGGAGAGTTTTTTTCCTACTTAAAACCCCTACAGATCATCATAGGAAGGTAGTCAACTTCTTCATCTCTCGTTGCATACGATCACATAATAAATGAGTTTCTTCCATGAAATCAAAACTATAGTACTCACCAACCATTATGGTAACTGTGATGGAAACTCTTCACCAGTGCTAGTCAGACAGTCCTTGTGCAATCTCCAGCAACCCACAGTACTAATCCACATGCTTGTCTATGAAATCGTTCTAAGAACCATATTTCTCACAGGTATTTCATCAAACACTTGTTGCCTCTCTGCTATTAATCCTGAAACATACTAGTTTAGCAACCACCAAATTCCAAGAGATGACTTTCCACCCTGATATTTTATCAAATATTTGATAAGCAATAGTATGAGCCACAACTACTATACATTTGAATCGTTGGGATTTAGATGAATAAATTTGCTTGTAACTTATAATCACAAACCGTCCATGACCTATCTGTATTAATTTGTTGTCTGCCGACTAGGAGTGTTTTAGCTGGGAGAGCAGTCAGGATCGCCCCGAGTTGTGGTTGGTGTCCTGATGTAGAAGAGTCCATTAGCCATGTTCTGTTGGGGTGCCCGTGGGGAGTACAGATTTGGAGGAGGGCTCCCTTCCCTTGCCTCAGTCCATCCGCGCTACAGAGGAGTTGCTACACCAGATTCAGGATGCCATGAGGAGTCTTAGGACAGCAGTGCGGGGCATCACTTGGGCCTACCTGGCGTACCACATATGGCAGAACAAAAACTCTTAGGTCTTTGAAGACAAGTGGGTTCCCTTGAGGAGTAGAGTAGAAAGAGTCTCTATCTAGGTCACTAAGCTCACCAGGGCTACCTTAGAGACTTAATCTGAGATGGCCGAGGACATCTGGGACCCTCACTCTGCTGTTACAGTGCCTAGATTCATTCTTGTTTCTTAGGATCCCCCACCTTCTGGCCATATCAAGGTGAACTTTGACGGTAATGCTGGTGGTAGAGCTGGGGTGGGATTTGTGATCATGAGCCATGACACTAGACTGATTGTTGCTGGAGGGCGAAGCATCGGTGGACTGACAGCCATAGGGGCGGAGCTTAGAGCAGCATGGGAAGGCATCACCTATGCTAGGCGAGTTTTGGGAGCGCAGCGCATCATCCTCGAGGGGGACTCAGCTTCGGTGATCGAAAGGTTACAAGGTGGGGGACAAAGGTGAAAACCCTCTGCTCTGTGACTTACTTCAGATGGTGGAGGACTCCAGCGCCTTCCAGACTGTACATGAATATCGAGAGGCGAGCAGAGCGGCAAACTGGATCACCACCTTTGTTGCCCAGCATTCAGGAGAGGTCCGTTGGTCTTGTCAAGGGGCTATCCCTGCATCACTTTTTCATCTTCTTTCTCTTGATTTTGCTGGTTGTACTCATGCTAGATTGATATGAGCAGTTGTTGTACCCCCCTCAAAAAAAAGATGAAGGTACTTCATGTACCATGTACTGGATTAGGGTGAGGATGATAGTATACTGGTTGATAATATTTGAACTCTTAACTGTAAGATTTGAACTGCGGCTGCCTATTGCAAGCCAGCAGCATGGCTACCATCTCCTTCGCTCTTATCTATCTCTGCCATGTTGATAGCAGCCACGTCATAGCCTCTTGTTGTCTCTACAAGGGGCCCATTCTTTTTGCATGGCCTTCATGGAGAACGATGACATTGAGGAAGTACGGGCGGCGATCTACACTTCTTGTTGCGGAGTTGGTGTCAACTAGATGCTAGCGAAGGCAAACATGCCACAATTGAGAGCGATGGTGAGATACAAGGAGGTGAAGTTGTTGTGGACAACACCTTTCTCGTTGATGGTCTTATCACCGAGAGGCTTGGCTTGACATCGTCTTCTGTAGCATCTTGAATGGATAGAAATAGTGGGTAACAAAACTTGATCGAGTTGCTATAGCTCAATTTAGTGAGGAGAGAGATGTAGTAGAGTATAATCCAGTAGATCTAGTAGGAAGCGAAGTTGAGATGGGGCATTGGAGAGGAGGGACATGATGATATGGTGTAGAGTGCTGAGGCTTAATTCGTTCAAATGGAATAGAGGGAAAATATTTATTCTTAATTAAGATGCGAACTTAAGTGGCTGTAACTTCTTCCATAACCATTTTGATCATAAGTCGACCGACTACAAGATAGTCTGAGTTGTAGCCCAAGGAGCAACTGAACTTATGGTACAATTTGAGTTGTAGGTATTTAAACAAGTGGATTGGCCTGCACTTGCAATTATCTGTATGCAATAACACTTACAAGACTCCAAATAGTCTCTTATTGTAGTCTAAGAGTTCTAGGCCCACTTGGACCTAGAGTTGGAGACCATACGTGTAAGCTTGCTCGGCTCGACCTGTCAGCCACACTATGAAGATGCATGAAGCATGTTATGGTGTTCATGTTGTAGTCAATACAGTATAAGGTATAGCTAACATATACTATGACCAACTATCCATGCCAAGAGTTGTTGGAGCCAACGGATTTGCAGCGAAGACTGCAAATTCTTCATAGATTTTCTTATAAATTTTTCATTAAGGATGGTATCAAATTGGGTGGTTCTATATACACCCCCCCTATTGCTCAGGACACCCCCCAAAAATTAAAAAAAAATTAAATACTCTCTACACCCCCCCATTTGCTAAGGACACCCCTAAAAAATTGAAAATTCCTAAATTACCCCCCACCCTCCCCACCCCCTCACCTAAATTGCTCTCTACACCCCCCAAACCCCCCCCACCCCGCTCTTCCCCTCCAAAACACCCGCCGGCTTCTCCCTTCCGCCCAAAAAACCTCGCCTCAAGCACCTCGCCGGCGGCCAAACCCCCTCCGTCTCCTTTTGAACTGTTCCGCCCAAAGCACCTCGCCAACGCCCAAAACCCCCCCGTTCCCCTTTCTCCCTCTCGTCGCCGGCATTCTGTTCGGCTGCACAGAGCCGGACAGAACCCTTCTGTTCGGCTGCACAGTGCCGGACAGAAGCCTTCTGTTCGGCACTGTGCAGCCGAACAGAAGAGTTCGGTTGAGGGTTGCCGAACAGAAGGCTTCTGTTCGGCACTGTTCAGCCGAACCGAAGCCTTTTGTTCGGCGATCCAGTGCCGAACGGAGCACGAACCGTGAAAAAAAAAAAATTTCGAAACAAGGTGGAACTCGTACCTTTGCGGCCGATTCTTCGTCCCAAATCACTAGTTGCTTGTCCATGCTTCGAATGGGGCTTAAATCTCCTTCAAAGATCGCCTAAACGATGTAAATGGATCGAGGGGTTTAAGGGGGGTTTGAGGGGTGTTTTTTTTTTCTTTTCAAAACGAAACGGAGGAGGAGGAAGGGGGGGTGTACTGAGAAAATTTCAAGGGCAATATGGTAATTACACTAAAGGTTAGTTTGGGTATTTTTTTTTTGTTTTTGGGGGGTGTCCTTAGCAATAGGGGGGGTGTATATATAACCCCCCTATCAAATTTTAGCCAATTTTTCATATTTAAAATAGAATAATTATTATGTATTTTCTTATTATTGAATGTTGTTTCGACTATGATTCGGTATCAGGTTTAATGCCCATATTTGTGTCAGGGTATTTTATTCTATAAATATGTGCATAATACATTGTAAAGGACTGTCTTTGAGATATAAGATTCTTTTCAAGAGATTTTCTTTCACACCAAGTGAAAGATTTTTCAATTCAATTTTCTTTTATTTGCATATTGATCTTTTAAGCATCACCTCATTGATTAAATCATCCTTTTTTTTTCCTTTTCCCACTGTACAACATACTTGTGCCCTTGTAGCCACTTGTCTTGCTAGATTAATTTCTCAAATTTATAACATAAGTGTTAAAATATTTCAAAGATTTTGATAGATGTCCTTATGATTTTCTTATTCATAAAATTTAAAATTAAATTTAAAATTCAACTTGGGTTAAACCACACCATAAGGTGCGCATTGCAAAGCTCTACGTAAATGCTTTGGGCCTTTATAAGGCACCAAAACATGCATGCCATTAAGCCCTTAGACAACCTTTGAGGCTATTATATACCTTTGACCGAGCCTATGTAAACGATCCAGGTCCAAGGTATTTAACAGAAGAAAAATCGGACCTTCTGCAAGTTAATAAGCTATTCCAAGAGCTTCTACTATTCTGCTATATTCCTAGAGCTTCTTTCTCATTTCTCAAATTTTTCCTCTATTTTTCTTATACATTTTTCTTCTTTCTTAGGCAATTACAAGAGTCCTTCAGATTAGACCTTAATGTGTTAATGCTCGTGATAAGAGGTTTTGAGCTGAGTCGGTACCTTAGGGATGATATTGTTGGATACTTGCATGAGGGAGCGAAATTCATAATTAGTGTAGTGTGCTTAGGCATGCCTCTCTAGATTTCTTATATTACCCAATCTTGCATATATTTGAAATTTTAATTTTTTTTTGTTTGAAATTATTACTAACTTTAGTATAGTTTCCAAAATAGTTTTCGACAATCTAATAAGAATTTGCATATAATTTTTAGATTGTAATTTGTTATTGAAAACTGGTGCTAAAAACTATTATCATGTAGTTTGCTGAAACAATTTTCTACTAACAAATTGCTGAATATCTTTTCTAGCTTTATTCTACACACTAATTTGAAAAGAAAAAAGGGTTCATAGAGACCCTTTCATTTTTTTTGCAATTCAGTTTAAAACTGAAATATACTAAAACTTACTATTTTAAAATATATGCAGAAAAATTTAATTCAGTTTTTCAAAAAAAAAAATCCTTAAAATCTACTACTTTGAAGTAATGTAGAAATCATTAAATCAGATTTTAAAACAAATAATTATTTCTATTGCTTTGAAAATAGTGTAGAAATTTCTTAATAGTTCTTCAAATTAAAACCAATTACTGAAGCTTCTCTAAAATTTATAGAAATCTAATTTTATTAGTTTGGGTGCTAACATTGTCTCCTTTATTTTTTTAGAATACTAGAATATTATTGGTATACTAAATAGTTAATATTTATTTAAAATCTTACAAGTATGCTTCATTGTGTTTTAATTACTCTATTTCAAAATTTTGAAACCTACATATTAAAGTGTATATTCGAGCATTTATTTGATATCCTACATTAATTAGAATATTTTCTCCTATCTAATATAATTTTGGATGCTCTACTCATTGTTGTTATTATTTCTTTTTTAAGTAGTGCATTCATTATATTTAAAATTTGAATGCACTATTATTGCAAGCTACTTATTAACTTAAACAAATTTGGACTAAACCTAATGAACCTTATATGTGCAAAACCCCATTAATCAACACACATTTCATAAAATAGTTTCTTTTGATTATCATAGCAATACCAAACCTCTCAAAAGTTAAATGGCTTATTTTTTTTGATGAGGTGGTAAAACCAAGTAAAATAATCACTCTTGGATTGATTTTAGCTATCAAACAACCTGATTCTAAATTTTCATCTCTACCAAGTTTTCAAACTACCTCTAAAACTAGTCACCAAGAAACAGATTCTTCCGGTTCTCAAACAAAAACGTCTCAAAAATAGAATTTCATTGACACTATAGGATTCTTATTACCTTATTCAATTCTATTTATAATGTATCTCCACCAAGATTCCTAAGGAACTGCAAAAGCCCTAGAGACTGAGTATGGAGTAGATGATGCTAGCCTAGACCAAGTCATCATACCAAGTTCCATCAATATGCCATGATAGAGTTCAAGCCAATTAGTATCTAGATCCATGAATTCCAATTGAAATCCAAATTAACTGGATTCAAATTTTCTAAAAGTTATAAGGTTCAATCCTTAACTAACTCCATCCCTGTATCCTAGTCAAACTTTTCGCAAGGGCAAAGTCATGAGGTTATGAACTCCGTTAGTAGTGTAAAACACTAGCTTAAGCTCAAGCAGGGTAGGAGTCTGGATCCAAGATCAGATTGATTGAATCCTATCATAGACCCTCACATCTAGGCTAGCTTAAACCCCAAGGGAAGAACTTTAAAAGGAAGAACTTCCAAAAATATTCAAACAAAAATCCTTCAGCCAAACCTCCTTAAAACCAAAATTGGCCAAACCAAACTAGACTAAGTCAGAAGTCAAAGAAACAAAAGGAACCTTTTTACTTTTGTGAAGGTACCAACCACATGGTGAAGGATTACTCCACAAGAAGATTCAGCCACCGAGGTAACATGCAAGTATACCCAAATCTCAAGTGAATATGATTGAAGATGGTGTCGGACGTTCTTTCAGGTCAGATTATTTAACTCCCACAATAGACTTCACTCATTCATCTTGTGATCGGTGGCTTGATTCTAGTGCTAATGTTCATATTTGTTTCGACCGCTTTTAATTCTCCTTCCTTTAGAAATTAATTTGGAGAAGCTGTAATGCTTGGGAATAACTTAGAAGCGCATGTTTTCAGAAAAAGATAAGTGCAGAAAATAACATCAGAAAAAACCTGATCTTTCATGAAGTGTTGTACGTCCCCAATATTAGAAGAAACCTGTTCGGCACAACTCTTATAGTATCTAAGGGTTATAAAATTATGTTAGTATCAAATAAGCTTGTAACTACTCATACTAACATATTTGTAAGGAAAGGCTTGGTATCGGAGGTCCTTTTTAAACTAAGTATACTTTTCAAGATTGTAAAAAAGGATCCTTCTATTGTCCTTAATCTTGAATTTTTCAGTATTTTGTATGGTAGACTTGGTCATGTCAACTTTGATTAATTTAGTCACAAGGCAAATTGAAGTCTTATTCCTATGGTACATTTAGATAAAAAGTTTAAATGAAAAATCTATATATAGGTTAACAATACTCGAAAACCTTTTATGTCTATACATAGAAGTTTAAGTATTTTTGATCTTGTCTATTGCGATGTGTTTGACTCCACCAAGTCATCAACTAAAAGAGGTAACTTATACTTTGTAACATTTATAGGTGACTTCTGTGGACATTATTACACATATCTAATTAAATATAAGTGATGAAATTCTAAATAGATTTAAAATCTTGATAGTCAAACCACAACCCAAAAGAGAAAACTCTTACAAAATTGAAATTTGATCGAGGTGGTGAACATAATTCAACTGAGACGACCTTATTCTGTAACATGGGATCATTTATGAGGTCACTCCTCTTTATTCCCCTCAGTCCAATGGTGTGGTAGAATAAAAAAATTGATCCCTAATGGACGTGGTTTGCTGAATTTTTAATTAGTCTATTACACTCAAGAAATTATAGAAAAAGTCTTTTTATCAACCTGTTATATCCTTAATAGAGTATCTTATAAGGATAGAAATAAGACACTTTTTAAACTTTGGAAAAGAGGAAGTACATGCTATTTCTGTAGGGCAATCCCTAGAGAATAGCACTAGCTAGAAGATTTCTTGTGAAAAATTTAGGAATAAGTGACTTCTCAAATAATAAACTTATTGATCCTAGAGATGCCACCTACTTTGAAGATGTCTTTTCCTTTGAAAAGTAAGTACCTGATCCAATATCATCCAAACCATTCTCTTCATGTAACGTTAATCCTGTTATCTGAGTGTCTTTGTGAATCAATAAAAAAAGAAAAGGGCCACACTTAATAGTAGACCTTCTGAACTCAGAAAAGCCATAAGGACAAAAAAGAAAAAAGACCTTGAGGTTGAACATTCTATCTTTTTAAAGTGATATCTTTGCTTGATGGTGTTTTTTGGAAGGAACCGTTGATGTTGAGTCCAACTCAATCATTCAAAACTAGACTTGGATCCTAACTGATATGCCCCTAGAAATAAGTTATTAGGTTGTAAGTGCATGCTTCAATAGAAACTTAGGCCCGATGGCTCTATAGAAAAATATAGGGCTACTATAGTAGCTAAGGGTTGTGACTAGAAGAAAGAACGAGATTTTTTTGATATATATTCTTTTGTATCTAGAATGACAATTCTTAGAACCCTCTTGCTATTGTTTTCATCTATAAACTAATTGTTCATCAAAATGATGTGAAGAGTACGTCCCTAAATGGAGATCTAAAAGAAGAGATATACATGGAATAACTTAAAGGATTTATTGTAAAGGGATGAGAGAACAAAGTGTGCATACTTGTTAAGTCCTTATATGATTTGAAACATGCTCCCAAAAAATGGTATGAAAAATTTGATGAGACCATCCTATATTTCGTTTTTATTATAAATGATCATGATAAATGAGTTTGTTCCAAGGTCACGGATGATGATTATATAATCCTTTGCTTATGCATTAATGATATTTTGATATTTGGAACTCACTTAAAATCATATCCAAATCAAATTATTTATATCAAGCAAATTCAGTGTGAAAGATCTAGACAAAGCTATCTTTAGGATGAAGCTATCATATATGTTGAAGGGATAGCTTTCTCTCTTTCTCATTCTATGATCAAAATGATGATGGAATTGATTAACTTAATGAATTATAAATCATACCTTGATTCGCTAAATCCATCTTTAATTGCGCTTTGGGCTTTGAAATGCGTGTGCAGCCTCGATCACCAGTGATCTGAACAAAGATTAGCGAGTAATCTTCTGGAGAGAGAGCTCTTAATGCGTGTATTAGAGAAGGGGTCTGACAGGCTATTTATAGCCCTCTCCAGGGACCAAACGCCGTGATTAGTTACACCCGTGAAGAGTCACCCCCCATCAAGGCAACCTTTCACTGCCGTGCAATTACCTTAATGCCCTTGTGATTATCAAGATTTACGAAATTCAAGGGACACTTGTCAAGATGTGGGTTCTAATTAAACGGGATCAGAGTTTAATTAAATAGGATCCAACATTCTCCCACTTGGACCATATTGACGCCATTTGTCAATGTGGGCCACAACTTGACGGGATCCCAACATTCTCCCACTTGGACCATATTGACAAGTAAAATATCTTTAGCACTTGAATTTTATAATCTTTATACGCGTATTCCTTTTATTCTGATATCAAGTCGGGCAAACTGTATGTTTGACTACTTTGAGAATAATAATACGAACTGTTGCTGGTGGTCCAAACCGAGAACGATTGGCACAGCGGTGTGAACGGGGTTCCGTTTGGGTTGCCTTGGTTGGTGTTGATTGCGCTCCACTTTCCACCGAAAAACCTGCAAGCAAGCCTCGCACCACCACTGGGGTAGTGGGGGCCCTCCGACGATCAAGTCAGAGGAGATTGGAGGAGAAGGAAAGATAATAGTAGCAAGTAGGAGAATGCTCTGGAAGTTCTTGCTTACCCTCCCCCTTCTCCCCCCAGCCGCATATATACCAGGCTGGGGGGTCCTTTTTGGGGGGTTGGTCATCGTGTAGCACGATGGAGCTGCCACTGACATGGCCGTTACAGGGCGTCGTGGGGCAGCGCTGGGTACGGCCATGACAGGGCGTAGTGGAGCTCCGCTTTGTACGGCTGTTACAGGGGATCGTGGAGCAGCGCCGGATACGACCGTTGCTGGGTGTAGTGGAGCAGAGGGCCGCGGCGTGCCTCTGGGGAATAGCCTGTCGTTGTCGAGAGATGTCCGACTCGGGGTCGGGCTGCGGAGCCGAAGATGTCCGACTCGGGGTCGGATTGCTGGATCAAGGGGCAGCCGACTCGGGGTCGGGCTGCGGAGCCGAAGATGTCCGACTCGAGGTCGGATTGCTGGATCAAGGGGCTGTCGTAGTCTTCCTGGGCGCGTGTGCCGGTCACGTGGGGCATGGTGGCTAAGTTCCCCCGTAACAGTAGCCCCCCACTTCCGAGCCTGGAACCAGAAGGGGAACGGGTGAAGGGAGTGATGCTTCGTGATTGCCGCCATCCCTCGGAGAGGCGCGCGCGCTTCGAGCTCCCCGCCTTCTTTATGGCGTATGGCGGTTGTTGCTGACCTGGCAGTCTGAGGATTTCGGCGGACATCCCTCCTTAATGGCGTCGATTCGCCTTTGGGGCGCGAGCGACCCTTCGGCAGCCAGGCGTCCTCTGGCGTCACCGAGGCGTCACCCACCTTTCCGCCTATTTAACCGAGGGTCCTCCTCCGTCCGCCTTTCTCTTTACAGACATCTTCGAGTTTCTCCTTTGCGCTGCCGTCATTGCCGTCGGACTGTTCGCTTGCTCCTCCTTTGACGCTCTCGGAGCCGTTCTTCCTTCTCTTCCGGTGAGTTGCCCCATTCTTCAATTTAAGGCTCTCCATACTTTCTCCTTTTGTATTAGGGTACTCCAGTCGTTCCGGTCCTTTCCCCCTTCTTGACCCCGTCCTGACCGTAGATTCACTGGCCATTAGGGATGGGCGAAGTGAGAGCAGACCGCATTAAGTCGGAGCTGGTCGCCGAAGACCTAGATAGGTTCGTGGCTCGATACCACCTTCCCGAGGCCTGCAATGTTACGCTCCCGGCGCCTGAGGAGAGGATGTCCCATCCTCCTCCAGGGAAGGTTGCCATCAATGAGGGCATTCTTCAGGCTGGGTTTCGCTTTCCCCCCTCGGACTTAGTCGTTCAGGTGCTTCGGGGTTTAAGAGTGGCGCCGACGCAACTGGTGCCGAACTCATGGCGCGCCCTGACGGCCTTCCAGGTTCTCTGCCGCATGCACGAGGTTCTCGCCACCCTGAATGTCTTTTGGGAATGCTACGGCCTGAGCGGCCACCCCCAGGACAAAGGGTGGTGGTGCTTTGCGGCGCGGCGAGGGTGCGGCCTCGTCAAGGAGGCTCCTTCCTCCATTCACGGCTGGAAGGAGCGTTTCTTTTTCGTTGACGCAGATCCCTCTTGGGGAATCAGGGCTACCTGGGAGACGCCGATGAAGTCCCCGATTGGCCTATCGAGGTTGTCGAGGGAGGAATCCGATGGCGTCGCCGTCTTGAAGGGGTTGGTTGCCGAGGGCCGGCTCCCCTCGGTGGCTTGCCTTATTTCTGAGGATACCTTGGTGAACGTTGGTCTGAGCTCGGTCCCCACTGACCGTGAGCCCGCCACCATTTCTTTTTTAGCTCTTTTCTCCTCTTTCGTCTCGTTCTTTCCTTCAGTTTCTCAACCTCCGACCACCTCGTCCTTTTTGCAGAGATCGACGACGTCATGCGGTCGGACAAGGCAACGGCTGTTGGTAGGACGTCCCTACTGGAAGCAGTCCGGAGGAAGAAACGAGCTCCTCCGAGCGGGGCCCCACCGGCGAAGAAGTCCCGCCGGCAGGCGACTCCGACGCCGACAGACGGGTCCGGACCCACCGATCAGGGGGACGCCGCGGGCGCGGACCGGGAGTTGACGCTGTATCAGCCCTCCGATGCCGAGACTACCGTTTCTCCGGAGGCATCACCCGGGCGCGGCCGAGATGGACGGGTCGGACGTGATCGGTCCCCAACCCAGCCTTTGACTCGGTCGGCTCCGGATGATACGAGGAGGGACGCGCCGAGGCCCCGGCCGAGCGGGACCCTGTCAATTCCAGGGGCGGTCCCCGCCCCGAGCATGGTCAGCATGACTCTTCCCCAAGCGATGGGTAAGGGTAAGGCTGCAGAACCACCGTCCGACTCCGGGGAGAAGTCGGGGTCGGCCTTCACTTTCGCCGGCGCCCGAAACCTCATCGAGACGGTACTGCTGGAGAAGGACCGCAGGCAGGTCCGGGAGATGAGGGTCCCTGACGTTGGGGCTGCCAGCTGCGTCTGTCTCATGTCGGTGAGTGTTCTTTCGGTCGCTTTCATCATTTATAGGCTCTGTTGATCCCCGCCTGACGCCCTCGTTTTTTCTATCTCTTAGCTCGCCCAGTACATGATCCGCCTGGAGGAGTGCTACGAGGAACAGGCGAGGCTTCTGGCGAGGGCCGAGAGCCAACTGAAGGCAGTAGAGGAGGGAGGTCAGGCTGCGGCGGGGAGGACGACTAGGGACCTCGAGATGAGGCTCCGGGTGGCCGAAGAGCGGGCACTCGGCTTCGTCACCCTCGAGAAGCAACTGTTGGAGGCTCAGGAGCAACTCAAGGTTGCCTCGGGTCTCGAGGGCGAGATCAAGAAGGCGGAGGAGCGGGCCGAGAAGCAGTCCCGGAAGGCTGCCGACTACCAGGAGAGGTGGGAGAAGGCCCAGCGGTCAGCCGACAACGCCCGCAACCGAACCCGGTCTCTTGAAGCCAAGCTGGGCGAATTGGAGTCGGCCTTGGAGAAGTCCCGCGCGAGCGACCAGGAGCTTCATTCGCGCCTGGAGGAGGCTGAGGCTGCTCGCATTGCTGCCGAGGCGAAGCACAAAGAGGCTCAGGCTGATCTGCTGAGGGTCTCCTCCGAGGCGGACGACCGGATTGTGGCGAAGGTCTTGGAGGCGAAGGCTCAGATTATGGAGCGGGCAGAGGCGGCGCTGGCCGAGAAGAGTGCGGAGATCGGGCGTCAGGCGGTACAGGCTTATCGTCAGTCCGCCGAGTTCACCCGTGATATGTCGGAGGCGGTACAGGCCTATCGTCAGTCTGACGAGTTCGTTCGTGACATGTCGGACGCGGGGTCCGACTCCTTTGTCTTAGGCTTCGAGGAAGGCCTGGCAAGGGTGTCGGCTAAGTACCCCGAAATTGACCTGAGTGGGATCTCCCTTCTCGACTCCCCTCCGGCGCCATTGCCTGCTGCTTCTCCAACCGTCTCCCTACCCCCTACGGACGTGGCCGGCGTTCCCGACCCGGGGGTTCCTCCAAGCTGACCTTCTGTATTTTCGTTCTTTTCTTTGTGTGTTGGCGTTTTGCCAAGTTGTATGGGTCTCGGCCCTGAAACAATGAAAGTTAATGCAAATAGAGTTTCTTCATTTCACTTTCGTCCTTCTTCTTTTTAACTCTTGGTAGCGTCTCGCTGACTCCCGACTCTTGAAATTCTTCTGGCGCTAGGCCAGGTATCTGAGGGTTAGGCCTCAGGGAATTCTTCCGGCGCTAAGCCAGGCATCCGAGGGTTAGGCCTCAGGAACTTCTTCCGGCGCTAAGCCAGGCATCCGAGGGTTAGGCCTCAGGAACTTCTTCCGGCGCTAAGCCAGGCATCCGAGGGTTAGGCCTCAGGAACTTCTTCCGGTGCTAAGCCAGGCATCCGAGGGTGAGGCCTCAGGAACTTCTTCCGGCGCTAAGCCAGGCATCCGAGGGTTAGGCCTCAGGAACTTCTTCCGGCGCTAAGCCAGGCATCCGAGGGTTAGGCCTCAGGAACTTCTTCCGGCGCTAAGCCAGGCATCCGAGGGTTAGGCCTCAGGAACTTCTTCCGGCGCTAAGCCAGTCATCCGAGGGTTAGGCCTCAGGGAATTCTTCCGGCGCTAAGCCAGTCATCCGAGGGTTAGGCCTCAGGGAATTCTTCCGGCGCTAAGCCAGGCATCCGAGGGTTAGGCCTCAGGAAATTCCGCTCGTTGGTCGGCCAAGGCTGGCGCAAGCCGAGGCGACCGGTCGGGGCTTCAGGCTAGTCTGCTCCCGGGATGATCATCGGGTTAGCCTGGCATCCGAGGGCCGAGCCTCGGGAGATTCCGCTCGTTGGTCGGCCAAGGCTGGCGCAAGCCGAGGCGACCGGTCGGGGCTTCAGGCTAGTCTGCTCCCGGGATGACCATCGGGTTAGCCTGGCATCCGAGGGCCGAGCCTCGAAAAATTCCGCTCGTTGGTCGGCCAAGGCTGGCGCAAGCCGAGGCGACCGGTCGGGGCTTCAGGCTAGTCTGCTCCCGGGATGATCATCGGGTTAGCCTGGCATCTGAGGGTTGTCAGGCCTCAGAAAATTCCGCTCGTTGGTCGGCCAAGGCTGGCGCAAGCCGAGGCGACCGGTCGGGGCTTCAGGCTAGTCTGCTCCCGGGATGATCATCGGGTTAGCCTGGCATCCGAGGGCCGAGCCTCGGGAAATTCCGCTCGTTGGTCGGCCAAGGCTGGCGCAAACCGAGGCGACCGGTCGGGGCTTCAGGCTAGTCTGCTCCCGGGATGATCATCGGGTTAGCCTGGCATCCGAGGGCCGAGCCTCGGGAAATTCCGCTCGTTGGTCGGCCAAGGCTGGCGCAAGCCGAGGCGACCGGTCGGGGCTTCAGGCTAGTCTGCTCCCGGGATGATCATCGGGTTAGCCTGGCATCCGAGGGCCGAGCCTCGGGAAATTCCGCTCGTTGGTCGGCCAAGGCTGGCGCAAGCCGAGGCGACCGGTCGGGGCTTCAGGCTAGTCTGCTCCCGGGATGACCATCGGGTTAGCCTGGCATCCGAGGGCCGAGCCTCGGGAAATTCCGCTCGTTGGTCGGCCAAGGCTGGCGCAAGCCGAGGCGACCGGTCGGGGCTTCAGGCTAGTCTGCTCCCGGGATGATCATCGGGTTAGCCTGGCATCCGAGGGCCGAGCCTCGGGAAATTCCGCTCGCTGGTCGTGCGCCTGTCGCTTGCCGCCCGACGGGATTTCTCCGTGGCCAGCTGCGATCGTGTTTCTCCTCCTCTCCAAGCGTCGCCTGGGGAACACCAGATGGGCATTAAATGCTAATTGAGGGGTTACCTGGGAAATCGGATCGCCAGTTGCTGCTTGCGAGGAGTGTCAGTTAAGCGGCCGCGATACGCACGTTCTTCGAGGCGGATGCGGCCTGGGCGTGAGCGGAGATATGTGGACCTAGGGGTACAGGGCACCCGGAGTGTCCTGCACAAAGAATGCGATTAAGGAGAATAACACTTAGAAAATCGCGGGAAGATACGCCTCGAGAGCCGGATCGGCTCCGGATTCAATGCGCCCGCATTTATTGGAGCCACCCGCAGCGGAACGTCCGGGGGGCCGCAGTTTGGCTATAAATATAGGTGCAGGTGCAATGGAGCCTGCCAAACCGGAGCTGTTCAGGTTGCCATGGATCGTGGGCCTCCTCTCCGGCGCATGGTTGAGAGACCCCTATCGAAGAAACGGGAGGCGCGCCCTTCGCGACTTCCGCCAACTAGCCGTTTCATCTGGGATCAACAAGGAGGTTCTCCCCGGCGGAACTCCGCTCTAGGCGTTTCATCCGGGATCACGTCTCCCCTCCTTGAAGTTCGGCCTCCCGATTGAGCTCCGCACCAGGCGCTTGATCCGGGACCGCGCCTCCATATGCTCTTCTCCCTTGTATTCCTTCTCTCCCCTAACACTGGGGAGGACCGGAATATCCCTTGGAGGTGGCGTTTCCCTGGAGGCAGCGGGAGCTTCGTCTGCGGCGGCTCCTCGTCTTTTTCGTGAGGCGTGGATGGCGCCTCTGGGTAGGAGCAGTGTGGACTTCTCCTTCGTCCACTTCTTCTTCATCCGCGTCGGCTCTTCGTCTTCTTCGTGAGACGCCGATGGCGCCTCCGGTTGGAAGCACCCACTTCCGGCGGGATTGCAGCCGCTTCGGATGGAGGTTTCGGGATCCCAGATCTTCAGCTCCTCGGAGTCTCCACCTCTTCTTTACTTTCTTTACACCCTAATTCCCCTCTGGGAACTCCTTGTAATCACACGAGCACGCCATTGTAACCAGAAATTATTGAAATGAAAAGTGTTATACATTTTTGAACTGTCTTTCTGGCATTGTCGTTCTACTGGTAATACATCCGCAGGTTAGCAGAATTCCAGCTCCTTGGAATTTCTCGACCATCTAGGGCCTCCAACTGGTAGGAGCCAGGTCGGTTTACCCAGCGAACCCTATACGGGCCTTCCCAATTTGGCGCTAGCTTCCCACCTTCCGCAGGTTGAGATGCTTTAGCTCGCCTTAGCACCAGATCTCCGATTCTGAAAAGCTTCGGTCGGACCTTGGAGTTGTAATATCGGGCCACCCTCCGCTGATACATCGCCATCCGAACCTGCGCCATTTCCCTCGCTTCTTCCAAGAGATACAGGTTCCCTCGGAGTTGCTCCGAATTGGCCTCGGGTCGGTGCGCGGCCACCCGAGGTGAGGGGAGTCCGAGCTCCACGGGGACAACGGCTTCCGTGCCATAGGTTAGGCTGAAAGGCGTCTCCCCGGTAGGGGTCCGATGCGTGGTCCGATACGCCCAAAGGACATTCTCGAGTTCTTCGACCCAAGCTTGCCCCGTCCGACCGATTCGCGCTTTGATTCCTTGGAGGATTGTCCGATTTGTGACCTCGGCCTCGCCGTTGGTTTGGGGATGCGACACAGATGTGAACCGATGCTCGATCCCGAACTCCTCGCAGAAGTCACGGAAATGCTTGTTGTCGAACTGTCGGCCATTATCCGAGATGAGGACCCGAGGTACCCCAAATCGGACAATGATGTTCTTCTTCACGAACTTCCGGACTTGCGCCTCCGTGATAGTGGCCAGCGGCTCTGCCTCCACCCACTTGGTGAAGTAGTCGATTGCAACAATCAAAAATTTCCGCTGAGCTGAAGCGACGGAGAATGGTCCGAGGATATCCATTCCCCACTGGGCGAAGGGCCAGGGTGCAGTGATTGGTGCCAAGGGGACAGAAGGGACTCTCTGGACGTTGGCGTGGCGCTGGCAGGCGTCGCATTTCCGTACATGATCCTTTGAGTCCTCCAACAAGGTAGGCCAATAATAGCCTTGCCTCATGATCTTGTGCGCCAAGGACCTAGCCCCCAAGTGTGATCCGCAAACGCCTTCGTGGACTTCGCCGAGGACGTAGGCCGCTTCCGAGGGGCGGAGGCACTTTAAGAGGGGGGCGGTGAACGAGGTCCGATACAGCCTCCCTTCATAGAGTACGTAGTGGGCGGACTTCATAACAAGTCGCCGAGCTTGATCTTCGTCTTCAGGGAGGATCCCTTCGGCGAGGTAGGCGACAAGCGGGTCCATCCAAGACGGCTCCGGATCAATCGCCATCACCGCTCCAGCCTCGCCGATGCTCGGGGCATCCAGGGTCTCCAGGTAGATCGCCCTCGACAAGTTGTGCGCGTCTGCGCTCACTAAGCGGGACAACCTGTCGGCCCTGGCATTTTCACTTCTTGGGACATGCTGGATGTCGACACTGCCGAGGTCGGAAATGAGTGCTTGCACCTTCCGGACGTAATTCTGCATGGTCGGGTTCCGGGCTTCGAACTCCCCACGGACCTGCCCGACCACCAGCTGGGAGTCGGTGAAGACCTTCAGGCGCCGGATGCCGAGCTCCTTGGTGAGTTTGAGTCCCGTGACTAGGGCCTCGTACTCCGCCTCGTTGTTGGTCACTGGAAATCCGAACCTCAAGGCATACTCGGCTATCACTCCATCTGGACTGGTAAGGACCAGCCCGGCCCCTCCACCTTCGGGGTTCGACGATCCATCGATGTGAAGCGTCCAAATCGGGAGGTCGAGGCTGGGTGTTTCCGGCGACCTAGGTTCCGCCTCCTGCACCGTGCACTCAGCGAGGAAATCCGCGAGCGCCTGGGCCTTGATGGCGGGTCGGGGCTGGTAGCGGATGTCGAACTCACCAAGTTCTACTGCCCACTTCACCAGCCGTCCCGCATTCTCAGGATTGCTGAGGATCTGCCGCAGCGGTTGATCGGTCAAGAGGGTGACAGAATGGGCCTGGAAATAGGGGCGAAGCCTCCTGGTCGCGGTCAGCAGCGCGAAGGCGATCTTTTCAGCCTTCGTATACCGCGTCTCGGCATCCCGTAGGACCCGGCTGATGTAGTACACAGGCTTCTGGAGCTTTGCCTCTTTCCGAACCAGTACCGCACTGACTGCGGTTGGGGAGACCGCCAGATAGAGGTAGAGCATCTCCCCTTCTTGCGGCTTGGACAGCAGGGGAGGAGACGCCAAGTATTCCTTGAGCTGGTCGAATGCTGCTTGACATTCGGCCGTCCAGAGGAAGTCTTTCGGGCGTTTCAACACCTTGAAGAAAGGTTGGCAGCGTTCGGCCGATTTTGCCACAAATCGTCCGGGCGCGGCGACCCTCCCAGCGAGCTCCTGAACCTCCTTCACTTTGGTCGGAGGGGACATATCTTGGATGGCCTTGATTTTATCCGGGTTGGCTTCGATCCCCCGCTGGTTGACATTGAAACCGAGGAACCTCCCGGCCGAAGCGGCAAAGGCGCACTTCGCTGGGTTCAGCTTCATGTGAAACTTCCGCAAGGTGGCGAAAGTCTCCTCCAGATCCGCGATGTGCTGGTCTGCATGGCGGCTCTTCACCAGCATATCGTCCACGTACACCTCCATGTTCCGGCCGATTTGCTCTTTGAAGATTTTGTTGACGAGGCGCTGGTAAGTGGCGCCAGCATTCTTCAGACCGAAAGGCATTACCTTATAACAGTACAGCCCCCGGTCTGTTATAAAGGCAGTTTTCTCCTCGTCCTGTGGAGCCATCATTATCTGGTTGTAGCCGGAGTAGGCGTCCATGAAAGACAGCAGCTGATATCCGGAAGTCGCGTCGACCAGTTGGTCTATCCGCGGAAGCGGAAAGCTATCCTTGGGGCATGCCTTGTTCAGGTCGGTGTAGTCGACGCACATCCTCCACTTTCCGCTCGCCTTCCGGACAAGTACGACATTTGCCAGCCATTCGGGGTAGCTGACCTCCCTTATGAACCCTGCCTCCAAGAGTTTGTCTACCTCCTGGTCGACCACTCGGATCCGATCCGGGGCACAGTGTCTCTTCTTCTGTTTTACCGGTCGGTGGGTCGGGTCGACGTTGAGGGCGTGAGAAATGACCTCCGGGTCGATCCCAGGTACATCGGCCGCCGACCAGGCAAACACATCGACATTGGCTCGGAGGAATTCCACCAACCGGGCCCGAGCTCCCAGGTCGAGATTGGCGCCGACCCGGATCGTCCTGTCCGGGCGACCTTCCTCGAGGGGAACTTCGATCACACCCTCGGCCGGCTCCCCGTGCCGCAAGGCCACCTCGTCTCTGGCGTCGAGGGACTCGACGCTTAAGGCCTCTACGGGCTTCTTCCCTTTGAGACTTGCTAGGAAACACTGCCTTGCGGTCGGTTGGTCACCTCGGACCTCTCCAATCTCGGCCGCCGTGGGGAATCGCATGAGCAAGTGGTACGTAGAGACCACCGCGCGAAGGGCGTTCAGTCCGGGTCGTCCGAGGATGGCGTTGTAGGCCGAGGGAACACGGACGACCAAGAACCCGAGCCGCACCGTGGCTTCTGCGGGTGCAACGCCCGCAGTCACAGGCAGCTCAACGACACCTTCGGCCGAGATAGCGTCACCAGTGAATCCTATGAGGGGGGTGGATGTTTTATGCAACAATTGTCTGGACAAGCTCATCTTTTGGAAGGCCTCGTAAAACAAAACATCAGCTGAGCTTCCACTATCCACAAGAACACGCCTTACATCATAATTTGCCATAGTGAGGGAGATCACCATGGCGTCATCGTGGGGGGTCTGAACCCCCTTTACATCTTCATCACAAAAAGTGATTACATTACCGACCCTCTGCCTCTTTGCGACGGCTGCCCCTGACGCTTCAGTCGAGCCCCCTGCGTTCCTCTCAGGTCGTGAGCAGCCCCCAGTGATAGTGTGGATCACGCCCGCGACGGGTTGATTCTGCTCCCGAGGCTCCTGAGGGGCCGGATCGGCCGGACGCGGGTCTGTGGGGGGACGTCGGTCGTTCACATATCGACCGAGACGCCCTCGGCGGATGAGAGCCTCGATCTCGTCCCGAAGCTGGAAGCAGTCTTCGGTGTCGTGGCCGTGGTCCCGGTGGTACTCACAGTACGCCCGAGAGGGCCTCCTCCCAGGAATCTTCTTCATCTATCTCGGGACCGGGAGGTCCTCCCGCCCCTTGATTTCCATGAGGATCTGGGCCTGGGGAGTCAGGAGAGGAGTGTACCGGTTGAAACGTCGGGGAGGAGAACGAGGGCGTAGGGCGCCGTGGTTCCTCGCCGGCGACAGGCTTCTGCGCCGACGTTGAGGCGTCGGGCTCCTCCTCTGGCGTGCCTCTTTTCGCCTTTTCTTTCCGAGCTTTGGAGGGATCTCGGCGGCCTCCTTGCTCCGATGGGCGGCCGCCTCCTCGGCGTCCGCATACTGGTTCGCCCGGGACAACAGCTCCGGAAAGCTCCGCGGCAGGCGTTTGTCCAGGGAGAAGGTGAGTCTGCCCTTTCGGAAGCCACGCTTCAGGGCTGAAAGAGCCACTTCCTGGCTCAGGTTCCGGACTTCCAGCGTAGCCTTGTTAAAGCGGGTAAGATAATCCCGCAAGCTTTCTCCCTCGTTTTGCCGGACATCAAAGAGGGAGTCGGAGACCAGTCGCCGCCGGCTACTGACGGTGAAATGGGTGATGAAGAGGCGAGTAAACTGGTCGAAGGACTGGATTGAGTTAGCCTCCAAGCCGGCGAACCACGCCCTTGCCGGGCCACGGAGGGTCGCCGGGAAGGCCTTGCAGAGGAGAGGATCTGATGCTCCGTGGAGGAGCATAAGGGTCCTGAAACTCTCGACGTGATCCCGCGGGTCCGCCGCCCCGTCATAGGGCTCGATCGCCGGCATTTTAAACCCCGGCGGATTCGGGGTCCGCAGGATCCTCGAGGCAAGCGCCGGCTGGGAGGAGATCTCCAAGTCGGCGAAGGGATCTTTGGAGTGGCCCTTCAGGACCTGGAGTTGTCGGTGGAGATCGTCCACCCGCCGGTCCAGGGAGCGCGACCGATGGGTGGGAGACAAGGAGCACCGAGAGGGGGACCGACTGGAGCGCGGGTTCCTTGAGGACTGGGGGGTCTGGGAACGCGCCCGGGCCCGCCTCTCGTACCCCGCGCAGCTCCGATGGGAAGGTCCCGGCAGAATGGACCGTGCTCGAGAATCTTCCTCGCGCCGGCGCTCCTCCCTATGGGAGAGGAAGGAGCGCGGGTTGAGGAGGACAGGTGAGCGCTCAGGGAGCAGCGGCTCCTGGGCCCGCTGCGGCGCCCGAGACATCACACCCTGCAGGTTCTGCACTGCCTCCGCGAGGGTGCGAACCTGCTGGGCTAACTGGTCGAACTGAGCGGCTTCGACCATCTGAATGGGGGGTGGAACGGTGGAGTGTTGCTGAGAATGTGTTGGAGACGCAGCGGCCTCCCGGCCGGAGGCGCGAGAGGCCCCGCGACCGGAGGCATTGGAAGCTCCACGACCACCTCGCCATGCCATTACGATCGCTCTGAGATTCGGACCCTTCCTCTAGCGCCAACCGTTGCTGGTGGTCCAAACCGAGAACGATTGGCACAGCGGTGTGAACGGGGTTCCGTTTGGGTTGCCTTGGTTGGTGTTGATTGCGCTCCACTTTCCACCGGAAAACCTGCAAGCAAGCCTCGCACCACCACTGGGGTAGTGGGGGCCCTCCGACGATCAAGTCAGAGGAGATTGGAGGAGAAGGAAAGATAATAGTAGCAAGTAGGAGAATGCTCTGGAAGTTCTTGCTTACCCTCCCCCTTCTCCCCTCAGCCGCATATATACCAGGCTGGGGGGTCCTTTTTGGGGGGTTGGTCATCGTATAGCACGATGGAGCTGCCACTGACATGGCCGTTACAAGGCGTCGTGGGGCAGCGCTGGGTACGGCCATGACAGGGCGTAGTGGAGCTCCGCTTTGTACGGCTGTTACAGGGGATCGTGGAGCAGCGCCGGATACGACCGTTGCTGGGTGTAGTGGAGCAGAGGGCCGCGGCGTGCCTCTGGAGAATAGCCTGTCGTTGTCGAGAGATGTCCGACTCGGGGTCGGGCTGCGGAGCCGAAGATGTCCGACTCGGGGTCGGATTGCTGGATCAAGGGGCAGCCGACTCGGGGTCGGGCTGCGGAGCCGAAGATGTCCGACTCGGGGTCGGATTGCTGGATCAAGGGGCTGCCGTAGTCTTCCTGGGCGCGCGTGCTGGTCACGTGGGGCATGGTGGCTAAGTTCCCCCGTAACACGAACCATGGCGGAAATAACACCTATTTGATCGGCGTATAACCTTCCATGATCACTATATTACTAAACCATCATAACCAAACCCTTATAAATGAACTTCTCATAAAATTCATTCTTTGGTCACAATTTCTGCTACCATAGTATGCATAAACTATGTGAATTCATTAAAGCAGAAAATACAATATATGTGATTTACAACCATCTAAAATGTGCACAATAATACATCAATTAATTTATACAGAAAAGACCCATTTGACTGACATGCTCCTTATGCAATCCCGGGGTTATTGCTTTGGTCAAAGGATCTGCCAACATAAGCACAGTATTGATGTATTGAACTGAAACTTTATGGTCTTCACATTTTTCCTTTATAACAAGATATTTCACCTCCATGTGCTTATTTCCATTGGATATCTTGTTATTCTTTATTGAGGAAACTGCTGCTAAATTATCACAATATAATTTTATGGGCCTTGAAATAGTGTCCACGATCTGTAGGCCCGTGATAAAGTTCCTCAACCAAATAGCCTGTGTAACTGCATCATAGCATGCTAATAACTCAGCCTCCATTGTTGAAGCAGCTGTCATCTTTTGCTTCGAACTCTTCCACGAGACTGCACCACCAGCTAGTAGAAAGATATAACCTGATGTTGATTTTCTACTATCTGGACATCCCGCAAAGTCTGAGTCTGAGTATCCAACTATCTCCAAGAGATCGGATTTGTTGTATGTGAGCATATAATCTTGAGTTCCTTGAAGATATCTCAATACTTTCTTTGCAGCTCTCCAATGTTCCATTCTTGGATTAGCTTGAAATCTCCCCAGTAATCCCACAACATATGCTATATCAGGTCTGGTACAGACTTGAGCATACATTAAAGTCCCAACTAGTGAAGCATATGGAAAAGCTTTCATATGCTCCCTTTCAATTTCATTCCTCGGAGATTGTGATTGGCTCAACTTTTCACCTTTAGTAATAGGCACTGGACTTGGTTTGGAATTTTCCATACCAAATCTCTCCAACATTTTCTTAATGTAGGCTTTTTGAGATAGACAAACTTTTCCCTTAGATCTATCTCTATGAACCTCAATGCCGATGACATATGAAGCTTCACCCATATCCTTCATATCAAAATTACTGGAGAGAAATTGCTTAGTCTCCCTAAGCAATGCCAAATCACTACTAGCAAGCAAAATGTCATCTACATATAGGACTAGAAAAATAAATCGACTCCCACTGATCTTAAGATAAATACATCTATCAACAACGTTTTCTACAAAGCCAAATGTAGAAATGACGTTATTGAACTTAAGATACCACTGTCGGGATGATTGCTTGAGTCCATATATAGACTTATTTAGCTTGCAAACTTTTTGACTCTGACCTTCTGAAACAAAACCTTCAGGTTGTTTCATGTAAACTTCTTCCTCTAAATCTCAATTAAGAAATGCAGTTCTCACATCCATTTGGTGCAGCTCTAAGTCAAAATGAGCCACCAAAGCCATAATTATCCTTAAAGAATCCTTCTTTAAAACTGGAGAGAAGGTTTCATGATAATCAATACCCTCCTTTTGAGTAAATCCTTTGGCAACAAGTCTGGCCTTATGTCGCTCTACCTTGCCTTTGGAGTCTCTTTTGGTTTTAAAAACCCATTTGCAGCGTACTGCAGTAGCTCCAGGAGGTAGTTCAACTAGATTCCAAACATTATTTTTAGCCATAGAATCTATCTCATCTTTCATAGCATCTAGCCATTTGGAGGAATTTACTGAACTTATGGCTTGTGAGAAATTTATTGGATCATCTATATTTCCAATGTCATAATCATTTTCTTGAAGGTATACTATGTAATCTGGTGGAATTGGAGATCTCCTTACCCTTGATGACCTTCTTAAAGTTGCTTCTTGATCCACTGGTTCTATAGGTGGAGGAGCAACATTCTCAGTGATAACTGGCACAGATTCAAGTGGAACATTAATAGTAGACTCATCCTCCTCCAAATCATTATCAATGATAGGTAGAGGAATCATTGGCTGCTTATTTGAATCTTGCACACCATACGGAGTTTGCTTTTCCTCAAAATTAATTTCTTGAGGTTTTATACTCCCACTGATTTGGTCATTTTCAAGGAATCTAGCATTTCTTGTCTCCACAATCCTCAAAGTATGATTAGGACAATAAAATCTGTATCCCTTGGACTTTTCTGGATAACCGATAAAATAACAACTAATGGTTCTAAAGTCCAACTTTTTCTCTTGTGGGTTGTACACCCTTGCCTCAGCTTGACACCCCCAAATGTGTAGATGTCTTAAACTAGGTTTCCTACCTGTCCAAACTTCATAGGGTGTTTTTGGGACAGCTTTAGTAGGAACCCTGTTTAGAATATACGCAGCGGTTTTTAAGGCATCACCCCATAGAGAAATTGGGAGAGTTGAGTGACTAATCATACTTCTTACCATCTCCATTAATGTTCGGTTTCTTCTTTCCGCAACTCCATTTTGATCAGGAGTACCAGGCATAGTGTATTGTGCAACTATACCTTGCTCTTGAAGAAATCGAGCAAATGGACCTAAATGTTGTCCTGTTTCAGTATACCTACCGTAGTATTCACCACCTCTATCTGATCTCACAACTTTAATCTTTTTATCAAGTTGTAACTCTACCTCTGTTTTGAAAAGCTTAAAGGCATTTAATGCCTCAGCCTTGTCATATAACAAGTAGAGATACCCATAGCGTGAGTAATCATCAATAAAGGTGATAAAATATTTATGACCAGTAAAACATGGGGTCGAAAAGGGCCCACATATATCTGTATGTATGACATCCAATAAATTTGTGCTTCTTATAGCACCTTTCTTAAACTTGTTAGTCTGCTTTCCCTTGATGCAGTCTAAACAAGTTTCAAAATCACCATAGTCAAGAGTTGGTAAAATTCCATCATTTACTAATCTCTTGATTCTTTTTATGGAGATATGGCCTAATCTTCGGTGCCATAACATAGAGGAATTTTCATTTATTAGGCTACGTTTTAATCCATAATGATCTTTATTTTGCAGGGATAAAAGGGATAGTTCAAAGGATGTATCAAGGTCTAATTTAAATAAACCATCCTCTAACAAGCAATTACCAACAATAATATTATTCAAGAAAAGGTTTACAAATGACCGTCCAAATGAAACGGTATATCCAAAGAAAACAAGTTTTGAAATAGATATTAGGTTTCTAGAAAATCCAGGTACATAAAAGGTATTTTCTAGGTACAAAATATGGCCAGTCTTTAAGGTCAATTTGAACGTTCCAACAGCTTCCACATGTGAACGCATCTTATTTCCCATTATGATGCTTCGCTCACTTTCCGTTGGAATTCTTTTGTTCAACAATCCCTGCAAAGTTTTACATATATGGATAGTAGCACCAGAGTCAATCCACCATGTGTTATGAGGTACATCAATAAAATTTGATTCATAACACACTAAGGAAAGAAAAGTACCTTTCTTTTCGAGCCATTTCTTGTACTTGATGCAGTCCTTTTTCAAATGTCCCTATTTCCTACAGAAGAAGCACTTTATTTGCCTTTTATCAGTCACTTTGGCTGACACTTTCTGTCACGACCCCCGCCCCGTTCCCGGCGGGCCGCCGCGACGGTCCTAGGGTGCGGGTAGGCATAAGGCCACCAGCCACCGCGTAGAACCCTACTACCTATCAATCATCAATAAATCTTGAAAATTTTGGCATGATACATGCACAAAATGATCACCTTTCCTATGGTGACCTGTCAGGATTATCTCATTACATACAACAATGCTACCTGTCAGAGCAGCAATCACATAATCTGTCACATAATGAACCTGGACAATATATATCAATACATCATCTCAGGCATATAACTCATCTATATAAAAATCTGGTTCCCATTTCATCCATGGTCAAACCCATATCCACAACAGGATCTATGACTGTAACTATACACTAAATACAACAGAAGGTTTATAATACACCAAAAGGGGATAAACCTCTATCTACATTATACTATGCTACACTATGGAGCGGCACAGCTAGCAGGCAATCTCTAACCCTGCTCTTCTCTATACAATACCTGCCCTGCAATCAAAAACACAAAATTGGGGAGTGAGTATATAAATACTCAGCGAGTGGAGTAGAGAGTACTATGCACATGAGACAGAATATAATCATGGCTCGAGATGAAATCTCAAGATCAATAACAAGATGAACATGATCTCAACATAGAGAATATGGAGTAAATCATCAATATCACCACAATCAATATCAACTCATCTGAAGCATATATGGAATAATCAAGTAAACATATATGCTACTCATGAATATGCTCAACAGATCATAATGCTGGAACATACAAATCAGGTGTCAATATGCTGAAATCATCACTAGACAGCTATCGGGAGGTGGGTTTTACGCCCCAGGCGAACCAGCAACAACTCCCTACTGCCATATGCATATATCGAATATGACACCACACCAATATGTAAATCATCACTAGACAGCTGTCGGGAGGTGGGTTTTACGCCCCAGGCGAACCAGCAACAACTCCCCACTGTCACATGCATATGCAGGATAAGACACCATATCGATAATGTAAATGCTAGACAGCTATCGGGAGGTGGGTTTTACGCCCCAGGCGAACCAGCAACAACTCCCTACTGTCACATGCATATGCAGGATAAGATACCACACTGATCATGTAAATGCTGGCCAGTATCCAGAACAGAAATCCATCTCACATCTACATACTAAACGGCACCTCGCGGGAATTCTACATCCGCGGAAAGCCATACTGCACCTCGCGGGGTCTTACTATGCCCGGCGGCAAGCAGAATATAAGTCGTAGGACCGGCCGATCCTACGCCTAGGGCCGTGTCCCCCCCTAGGAAGGGACTGGGCTCCGCCCACCCAGAAGGCTACTATGTGCACAAAGGCCGATGTTCAACCCCATCGACTATAGGTGTCCTGCAGATACTGCCAAGCCATGCATAAATGCCATAATGCACCCTCCCAATACTCTACTAAAAATGAGTATAATCAAGATTACCACTCACTCGATCATGACCCAATCATAAACTAACATCAGGGTTAGGAGTGAGGGTCAAGGAAGTGCAATACAACTCAATATACCACTAAGAAGGCTCTACAAATCTTTGAAATGGAGGAAATGAAATCAATTTACAAAAGAAGTTATTTCACAATTTGGAACCAATTTAATTACTCATAAAAGAGTATAATCAAGCTACGACTCACAAGTCTTTAAAATAGAGGAAATGAAATCAATTTACAAAAGAAATCATTTCACAATTCGGAATCAATTTGATTACTCATCAACCCCTCGTAATTCCTCTCAATGTTCCCTCAAATGCATGTACAGAATAATCAAGCATGGAGAATCAAGATTATAGAGGAATCTACTACAATATCAATCAATATGCTCAAGTGGAATCAATTCACACTTGGCGACATTCATGAAAATGAATTAAGGATGCTCATAGTGCAAAGTACATGACTCCCACTCACCTGTCAATCTGGCACAGCCTTGATACGCCTCCAAAAAACTACAGCTGGCAGTGGGGAACTTCTTCCTCTTGTTCCCTAGCTTCTTGCCCAACTGATACATGCATTTACAATATATTTAGTTTTGTATCAAGGGCTATAATCTACGTGCCAATTATAACATAGGGAACTTTAATTGATTCAACTCCCCTGTTCCCTAAATCTTTTCTTTTCTTTCTTCTTTTTCTTTTTAATTAATTAACTCACCATTTATGTGTATTAGGGACTCCCTTGCATGAGTACAAGGTCCCTTTTAGCTTGATCTAGGCTTAATACCCTATTATAGCATGAAATCCCCTATTTTCCACCCGGATGAACAGTAACCTGGACCGACAGCCGGTTACTTCATCCCGGGTTTGATCCACTTTTCAGACTCCAAATTTGATGAAATTTTTACCTAACATTCTACACTCATAGAGGATTCCAAAGAGGTAACATGCATTGCTATCGGAGGTCGTTTGACCTCCTAAATAATTCGCCGAAGTTGGGACTTCGACACAGTTTTTCCGTAGTGCCGGAAAAATTTGTCAAAATCCGATTCTTCCTCTTTTAACCGCCTCTACAACCCTTATCCGACCCTTCTAGACTATATCCACCCTTTGTATAGCCTAATGTCATCAAAAGACTAGATAGGGATGGATATTTACCTTTTTCTTTTTGGAAATCGAGGTCCTTGCGTAGAGGGGAAGAAGATCTACACTTTTTCCTTCAGCTGGCAGCGCATCCGGGATCTCCTACCTTTTCTTTTTCTTCTTCTTCTTCCTCTTCCTTTCCTTTCCTCTCCTTCTTTTTTTCCTCTCTGTTGCCGTCTGAGAACCCCCCTCTCTGTCTCTCGGTTTCATTCCAAAGCCACAGCAAACCCTCCAATTAAATCACATCAAAATACTATTCACCCTTTTTTTAATATTATTAAATTCCCATTTTGCCCCTAACACTTCAACATATCTACTGTTATGCCATTAACTTTTGATTTCTTTCCAATTTTACCCTTACCACTTCAACGCATCTACAACTATGCCATTATCTTTTCATTCCTTCCAATTTTACCCCTCATATCAATTTTAAAGGACTATTCTATCCTTTTTTATATAAAAAAATATTTTGGGGTTATTACATCCTCCCCCCTTATATAAAATTCGTCCTCGAATTTAAAAGAGTAAATTACCTGATTACTCAAAGGGGTGAGTGTATCTGCTCTTCATATTCTGCTCAGTGTGGTATTGGAAATCAAATAAATTAGGAGTGTTTTACCTTCTATCTCTACCACATAGGTAGGATATACATACTTCGCTTTTATACTATCCCCTACAGGTGTATTAATAGCTAAGGGAATACGCATTAATATCTTATCCTTAGCTAACTTTTTAGCAAAATAAGGGGACACAAATGAATGGGTAGCTCCAGAATTAAATAATACTCTAGCTTTAATCTTATCAATGAGGAGCATACCTGTCACAGCTACATTTAATGCCTGTGCCTCTTGTGGATTTACCGTGAACACCCTTCCTTGCCCTCTACCTACTGGAGCTGATGGCTGAGATGGTCCAACACTCTGCTGTGATGCTGGTGTCTGACCTCTGCCTCTGCCTACAGGCCCCCTACTACTAGGCCTGTCCATCTGCACAGAAGGGTAGGATGCCAAAGGCACAAACTGCTGGGTGGCACCCTGCAGGCATTCTCTGGCAAAATGACCCGGCTGTCCACATCTGTAGCACACTCCCTGGCCCATTCTGCATCTGCCAGGGTGCTGCTTCCCACATATGCCACACACTGGCCATGATTGGAACCCAGATTCAGTTCTGGCTATAGTGACTGGAGGACGAGGTACTGATGGTAGAAAAGTATCTTGTGATTGACCTCTTTCCCTCCATTTCCTCTTACGTGGGGCAGGTGGAGCTGAGCGTACAGACTGCTCCGTCGGGCCCTCCGAGAGATCTACTCCCTCAGATCTACCTCTACTGTTTTGCTCCTTCCCCACACTCATTTTCCTCTGTTCTCTTTCAGCTCTTTCCTCTTTATTTCTGGTCTCCCACTGTTTTACTTTATCTATCAGCCTAGACAAGGTGGGGACCTCTACTGCCAACACCGCATTATAAAGCGGGGAAATCAGACCCCGTCTGAATCTTTCTATCCTGACAGCTTCAGTGGGGATGATGTAAGGAGCATACTTTCCCAATCTAGTGAACTCACGAGCGTACTCAGATACGCTCATTCCGGGCATCTGCTTCAGCCTCTCAAACTGAAGAGCCCGATTCTGCCTCTCAGCAGGAGACAAAAACTCATCCATCACTGCTTGCCTGAACTCTTCCCAGGTTGGAGGATTCCTACTGTACAATCTGTCCTCCATATGCCTCTGGTACCAGTCCCAGGCATCTTCCTTCATTGTAAGCCCTACAAGTTCTATAGCTCTTGCATCAGAACAGGGCAGTCTCCGTATCATCTTTTCAGTCTCCTCCAGAAATCTCTGAGGATCTTCACCTTCTTCCCCCTTAAACTCCGGGGTTCTGAGCCTCAGAAATTCCTGTACAGTAATCCCCTCATCATCTAGAGCTCGCCTGGCCAAACTTCTTGGCACAGGTACAAGAGGTGAGATGGATACTACTGACGGGGCAGGAGGTTTCCCCCGAGCAATCTGCTCTCTCAGAGCCTGATTCTCCGCCAGTAACTGTTCCATCAATGCATCTCTACTTCCTACCTCCCCTTGATCATCAACTCTCCGCCTGTCTGCAGGAGGAGATTTTTCTCTTTGGGGCTCGATATGTGTGGAACCCGCATCCAATGCTATATCTGGCTCCATCCTCCTTCCAGGACGAGCAGATCCTCTCCTTGGAGGTATTTTTTTATATGTCTCTAAAAGAATTAAAAAGAAAGGACGGTCGTTACACACTGAGTCATAATATATTTTACTGAATTGTAAATGACTCATAAATTAATATACAGAAAAATCCTATGCTCCATAGTATAATCCTATACTTAATCCTGACTCACCCTATTGCTCTGACAGGACTCTTCTTAACCTTTGCTCTGATACCACCTCTGTCACGACCCCCGCCCCGTTCCCGGCGGGCCGCCGCGACGGTCCTAGGGTGCGGGTAGGCATAAGGCCACCAGCCACCGCCTAGAACCCTACTACCTATCAATCATCAATAAATCTTGAAAATTTTGGCATGATACATGCACAAAATGATCACCTTTCCTATGGTGACCTGTCAGGATTATCTCATTACATACAACAATGCTACCTGTCAGAGCAGCAATCACATAATCTGTCACATAATGAACCTGGACAATATATATCAATACATCATCTCAGGCATATAACTCATCTATATAAAAATCTGGTTCCCATTTCATCCATGGTCAAACCCATATCCACAACAGGATCTATGACTGTAACTATACACTAAATACAACAGAAGGTTTATAATACACCAAAAGGGGATAAACCTCTATCTACATTATACTATGCTACACTATGGAGCGGCACAGCTAGCAGGCAATCTCTAACCCTGCTCTTCTCTATACAATACCTGCCCTGCAATCAAAAACACAAAACTGGGGAGTGAGTATATAAATACTCAGTGAGTGGAGTAGAGAGTACTATGCACATGAGACAGAATATAATCATGGCTCGAGATGAAATCTCAAGATCAATAACAAGATGAACATGATCTCAACATAGAGAATATGGAGTAAATCATCAATATCACCACAATCAATATCAACTCATCTGAAGCATATATGCAATAATCAAGTAAACATATATGCTACTCATGAATATGCTCAACAGATCATAATGCTGGAACATACAAATCAGGTGTCAATATGCTGAAATCATCACTAGACAGCTATCGGGAGGTGGGTTTTACGCCCCAGGCGAACCAGCAACAACTCCCTACTGCCATATGCATATATCGAATATGACACCACACCAATATGTAAATCATCACTAGACAGCTGTCGGGAGGTGGGTTTTACGCCCCAGGCGAACCAGCAACAACTCCCCACTGTCACATGCATATGCAGGATAAGACACCATATCGATAATGTAAATGCTAGACAGCTATCGGGAGGTGGGTTTTACGCCCCAGGCGAACCAGCAACAACTCCCTACTGTCACATGCATATGCAGGATAAGATACCACACTGATCATGTAAATGCTGGCCAGTATCCAGAACAGAAATCCATCTCACATCTACATACTAAACGGCACCTCGCGGGAATTCTACATCCGCGGAAAGCCATACTGCACCTCGCGGGGTCTTACTATGCCCGGCGGCAAGCAGAATATAAGTCGTAGGACCGGCCGATCCTACGCCTAGGGCCGTGTCCCCCCTAGGAAGGGACTGGGCTCCGCCCACCCAGAAGGCTACTATGTGCACAAAGGCCGATGTTCAACCCCATCGACTATAGGTGTCCTGCAGATACTGCCAAGCCATGCATAAATGCCATAATGCACCCTCCCAATACTCTACTAAAAATGAGTATAATCAAGATTACCACTCACTCGATCATGACCCAATCATAAACTAACATCAGGGTTAGGAGTGAGGGTCAAGGAAGTGCAATACAACTCAATATACCACTAAGAAGGCTCTACAAATCTTTGAAATGGAGGAAATGAAATCAATTTACAAAAGAAGTTATTTCACAATTTGGAACCAATTTAATTACTCATAAAAGAGTATAATCAAGCTACGACTCACAAGTCTTTAAAATAGAGGAAATGAAATCAATTTACAAAAGAAATCATTTCACAATTCGGAATCAATTTGATTACTCATCAACCCCTCGTAATTCCTCTCAATGTTCCCTCAAATGCATGTACAGAATAATCAAGCATGGAGAATCAAGATTATAGAGGAATCTACTACAATATCAATCAATATGCTCAAGTGGAATCAATTCACACTTGGCGACATTCATGAAAATGAATTAAGGATGCTCATAGTGCAAAGTACATGACTCCCACTCACCTGTCAATCTGGCACAGCCTTGATACGCCTCCAAAAATCTACAGCTGGCAGTGGGGAACTTCTTCCTCTTGTTCCCTAGCTTCTTGCCCAACTGATACATGCATTTACAATATATTTAGTTTTGTATCAAGGGCTATAATCTACGTGCCAATTATAACATAGGGAACTTTAATTGATTCAACTCCCCTGTTCCCTAAATCTTTTCTTTTCTTTCTTCTTTTTCTTTTTAATTAATTAACTCACCATTTATGTGTATTAGGGACTCCCTTGCATGAGTACAAGGTCCCTTTTAGCTTGATCTAGGCTTAATACCCTATTATAGCATGAAATCCCCTATTTTCCACCCGGATGAACAGTAACTTGGACCGACAGCCGGTTACTTCATCCCGGGTTTGATCCACTTTTCAGACTCCAAATTTGATGAAATTTTTACCTAACATTCTAAACTCATAGAGGATTCCAAAGAGGTAACATGCATTGCTATCGGAGGTCGTTTGACCTCCTAAATAATTCGCCGAAGTTGGGACTTCGACACAGTTTTTCCGTAGTGCCGGAAAAATTTGTCAAAATCCGATTCTTCCTCTTTTAACCGCCTCTACAACCCTTATCCGACCCTTCTAGACTATATCCACCCTTTGTATAGCCTAATGTCATCAAAAGACTAGATAGGGATGGATATTTACCTTTTTCTTTTTGGAAATCGAGGTCCTTGCGTAGAGGGGAAGAAGATCTACACTTTTTCCTTCAGCTGGCAGCGCATCCGGGATCTCCTACCTTTTCTTTTTCTTCTTCTTCTTCCTCTTCCTTTCCTTTCCTCTCCTTCTTTTTTTCCTCTCTGTTGCCGTCTGAGAACCCCCCCCTCTCTGTCTCTCGGTTTCATTCCAAAGCCACAGCAAACCCTCCAATTAAATCACATCAAAATACTATTCACCCTTTTTTTAATATTATTAAATTCCCATTTTGCCCCTAACACTTCAACATATCTACTGTTATGCCATTAACTTTTGATTTCTTTCCAATTTTACCCTTACCACTTCAACGCATCTACAACTATGCCATTATCTTTTCATTCCTTCCAATTTTACCCCTCATATCAATTTTAAAGGACTATTCTATCCTTTTTTATATAAAAAAATATTTTGGGGTTATTACACTTTCATTTTTTTCTTCTTAACAGGAATATGATGACTGGTACCGCCGACCTCTTTATGTCCTTTTCCCTTATGAGAGGTGAGATAAACACTCTCTTGCCTCTCTTGTTTTATTCTCTGCTCCTCATCAACACACATGGCTAGAAGTTGATTCATAGTCCATTTTTCTGTATGTGTGTTGTATGAGATCTTAAATGGTGCATACTCCATAGGCAGAGAATTAAGGACAAAGTGTACAAGAAAAGTTTCTGACATGTCTACTTCCAATGATTTTAATTGGGCAGCGATGTCACGTAATTCCATAATGTGCTCGCGTATGCCACCATTATCATTATACTTTAAGGAAGCAAATCTTGATATTAAGGTGCTGGCTAGGGCTTTCTTTGAACTCACAAATTGCTCTTCTACTGTTGTTAAGAATTCTTTTGCAGTTTTGCAATCTGGAATTGAGCCCCTTATCTTTCTGGAGATATGATTTTGTATGAGTAAAAGACTTAAGCGGTTTGACCGCTCCCACCTCTCATACAACTTTTTCTCCTCTGGCGTAGTTTCCTCCGTGGGGACAGGTGGCATGTCCTCATGAAGTGCCAGATCAATATCCATGCACCCTAAAGTAAATGTCAGCCTTTCTTTCCATTCCGAGAAATTTGAACCATTAAGTATTGGGATGCATGATGTAGATTGTGAAAAAACTGTCGGAAACAAAGCTGCAAAACATATGCTTACTATCAATATGCATGCTATAATTACGCTAAAACCTTATCTAAATCACTAACCCATATTAGCAATTTAGTGAGTAAATCAAAATTAACTTTACATGATTTACCCCTTTACGATAAAACTAATGCATTAAGTATGATATTTAATGAACTTTATATATCTAGTTGGAAAAAATCCAAAGAATAACAGCCAGATCAGCTCCAGATCGGTGGTGGAGCACTAGGCTCACTTAAGTACCAGCCTTTCTTAGGCACGTATGCCTTTTTGACAAGCTTTTCTTAGACACCGTTATTCAATGGATAAAATTTTACTAGATATTGTTCAATGTTAATGAAGAATTCAAGGCCTTTGGGCAACAAGATTTCATCATAAATATCATACTAATAACATTATTTCATCCCACCATTAACTTTGTATAATGATTTCCCTTTGGGGCCGGTTCATTATATATGATGCAACTATTCAATTTCATGAAATGATGATAAAAAGACTCTTTATTGATTAAATTAAACTAAAGCATTCTAAAATTTATGGGATGCTTTGGCTCGTCACCACAAATATGCACAAATTTAATCATTTATATGTCTTTTCCTACATAAGATGCTTTGGCTCGTCTCATGCATATATCATCCTTTTATCATGAAAAATATGAATAATTTAAACAATCATGTATCATCATAAGAAAGCATCTAAATTGATCATTTATGTAATAAATTCATTACAGGGACCAATATGTAATAATTGGTGTACTGTTCTGTAATAAATCCTAAGTACAGGGATCAAATAAATATATTTTAGGACCTTCCTGTAACTCAACTTTCTTCTGGGGACCGTATATGAATTTCTAAAGCCCCTTTTTCAGAATAACATATTGTCAGGGGTTTAACTGCAAAAGCACAGTTTAGTCAAAAGGATTCGGATTTCGGGTTGGGGGCCGAGACCCAATAACCCGAAACTGTTAATCCCTTCACTCCTTTTTTTTATTATTATTATTTAAATGGATTCGGATTTCGGGTTGGATTCCATGCCCGAAGCCCGAAACCCGAAACCCATCTCTTCATCTTCCCCAAACGAAAGGAGCAGAAGGGGGCCAAAACCAGTGGCCCCTTCTCTCCTAAACGACGGCGGCGCAACCGCCACCGCCGGCCGTAGGCGCGGCAGCAGGCCGCGGGGCGGCCACAAGGCGGGGCCGGAGGCCGGGGTCGGCCGCGGAGGCCGCGGGGTTCGGCCGCAGGGTGCGGCTGCAGCCCGCGGTCACGGGCCGCAGGGGCGTCGGCCGGGCGCCGTGGCAGCGGCCGGCGCCGCTGGCAGCGGCCGAGGCCGCTTGGCGGCGGGCCGCAGGCCATGGCGGGGCCGAATCCTCTCTTTCCTCCGCCCGCGATGGCCATGGCGGCCACGGGGAGCCGCAGCCGCTGCGGGCTCGCCGGGACGGCGGGTCGCAGCGGCAGCCGGGGAGGCGGCGGCTGGATGATGGCCCTGTTGGCCACTGGTTAGGACGGGGAGGGCCGCGACCGAGACCCGCCGCAGTGGTGGCCATGGCAGCGGCTCTCCCTTCCTCATTTTTCTTGATTCGAGGTGAAAGGAGGGGAATAGGAGATGAAGTATTTAGTCCCACATCGGTCAGAAAAAATTCTTTCATATGGATAAATAACATCAGGGTCCAAAGCACTACCGTCCAGCGAACCAAACGGGTATGATTTATTTTGGAATCTAATCCATCTGCCCTGATACCATTGATGGAATTGATTAACTTAATGAATTATAAATCATACCTTGATTCGCTAAATCCATCTTTAATTGCGCTTTGGGCTTTGAAATGCGTGTGCAGCCTCGATCACCGGTGATCTGAACAAAGATTAGCGAGTAATCTTCTGGAGAGAGAGCTCTTAATGCGTGTATTAGAGAAGGGGTCTGACAGGCTATTTATAGCCCTCTCCAGGGACCAAACGCCGTGATTAGTTACACCCGTGAAGAGTCACCCCCATCAAGGCAACCTTTCACTGCCGTGCAATTACCTTAATGCCCTTGTGATTATCAAGATTTACGAAATTCAAGGGACACTTGTCAAGATGTGGGTTCTAATTAAACGGGATCAGGGTTTAATTAAATAGGATCCAACAAATGATCCAAAAATTCAATTTTTCTGATTGAAAACTAGTTTCCACTCTGTATAGTCCTAGTACACGCCTTAAGTAGAACTTAGATGAACTTCTTAATCAAACTAGACATTTTCAAATCATTGGATCTCTTATATACATGGTAAATAGGACAAGACCTGATATTGCCTATATTGTAGGAAGATTAAGAAGATTTACTCATAACCTAGATCAATCTTAGACCACTTTAGAAAGGATATTTCAATATCTTAAGGGAAACCTTGATATTTCTCTTCTATATACTGGATACTCTGAGGTAATTGAGGGGTTACATTGATGCAAATTAGGTAATTGATTCCTTAGATATCAAATCAACCGGGGGTTATTTATTTTTTTGTCAGTGGTGCTGCCATAGTCTATGAATCTTTTATGCAAACAATTATATCTCAGAGCACCATGAATGCCAAATTTATTGTTGCGGATACCATAGGCATAGGGGTAGAGTGATTTAAAAATTTTATAGTAGTGCTTCTTTTAGTATCAAAATCTTTTTTGACCTCATCAATTCAGTATCAAAATTAGGCCGCAATAGTGGTGACATATCAAAATATACCAATAAAAACATAAATGGGCATATCTAGCTTTATCACAACATATAAGACAATACAAAACGAACAATATAATATCCTTGGAATATGTTAAATTATAGAAAAAACTCAGTAGACTAGTTAACTAAAGGTATATATAGAAGCAAAGTCCTAGAGTCATCAAGGGGATGGGGCTTAAGCCCACCTTTTAATCACCGGCAGTGAATACCAAACCTTTATACTTGGTGTTCCCATAAAAAAGGAATATTGTGTTGAAAATGAAGCTGATTGAGTGATCTTGTTAGAGCACTTCTTTCAAAAATATCACATCAAGTCCTTGTGGTGAGTTCTTATATTAGTGACAAAATGAACTAAAAATTAAGCTATACTCTTAGTGAGTCCAAGGTTGGAAGTTTGCAGGATGTATTAGGTTACAACATATTTTTGAAGGGCTCACTTATGTGAGAGCCATCATAAAAGTTGTGACTAAGGGTTTGGCTAAGCATAATAATATTCTCATGAAAAATCAAAGTACTAAGTGCAACACAAAATTCGAAACAATAATCTAGTTCAAGGTTTTATCCATTACGGCTCCTTTAGATGGAGAAAATCAACACTAAGTGGGATTTAAGTTGACTGAACACCTCACACATTACAAAATATAACTTGTCCAAAATTTCTTTTTAATGATTTTTATAGCTTTAAAAATTTTAAATACTTTTTTGAAAAGGTTCAACTCTTTAAATTCCTTATTTAATAATACCATATTGGATGCTCAAATACAAGTAGTCTTGCACTTATTGAAGTCCAAGAGTCTTAGGTTTGATGGGCTTTGTGGGTTTGAGGCTAGCAACCATACATTTGCATGCTCACTTGCTCATTTGCCAATTTTGTCTTGTTGTGCATGTGTTCGTAGTGAGGCAAGATGAGACATGCATGTATGTTGTGGCATGACCTATGTTGGCGGAGGCCGATGTGGGCCAAGTCAGTAAGGCTCGCCCGCGGCGGAGGCCGGTGTGGGCCAAGTCGCAATTGAATGCCGAACCGGGGGGGGGAGGCATTTGGGATGGTCGGTTTAAAGGCTATAGTTAAGCCTTCACTATCACCTACGGGTTTTAGTGAGATGGCAGCGCCTACGATCTTAATAGTAGTGTCAAAGCCAGCGGCACAGATTCGATTCCCAGGATAAGTGATTAAAAAAAAAAAAACTCCCATGCCGTGGGGGGGAATTGTTGGCGGAGGCTAGGGTGGGCCAAGTCAGCAGGGCTTACTTGCTTGGGGGAGATTGTTGGCGGAGGCCGGTGTGGGCCAAGTCGCAACCGAACGCTGGGAGGGGAGCATTTGGGATGGTCGGTTTAAAGACCATGGTTAAGCCTTTACTATAACCTGCGGGTTTTAGTAAGATGGCAACGCCTACGGTCCTAACAACCTATGTATTTTTGATAAAGCATATGCATGGTTAAACTTTTTGGGCACATCTTGCCAAAATATATTTTTAGATCTATAACATAAGCACCACGGGTATCAAAGATTTCAATAAATGTCCTTTGATTTCCTTATTCACAAATTTTAAATTTAAAATTGAATTTGGTTGACTTGTGCAATGTAACATAAGCATTATAGGGTCCCACACACATGTTCTTGAGCTTTTATGAGGTGCTAGCATAGGCAAGCTATTAAGGCCTTTATTAAGATATCCATTAAGGCCACTATAAGCCTCTCCGGAGGTTACATGGATCGAGCCAATATAAAGGCTCCAGGTCAAAGATCTCAAACACAAGATAGATTATGCCTTGCATGAGTTAGTTATTTCGAGGGCTTCTACTATTTTGCTATAACTTGAGAGATTTTTTCTCCTTTCTCAAATATTTTCCTATTATTCCTACTTCCTTTTCTTTTTCCTAGGCATTGATGGGGTCCTTTGGATCAGACCTCCATGTGATCATGCTTGTAATAGTGGTTATACATTAGGGATGATCTAGCTTGAAACCTACAATAAAGAGGGAGGGGAGGGGGTGTGCGCAGGTTGAAATTTACACTTCGGATGGTATGTTTACAAGACTCTTTCTAGGCACATATCTCCAATTTTCTCAAATTACAGAAGTTTGGATTTATTTAACATATTTTAAATTTTTATTATATGCAACTATTAGCAACTTTAGCATAATTTTCAAAATAGTTTCCAACAATATAGACAAGGAAGAATTATGGTACTAGAGAGCTTGAGGAAGGAGTGAACAAAGAAGATCAGGAAGGGTGGGTCTATGGAAAAGAGTGATAGATATTGGTAAAGGCAGTGAGTTAGAAACCCAAGGCGCCCTCTTTGAGGATGAGAAATGAAGGGGTAGTTTTTACGAGCTAGGACGATCCAATGGTATAGGAGAGGGTGAGATCAGAATAGTAGTGGTAGTAACAAAGTTAGGGTGGGAAACATGGGAGGTTGCTTGGGACAAGGGAGGAGAGAAAGAGGGAACGGAAGGCTTCTAGATTATTTAATAATTTCAAATATTACTTAACTCTTCTGAATGGAAATAATAGTATATATTCAAGAGCACTACTAGCTAAATCCTTGTATAGGACAAATTAATGGGATAGCTTAGGTGGAGTCATGAGCTGGATGTCTAATTTTATAAAAAAATAAGTCTTTGATCTTCTTCAACACACACATACACTTACTTGTAAATGATTTTGTTCTCCTACAGTCTCTTCTCCAACTTGTCATCCAAGCACATTGCATCACAAATCTTCTCTTCCCCCAATCTAGTAGCTTCTTCACCCTCACCCTCCAATCTCATGCTAGCTTGTGGATATCTTTGTTGATGACATCCACCCCTTCATCTCAACCATAGGCCTTCTCCTCAAATAGGCCATCAGAGTGATATTGTCATCTTTGGAGATGTTTTGTCCCATCCATGCCGCACCATAGTAGAAGAGACCATGGAAGAGTTTGTTTTTATACATATTTTGAAATCTTCAATAGTTTAAAACATGTTAGATAGAGGATGGCTACAAGGGTAAAAATTGTTTGGTGATGAAAAACAGAGGATTGTTGATTTTTTTCCTTATCTTTTGCCTAAGTTTTAAGAGAAATTTTGATTAAAAATTTTTGTTTTCCTTTACAATGTTTTTGGAAGGATTTCTTTTCTTGAGAGACATTTTTGAATGGAAAATTCTTATTTCCTCTCACAATAGTTTTGACATTTTTAATGGCATTGAAAACTTTTTGTTTTTCTTATCAAACTGGAGAGAAAAAGGAAGAAGAGAAACATATGGAGTTTGTATTATTTATGATTTCTTATTATGATGCAAAATTAAGGAGAAAGAGACTTGTTGCACGGAGAAAAGGGAGAAAGGGACTTGTGGCAAATTGCAGAAGCATTCATGGTTCAACCCAGTAATAATCAATATTTTTAAAACAGGACCATAATGGTCGGTTCATCCAGTTTAGCCGGGAGCAAGTTGCTTGTCTAATCAAGTTTAAAGGATATTTTAAGAGTGGTCAAAACCTGGTCAAATCTAAAAAAATAGATAAAATTGGTCACGGTCTGGTCCCGTTTGACCTTTTTTTTCATTAAATTTTTTTAAAATTTTTGAAATTAGTTTGGTCGGGTTAGGAAGGACCTTTTTTTTCTTGAGCTAAAATCCTAAGTGGTTATGGTTGGAGGGTGCCAGGGTGGTATCTCTCCAAAACTCTCCTCCTTCCTTTAGCATGAGAGAGTGAAGCCTTAGGAAAACAAATACAGGAAGCCGTAACTCTCTCTCGCTCTCTCCATAATTGTTTCTATTCTTAATTTCCATTATTTCATCCCTCTAACCGTAACCACAATCCCGATCTCTCTATTCTCCTCAGAGACCACCACCACTATCATGAGCTCTTTCCTCTCGAACAAGTCTACCAAGGTCTTCGTCGCCAGCCACCATGGGCTCGTTGGCTTTATCGGCCACAGTGGATTTGTTGGCTCTACTATCCATTAAAAGTTGGTTTCTCCGGGCTTCACCAACCTCCTGCTTCGCACCCATGCAGAGCTGGACCTCACCAACTAGTCCACCATTGAGCCCTTCATTGTCGAGTAGCTTCGATGTGTGATTCTTGTTGCTACTAAGGTCAGCGGCATCTACGCCATCTCCACCTTTCCTGCCAACTTCGTCACTGCCAACTTCCAAAACCAGATCAACATCATCAATATTGTCCTCTAATGTAACTCTATCCGCAAGCTCCTCTTCTTGGTCTTCTCTTGCATTTCCCCCAAGCTCGCCCCTCAACCCATTTCTAAGTCCACCCTCCTCTCCTTCCCCTCGAGTCCATTAATGGAATCCTAACCACCCTCTAATTGTAGGTCCTCCCTTCTTCTCCTCCTCCCCTTTACCTATTTTTTTTAGAATTTTTTGAAAAATAAAAATATATTATGATGTCTTGTTAATGTCATGGTCAAACCTGCTAGTCGGACTATTTGACCTGAAAACCAAATAGCTTACTGGTTCGCTGTTCGGTATAGTTTTAAAAATATTGATAATAATAAAAAGGTGGACAAATCTTCTATCATTTCTAAAGATTTTACATTGATCGATAATGGGGTTAGCTCCAACATAACTTTAGAAAGGGGGCTAACTCAAGAGAGGCGATCACAGTTGTCGGCTCTATTGATCAGAGAGGAAGATGAAGGGTGACTCTTTGTTTTCTATGGAAATTAGCTAAGGGAGGTCTATCGACTGCTTCCCTACTTGTAACTCGAATCCCTTCAATCTAACCTGCATGTGCTTGATGTAATTTTGAGATAGAAATGGTAGACCACATATTCTTCTTATGTCAGAGATCCGGACCGGTGCAGGAGCTGCTGATAACACTCTCATCAATCACTTCGACTCAATCCAGCATGCAGTTGATTTTCTTTTGTCCAAGCAGCAATCCAGGGATGCGACAAATGCTTAAACCTTCTTGATTTATATCATGTGGACACTTTGTAAAGGGAGGAATGAAGGGGTTTTTCAACACAAGACCCGAACCCTGTAAATGTCCTTCGGCAAGCTTGTTATATGACCCATGAGTACCTTCAATCCTGCCAGTTTACCTTCAGATAAGATTCTGGCACTTGGGGCTACCCTTGGCATACCATTGAAGCGTTTTCTCATCCAATATTAGTTTGATATCAGCCCCCACAGCCAAGATTCATTAGAATCAATTTTGATGGATTTGTTCGTTCAAATGCTGCTACAACCAATTTTGTACTATGCAACTATCAAGAAAGAATAATAGTTGCTGCAGGTATTCCATTTCCACTTAGGCGGCATCAATTGTGGAACAAGTGTATACTTGGTTGGCTTCAGAACGACGATTAACTATATCCAGGACAACAATATTATCATGGAAGGGGTGTCAGTGATTGTTATCTCATGGTTAAATAATCCGGACAGCTCCTTGTACCCTCTTTTGATTATGTTTTGAATGCTGTCTGCACTCATGTGTCTCGTGAAGCTAACCAAGCAGTATATTAATTATCTTGCCAATTTGGCCATGTCACTTCACCAACAGGTCACATGGAGTGAAGCCTTTCCCTACTTTGCTGGCTCAAATTCTTGATGCTGATGCACTGTAAAAATCAGACCAGAGTTTCAGAATGTAAAGTTTCAGGAGGAGAAGAGTTTCAGTGAGAGGGAAGAATAGTTTCAGGAAAAAAAGCAGAGTTTCAGTGAAAGAAGTATTGTTATTTATTCCTTCCAACAGTAAAGGATATATATAGGTTACATATGATACATGATTCAAATAAGATGAGGAAAACTAAATTTGTTACTCAATTTGTTAGGTAACTGAGTGTTGGGGGAATACAGTTTTCCCCCAGCAATATAGTAACCCCACCTCCAAAAGGCCGCATAGCCACCGAGCTTGGACGACTGAGGTCGGCGTCCGACCTCTGAACGTCCGACCTCAGAACGTCCGACCTCGAAACGTCCGACCTGGAGAATTCCCGACCCCAAAGGTTTGTCCTTGTCGACCACCTACTACGGCCGAACCCCTCCAAAGTCCGGCCGAGGGCCATATCCTGCCACTGCCCCAGCATTTATTGCGCATGACCTCTGCAAACCCCCAGTTTACTCAACAATTAATGCGACTCTCCGGCCTACTCAACTATTAATGCACACCTCCGGCTTACTCAATAATTAATACGCATGGCTCCTATTATCTACGGACCTACGGCTCTCCATGGCAAATCAGCTCAGCGGAGTCCAATCAACTGTGATAAGCCTCTGATCTCGGCCTCACCTCCGACACCAATGCAATGATTCACCCGATCGTTTGTCAGTCCAAGCAACATGCCGAGCCGTACGACGGCCTCGCCCCGTCACATCACAGGTAAACCGATCCCCCTATAAAAGGGAACCCTTGCTTCTCAAAAGGGGGGAGGGACAGAAAAACTCAAAAAATACTGTTCTCCTCTTTCTCCTTTGAACACAGATAGCCCCCTTCTGACTTAAGCATCGGAGGGCCGGCGCCGGAAAACCCGGCCACCGGCTTTTCTGCAGGCACCCCGACGGAGGACGCCGCCCGCCGACGGACCGCCACTCTCCTGTGTCCACCGCCGCTCCCCCTCCTCGACCGACGATCGCCCCCGGGTCCAATTTCCAGCAACAGTTGGCGCTAGAGGAAGGGCCCGAGTCGCGATCATGAAGTTGAGAAGTAAGGGAGCCTCCAATATCTCCCGGCGTCCCCCACAGAGTCCTAGACACTCCGTCCAGAATTCGCCTACTCCGGCTGACCCGGATCTCCGGGTCCAGCCGGAGCAATTCAATGCTCTCGTGCAGCAAGTTCAGGCCCTGGCCGCTGCCGTTCAAGGCCTGCGGCGCGAGGAGGCCTTACCAACGCTTCCCCCGCAGGCCCAGGTCTTGCCGGAGTTTCCTCCCAATGGCCCGATTCTCCCAGGCCAGAATCTTCACGGCTCCTCCAGGGCCAACAATGTAGGGCGGGCCTCCCCCCAGGGAGAGCTGCCGGGGGAAGGTCTCAACAGAAGACCCCAACCCTCTGAAGCCGAATCAGCCCCTGACCACCGTGAGCCGGAGCAAACCACGGTGGCAATTCCACGGGTTGGGGAGCTCGACAGGAAAGTCGAACACTTGGAGCGCCAGATCGAAGCGCTCCACAACAAGAAGGCAAGACAAGAGGGGGATTTTGAATTCACCACCAAGTCCCCCTTCTCCCGCCAGATCGAGGATGAGCCGGTCCCCGCGAGGTTTAAGATGCCTCAAGTGGAGCCCTACAGCGGAATTACCAACCCCCTCGACCACTTGGAGAGTTACCGAGCTCTCATGGCCCTACAAGGATCCTCAGAGGCTGTACTTTGTAAGGCCTTCCCGGCGACTCTCTGAGGGACGGCTCGGCTTTGGTTCTCTGGGCTAAAGCCGAACACGGTATCTTCCTTCGAGCAACTCGGCAGGCAGTTTGCCACTAATTTTGCTGCCAGCCGACGCCAACGGCGGACGTCGGATTCCCTCCTGGATGTCAAGCAGAAGGAGGGGAAATCCCTCAAGGAGTATCTAGACCAGTTTTGTCACGACCCCCGCCCCGTTCCCGGCGGGCCGCCGCGACGGTCCTAGGGTGCGGGTAGGCATAAGGCCACCAGCCACCACGTAGAACCCTACTACCTATCAATCATCAATAAATTCTGAAAATTTTGGCATGATGCATGCACAAAATGATCACCTTTCCTATGGTGACCTGTCAGGATTATCTCATTACATACAACAACACTACATGTCAGAGCAGCAATCACATAATCTGTCACATAACGAACCTGGACAATATATATCAATACATCATCACAGGTATATAACTCAATTGTATAAAAATCTGGTTCTCATTCCATCCATGGTCAAACCCATATCCACAACAGGATCTATGACTGTAACTATACACTAAATACAACAGAAGGTTTATAATACACCAAAAGGGAATAAACCTCTATCTACATTATACTATACTACACTATGGAGCGGCACAGCTAGCAGGCAATCTCTAACCCTGCTCTTCTCTATACAATACCTGCCCTGCAATCAAAAACACCAAACTGGGGAGTGAGTATATAAATACTCAGTGAGTGGAGTAGAGAGTACTATGCACATGAGACCAGATATAATCATGGCTCGAGGTGAAATCTCAAGATCAATAACAAGATGAATATGATCTCAACATAGAGAATATGGAGTAAGTCATCAATATCACCACAATCAATATCAACTCATCTGAAGCATATATGGAATAATCAAGTCAACATATATGCTACTCATGAATATGCTCAACAGGTCATAGTACTGAATCATATAAATCAGGTGTCAATAGGCTGAATCATCAACAAGACAGCTATCGGGAGGTGGGTTTTACGCCCCAGGCGAACCAGCAACAACTCCCTACTGCCATATGCATACATCGAATATGACACCACACCAATATGTAAATCACCACTAGACAGCTGTCGGGAGGTGGGTTTTACGCCCCAGGCGAATCAGCAACAACTCTCTACTGTCACATGCATATGCAGGATAAGACACCATACTAATAATGTAAATGCTAGACAGCTGTCGGGAGGTGGGTTTTACGTCCCAGGCGAACCAGCAACAACTCCCCACTGTCACATTCATATGCAGAATAAGACACCACACTAATCATGTAAATACCGGCCAGTATCCAGAACAGAAATCTATCTCACATCTACATACTAAACGGCACCTCGCGGGAATTCTACATCCGCGGAAAGCCATACTGCACCTCGCGGGGTCTTACTATGCCCGGCGGCAAGCAGAATATAAGTCGTAGGACCGGCCGATCCTACGCCTAGGGCCGTGTCCCCCCTAGGAAGGGACTGGGCTCCGCCCATCCAGAAGGCTACTATGTGCACAAAGGCCGATGTTCAACCCCATCGACTATAGGTGTCCTGTAGATACTGCCAAGCCATGCATAAATGCCATAATGCACCCTCCCAATACTCTACTAAAAAGGAGCATAATCAAGACTACCACTCACTCGATCATGACCCAATCATAAACTAACATCAGGGTTAGGAGTGAGGGTCAAGAAAGTGCAACACAACTCAATATACCACTAAAAAGGCTCTACAAATCTTTGAAATAGAGGAAATGAAATCAATTTACAAAAGAAATCATTTCACAATTCGGAATCAATTTGATTACTCATCAACCCCTCGTAATTCCTCTCAATGTTCCCTCAAATGCATGTACAGAATAATCAAGCATGGAGAATCAAGATTATAGAGGAATCTACTACAACAATTAATCAATAAGCTCAGATGGAATCAAGTCACACTTGGCAACATTCATGAAAATGAATAAGGAATGTGCTCATGGTGCAAAGTACAAACTCCCACTCACCTGTCAATCTGGCACAGCCCTGATACGCCTCCAAAAATCTACAGCTGGCAGTGGGAAACTTCTTCCTCTTGTTCCCTAGCTTCTTGCCCAACTGATACATGCATTTACAATATATTTAGTTTTGTATCAAGGGCTATAATCTACGTGCCAATTATAATATAGGGAACTTTAATTGATTCAACTCCCCTGTTCCCTAAATCTTTTCTTTTCTTTCTTCTTTTTCTTTTTAATTAATTAACTCACCATTTATGTGTATTAGGGACTCCCTTGCATGAGTACAAGGTCCCCTTAGCTTAATCTAGGCTTAATACCCTATTATGGCATGAAATCCCCTATTTTCCCACTCGGATGAACAGTAACCCGGACCGACAGCCGGTTACTTCATCCTAGGTTTGATCCACTTTCCAAACTCCAAATTTGATGAAATTTTTACCTAACATTCTACACTCATAGGGGTTCCAAAGAGGTAACATGCATTGCTATCGGAGGTCGTTTGGCCCCCTAAATAATTCGCCGAAGTTGGGACTTCGACACAGTTTTTCCGTAGTGCCGGAAAAATTTGTCAAAATCCGATTCTTCCTCTTTTAACCGCCTCTACAACCCATATCCGACCCCTCTAGACTATATCCACCCTTTGTATAGCCTAATGTCATCAAAAGACTAGATAGGGACGGATATTTACCTTTTTCTTTTTGGAAATCGAGGTCCTTGCGTAGAGGGAAAGGAGATCTACGTTTTTCCCTTCAGCTGGCAGCGCAACCGGGATCTCCTTCCTTTTCTTTTTCTTCTTCTTCTTCCTCTTCCTTTCTTCCTTTCCTTTCCTCTCCTTCTTTTTCTTCCTCTCTGTTGCCGTCTGAGAACCCCCTCCCTCTTTCTTTCTCTGCTTCATTCCGTGAGCCAGCTCAAACCCTCCAATTAAGTCACATCAAAACACTATTTACCCTTTGTTTAATATTATTAAATTTCCATTTTGCCCCTAACACTTCAACATATCTACTGTTATGCCATTAACTTTTGATTCCTTTCCAATTTTACCCATACCACTTCAACGCATCTACAACTATGCCATTATCTTTTGATTCCTTCCAATTTTACCCCTTATATCAATTTTAAAGGACTCTTCTATCCCTTTTGATAAAAAATTTTTTTTTTTTTTTGGGGTTATTACATCCTCCCTCCTTATATAAAATTCGTCCTCGAATTTAAAAGAGTAAATTACCTGATTACTCAAAGGGGTGAGTGTATCGCTCTTCATATTCTGCTCGGTGTGGTATTGGGAATCAAATAAATTGGAAATGTTTTACCTTCTATCTCTACCACATAGGTAGGATATACATACTTCGCTTCTATACTATCCTCTACAGATGTACTAATAGCTAAGGGAATATGCATTAATATCTTATCCTTAGCTAACATTTTAGCAAAATAAGGGGACACAAATGAATGGGTAGCTCCAGAATTAAATAACACTCTAGCTTTAATCTTATCAATGAGGAGCATACCTGTCACAGCTACATTTAATGCCTGTGCCTCTTGTGGATTTACCGTGAACACCCTTCCTTGCCCTCTACCTACTGGAGCTGATGGCTGAGATGGTCCAACACTCTGCTGTGATGCTGGTGTCTGACCTCTGCCTCTGCCTACAGGCCTCCTACTACTAGGCCTGTCCATCTGCACAGAAGGGTAGGATGCCAAAGGCACAAACTGCTGGGTGGCACCCTGCAGGCATTCTCTGGCAAAATGACCCGGCTGTCCACATCTGTAGCACACTCCCTGACCCATTCTGCATCTGCCAGGGTGCTGCTTCCCACATATGCCACACACTGGCCATGATTGGAACCCAGATTCAGTTCTGGCTATAGTGACTGGAGGACGAGGTACTGATGGTAGAAAAGTATCTTGTGATTGACCTCTTTCCCTCCATTTCCTCTTACGTGGGGTAGGTGGAGCTGAGCGTACAGACTGCTCCGTCGGGCCCTCCGAGAGATCTACTCCCTCAGATCTATCTTTACTGCTTTGCTCCTTCCCCACACTCATTTTTCTCTGTTCTCTTTCAGCTCTTTCTTCTTTGTTTCTGGTCTCCCACTGTTTTGCTTTATCAATCAGCCTAGACAAGGTGGGGACCTCTACTGCCAGTACTGCATTATAAAGCGGGGAAATCAGACCTCGTCTGAACCTTTCTATCCTGGCAACTTCAGTGGGGATGATGTAAGGAGCATACTTCCCCAATCTAGTGAACTCACGAGCGTACTCAGATACGCTCATTCCGGGCATCTGCTTCAGCCTCTCAAACTGAAGAGCCCGATTCTGCCTCTCAGCCGGAGACAAAAACTCATCCATCACTGCTTGCCTGAACTCTTCCCAGGTTGGAGGATTCCTACTGTACAATTTGTCCTCCACGTGCCTCTGGTACCAGCCCCAGGCATCTTCTTTCATTGTGAGCCCTACAAGTTCTATTGCCCTTGCATCAGAACAGGGCAGTCTCCGTATCATCTTTTCAGTCTCCTCCAGGAATCTCTGAGGATCTTCACCTTCTTCCCCCTTAAACTTCGGGGTTCTGAGCCTCAGAAACTCCTGTACAGTAATCCCCTCATCATCTAGAGCCCGCCTGGCCAAACTTCTTGGCACAGGTACAAGAGGTGGGATAGATACTACTGACGGGGCAGGAGGTTTCCCCCGAGCAATCTGCTCCCTCAGAGCCTGATTCTCCGCCAGTAACTGTTCCATCAATGCATCTCTATTTCCTACCTCCCCTTGATCATCAACTCTCCGCCTGTCTGCGGTTGGTCACCAACTTGACCTTTACGACTTGCGGAGACCGGGTCGCTGCAGGAGGAGATTTTTCTCTTTGGGGCTCGATATGTGTGGAACCCGCATCCAATGCTATATCTGGCTCCATCCTCCTTCCAGGACGAGCAGATCCTCTCCTTGGAGGTATTCTTTATATGTCTCTAAAAGAGTTAAAAAGAAAGGACGGTCGTTACACACTGAGTCATAATATATTTTACTGAATTGTAAATGACTCATAAATTAATATACAGAAAAATCCTATGCTCCATAGTATAATCCTATACTTAATCCTGACTCACCTTATTGCTATGACAGAACTCTTCTTAACCTTTGCTCTGATACCAAGCTTTGTCACGACCCCCGCCCCGTTTCCGGCGGGCCGCCGCGACGGTCCTAGGGTGCGGGTAGGCATAAGGCCACCAGCCACCACGTAGAACCCTACTACCTATCAATCATCAATAAATTCTGAAAATTTTGGCATGATGCATGCACAAAATGATCACCTTTCCTATGGTGACCTGTTAGGATTATCTCATTACATACAACAACACTACATGTCAGAGCAGCAATCACATAATCTGTCACATAACGAACCTGGACAATATATATCAATACATCATCACAGGTATATAACTCAATTGTATAAAAATCTGGTTCTCATTCCATCCATGGTCAAACCCATATCCACAACAGGATCTATGACTGTAACTATACACTAAATACAACAGAAGGTTTATAATACACCAAAAGGGAATAAACCTCTATCTACATTATACTATACTACACTATGGAGCGGCACAGCTAGCAGGCAATCTCTAACCCTGCTCTTCTCTATACAATACCTGCCCTGCAATCAAAAACACCAAACTGGGGAGTGAGTATATAAATACTCAGTGAGTGGAGTAGAGAGTACTATGCACATGAGACCAGATATAATCATGGCTCGAGGTGAAATCTCAAGATCAATAACAAGATGAATATGATCTCAACATAGAGAATATGGAGTAAGTCATCAAAATCACCACAATCAATATCAACTCATCTGAAGCATATATGGAATAATCAAGTCAACATATATGCTACTCCAGGAATCTCTGAGGATCTTCACCTTCTTCCCCCTTAAACTTCGGGGTTCTGAGCCTCAGAAACTCCTGTACAGTAATCCCCTCATCATCTAGAGCCCTCCTGGCCAAACTTCTTGGCACAGGTACAAGAGGTGGGATAGATACTACTGACGGGGCAGGAGGTTTCCCCCGAGCAATCTGCTCCCTCAGAGCCTGATTCTCCGCCAGTAACTGTTCCATCAATGCATCTCTATTTCCTACCTCCCCTTGATCATCAACTCTCCGCCTGTCTGCGGTTGGTCACCAACTTGACCTTTACGACTTGCGGAGACCGGGTCGCTGCAGGAGGAGATTTTTCTCTTTGGGGCTCGATATGTGTGGAACCCGCATCCAATGCTATATCTGGCTCCATCCTCCTTCCAGGACGAGCAGATCCTCTCCTTGGAGGTATTCTTTATATGTCTCTAAAAGAGTTAAAAAGAAAGGACGGTCGTTACACACTGAGTCATAATATATTTTACTGAATTGTAAATGACTCATAAATTAATATACAGAAAAATCCTATGCTCCATAGTATAATCCTATACTTAATCCTGACTCACCTTATTGCTATGACAGAACTCTTCTTAACCTTTGCTCTGATACCAAGCTTTGTCACGACCCCCGCCCCGTTCCCGGCGGGCCGCCGCGACGGTCCTAGGGTGCGGGTAGGCATAAGGCCACCAGCCACCACGTAGAACCCTACTACCTATCAATCATCAATAAATTCTGAAAATTTTGGCATGATGCATGCACAAAATGATCACCTTTCCTATGGTGACCTGTTAGGATTATCTCATTACATACAACAACACTACATGTCAGAGCAGCAATCACATAATCTGTCACATAACGAACCTGGACAATATATATCAATACATCATCACAGGCATATAACTCAATTGTATAAAAATCTGGTTCTCATTCCATCCATGGTCAAACCCATATCCACAACAGGATCTATGACTGTAACTATACACTAAATACAACAGAAGGTTTATAATACACCAAAAGGGAATAAACCTCTATCTACATTATACTATACTACACTATGGAGCGGCACAGCTAGCAGGCAATCTCTAACCCTGCTCTTCTCTATACAATACCTGCCCTGCAATCAAAAACACCAAACTGGGGAGTGAGTATATAAATACTCAGTGAGTGGAGTAGAGAGTACTATGCACATGAGACCAGATATAATCATGGCTCGAGGTGAAATCTCAAGATCAATAACAAGATGAATATGATCTCAACATAGAGAATATGGAGTAAGTCATCAAAATCACCACAATCAATATCAACTCATCTGAAGCATATATGGAATAATCAAGTCAACATATATGCTACTCATGAATATGCTCAACAGGTCATAGTACTGAATCATATAAATTAGGTGTCAATAGGCTGAATCATCAACAAGACAGCTATCGGGAGGTGGGTTTTACGCCCCAGGCGAACCAGCAACAACTCCCTACTGCCATATGCATACATCGAATATGACACCACACCAATATGTAAATCACCACTAGACAGCTGTCGGGAGGTGGGTTTTACGCCCCAGGCGAACCAGCAACAACTCCCTACTGTCACATGCATATGCAGGATAAGACACCATACTAATAATGTAAATGCTAGACAGCTGTCGGGAGGTGGGTTTTACGCCCCAGGCGAACCAGCAACAACTCCCCACTGTCACATTCATATGCAGAATAAGACACCACACTAATCATGTAAATACCGGCCAGTATCCAGAACAGAAATCCATCTCACATCTACATACTAAACGGCACCTCGCGGGAATTCTACATCTGCGGAAAGCCATACTGCACCTCGCGGGGTCTTACTATGCCCGGCGGCAAGCAGAATATAAGTCGTAGGACCGGCCGATCCTACGCCTAGGGCCGTGTCCCCCCTAGGAAGGGACTGGGCTCCGCCCACCCAGAAGGCTACTATGTGCACAAAGGCCGATGTTCAACCCCATCGACTATAGGTGTCATGTAGATACTGCCAAACCATGCATAAATGCCATAATGCACCCTCCCAATACTCTACTAAAAAGGAGCATAATCAAGACTACCACTCACTCGATCATGACCCAATCATAAACTAACATCAGGGTTAGGAGTGAGGGTCAAGAAAGTGCAACACAACTCAATATACCACTAAAAAGGCTCTACAAATCTTTGAAATAGAGGAAATAAAATCAATTTACAAAAGAAATCATTTCACAATTCGGAATCAATTTGATTACTCATCAACCCCTCATAATTCCTCTCAATGTTCCCTCAAATGCATGTACAGAATAATCAAGCATGGAGAATCAAGATTATAGAGAAATCTACTACAACAATTAATCAATAAGCTCAGATGGAATCAAGTCACACTTGGCAACATTCATGAAAATGAATAAGGAATGTGCTCATGGTGCAAAGTACAAACTCCCACTCACCTGTCAATCTGGCACAGCCCTGATACGCCTCCAAAAATCTACAGCTGGCAGTGGGAAACTTCTTCCTCTTGTTCCCTAGCTTCTTGCCCAACTGATACATGCATTTACAATATATTTAGTTTTGTATCAAGGGCTATAATCTACGTGCCAATTATAATATAGGGAACTTTAATTGATTCAACTCCCCTGTTTCCTAAATCTTTTCTTTTCTTTTTTCTTTTTCTTTTTAATTAATTAACTCACCATTTATGTGTATTAGGGACTCTCTTGCATGAGTACAAGGTCTCCTTAGCTTAATCTAGGCTTAATACCCTATTATGGCATGAAATCCCCTATTTTCCCACTCGGATAAACAGTAACCCGGACCGACAGCCGGTTACTTCATCCTAGGTTTGATCCACTTTCCAAAGTCCAAATTTGATGAAATTTTTACCTAACATTCTACACTCATAGGGGGTTCCAAAGAGGTAATATGCATTGCTATCGGAGGTCGTTTGACCCCCTAAATAATTCGCCGAAGTTGGGACTTCGTCACAGTTTTTCCGTAGTGCCGGAAAAATTTGTCAAAATCCGATTCTTCCTCTTTTAACCGCCTCTACAACCCATATCCGACCCCTCTAGACTATATCCACCCTTTGTATAGCCTAATGTCATCAAAAGACTAGATAGGGACGGATATTTACCTTTTTCTTTTTGGAAATCGAGGTCCTTGCGTAGAGGGGAAGGAGATCTACGTTTTTCCCTTCAGCTGGCAGCGCAACCGGGATCTCCTTCCTTTTCTTTTTCTTCTTCTTCTTCCTCTTCCTTTCTTCCTTTCCTTTCCTCTCCTTCTTTTTCTTCCTCTCTGTTGCCGTCTGAGAACCCCCTCCCTCTTTCTTTCTCTGCTTCATTCCGTGAGCCAGCTCAAACCCTCCAATTAAGTCACATCAAAACACTATTTACCCTTTGTTTAATATTATTAAATTTCCATTTTGCCCCTAACACTTCAACATATCTACTGTTATGCCATTAACTTTTGATTCCTTTCCAATTTTACCCATACCACTTCAACGCATCTACAACTATGCCATTATCTTTTGATTCCTTCCAATTTTACTCCTTATATCAATTTTAAAGGACTCTTCTATCCCTTTTGATAAAAAAAAAATTTTTTTTTTTTTGGGGGTTATTACAAGTTTACCGCCGCCACGTGGAAAGTTCGCGAGCTGGACCAGTCAATAGCCATGTCGGCTCTAAAGACTGGGGTTCGCTCTTATCGATTCCTCTTCTCTATCGAGAAGAGCTTCCCCGCCGACTTCACCGAGATGCTGGCCCGAGCTCGGAAGTATGCAAAGGCCGAGGAGGCAATCGCCTCCAGGCGGGGTGCGGTCGAGCCCGCCTCAAGGAAGCAGAAGAAACGCCGCGAGGAGCGCGGCCGACAAAGAAGCCGATCCCCCCGAGAGAAGAACCTCCTCTGACTGAGGAGCCCGCCTCGGCAGCGGGGACAACCGCAACGGAGGACCCCACCTCGACCAAGGTCCCCACCACGGCCTCGGACGTACCCAGGGAGGTACGAGAATTACACACCTGTCAATGCTCCCTGGGCCGAGATTTTGATGGAAATCGAAGGTCGGGATTTTTTCCGACCTCCGCCTCCTATGCGGGATACAGGAGTTCCCCGCAATCCCAGGAAGTACTGCCGCTTCCACCGAGATCGCGGGCACGACACGGAGGATTGCTTTTAGCTCCAAGACGAGATAGAGGCGCTTATCCGCCGTGGAGTACTCAATCGGTTCGTAAGGAACCGACGTGAGGAAAGGAGGCCAGCGGAAAATGCCACACCGCCCGAAAATCCGGACGACAACAGGCCTATCGCCGGCACCATCAATGTAATTGGAGGAGCCTCGGCAGGAAGGTCAGCCCAAGGAGTCTCCCCGAAGCGCCCGCGTACTGCTGAAGTCATTTCGTTCTCGGACGAGGACTTGGAAGGGGTTGAAACCCCCCACGATGACGCTGTGGTCATCTCCATGATTGTAAATAAGTTTGATGTAAAACGTGTCCTAGTTGACAATGGAAGTTCAGCCAATATTTTGTACTACCACGCCTACCAAAAAATGGGGTTGCCAAAAGGACATCTCCGGAAAATTGGTACCCCACTAGTCGGGTTCACCAGAGACTCGGTCCCAGTCGAGGGTGAGGTCAGCTTCCTTGTCACGGTCGGCCTCGCTCCCCAGGAAAGCACTGTGAGGACGGACTTCCTTGTGGTCCGTCTATCCTCAGCCTACAACGCCATCCTTGGGCGACCGGGGCTAAATGCCCTCCGAGCCGTGGTCTCAACCCGCCACCTACTCATGCGATTCCCCACCGGCCAAGGAGTAGGCGAGGTCCGCGGGGATCAGCTGGTCGCCAAGCAGTGCTACATGGCGGCTCACAGAGTGAAGCAACCAACCGAGGCGCCGACTCAGGCAACGGGCCCCTCGCTACCCATAGAAACTCGGACGCAAGGGACGACCTCTGGAAGAAGCAAGTAGTAGAGCCCGGTGAGCTCCTCGTTCAAGTTCCTCTACGAAAAAATTTTCTCGAGCTAACTGTGCAGGTCGGCTCCGGCCTTGGCGTCCGCGAGAGGGATCACCTCATCAGCTTCCTGCGGGATAATGCTGATGTCTTCGCCTGGTCACCCGCCGACGTACCAGGAATTGACCCTGAGGTCATGGTCCATCGACTACTTCACCAAATGGGTTGAAGCTGAACCTGTAGCCCGGATCACCGAGCAAAAGATGCGGGACTTCGTGTGGAAGTCCATAATCTGCAGATTCGGACTCCCCCGAATCCTTATATCTGACAATGGACAACAATTCGACAACGTCCACTTCAGAGAATTTTGCTCCGAGCTCGGCATCGATCACCGCTTCACCTCGGTCGCCCATCCCCAGACAAACGGAGAAACGGAGGTAACTAACCGTACCATTTTGCAGGGACTCAAGGCTAGGCTTGATCGATCCAAAGGACAGTGGGTCGAGGACTTGTACAACGTCCTCTGGGCATACCGGACTACGTTCCGATTGCCCACAGGAGAGACCCCCTTCAACCTATCATATGGCACTTGTCATCCCGCTGGAAATCGGCCTCCCTTCTTTAAGGGTGGAGCACTACGACCCCGACTCCAACTCTTCCCGACTCAGGGATAATCTGGATCTCGTTGAAGAGACACGAGAGGTCGCCCGGGTCCGTATGGCAAGATACCAACAGAAAACGGCCCAATACTACAACTCCAGAGCTAAGCCCAAGCTCTTCAAAGTAGGGGACCTCGTCCTCAGGAGAGCCGAGGCTTCTCAGCCAACTGAGCAGGGAAAGCTCGCCCCAAATTGGGAAGGGCCATATCAAATCGCCCGAGTACAACGACCCGGAGCATACAAGTTGAAATCCCTCGAAGGGACTCCAATTCCGCGAAGCTGGAACTCCGAGAATCTACGAATGTACTACCAATGAAACTCCTAGGGGTTCAAGACAATCAGGAACACGGACTCAGTCTCCTTTTTACAAATGATTCGTCCATTCCAATAATTATGATTATTTCTTCTAACGTCGGGTCGTTTGTGATCCTCAGATTCTCCGATTAAGATCGGGATGCCTCGAGGCCCGACCATAGAGTCCCAAACTCCTACGACCTCGGGAAGTATCGCAGGACGATAAAGTATCGACTTGACGCAAGATTCCCCTCTAAGGTCGGGATGCCCCGAGGGTCGACCGTAGAGTCCCAAACTCCCTCGACTTCGGGAAGCGTCGCAGGTCGATAGAGCGTTCCCAGACCCATCGACCTGACGTACGATTCCTCGACTAAGGTCGGGATGCCCCGAGGGTCGACCGTAGAGTCCCAAACTCCCTCGACCTCGGGAAGCGTCGCAGGTCGATAGAGCGTTCCCAGACCCATCGACCTGACGTACGGTTCCTCGACTAAGGTCTGGATGCCCCGAGGGTCGACCGTAGAGTCCCAAACTCCCTCGACCTCGGGAAGCGTCGCAGGTCGATAGAGCGTTCCCAGACCCATCGACCTGACGTACGATTCCTCGACTAAGGTCGGGATGCCCCGAGGGTCGACCGTAGAGTCCCAAACTCCCTCGACCTCGGGAAGCATCGCAGGTCGATAGAGCGTTTCCAGACCCATCGACCTGACGTACGGTTCCTCGACTAAGGTCGGAATGCCCCGAGGGTCGACCGTAGAGTCCCAAACTCCCTCGACCTCGAGAAGCGTCGCAGGTCGATAGAGCGTTCCCAGACCCATCGACCTGAAGTACGATTCCTCGACCAAGGTCGGGATGCCCCAAGGGTCGACCGTAGAGTCCCAAACTCCCTCGACCTCGGGAAGAATCGCAGATTAATGGAGCATTCCCAAACCCCTTCAACCTCGACGGGCGCCATCAGGCCCATGAAAAGCCCAAGTTCTCCAAAAGTCAAAGAATTACTCCGAAAGTCGGCAAGAAAATAAGGCCGCCCACTCCGCTACGAGGAGCGCAATTTTGGAAATACAAAAGGTACACCCTACTTGATGTTTGCCTTGTTATATTTATCTACATATTGCCAGCCACATCCCGATTAAAATCGGGACCTTATTCTGGCCAAGGTCGCATTGCTCCTGCGAGTCGGTTTAGTCTACTGACCTCATGCATGCTCCGTCTACCGATAACCTCCTCGACAACTTATGTGAACCCACAGGCACCAGGGCCCAATTCGGCCCTCATACGCAGAAACCCCAATGTCGACCTATGAAGATGACCTCGACCGCGGGCATACTGATCGAGCTCGAGAAGGTCGAGGTATCCTCTACAGATTCCGGTCCCGCTCGCTGAAGCCTCGGCGGGGTCCGAGGGCGATAGCTAACCTTTTTATTGACCTACGGTCCGAGAGCCGAGCCCGAAAGCTCGGCTAGGCCCCCTGATAGCGACCTATGCGAGTCTGACAAGGCCCCTCTCGGGGTCCGGGGCCCGAGCTTGGTGCCTCAAGAATCCGAAAACCAAACCCGGCAACCTTTGCGAGCTCTAAATCCGGGCTCCAAAACTTGTCGGACGCTCAAATCCGAGCTCCAAGACTTGGTGAAATTTGTTGGAAAACAAGTTAAGGGAAAGAAAAGCAAAATACAGCTGAGAAACGTGTATTCATTGATGAGCCGCCCAAAGGCTAGGATACAAAGTCGAGGATCGGTAAAATAATAAGTTGAAGTACCGGCCTCGCTCACAACTGAAGAAAGTAAAAGAAAAGAATAGGCACAGAATCGCGAAAGGAAATCTTTTCATTAATAAAGCGCCGGAAGGCTAAGTACAAAATTAGAGGTCGGCCGATCAACAATTTTGAAGGCCGACCTCATTTACAGTAAAGGGAAGAAAAAAGTCTACGTCCTAAGAGGCGGCAGCAGCGTCGGCGTCGCCCTCGGGGTCATCTATGGCGATGACCTGGGGGCCTTCGGCGGACACGGGCTTGGGGTCTGCGGCGGGGACCTCGGCGGGCACCTCAGGAGCGTCCTCGGTAATTCTGCGAGGGGGAGCCTCCGTCACCGCCAGCGCGGCTGTGTCCGCCTCAACCTCGGTAGACTCCTCCTCGGGAGCGAGGGCATCAGGAACGTCGTCGTCGGAGTCCCAGCCCAACCTCATCCTCGGACGAATCGTGGAGAGATCGAGCTGGGGGCAGAACCGAGCCATCTGCCTCCGGAAGTTCTCGAAGCCGCGGAGGAACCCATCCACGGTTTCCTCCTCTAGCATGTCGCGGAATTCGTCCGAGTCCTTGAAGAAGTCCACGGCATGCTCGGCTCGCTCGAGCGCCCTCCTCTCTCGGGCCTCAAGCTGCTCGACCTTCAGGCGCAAGACCCCGCCCTCGTATTTGAGGCCTGCAACCTCGGACTGAGCCTCCGCCAGACGCGCCTCTAAAGCGCGCAGGGCCGACTTGGCGAGAGAATGAGCGGCCCTTTCCTCCTCGAGCTCTTCGACGACAGCCAGCCGCCCAGCCTCCGTCGCTTCCCTCCGCGCTTCGGCCTCGGCCAGCGCGGCCTCTAGCTCGGCGACCCTCTTCTTGGCCGGCTCCAACTGCCGGCTGAGTCGCCGAGTCTCCTCCTGACACCCTTGGGCAATAAACACCAGGGCGTCGACTTCATGAATATGCTGCAAGAGGAAAAAGAGGAAGCGATTATAAGTAAAAAACAGGCAATATGTATATACGCTAGTAGCCAAAGGAAAATTGAGATAATGGCTCACCCGAACAGTATTGCGGTAAGTACTGTCGACGATCTCTTCCAGCGACGAGCTTCGGAACTCGCTCGGTCCGCTGGAAGCATGGCATGCCGAAACACCGCGCGCGCGACGTCGGCATCGTGGAAGGCCGAGCTCCCCTCGAGGAGCGGGGACCCTGGCTCGGCTGTCTCCCCCCTTTGGCCCCTTGAGGAGCTCGGCTCATCCGAGCTGGGGACCTCGGGGCCCCTGCTCGGCTCGGGCCCCGAACGCTGCAGTCGGATCACTGTCGGCCCTCCCCGTTGGGCGACAGGAGCCAGACAAGATGGTGCCGCCGAGCCCGCATCGCCGGCAGCTGATGCTCGCCCTCGAACGGTTCCAGAGACCCCCGCCTCTGGGCCTCCCGTCGCGGCCGAGGTAGAAGTGGCGGCCGACCTGGACTTCTTCCGAGGCTGGGGAATACCCCCCCCGGCCTCGGCCTCCCGCCTCTTCAGTCGAGAGAAGAGGGACGTGCTGCTGGTCGGCATATGGGGGATGTCTGAAACCAAAAATTTTCTTAAGTGTCAGACCAATGTTAGTAAAAAGAGAAAACAGATAAAAACAAAGCGATGCGACTACTCTTACCCTCGGGGCGCGCCGAACTAAAGCCCACGCTCGCCAAGGCCTCCTCCCGTAGGAGCTCGATTAGGTTGAACCCCTTCCCGAGGGCCCGTAGGGAGTCCAAGACCCTCAGCTCCCTCCCCGAGGGCTCGGAGAGCCTGTTGAGAGCTTTCAACCGAGGGTGCCCCCACCTCGGGTTGAACCCCCACGGCGCCTCGGACGCAAGAAAGAAAAATTTTATCTTTCAATCATGAATAGAGGAAGGGGCACCCTGAAAGAGTGGCATACCACCCCGAAAGGCGAAGTATAGCCACCCCGCATCCGCCGGATTTTTCTTTAATAAAAAACAACGGCGGAAAATACTCACCGAGATCGGGATCCCGTGTGCAAGACACAAGGACAAGAACCCGATTATAGTCCTCCACGAGTTCGGAGCAAGCTGTGCTGGAACGAGTTGATACTCTACCAGCAAGTTATTCACGAACTCGTGAACAGGGAACCGCAGACCGGCCCAGAGCGTTTCGCGATGGATCGCGATCCGACCTTGGGGCAGCCGCGTCACCCTATCCTCCGGCCCCGCGGTTTCGAGACGAAACCTGGGCTGGAAGAAGAACCGGGAGCGGATTAATTCCAACTCCTCCCCCGACAAACTCGACCCTACTTCCTCTGGACCGAGACCCATTTTTACAGAGAAATGAAATAAACTAAAGGTAAAGGGAGTAAAGAGGAGGAGGAAGGGGAACCCTATCTAATTAAGGCTGCAAATGGGTCGGGTCGACCCGTGACCCGACCCGACCCGACCCGCGTAGACCCGACCCGACCCGAATTTTAGGACCCGCGGGTCCGGGTCGGGTCCTAAAATTGGACCCGAATCATTTTCCGGGTCGGGTCTGGGTTTACCAAACGGACCCGACCCGACCCGAATGGACCCGGAGAGACAGAGGAAAAGCAAAATGATTTAAAACATACTACATTAATACAATTTTAAAAAAATATTTGATATAAAGTTCGCAGGTGGCACACATACTGAAATGATGATAGGAAGCAACCTTTAACTGAAAAGATTAGTCCAACCTTGCAACTGCAATAATTACGTATGAGCAACAGACATCATTCATAGGGAAAATTTTGTCAATTCTCTAACTCATTATGGAACATGACAACTGGTCATGTGTTTTCATCAATATGTCAAGAAATTAAGCAAGAATAAAATCACATATAGATGGGAAGCATATGGATAAAGGGAATTAATTGAAGTAATTCTTTTTCTGCAAGAAAACTGCTAGAGTTAAATTTGTATGCGTACAACTTTACAATAAGTATCCAGGAACGATATAATCCTGGTATGCGATACATTTGTGGTAGCGCAGAGCACATGGATGAGTATAATTTGATCAAACTGGGGTGACCCAGACTGAAAATTAAATTGTCAGAAAGAAGAGAAGAAACACTGAAACAGTAGGAGAAAAGCAAACCAAAACTTGAACTGGTTACTTCCTCTTTCTTATGATTTACACTTTCTGTATAATCCTAATCTCTACACTCTAGGTGGATCCCCAAGATAGAACGCTGAAGTGTCCCCACGCTTAATTATGGTATGACCAAATTAGATTTGTCCAAATTTTTTCCCAAAAGCACAAAAAAAATTGGACCCGATCGGACCCGAACCCGACCCGAATCAGACCCGGACCCGACCCGAACCCGACTCGGACCCGACCCGACCCAACCCGATCTTCAACCGGGTCGGGTCCGGGTCCAAAATTGGGACCCGAACAAAAAACCGGGTCGGATCGGGGTCACCTAGGACCCGACCCGACCCGACCCATTTGCACCCCTATATCTAATATAGGGTGGAAACCTACGGAAAAGTCGCCGGAAATCGCTCCGGGCACCGCCTGCAAGATTTGGTCGAAAGGTAGGATGAAGGAGGAAACGGCAAAATGAAAGGCAACCAAATGGAACTCTGAGGGCATATTCATGGGGTTTATATAGACCCCCCTGACGGCCCAGATCGGCGGGTTCGGTTCCCACCCCCCGTCTGGATTGCGCCACGTGTCGCCCTCGGAAGCCGAAGCACCGCATTCACTCCAGATCAATAAGTCGGGTACAAAATTGAAGCGCCGTCCCATCGGATCTCACGGCCTCATCATGGGTCCGCAAAACCGGACCACCTTGAAAGACGAGCGGACGTCACCCCCGCTCCCTCCATTTAATAAGCCTCAGGGACACGTGGAGCGCCGATGTAGCCTCAGCCTCCCCAGATCACTATCCTGCCAATACGAGATCAGAAACATCCGACCTCGGATCACGCCGCGTGTCCGTTTTGAGGCGCGAAGCGGCGTACCTATTTAAAAGGGAGGCCTCGACCACGGGATCGAGGCGCCGCCCCATTGGGCCCAGGGACCCTCATCATGAGTTCGCCGCACAAAGCGATCTCGGAGATCCAAAGGGTGCTGTCCCCGTTGTAGCTGCTTCGGGATGTGCAAGGACGCAGACCCCGGTATAAGTTCGCCATGTAGAGCGACCTCGAAGAGCCAAAAGGCGTAGACTCCGTTTTAAAAGTTTCGAGGTACATAAGGGTGCAAACATGCCCCCCTTCGGCCTCAATAGCCATAATGACAACCTCTACTTCCCACGTCCGAGCTGGCAAGCCGCTCGAACTCGGAAGTCGGGGGTAGTGTTGGGGGAATACAGTTTTCCCCCAGCAATATAGTAACCCCACCTCCAAAAGGCCGCATAGCCACCGAGCTTGGACGACTGAGGTCGGCGTCCGACCTCTGAACGTCCGACCTCAGAACGTCCGACCTCGAAACGTCCGACCTGGAGAATTTCCGACCCCAAAGGTCTGTCCTTGTCGACCACTTACTACGGCCGAACCCCTCCAAAGTCCGGCCGAGGGCCATATCCTGCCACTGCCCCAGCATTTATTGCGCATGACCTCTGCAAACCCCCAGTTTACTCAACAATTAATGCGACTCTCCGGCCTACTCAACTATTAATGCGCACCTCCGGCTTACTCAACAATTAATACGCATGGCTCCTATTATCTACGGACCTACGGCTCTCCATGGCAAATCAGCTCAGCGGAGTCCAATCAACTGTGATAAGCCTCTGATCTCGGCCTCACCTCCGACACCAATGCAATGATTCACCCGATCATTTGTCAGCCTAAGCAACATGCCGAGCCGTACGACGGCCTCGCCCCGTCACATCACAGGTAAACCGATCCCCCTATAAAAGGGAACCCTTGCTTCTCAAAAGGGGGGAGGGACAGAAAAACTCAAAAAATACCGTTCTCCTCTTTCTCCTTTGAACACAGATAGCCCCCTTCTGACTTAAGCATCGGAGGGCCGGCGCCGGAAAACCCGGCCACCGGCTTTTCTGCAGGCACCCCGACGGAGGACGCCGCCCGCCGACGGACCGCCACTCTCCTGTGTCCACCGCCGCTCCCCCTCCTCGACCGACGATCGCCTCCGGGTCCAATTTCCAGCAACACTGAGTTTGTTTCGGTTTGAATTTGAGATTGTTGGCGCGCCAATGTGGTTGATGAACCTGTAGCTTCAATACACCCCCGCAAACTCAACAGGAGGGGCTGAACGTTGAGTTTGGAATTGTGGCGATTTATTTAACATTTGCTTGTATTGCAAAATAATATGGGTAATACATTTCGAAGCCGCATTCTAATATATAAAAGAATACAGGTAAGTTAATTTTTTTATCTTAGTGTTATCTAAGTAATATTTATAAAGAAAAATATGGACTTTTGAGTAGGTTTCGTGGCTCCTAAATTCTAAATGCTCTGGGCGCGCTAGAGAAGGCAAGGCCACGCCCGGCGACCATTCAAAAAAAACCAAAAATAACCAACCTGAGCCATTCGTAAAAACAACCAGAGAAAGGAAGAAGAGAAAAGAAACATTCCCTGCTCCCTTGAATGCTTTTAACGCAATCCCTTCCCAAGCTTCTCCTCCAATGGCCAACTCCTTCATCCCTGAAGCAATCCACCCAACTCCACGCCCAAATGGTCGTCTCCGGAGCCATCTACAATCCTTTGTCACTATCCCATCTCCTCAAATCCATCACAAACTGCTCCGAGGCCGGCTGTCTCTCCTACGCTCTCAACTTGTTCGCTCGAATCCCCAGTCCATCCACCTTTATGTGGAACACCATCATCCGAGCCTGCTCTCGGAACCATTTCCCGAGGGAGTCCATCCATTTTTTCCGACGAATGCGGCACCAGGGAGTGCCTCCTGATTCCTATACTTTCCAATTCTTTTTCAAGTCCTGCGGCCTCTCGTCGTCGTTTCTTGAAGGGCGGATGGCGCATGGAGTGTTCATCAGACTGTTTCCTGAATCCGATTCACTTGTCGCGAATTCTTTGATTCATATGTATCTGGAATTCGGGTGGGTTGATGATGCAGGACGAGCCTTCGGTGGGATTGACAGGAAGGATGTCGTCTCTTGGACCACATTCATTGGTGGGCTTGTGAAATCTAGATCCTTGGATGAGGCCCGGAGGCTGTTCGATCAAATGCCTGAGAGGAACGTGGTTTCGTGGACCAGCATGATAGCAGGGCATTCTCAGGCAGGACGGGCTGAGGAAGCTGTCCAGTTTTTCAAGAGGATGGTGTCGGATAGTATCGTGCCTGATGCTGTCGCAATGATTTCAGTGCTATCGGCTTGTGCACAGCTGCGGGATTTGGAATTGGGCAGATGGGTTCATCAGTTTGTTGAGAAGGAGAGCATTGCTTTTAATAGCAATCTCATCGTTGCTCTGATTGATATGTACTCAAAATGTGGAGATATTTGCTCGGCTTGTCAGGTTTTCAATTCAATAGGTAGGAAGGTTCTACAAGCATGGAATGCCATTATTGATGGGTATTGCAAGATGGGCGAAGTGGACATAGCTCGATCCCTTTTTGATCAGATGGATGCCTGTGATATCATCTCACTTAATTCGATGATCACCGGGTACATCCAGAACAGTAGGCTTAAGGATGCATTGCTCTTGTTTGGAAAGCTACGAACATCTGGCTTGCGACCCGATAAATATACGGTGGTGGGCTTGCTAACAGCTTGTGCAAGCTTAGGTGCACTAGGCCAAGGAAAGCTCTTGCATGCTTATATTGAAGTGGGCTCAGTTGAGTGGGATGTTTACCTTGGGACTGCATTATTGGATATGTATGCGAAATGTGGGAAGTTGGAACAAGCGATGCTAGTCTTTCAGAGGATGGATGAAAGGGATTTGCAGACTTGGACCGCAATCATTTCAGGCCTCGCAATGAATGGAATGGGGGAGCTTGCACTCGAGCATTTCTCTTTGATGAAGAAAGAGGGGATTAGACCCAACGCAGTTGCCTACGTTGGTGTTTTGACCGCATGTAGTCATTCAGGTCTTATGGCAGAGGGTCGTAAGTATTTTGAAGAGATGAAGGCTTTGTACAACATAGAGCCAGAGATTGAGCACTATGGTTGCATGGTAGATTTGCTCGGTCGTGCTGATCATTTGAAAGAGGCAGTAGAGCTTATCCAAAGCATGCCAGTGGAGCCAAATGCTGTTATATGGGGCTCCATCTTAAGTGCCTGCAGAGTATATAAGGACTTAGATTTAGCTGAAAAGGCAGCGAAGCATCTTCTTGAGTTAGAGCCTCATGAGGATGCTGTGTACGTTCAATTATACAACATATATGTGGATTCAAAAAGGTGGGCAGATGCTTCCAAGATCAGGAGCTTAATGGAAACGAAGGGGGTTAGAAAGACGGCAGGTTATAGCTCAATCACAGTTGGTGGGCAGGTGCACAGGTTCATTGCTGGTGATCAATCTCACCCAGAAATAATGGAAATCCTAGTGATGATGAGTGAGATGGCCAAGAAACTGAAGCTTGCAGGCTATATGCCTATCACATCACAAATAGCTGTAGATGTGGATGAGGAGGAAAAGGAATTGGCATTATTTGCTCACAGCGAGAAGATGGCAATTGCTTTTGGCTTACTGAGATTAGGAGTTAATATGCCAATTCATGTCATCAAGAACCTGCGGATCTGTGAGGATTGCCACTTGGCAATCAAGTTGATCTCCAAGATCTGGAGTCGGGATATTGTGGTTAGAGACCGCAGTCGTTTCCACCATTTTCGAGACGGGCAGTGTTCTTGCAGTGACTTTTGGTGAAGATATCTACTAAATGATGAATCATTGGCTTCATACCTGTCAATTTGTATGAAGCCTTCTCCTCCTTCCGAACGTATGCTATACTGGCCCCACTGACTTGATCATTTCCAAACCAAATAGAATGAGATCCGGAAACAACAAAAGTGTTGTGATAAAAGCCTTGTGGCATCAGATTAGGATACAAAATTCTCACAAAGTCTATGCTAAATCAGATGTCCAGAATTCTTCAGAGAGCAAATGGGCCGAAGCAGTCAGACTTCTGAGAGTATGATAGAAACCAGAATACAATTTTAGTGGAATAAAGGATAATTGCATTGTATCGGAAGTCTTTACAAGGCATCAGCTAACAATATTAACTAGGATTTCATCAGAACACTTTGCTTCAGTGATTGTTCATTTGTTTTGGAGCTTGTGTTGTACTCGCAAATGAGACACCTTCACCTTCACTCAAATCAGCAGATTTGGTGTCTGACGAGATGATCTGCTCAGGCCATTCATTCCTCTTTGGTGAAGACATCCAAGAACCTCTAGGATTCGACAACCTACGCGTGCTGGAGATTCTTCTCACAAATTGCTAGTGAGCCTTGTTCCTTTACCAAGTGTGTGGTGAGATGCATAATGCCCAAAGAATTAGTGACGATCTTATACATTATATATGAAGAGAACTCTGGTAAGTCCATGGTTAATCTTTGATGTCGTCACACAAGAGAAAGAAACAGAAGTCGCTTATTATTCTTATAAGAGTCAGCAATCAGAAAAGAAAATAGTGACACTGAATACAGAATGAATCTCTTCTAAACATGATACATCATGTGATCTTTTCTTCTCAAAAACTTTTGGAAGGCTCGAATTTGAATTTTAATCCAGAAGAAGAATTTGAATGGTCCCTTGGTCAGCTCATACAGCTTGTTCGCACAGCTTCATGGATCAAAAGACAACCAAGGACTATTGGTTGTCATGGGACGGCTGCTGTGGTGCAGTCGAGATGCTTGCATCCTTCAAAACAAGCAATCTACCACTGAACAACTACTGCAGAAAAGCACAGCGCTGGCATTGCAGTTTATTGGTTCCAAGCCTCCCAAGTGCAGTCAGGAGATCCAGACACGATTATATCTTGGATTAATGGCTTGTCTTCAAACTTCCTTAAGCATAACCTTTCATTCAAAGATACTTGGCACATGAAGAGAGCTGCGACTACTTTCATGGGGGATGTAGTTCATTTACTGAGCAGCACATGCTTCCTCCTGTTCTCTCTTTGGGTGTTCCCATCAAAAAAAAAAAAAAAAAACCTTCTGTTGTCTCTTATTTGATTGCTGCTGTTGCTTGTTCCTTATCCTCTTTCTGTTTGTCACTCGGAAACTTCCATTGTGCCATTCTACATTTACAGTATTTATTGGAATGAGCAAATAAGATAATATATCAGCAAGCTACATCATGCATTATATGGCTTGTTTCCAATAATATGAAGGAGAAAATTGAAATTATGGATTTTTCTGAATGGGCTGAGTGTTGTAGACAGAGTAGCACGGAGCTAGCATCCGTAGTTTCATTGAACCTTCCTCGATGATCAGAGTGCTGTAAGCCCACCTGGATTGATCTGGAGTCATAAACTTTGCAGAGTAGCTATGGATGCTGTTACTTAGTCGCACTTGAGTTGGATGAACCTGGTTTTAGAACAATCCATGGATATGAATATGTTGACATGACCAACTTTAACCAAGTTGTCTAAAGCTTGCTTGGGAACTTTTCTAGGTTGCTCATCCAGATCCCTGTTTGGCATTTCTCTTAAAAAATTGATTTGCATTTCAGATGAATGCTACTGTAGAACAATCTCAATATCCATCTAAAACGCAATCATCTCTTATGTTTACCACCAAATTCACCAGCAAATGCAGCGCTATATGATTACCACCAAATGCACAAGCAAATGGAGTAGCTTATTAGTGCAGTATTTTACACATCCAAATTAAGCCAGAAAAATATAGACTGAGCCTTGTTTTCTAAATTTGAAGAACTTTCTACGGATAAAGATCTGTGTTAGCCAAATTGTGCCCCACAAACTCAGCATTCCGGTATGTCATGGTTCCTTTGTAGTTTGTCTGTGAGTGCTTCACCATAACAGGTCTAGGCTCTTCTATTTTCAACTAGGAAAGGATTTCTTGTGTGCATTGCTACTAATTCTTGTTGTCTGTTTGAAGCAGATGTGCCTGTACCTTGTTTGAAAAATAGTTCTCGAGCCTTTGTGGGCAAAAAGAAAGATAAAAACCAAATTAGAATTCTGTTGTGAATGAAGTACAACATCGTGCAACGATTGACAAGTTTCAATAATGAAAATGAAGGATTTTGACATAATCTGTGCACCTTGTTGCGCATTTATATTAGATAGTTTCAGGGGAGTTGTAGGTCCAAGAATTTGCAAGCTCTCTCTTAACATCAGCAACAAACATCTTGAAAGTAACATAATACTGTTCTGACTCTAGTCTCTTTGACATAGTCCTCAAATCTGCAAGACAAGATGTACATCAAAATCAGATCTATTAATTAAATAAAAAACTCTAACGAAGCTCTACCTACACCGTTTTCTACTGATTTTTCTAGTTTTGATGTTAGAAGGAAATGAATGTGGAAACTTCATGGTATACAAACACTCAAACAATAAACCACATGCTAGCAAATAATAATTGGTCTACCACCATGAAGGGTGTAAACCACTATTTAACACTCAAGTTATTCTTGAATCTTACTACATATAAAAGTCTATGGTCTAACAAATGTCAAAATTCCATCCATATCCTTTTCTTGCTGTTCTTTGGCCTATATATATGACTGTTGTTTACTAAAGTTTTGCAAAAAGTTCCAATTTACCTCTTTTACTCCTCTTTGAGAGTCACACGATCCTTTTTCTTATTTTATTCCTTTCTTTCTCTCTTCTTTTCTTTTCTTCTCCCTTATCTCTATTTTTATTTAACTCCTCCCTTTCCCCAAGGCTTCAACAACATTATCCATTAAAATAGACCTTATTGAAATAGCTATTGCATGTCCGATAAAAATGGTCGTTGTTTGTCCCAACTATGCAATTTAAAACTACTTATCATTAAACTAATGATCACAATAGCATTATATTACAATATTATATTATTATGCTATACTATACAATAATATATTAGACTATATTTATAAAAATATTATATTATGTTATAATCTTATATCACATTATACAAAATTATAATAATATTATACAATATAATAATATGTAATATTACATTATATTGTACTATACTATAAACCACTATGCAAATATCTTTTATTGTCATTTTGTTACCAAACAGATATTAAAATTCTACAGCACTTTAAAAATATAGTTACCAAATAGCATAGATTTTCATAAAAACTCTACTAGCAAAAGCTTTACTTCCTACAAGCTCTACTTTCAAAAACTTTACTACCAACGGCAATCCCAAATAGGCCTAAGTCCACATACCAATAAACCAATACAAATACTATTCCGTTTCGTTAGCACAACATATACTCGAATCCCAAATAGGGCCTAAGTTTATGCTACTTCCACTAGGGGTGTGCGTTTCTAAGAATAAGTTAACACCCATTAGGGGCAAGTAACTATATATTTATGCTGTATATGCATTTGTATATCTGTATGTATAAATCTGTGCATGTGTATGTATGGCAAGTGTTCTTTAACCTTTTGTTTGGTATGTTTGCAAAATCGATGATGCTCATCCATATTGCCTGAATTAATTAGTGAAAGAAAAGAATACAAACAACAATGGAACAAGAATTAGATTTTTCTAAAAAGGGTAAAAACCTAAAGATAAAATAGTAATAGGGCATGAATGCCATATTCAAATTCTTAATAAATCATGTATAGAGACACAATTCTTATTGATCTCCACCAAATAAAAGACACAGGCTTATGGAAATGAATAAACAGAACTTCAGGTGATCAGCCATTCTTAAACTCAAGTAAAGCAAGCAATATATTAGTTATTACTCTACAAAGTTATCCCTGAAAAAATTTCTATCTGTTTACCTATCCATCACAAGATGGACAATGTATTCCTTAGGCATGTTAGGAAGTTGTCTTGCAAATATTTTCTGCAATCCTATCAACCTGAAGTAAGGAATGAAAGGGAAAACCAGATAATAACTTCTAGATCTACATGTAGATTGTAAGAACTTAATGCCATTAAAGTTAACATTGGGATAAAAATAATGTGTTACATACTATGCAGGTAATTATCCAGAAGGAAAATAGAAGATGAAAGCAAACACATACCAGATCATGTGTTCTTCGATCCTGTCATTTGCATAACACAAGAATTTGAGTCTTCCAGCATCTTCCTATAAAGAAAACTGGATGGTTGGCTCTATATAAAATTAAATGGGAATAATAAGTAATAAAACAAGTTTGATAACTCCAATTTTACCAAATGTCTCCAAGTTGACATGCATATAATTTGGGTTATCACTTATGGGTGATTTGTTATAATCACTCATGAACTGTTTGGACATCAGAGTTAATTAATGGATTTGTGCAACATTAAACATGTAACATCTCAGTTATAAATATAATTGAAAGATGAGACACAGTAGATCCAAGAAAAGCATACAAAAATTTGGGGATCTATTGCACCTGTTTTGTAGTGTTGGCAATGGATGAGGCTGGTCAGGTTAGAGAAGGGCCAAACTAGGATCATGTCAAATATCTCTCAACCCATACCAAACTCATCTTTGATTAGGTTGAGAAAAGTAAAACCATGACCGAACCATGTATTTTATATGGACAACCATAACTTAACTATGTATTTTTTATGAATCTGCACACAAACACTAACATAAGTTAAACTTCTCTTGTCAGCATTAAAACATAAATATGAAATAATTAAAACAAGAGGGAATCTAGGGTTGGGCATTGAAATAAAAAGAGAGGAGAGGAAAATAAAGTGGAGAGTAAAATATGATAGATCCTGAAGCATTGTCTGTTCCATGTTCCAATATTTTGGTTCTCTCTCAACCCTTAACCAGGTAACAATCTGGTACAGCAAAGGCCCACCAAAAGGGCTACTATGGCCGTAATTTTGAGCTTTGAGTCGTATTTTGGTTCATATTTCGTTATGTTATTTTCATATTGCAACAGAATCATATCCTTTTTCCAGGTTTTTAAGACTTGCATTGAGATGTAATGGACTCTGAAATAACTAAGAATTGGGGTCCAGAAGGAAGCTTAGCTTTCTTTCAGGAGTCCAGACTCGAAGGGGGCGTTTGGTGACCCAAATGGAATAACTATGGCGATCTAAGATCACTGGTGATCCTCATCCTGAGGTAATCTAATCCCAATGATCTAAGGTCGCTACGTTTGATATGCTATGTTTCAGTGATTAAAGATCCCCGGTATTCACAAGTAACCTATTTAGTATGCCATGGGAATCCAAGATCACAAATCATGTACTACAAAGAATACCCTTGATATATTCCACAACTCATATTTATAGCGTCCTGATTTTTATTGCAAAATTTGGCCTAAGTCCGAGCATGTGTTTGGTGTTCTGGTCTTAAGACATGACAAAGAACACATGCATAACTAAGCTCAACTACAACAAGAAATTGATCCTATCAGACATAACCTAAGTATAATCAAATTGTTGTTGAGCAATTGATCATATGAAGATGGCAATAAAATCCAATAAACAAACCATGCCAAGCTGCTTGATAGCTATGTTTACTAGCACATGGATTATGATATTAAATTAACATTTATCAAATACCACCTTAGAAGCATATAAGAAATACCATTTATGCCAGGAGGATTTTATGTATTCTCAATTCTCATAAATTAAGAATGTATGAAAATATGTTGATTCTTGTTCAGAGTTGTCACAAGAAATTGGTTTGTATTTGGTCCTGTCACAAAATTGTGTAAAATTAGATACCGTAACAAAGAACACAAACCAAGGATGCTGATTCCTGTTCAGAGTTGTTTGACAACCTCATTTAATAAATCCTATCATATATGTTATCTTTGGATAATATAATGTAATCTAATGAGATGAGAAGCTGGGGGCATCCCAAATAAAACTACACATGGAATATGACTTTACTGGATCAAGGATTCAAAATGTCTCTGAATCTCTGGTCCCATCCAAAGTTTTTCCCAAAAAATAGAAAACAATTAGACTACAAGCCTAATTTCTTTCATTAAGTGAATGAAAGGTGAAACATTTCTAGCAATACAAACAGAAACTGGTCATGGCAAAAGCTTAAAAGCCATTGAAGGTAAATTCTGACATAAACTTGGTTTAACCAGTGGGCCAAAGCCTCCTACTGCTAATTGGAAACATAAGCATGATATCTAGGATTTCTACTGTGGCTTTGGGCATTTAGGGTTTCAATTGCCAACCTTTTTGACACAATTAGAAAAAGGAAACTTTATAAGCCCGAAAAGGCAACAAGACATATGCCTCAGTAGTAGTTCAGAACACAAAATTAAGCCCAAAACTATTAGATGGCACCTGTTGGTCACGATCAAAGTCATGTTTTAAGCAGATGATCAAATCCAAGTAAATTTTTTACAGACCCTGTTTCTTGAAGTTAAAGATACCAAAACTATTAAGTATGCAGCAGAAGCACAAATTTGGTACGCTTAAAATTCAAAACAGTTTACATTCAGATTCAAATAAATATCATTCAGAATCACATAAGGTCCCATCTCTTGATGAAACCGCTAATATAAAGAACCATCAGGTCTACTCCATAGTCTGATAAAATGGCCGTCTTTGCAGCTTGTGATGGATATCATTTTACATAATTAGATGCAGGGAATCATAAGGAGGAGCTGTGAGCACATAATTACATCCATAAATCATTAAATAGCAGGCCTCGCCAGGTATCCATACATGGACAGAGAAGGAATCAGCCGAAGAGATTGAATCAAAAACCTTCCTTCAAATGGCATAAATTCTATCGACCACAGATTCAGAAAGAATAATTGTCATGCAGAATCCTAGATAGTTGAATTAAGCTTTCAATAATTTTATTACTGACATAAAGGAACAATTGGCACACCATAACAAATAACATTCTCTAATTGCAGAATTTGACAGTGAAAATATCATTAAAACATCAGGAAAAGCTCGATCATGCCGAAACTTGCCAAAGCTCGATCAAATTTCAAGTTGACTTGCTCAATTTTCACTTGCATATGTAGCCTACAAATGCCACATGATAAAGAAAGGGAGGCAACTTGTGAACACGGAGGCGCAAGGGAAGACAAGGTGGTGCGAGTGCTAGAGCCTAGAGTTAAATAAATAGAGCCTAGAGTTAAATAATCTCGATTTAGTGATGCTGCATGGCTCTTCTAATATGTATACAAATGATTCTCTTGCTATGTAGTAAGAGAAGATTGGTGAAACTCATGGATTTGCTACTGTAACACAGTGGATTGGTTGTTGATGAAATTGCGGTTGTGAGCTCGCAGAACCTTTTGGGTGTTTATATTCACTCCAATGCATCTTTCATCTCTATTTGCTTTCTCTTCTGCTGAAAAATAACAATCATGGACGACTCAAAAGCTGACGTGCCAACAGGAGGGTTTTCTCGCTATATAGATATCAGATAAATCATTGCCATTTATATTTAAAAATAATATTTTTTAAAAATCCATAAAAATATGAAGGTGGTGAGCGAGTGGTTTCAGCTTGGGTCACCACAACTCGATTCCACCCCGAAAATTATTGGATGTCATCCTGCACGTGTCCTCCACTTCGCTCGGACGCGAAAGAACCCCTCAAACCCTCTTATGCCGCACGCTTCCACGCCGCCCGGCAAACCCCTCTCCCGCCAAAGATCCCCCGCCTCTGCCGTCCCTCACCACTCCTGGAACTCAAACTTCCACCTTGAAACCAGGCGGAGAGACCCGAGACCACTGCCTTCGATATCCAGAAGCGGCAGAGGCCTGTGCTCCATTTTTCAGATTTTTGGCTGATTTTTCTTGCATTCATTGGAGACTTTTGGAGCGGGTATGAGTTTCTCTCTCTCGTTATTATTTTAATAAGTAATGGAGATAGAGAAGCCAAGAACTAGGCCTTTCGTGAGGAAGTTCTGCATTAAAATTTCTAATCTATTTCACTTCAATATATACTTTTTTGTGAAGTAGGTCTATTTATGTTGGAAGAGTTGATTCAAACCCACGTTGGATATGTTGAACTCCTCTATTTGCTTTCAATGCTTGTTTCTGGTGACACGTATCATTTCCGGTTTTTCTTTGACACCAAAACTTTCATTTTTCAACTATACCAATCATATCATAGCTGAATATCAGATTTTGCTTGGAAATTCATTTTGAGCATCGGTTGTAAATGGTGATTTTCAATCAAAATTTGAAAATTGATGGCAAAAATTTGGCCAAGAAGATGTTGGATCCCGTTTAATTAAGACTTGATCTCGTCTAATTAGAGCCCATATTTGACAAGTGTCCCTTGTTAATTATGATGATCTTAAGGGCATTAAAGTAGTTTCGCAGTAATGAAGGGTTACCTTGATGGGGGGTGACTCTTCATGGGTGTAACCACCCGCAGTGTTTGGTCCCTGGAGAAAGCTATAAACAGCCTGTTAGACCCCTTCTCTAAATCATGCATTAAGAGCTCTCTCTCCAAAAAATCCTTTTGCTAATCTCTGTTTAGATCAGAGTTATTTGATGTTGATCGCGGTTAAGGATCAAGCTGCTTCACAGATCTTAAAGTTTGAAATGGATTTAGGAGTCAAGGTATGATCTCATTTATTAAAGTTTAATTATTCCATCAATGGTATCGAGTAGATTCTAAAATAAATCATACCCTTATAGTCTGGAAGACACAACAATTTGACAACACATGTTATTTAAACATGTGAAGTATTTTTGGCTGGCCGATGTGGGACTAAACTCCTAACTTGAGATGATGTCTCCTTGCCCATGTTACTTAAAGAAGTGAAATTGTTCTCATTTGGGCGATGTGGGACTAAAACCTTCACATCTTTTCCCCTCCTTCCACCCTTGTTTGAGAAAAGGAGGAAGGGAGAGCCGCTGCCATGGCCGCCACTCGGTCACGGCCCTCCCCGTCCTAATTGGTGGCTAACAGGGCCATCATCCTATGACCCACCGTGGCCGCCATTGTCACGCCCCGAGCCCGGAGCGCAGCAAACGCCGCACGCCCGCACGGCGAACCGCACAGGCGTGCAAGGCACCGGAACACATTAAAACAATCACAGATGTTTAAAGATGACATAATTATTTAAGTTGGTCAAAAGCAGTCTTACAAAATTTCAAAATAGCATATGCCAACATAATTCAAATATCCAAGCTAATCTAACTAAAATGCCAATAACTGAAGGAATCATCGAAAAATCTAATGCACTCCCCCAATCCCATACGATCAAGTCTCCGGATCTGAAAAACAGAGAAAACAGAATAATGAGCTACACTAGCCCAGTAAGCAACAAAATATCCCAGAGTGGGGTCAAAGTATATCATATCAAAATACAAAATAATGACTCGGAATAAATCACAAATAACATTATTTTTCTCTTTTCAAAACTTATTATCATTTTTACAAAAAAAACTCTGATACCAGAATCTCAACATAATAGGCTACGGCCACGTAACCCAGCGGCATGGGTTGCATAAAGTACCAAAAACCACTATTGGTAATCACCGATGGCAACGGTGTCCAAAAACCACTATTCTAATCATCGGTGGCACGGTGTTGAAACCGGTTCCTCACAGATTACAAGTCGACAGGTCCAACGTATAATTTCCATTGGCGGGGCCAGAACAGAACAGAACATGTCATAGCCATGCTGAGAATGCATATATACAAAAATAGATTTCATAAATTATCCAATTATATTTTACGGATTTCAGAGCATATAACATAATTTTCAAATAAAATTTAACATGCCTGACCCATTTTACTGAATACAAAATATATGTCAAAATTTAATCAATTATCAAATACTTTGGAAATCACACTTGAAGTATTAAGTTACTTACCTCTTCTTGCTTAACTTCTACTTCAGGTAGGCGGATCAGGTTCACCTATTTAAATTTAATTAATTTCTTTGTTAATTTCAGAGCTAAGCAAAAATTAAAAATAATACTATTGGACACGGCCTAACAGGGCCCAGAGTTGGCCCATAATGGGCATGACCCGGTAGGGCCCGCAACGGATACGGCCCAATGGGCCTATGTAGACCTGGTCCAATAGGGCCCCCAAAGTTGGTCTTTAATGAATTATTTATGCAATAAAATTCATTGCAGAGACTAATACTTAATTATAGAATATTGTTCTACAATAAAACTTGAGTAAAAGGACCAAATAAATATATTTGAGGACCTTTATGTAATAATCTTTCTTATAAGGATCAAACAGAAATTGCAGAAAGCTCTTTTGTGAAATAATATACTGTTAAGGGCTTAACTGTAAAATTTTATTTATTGGCCAAATGGGTTCGGGTTTCGGGTTCCAGGTTTGGGTTTCAGGTTCCGGGTTTGGGTTTTGGGTCTGAAATGGGTTTCGGATTTCGGATTTCGGGTTTCGAATTTTTGGATTTTTGGGCTTTCGGGCGTTCGGGTTTTCGGATTTTCGATTGGGCCCAAGTTAGGCCTACGGTGAACAGGGCCCAAAACACTGTTCACGGCCCATCATGGCAACAAGGGGTCTTTTCCTCCCAACTGAATCAAGATAGGGAGGAAGGAGAAGGGGGAAGGGAGATCCGGCGGGGTGGTCGACTTAGGTGGTCGGGGCCGTTGCTCGGTCAACGGCCAGCCGGCTACAGTGGCAGCTGGCGGCCGTTGTGGTGGCCGGGGTCGAGAACAACTAAGCATGGTCTCGGTTTATGGGGCTGAAATAGGGGAAGAATGCAAGGATATATGGCAACGGAACGAAAAGCCAAAGAAGGGGCTTACCGGCGGTTGACGGAGGCGGTGGATCTCGGCCGCAGGTGGCTCAGTCCGGCGGTCAAGCGGCGGCAACGGGGGTGGGGCTTTCCGACGGCCAAAATAGATCGAAAAACAGGGGACTCGGGTGGTGATGGTGGTTGGCCGAGGCGGCACGCCGACCACTTGGGAAGCAAGAGCAGAGGGAGGAGAAGAAGGGAGGAGAGGAAGAGGAGGAGACGGAGGAGAGGGAGGAGGGCTCGGGTGATCTTCGGAGGAGGAACGGGGGTTTTATTGCCCCATTTCAATAGCTCTCCGCCGCGATTTTTGCGGTGGTGGGGCGAAATCAGAGGCCACTCGTGCGGCCGCGGGGTGGACGCGGGACGACCGCGGTGCAGCTGCGGGATGCCCACGACGTCTCTGCGCTCGGAGAAGACGGAGGGGATCGTGTTTGCGATCCCCTGCTCTGGCCCCTTCCAAAAGGGGTGTATCTCACATTCTCTCCCCCTTATAAAAATTTCGTCCTCGAAATTTAAGAGATCTAGGCCTTTCATATGCTCAGCCCATTGAGTAATATAAATCCAAGATCTTATTCTTCTCGATCAAAATTAGTGTGATAGATAACTTTGAATCAATTATCAAAAATTTCATATAAACTCGCAAGATTAGCACTAGGTAAGTGACTAATTGAAATCTCAGATTGAAATTATCATCTTGATGCATGTTCACTCGAGATCGGATTAGGATCGATTCACAATAGGATTGATTAAAATTAGTTGTGTTTGGGATAGAACTTGAAATGAAATAGATCTCATACACTTATCATGGTAGTGTGCTGATCCCTCAAAGGATAATGACCAACCTTAGAGTCAAATCATTAAATGGCTAGAAATGTAATTCACAAAATAAACATATACTGATGATCATTAGATAGCAACGGTCTATCACAAAAATGATTTGCATCAAATCACAAGAGCAGGTCTGAGAAGGCAAAGTATTGATACCATAATTCAATATGCTACAAAGCTTTTAACTTAAACTTATAAATCATAAGATGGGTGCAAATAATGCATGGTTTATTCAGATACTTAACAAATTAGACCATATTTGGTCAACAATCAACTAACCTGAGTCATGATACGCTCAAATTATTATTATTATTATTTTCTTCTTAGCATACCCAAAAATAGCAAAGTCTATCCAAGAGATAATAACATAATCATATCATGATTGACCGCTGAGAATCAATAGTAATCACCTTCCCTTATTAACAAAATCTTTCATTATTGAACAACATAGTTTTCATCATAACATGTTACCAAAACACAGTCACTATTTTTATCTAATTCAAAATAACTCAGTCCACCATGCTTTCGTTGTGCAACTCTGATCAATATTTTCCAAAATTTCTTAATGATCCCAGATCATCAACATTTTTTTTAATAATATCCAAGCAAAATTTTATCCTTGCTTCCTAAGTACACTATGTCATGATTAACCCCTGAGATAGTTGCCGTATTTGTACCATCATATGATCAAGTAATCATATTCTAGATCCAAATTTGAACTAAGCCAATTCTAGTTTCCCTTGACAATTCCATTATACAAGTTCATATTCATTCTAAGCTTCGATAATTAAAAGATTCTAGATTAGCTTACTCAGGAGCCTAGTCAATCATCCCGAATCTTTTCTTTTAGGCTAAACTTATTTGGGCCTCTTATGAAATCCCACTTGCATTTCTCATATGGTGAGACAAAATCCATAATCAACTCATGGCCTTGATTTATAAATATTTAATTCACAAGAATCTAATATTCTAGTTTAAAGATTTACAAAAAAATTCCATCAAGATATAAGCTCTATGATTTTACATTGAAATCAATTCCTCAAATAAGTAAAATATTTTTATTTGCAATACTGCAAATATTTCGAGATCTTGTAAATCTACTAGACTTAGAGAATCTACTAATAACACAATGATATCCATATTGATCAAAATAAAAAATACTATACTTTCCAATGACTTTTTTTTTTTTAAAACAAGGAAAAGCATCAAGAACTTTTCCAAATCAAACAAATCCTATTTTCGACCAACCCAAAAACATTTTAATCTACCAATATTCTCAAGATTTACCAATTGACTTTCCATCAAAATATCAATCTTAATTGTTTCAAGTCTTAAGTAGAGCCAAATAAGAATTCTTAAGTCTCATCCCAAACATATTTTTCTTATATATAATAGTTTCATATATGATCCATATATAGATTTTAACCTCAAAAAAATATTTTAATAAATATAATAAAATCTTTCCAAATTTAAATATTAACAACTTTTTATGAACGAACCTTAACTTCTCACCAAAATAGTTGACTTCAAGCTAGAAGTAACATCACAGTACCTGATATAAAGTTGAACTTCCAAATTCACTTTTTAGTAAATAAGCTAATAATTTACAATGCACAATAATATTCCATGGTTAATAATCCTTCACTTAATTTTATCAAAATCTTATTTAATCATAACTTGAAATACAAATTACTCCATCAAGAAAACTATCTCAAAATAGTTTATTCACACTTTAGCTACTAGCATAGTTAGCTAACATTCTGCTTTTAATAAGCATGTCAAATAAAATTCAAATAAAATAACACAAATTTACCAATATCAAAGCAAACAAAATTTGTGTCTCATTGCCTAATTCCTACTTATTTCTCAACCTTTCTGATGAATCTTAGGAATCCTAAAACCTAAGCTCCATACAACTATTTCAAACAGAATCCCTAATAATCTTAAACCTAAGCTCTGATACCACCAAATCTGTCACGCCCCGAGCCCGGAGCGCGGCAGACGCCGCACGCCCGCACGGCAAACCGCACAAGCGTGCAAGGCACCGGAACACATTAAAGCAATCATAGATATTTAAAGATGACATAATTATTTAAGTTGGTCAAAAGCAGTCTTACAAAATTTCAAAATAGCATATGCCAACATATTTCAAATATCCAAGCTAATCTAACTAAAATGCCAATAACTGAAGGAATCATCGAAAAATCTAACGCACTTTTCTAATTCCGTACGATCAAGTCTCTGGATCTGAAAAACAGAAAAAACAGAGTAATGAGCTACACTAGCCCAGTAAGCAACAAAATACCCCAGAGTGGGGTCAAAGTATATCAGATCAAAATACAAAATAATGACTGCGAATAAATTACAAATAACATCATTTTTCTCTTTTCAAAACTTATTATCATTTTTACAAAAAAACTCTGATACCAGAATCTCAACATAATAGGCTACGGTCACGTAACCCAGTGGCATGGGTTGCACAAAGTGCCAAAAATCACTATTGTTAGTCACCGGTGGCAACGGTGTCCAAAAATCACTATTCTAATCACCGGTCCAAACCAGTTCCTCACAGATTACAAGTCGACAGGTCCAATGTATAATTTTCATTGGCGGGGCCAGAACAGAACAGAACAGGTCATAGCCATGCTGAGAATGCATATATACAAAAATAGATTTCATAAATTGTCCAATCATATTTTACGGATTTCAGAGCATATAACATAATTTTCAAATAAAATTTAACATGCCTGACCCATTTTACTGAATACAAAATATATGTCAAAATTTAATCAAAATAATACTATTGGACACGGCCCAACAAGGTCCAGAGTTGGCCTATAATGGGCATGACCCGGTAGGGCCCACAACGGATACGGCCCAATGGGCCTATGTAGACGTGGTCCAATAGGGCCCCTAAAGTTGGTCTTTAATAAATTATTTATGCAATAAAATTCATTACAGGGATTAATACTTAATTATAGAATACTGTTCTACAATAAAACTTGAATAAAAGGACCAAATAAATATATTTGAGGACCTTTATGTAATAATCTTTCTTATAAGGTCAAACATAAATTGCAGAAAGCTCTTTTGTGAAATAATATGTTGTTAAGGGCTTAACTGCAAAATTCCATTTATTAGCCAAACGGGTTCGGGGTTCGAGCTCCGGGTTCCGGATTTCGGGTTCCGGGTTTTGGGTTTCGGGTTCGGGTTTCGGGTCTGAACTGGGTTTCGGGTTTTGGGTTTCGGATTTCGGATTTCGGATTTCGGATTTTTGGGTTTTCGGGCTTTCGGATTTTCGGATTTTTGACTGGGCTCAAGTTGGGCCCGCGGTGAACAGTGTCGGATTACTCTCGCATGCGTTGCGACGATCGCAGCGGAAAGACATGCGCGAGGTTGTTCATCTCATGAACGTTCTAGGGAACGTAGATTTCAAAATTTTTTTAGAGTTCTCTAACTCAAATTTATGAAATCTAAAGGAAAGATTAAAATTAAAAGACTAGATTAATTTCCGATCTACTACAATTCCTAATTGTATAGAATTTATAAAGATCTAATCTTTACCTTTGAGCGGGTAGAACTTCACCGCTATCTGATGATCGTAGGATTTCTAGTTCTCTTGAAGCCGCACAAGCGTCCGGCCTCTACAGGTATCCACACGAGGTACAGATCGCTCCAAGATCTCACCGGGGTGCTAACTCCCTTGCAGAGATCATCTTTGATGGCTGAATTTCTCTCCTTCAATCAACTCCTTGATTACTTTGAGAAGAAGAAGGAAGACGACGAACGTCGAAAGGGAGGAAGAAGAAGACGGCGGCTCTTTTTCTTTTTCTCTTGCTCACGCCAAAGGGAAGGAGGGAGAGGGTGGCAGTTGAATGAAGGCTCCAATGCATACTATGTCCCACGCCAGGCTTCCTTTTATAGGCATCTAATGCCCATTCAAATCAGGAATAATTTCAACAATCAATCACTCCTTGATTCATCCCCTTAAAATTAGCCACACCCTACTTAATTCTATCACAACCCTTACTTAAAAGTGATTGGAGAGAATCCAAGGGATGTGCTCATGCCATGTGGCAATCCGCATGAACCAAGAGGAGGAGATCCACCCCTCCACATGGCGTGGAGACCATGAAAGGAAAGGAGGGGCGGACGCCCCTCCTTTCTTGGTGCGTGTGAGGAGGGGCGGACGCCCCTCCCTCTTTCCTTCTTTGCTCCACACGCATGGAGGGAGGGTTCCCTCTCTTCCTTCCATGCATGGGTCTCCTAATTAAATTAAGATTTACATGGTCCCACATGACCAATTGAATTCTAATCCAATTAGAACCTAATATGTTCTCCAAATTGATTTATATGAATCCTAATCTAATGAGGACATGAATTGGACTTCATGAATCAAGTTCCTTATCTAATAAAGAGTTCTAATTAATTAGGCCTTCCCATCCTTATCCAATAAGGTTAAGCTTAATTTAATTAGGTCCAATTAAATCAATTAAATTGCAATCCAATTACGATTCCTTCTTCTTTAACTCACTAACTCTTAGCGGGTTAAATCAAATTGACAATCAATTTTAATTTCAATTCTAAATCGCTATCCAACCGTCGGAACGATCAAAACCTCTAATGTGTGTGACCCCATAGGTTCTATTCTGACTGGTAGTGAGATATATTATGATCTCTATCATAATATCATCGAAACTCTTTTCAATGGATTGAAACAATTTCAACTCTACTCTTAGGGTTCACTGATCACCAAGTGAATGCCTTCGAGTCTCACAATCCACTAGTGACACCTAGCAACATATGGTGACAACCCAGCAGAACGAAAGGGATGAACCTCTAGGTGCAGTTAGCGTATGATACAGTACCTCTATCATGGATCCCGACATGACGGAGGTTATGGATAACTCGTCAAACCCCATCGTTTGTCTTATATCAGATTTATTTGACTCAAGTTTGAGATTGAAAAACTCTTTTTTCAAAACTGTCCTGGCCAAGATCTTTCGAACTTAGTCTCATAAATCACATAGGATCACTCCTAGTCTATCAAGGTCGATAGATCCCATTTAGATGCAATCCTAATCCAACAGTAAAACTACTGTAGCCAATCTGCACCACAAGGATCCTTAGGGTCCATGTTTATGTGCTCGTCAAACTACAGCAACCTCACCGTGATTAGCTGAGGCATCGCAGGTCTAAGTACTAGTCATACAACTGCAACATCAAGTAAGTCACTGACGAGTGGATAGACATCCAAGTGACTTCTTGCTTTGATCACGCTCAGTACCTTTGTTCTTTAACAAACACTTGCACAATCACCCCAGTGTCCCTATACTATGGACTGAAGACTCGTCCATCAAAGAAAGTGATTTGTGCACTAATCTTATTGGATCGATCACCATCCTTCGTGATGATCCATCGATCAGGAGCTATTCAAAAATTAACTATTAATTACACATGCCTTAAATTCTCAACTCTTGAGAATATGTATTATTATTTTATTAATCCGTAGGACGATTCATGGACACATAATAACATGAATAAAGAAAATGCCTGATTTTATTAATTAATAAAAGATCAAATATAAATTTCATGCCTCCAGAATAATTACAATGCATCTGCCAAATTGGCTTCTAGGGCATACTTCTAACAAACAGGGCCTAAAACACTGTTCACGGCCCATCATGGCCACAAGGGGTCTTTTCCTCCCAACCGACTCAAGATAGGGAGGAAGGAGAAGGGGGAAGGGAGATCCTGCAGGGTGGCCGGCCTAGGCTGTCGGGGTCGTTGCTCGGTCGACGGCCAGCCGGTTGCAGTGGGGGTTGGCGGCCGTTGCGGTGGCCGGGGTCGAGAACAACCGAGCATGGTCTCGGTTTATGGGGCTGAACAGGGGAAGAATGCAAGGATATATGGCAACAGAATGAAGAGCCAAAGAAGGGGCTTACCGGCGGTCGACGGAGGCAGTGGATCTCGGCCGCGGGTGGCTCAGTCTGGCAGTCAAGTGGTAGCAACGACGGTGGGGCTTTCTGACGGCCAAAATAGATCGAAAAATAGGGGACTCGGGTGGTGATGGTGGTTGGCCGAGGCGGCACGCCGACCACTTGGGAAGCAAGAGCAGAGGGAGGAGAAGAAGGGAGGAGAGGAAGAGGAGGAGACGGAGGAGAGGGAGGAGGGCTCGGGTGATCTCCGGAGGAGGAACGGGGGTTTTATTGCCCTATTTCAACGGCTCTCCGCCGTGATTTTTGCGGTGGTGGGGCGAAATCAGAGGCCGCTCATGCGGCCGCGGGGTGGACACGGGACGATCGCGGTGCAGCCGCGGGATGCCCACGGCATCTCTGCGCCCGGAGAAGATGGAGGGGATCGCGTTTGCGATCCCCTGCTCTGGCCCCTTCCAAAAGGGGCGTTATCTCACAGCCAAGGCCACCGCGGGTGGAGGAAAGAACAAAAAACAAAAAAAAGGAAGGGGAAGGAGGACACGGCCGCCATGGCCATGGCGGCCGACATCCCTGCGGCCCGCCGCTCAACGGCCTCGGCGCCAGCTATGCCTCCCACGTTGCCCGCAGCGGCGCGTGCGGCCGCGACCGCGACCGCGGCCTGTGGCCAACACACCGGCGGCCTCTGTGGCCGCCCCCCCGGCCTGCGGCCGGCGGCGGCGGTTGCGCCCGCTGCCGTTTAGGGAAGAGGGGTCACTGGTTGCCTTTTCTCCTCCTTTCGGTTGGGGAAGAAGATGAAGCATTAACGGGCTTCGGGTTTTCGGGTTGAAACCCAAAACCCCAAATCCAAAACCCAAATCCGTTGGCCAATAAATGGAAAAAAATTCAAATAAGCCCCGGAGAAGTATATTATTTCCCAAAAAGGGTCTTCCATAATTTATATGTGGTCCCTATAAGAAAGTATTATTACAAAATGTCCTAAAATATATTTATTTGGTCCCTTTGTTAAAGTTTTATTACATAACAGTAATTTGATAATTATGTATTACTCCATGTAATGAATTTATTGCATAAATAATCAATTTAGATGCTTTCTTATGATGAAACATGATTGTTTAAATTATTCATATTTTTTATGATAAAATGGTGATATATGCATGAGACGAGCCAAAGCATCTTATGTAGGAAAAGACATAAAAATGATTAAATTTTTTGCATATTTGTGGTGACGAGCCAAAGCATCCCATAAATCTTAGAATGCTTTAATTTAATCAATAAAGAGTCTTTTATCACCATCTCATAAAATTGAATACTTGCATCATATATAATGAACCGGCCCCAAAGGAAAGTCATTATACAAGATTAATGATGGGATGAAATAATGTTATTAGTATGATATTTATGATCAAATCTTGTTGCCCAAAGGCCTTGAATTCTTCATTAATATTGAACGATATCTAGTGAAATTATCCATTGAATAACGGTGTCTAAGAAAAGCTTGTCAAAAGGGCTATGTGCCTAAAAAAGGCTGGTACTTAAATGAGCCTAGTGCTCCACCACTGATCTGGAACTGATCTGGCTGTTATTCTTTGGATTTTTCAACTGGACATCTAGAATTCATTAATTATCATACTTAATGCATTAGTTTTATCATAAAGGGTAAATCATGTAAAGTTAATTTTGATTTACTCACTAAATTGCTAATATGGGTTAGTAATTTAGATAAGATTTTAGCATAATTATAGGACGCATATTAATAGTAAGCATATGTTTTGCAGTTTTTTTTTCGAAAGTTTTTTCTAAATCCACATCATGCATCCCAATACTTAATGGTTAAATTTTTTGAAATTAAAAAAAAGACTGACATTCACTTTAGGGTGCATGGATATTGATTTGGCACTTTGTGAGGACATGCCACCTGTCCCTACAGAGAAAACTATGTTGGAGCAGAAAAAGTTGTATGAGAGGTGGGAGTGGTTAAACCGCTTAAGTCTTTTACCCATACAAAATCATATTTCCAGAAAGATAACGGGCTCAATTTCTGATCGTAAAACTGCAAAAGAATTCTTAACAGCAGTAGAGGAGCAATTTATGAGTTCAAAGAAAGCCCTTGCCAGCATCTTAATTTCAAGGTTTGTTTTCTTAAAGTATACTGATAATGGTGGTATACGTGAGCATATTATGGAATTATGTGACATCGCTGCCCAATTAAAATTATTAGAAGTAGATATGCCAGAGACTTTTCTTGAACATTTTGTTCTTAATTCTCTGCCTATGGAATATGCACCATTTAAGATCTCATACAACACACATACAGAAAAATAGACTATGAATCAACTTCTAACCATGTGTGTTGATGAGCAGCAGAGAATAAAGCAAGAGAGGCAAGAGAGTGTTTATCTCACCTCTTATAAGAAAAAAGGACATAAGGAGATCGGTGGTACCAGTCATTATATTCCTTGTCAAGAAGAAGAAAATGAAAGTGTCAGACAAAATGACTAACAAAAAGCAAATAAAGTGCTTCTTTTGTAGGAAATAGGGACATTTGAAAAAGACTGCACCAAGTACAAGAAATGGCTCGAGAAGAAAGGTACTTTTCTTTTCTTAGTGTGTTATTAATCAAATTTTGTTGATGTACCTCATAACACATGGTGGATTGACTCTGGTGCTACTATCCATATATGTAAAACTTTGCAGGGATTGCTGAACAAAAGAATTCTAATGGAAAGTGAACAGAGCATCATTATGGAGAATAAGATGCGTTCACATGTGGAAACTGTTGAAACGTTCAAATTGACCCTAAAGACTGGCCACAACTTGTACCTTGAAAATACCTTTTATATACCTAAATTTTCTAGAAAACTGATATCCGTTTCTAAGCTTGTTTCTTTTGGACATACTGTTTCATTTGGACCGTCATTTGTAAATCTTTCCTTGAATAATATTATTGTTGGTAATTGCTTGTTAGAGGATGATTTATTCAAATTAGACCTTGATACATCTTTTGAATTATCCCTTTTATCCTTACAAAATAAAGAACATTATGAATTAAAGCGTAGCATGATAAACAAAAATTTTTCTATGTTATGGCACCGAAGATTAGGTCATATCTCCATAAAACGAATCAAGAGATTAATAAATGATGGAATTTTACCAATTTTTGACTATGATGACTATAAAACTTGTTTAGACTGCATCAAGGGAAAGCAGACTAACAAGTTTAAGAAAGGTGCTAAGAAGCATAAGTTCATTGAATCTTATACATACAGATATATGTAGGCCCTTTTCGACCCTATGTTTTACAGGTCATAAATATTTTATCACCTTTATTGATGATTACTCACGCTATGGGTATCTCTACTTATTGTATGACAAGGCTGAGGCATTAAATGCCTTTAAGCTTTTCAAAATAGAGGTAGAGTTACAACTTGGTAAAAAGATTAAAATTGTGAGATCAGATAGAGGCAATGAATACTATGGTAGGTATACTGAAACTGGATAACATTTAGGTCCATTTGCTCGATTTCTTCAAGAGCAAGGTATAGTTGCTCAATACACTATGCCTGGTACTCCTAATCAAAATGGAGTTGCAGAAAGAAGAAACCAAACATTAATGGAGATGGTAAGGAGTATGATTAGTCACTCAACTCTTCCAATTACTCAGTGGGGTGATGTCTTAAAAACTGCTGCGTATATTCTAAATAGGGTTCTTACTAAAGCTGTCCCAAAAATACCCTATGAAGTTTGGACAGGTAGGAAACTTAGTTTAATACATCTACACATTTGGGGGTGTCAAGCTGAGGCTAGGGTATACAACCCACAAGAGAAAAAGTTGGACTTTAGAACCATTAGTGGTTATTTTATTGGTTATCCAGAAAAGTCCAAGGGATACAGATTTTATTGTCCTAATCATTATTTGAGGATTGTAGAGACAAGAAATGCTAGATTCCTTAAAAATGACCAAATCAGTGAGAGTATAAAACCTCAAGAAATTAATTTTGAGGAAAAACAAACTCCGTATAGTATGCAAAATTCAAATAGTCTGGCAATGATTCCTCCACCTATCATTGATAATGATTTAGAGGAGGATGAATCTACTATTAATGTTCCACTTGAATTTGTGCCAGTTGTCACTGAGAATGTTGCTCCAACTATAGAACCGGTGGATCAAGAAACGACTTTAAGAAAGTCATCAAGGATAAGAAAATCTCCAATTCCATCAGATTATATAGTATACCTTCAAGAATGTGATTATGACATCAGAAATGTCGATGATCCAATAAATTTCTCAGTAGCCATGAATTCTGTAAATTTCTCCAAATGGCTAGATGCCATGAAAGATGAGATAGATTCCATAGCTAAAAATAATGTTTGGAATCTAGTTGAACTACCTCCTGGGGCTACTGCAGTATACTGCAAATGAGTTTTTAAAATCAAAAAAGACTCCAAGGAAAAGGTAGAGCGACATAAGGCCAGACTTGTTACCAAAGGATTTACTCAAAAGGAGGGTATTGATTATCATGAGATCTTCTCTCCAGTTTCAAAAAATGACTCTTTAAGGATAATTATGGCTTTGGTGACTCATTTTGATTTAGAGCTGCACCAAATGAATGTGAGAATTGCTTTTCTTAATGGAGATTTAGAGGATGAAGTTTACATAAAACAACTTGAAGGTTTTGTTTCAGAAGCCAGAGTCATAAGGTTTGCAAGCTAAATAAGTTTATATATGGACTCAAGCAATCATCCCGACAGTGGTATCTTAAGTTCAATAATATCATTTCTATATTTGGTTTTGTAGAAAATGTTGTTGATAGATGCATATATCTTAAGATCAGTGGGAGTCGATTTATTTTTCTAGTTCTATATGTAGATGATATTTTGCTTGCTAGTAGCGAGTTGGCATTGCTTAGGAAAACTAAGCATTTTTTCTCCAACAATTTTGATATGAAGGATATGGGTGAAGCCTCATATGTCATCGGCATTGAGGTTCATAGAGATAGATCTAGAGAAAAACTTTGTCTATCTCAAAAGGCCTACATTAAGAAAATGTTGGAGAGATTTTGTATGGAAAATTCCAAACCAAGCCCAGTGTCTATTACTAAAGGCGAAAAGTTGAGCAAATCACAATCTCCGAGAAATAAAATTGAAAGGGAGCATATGAAAGCATTTCCATATGCTTCATTGATTGGAATTTTAATGTATGCTCAAGACTGTACCAGACCTGATATAGCATATGTTGTGGGATTACTGGAGAGATTTTAAGCTAATCCGGCATGGAACATTGGAGAGCTGCTAAGAAAGTATTGAGATATCTTCAAGGGACTCAAGATCATATGCTTACATACAACAAATCTGATCTCTTGGAGATTGTTGGATACTCAGACTCAGACTTTGTGGGATGTCCAGATATTAGAAAGTCAACATCATGTTATATCTTTCTACTAGCTGGTGGTGCAGTCTCGTGAAAAAGTTCGAAGCAAAAGATGACAACTGCTTCAACAATGGAGGCTGAGTTATTCACAAGATCAAGTTCATTAGGCATTAGCAATTTGACATGACCTCTTTCAAGTTGTTCCACCACTAGAGAAACATTCTCTCCTTATACCTTACTGTGTATGGCAGCATTTGGTTTGACTAGAAACCCATGCAGATGGGTACACATGCAATCAAAGTCAACTTGTGTGGACACTCTGCACTTCATTGATGGGTAATAAGTGGCTATAATCTCACCTTGTCATAAGTCACAATAATGGACAAGTTAATTAACAACTGGAGCATGAATGTTAGATTATTCTCACTAATGCAATTCACATCCTGTTACAGTTGTTGATTATTTTTAGTATTTTTTTGATTCTGTTTCCTAGTTTAGTAATGAAAAAGACTAAGGGGGACTTAAGCTGATCTATTTTTCTTAAATACTATTGTATCTTGTTCTGTAATTTACTAACACACTTATCATTTTCGAATTATGTTTAAATGCATGAACTTTTATTAAAAAGATCATAAAGATATGGAGCTCATACAACTTATAGTTTCTCAATGGTTGAGGGTTAATCCATTACCAATTAATGAATGATACCTGGATCATTGGGGCATACAATGTCTATTGTCAGACATGTAAAGTGATTTGTCTTTGTACTGGGTCTTATCTCTACCATTTAGTGACAGTGTCTCCATTTCAGGAATCAAGTTGATTGTTATTGATTGCATATATCACTGGTGAAGTGAAGTATAATCGTCATAACTAATTAACTTTATAATCATATAAGATGCTTGATAATATAAACCATCTCTACATATGATAATCAGGCAGGTCTGAATAAGACATTCGGTCACAGATAACCTTATTATTACTTATATCATTACTTAGTAAAATAGCCATAACTTAATTAAACTTTATAATTGTATAATATGCTTGATATTTTAAAACATCTCTACACATGATAAATAGGTGATGCTAAATTAGACATTCCATCACAGAAATACTTATTGTACCAATATCATTACTTGCAATAATAAGTCTGGTAGAGTTCATACTGTAAAATACGAACATTAAACTCATTAACAATTTTAGCATTTTTCTCTTAAAATTTATACATCAGAATTTGCCTTGTAGTGTTTACAAGCTGATGCTGCATCAGCTTCATCTCTGACCACTGCAGCTTCTACTTGGCGTCGTAAGAATTCTTCAGTCATACCATTGTCAAAGAGCACCTGAGTACGAAAAAAGTTAATAACTGAAAGCCACTTCAACTTACAAACTAGCATGAACAAAGGTAGGATGTAACAATTGAATGAACAAAAGACTTCTATGGATTAACTGTGAGCCAGTTTGGCACCATACCTGTCTTTCCTTTTTTTTCCCCTTTATGAAATATCACATGAAGATTGATTTTGACGATAGCATTTGCATCGCTATCTTGCTAGTCTTTGCTTTCTTTCCACTTTTTTTTGGACACCAAAAAAGTTTTATTACAAAAGGGTTCTATAAAATTTTGTAGAGAACATATATAAACAAAGGGTGTTCCGTTTAATCTTGTTTTCTTATTTGGGCTTTGAAAAGATACAAGAAATAAGAGGTAAATCAACCTAAGTAAAAAACAGAAACAACAATTACTTGGTGATTATTAGTGATAGAAAATTTGGAACACAATTAAAAGAAGATTCTTTTTTAAACATTGAATCGAGGAATTGAAATATGTCAATCTACATTGCATTACTATAGCAGTACAAGAGACTTATTAGCAATATGAAGGCTAATGATGGTTGATGGCAGTGTTTATACTTGCTAATATTTCAAGTTTGACTACATGAAGTAACCCGCTTTTCTTTATTTTCTTCAAAATGAAGTAGTATCTTATTTTCAATTTTTTGCTCCAAGCAATGCTTTCTTTCATGGAAACAGAGATTAAAGAATGCAAACCTCATACGATCTCTTGAAGCTAGCCACAGTTCCATAGCATTGAACACCATTCATTAACATCATCACCCTTTTCCCAATCATATTGTCGTTTCTTGGATTTCCTATTTCCTTCTTTTGGTTTGATTTATCTGGATTGCTATATTTACTCCTCAAATTTTTCATTCCATCAGGATGCTTGGTTTGCATTTCTTGTGCTTCTGTTGCAGTAAAATTCTTCATTCCAGTTCCAGGTGATAGGTGGGATTTATCCTTGATAATCTGTGACTCAGAAGTCTTCTTGCTTGCTTGCTGCATGAATTTTTCCTTTGATATAATCTGACAGTCATCACTTTCCAGAACATATTTTGTATCCCTCTTTGCATTTTTGCGATTTGATGTTGTGCTATTGAAGATTTCAGACTCTTCACCTTTTTGTGTTTCTTTGAAATCCAACTCAGCAGATAAATCATAAATCTCATTTGTAATTTTTCTTTCATATTTCAGACTGATAAGGGAAGTTGCTGCCTCCCTGTTTGAATAAAAGACCAACAAATAAATTAGATAGTTACTACAAAAAAAAAAGACATATATAATATTCAAGAATGTAAAACTTTTACAGTATGGACATGCTTAGATGTTAGAAACTTAGAAAAATAAGTATAACTTATATGCAAGAGTCAAGAATATGTTCATATATTGTTACAATCAACAGAAGATAGTTTTCTTTACTACTTTACATGTCATAATAGTTATTTGCATTATCATAAAGATCATTACATAGTATAATTACCTTGCTGCTTTATCCTCCATAGCTACTTGATAAAAGATTTGTTATAGGAACTTTGGCGGATTGCTGAACCTTCCTCTCTGTGAAAAGATCAAAATATCCGGTCAAATCACACATATACCAGTGATTTATATAACTAAGATTCATCTGTAATATAACCAAACAACCTAGCAAGGCAGAACATCAACATTTTACTAAAAGGCATTCCTATCTATTATTTGAAAATCTTCACTTGTGATGAGTAAGATATGGTCCATACTCCATAGTCCATACTATGTAGAAAATTTCTAATATTGAATATTATATATGTTTCTTTTTTCTCCCTAGTAACTATTTAATAGATTTGCTGGTATTTTATTCAATTGGGGAGGTTTCAACTTCTCTTGTGAGTTTTAAATATGATAGAAAATTTATAAATGATATTTAAATTGGTGGGCTTTGTCCCTCCATTTCACTCAAAAACATGATGAGTTTGCTATGATGGTTAGTGATTCCAAATAATGTTTATCCAGCTCAAGTAGTAATTGTTGTAATATACTAAGGTAGACATTTGTATCTTTTGTATTCTTACACTTTGTTTTATGGCTATGATTCAAAATGGTGTTACCCGATGCATTATCACCTCGTAATTTTGGTTTTCTGGAACCTTAGCATGGATCAATAATCAACTTCATTGCATTGTGTCTTACTAGCCAAAATTGATGTATAGAGTGGTCATGCATGACTTTTTAGAGGTATTGGGCTTCTAAGAATGCATGGTTTTGCTGCAAAAGTTGCATGAGAATGAGAGAATATTGTGTGAGAATGATGGAATCACAACTTTTAGCATCTCATTGAAGGTTGAAGAGCTGAGATATAATTCTTCTAAATTTAAGGTGATGGGGCTGAGACAATAGGTTATTTGAACTTTTGAAGTAATCTAACTTGGCTTATCATTAATTGATAAATGATTTGTAAAGTGATGGCCTGTATTATTCATCTCATGGAAAAGCATGAGAATGCCATCCTTCCAAACCTTGATGTAGAGAAGCATTCTTCTAAACCAACATAACTTTAGTAGGAATTTGTCTGCTAACTAAGACATTTCAAGAGATTGTAAATAAAGAAAAATTAAAAATGTCAGTCCGTTTTGATGCAATTTCATATCAGTTACACCCAATCAACTTTATTAGCCCTTAGAATACTCATGATATTAAGGAATGTGGAACCATCCTAAACAGCCTGGTTTTGGGCGTACTGAGCCGTGCTGCGGTAGACTGGGATGGTTCCAGTATTCAAAACAGTAAACCGATAGGAGAGGGAGAGGGTGAAGGAAAGAGAGGAAGAGAGAGAGAGAGAGAGAGAGAGAGAGGCAAAGGAAGGGAGAGGGAGAGGGAGGGATGCCGAAGGCCTTCGGAGGGCGCCATAGGGCTGGAGCAAGGGCTCCGCCCTCTGGACCCCTATTTTGTTCGAAACAGGAGTCCATCTGCTGACTTCACTTAAAATTTTCAAAATAAAAAAGGGGCCCTAATTTTAAGTGAAGTTCGCAAACCTCTTGCTGACTTCATTTAAAATTTTCAAAATAAAAAAAGGACCCTGACAGACCCCTTGCTCCAGCCCTCTAGCGCCCTTTGAAAGCCTCCGGCGGCCCTCCCTCTCTCTCCCTTTCTCCCCCCTCTCTTTTCCTCTTTCTCGTTCTCCTTCCCTCTCTCCTGTCTTCTCTACTGTGTCGGTACGAGCCTGGCACAGAACGACACGGGGGCATATCAAACCGTGCCGCCGGCCGACCGATATGGGCTCTAGTTCCGGCACAATGAACCTTGCATGATATGTTTGATATCTTAATGCATCCCTTTTATGGTAGAAGAATGCATCCTAAAGGACAGAGTTAGCAATTGTTGTTCATTAAACATAAAATCATTCCTATTATACAATTATAGGTTAATTTTAATTTTTTATGTTCATTAAACATAAAATCTTCACATGTATATTGACTTTTAACTATAAATCCAACACCTCTCTACCCTACGTTAACGCTTCATATAGAAACTGGAACAAGATGCTCAATAGTGTAAATCTATTGCTATATCTGAATGCGTAAGCAATATTTTTAACTTAGCAAGTGCACACTGGCAGTAAAATCTTCTACAAAATGCAAAAACTTTACTAGTGATTTGTTCTTTAAATAAATTTAGATCATCATATTGTTGCTAGTTAAAGTAATCATTCATCACTTATAGAGAAAGCTGTTAATATAATCATTAAGTAATCAGGCTCTATAACAGAATCACACTTGGGATATTGTTCCCTATCCTTCTGATGTTGAATCCATTGGCTGTAAATAGGTGGATTCTGTGAAACTACGTCCTGATGGGACTATGGAAAGATAAATGGCTCGGTTGGTTGCTCTTGGTAATAGGTAGGAATATGAAGTGGATTATGATGAGACTTTTGCTCCGGTGGCTAAGATGACTACAGTACGAACAGTTCTTGCCATTGCTGCTTCTAAAGGTTGGCCCCTATGTCAAATGGACGTTAAGAATGCTTTTCTGCATGGTGATCTCAAGGAGGAGATTTTTATGACACCTTCGCTAGGTTTATTCACTACCCCATCTTCTGATGTGTGCATGCTGAAGCGCTCTCTCTATGGCTTGAAGCAGGCTCCTCGTGCTTGGTTTGATAAGTTCCGCTCCACATTACTTGGTTTTTCCTTTGTCCAAAGTTCAAGTATGACTCTTACTTGTTTCTCCGTAAGGCGGAGAGTGGTATTGTTCTCCTGGTTTATGTCGATGATATAGTTATCACAGGGACAGATTCTATGTTGATTTAGCAGCTTCAACAGCACCTACAAGCTTCATTTCACATGAAGGATCTTGGTTCTCTTCAATATTTCTTGGGCCTTGAGGTGAAGTCTGGACCTGTGGGTACTTTCTTGCATCAACATAAGTATACGTAGGATTTGATTGCTTTGCCTGGACTTCAGGATGCTTCTTCTATTGACACACCTTTGGAGGTAAATGTGAAGTATTGTCGTGAGGAGGGCGAGCTTCTTTCTGATCCTTCGCTGTATCGACAGTTGGTTGGGAGTCTGAACTATTTGACCATAACTCGGCCTGATATTTTCTTTGTTTTTCAGCAAGTTAGTTAGTTTATGCAGACTCCTTGGCACCTGCATTTGACTGCAGTCCACCGTATTTGAGAGGCACTCCAGATCGCGGCTTATTCTTTCATGTTGGTTCACCTATTCAGTTGAGTGCATACAGTGATGCTGATTGGGCTGGCTGCCCAGATACGCGTCGCTCATTTACGGGCTGGTGGATGTTTCTTGGCAATGCACTCATTTCATGGAAAAGTAAGAAATAGGACCGTATTTCTAAGTCTTCAACGGAGTTTGATATCGAGACATGTCCTCTGCATGTTCTAAGATTATTTGGCTTCGTGGATTGTTGGCTGGCTTGGGTTCCCTCAACTTGAGCCCACTTCTCTTCATGCGGATAACACTAGTGTGATTCATATTGCAGCTAATCCTATCTTTCATGAGCGAACCAAGCATATTGAGGTGGATTGTCACTCCATTCGTGAGGCTTATGACCAACGTGTTATCACTCTACAACAGTTGCTCTTTAGCAAGAAGCACTATTAAATCAAGTAGGCTAGTTTGAAGCAAGAAAGGAAAAGCTAATCTTTTGCAGGTCCTTTCGAACCAGATATTGAATGACCTGCAAAAGAACTAGAATGAACACCATCTGTTTCCCTCATATCACCACGGATTTTTAGATTGCTGATGTATTTACCAAGGCTATGACTCGTCAACGTCATTAGTTTCTAGTTGGCAAATTGATGCTTCTTGATCAGCTAGCATCAATTTGAGGGGGGATGTTAATAGGGTCGGCAGATCCTATTTCTTTATGGTTTCCATAGCAAATCTAATTACCTTTATTATTTCTGCAATCTACTCATTTTCTTTGTTATTTCTATTAACTCTGTACAGCTTAGTTTTCCTAATTTAGGTAGCAGAACTAATTGGCAGATTTACTGTGTATAGCTGTCTATAGCTAGTTGCCATGTATAGTTGTCTATAGCTAATTTTCCTGTACAGTTTTTCTATTTAATGGGATTCTCACAAAGATGAGAGATCATTCAGTCAATTTGACACTTTTAAACTAAAGCCTATCAGCCTGAAGGAATCTGGAAGGAGAATTATTTTATTGAGTTGGCCAATGCACCATGTGCAAAATTCTAAGCAAGGAACCAAAATTAAAGATATCTGACAAACTTGAAAGAAAGTAGTTACAAATCGAATTTGGATGATGGAGCTCAATTGGGCGTTTGTGTGGAGTGTCGAGCAGAGACTTCCTTATTTTGCATTAGCAATTAAACTGAATGGAAGGTTTTTTTGCATACACATATTTTGTAGCAGAAACACAGTCCCAAATTCTAAAATGGTCAGAATGGTAGCACATGACAAGGTTCAACAGAGTTTGAGAACATTTGTGGCCTATTCATCAGTCTAAGAAAGTTCATGTTGGAATACCTCCATTGGCAACCAACATAGTAACCTACTGATTGGCATGAGCTTGTGGTAGAAAATGTAAATCTTTAGTAGAAGTGAGATGAATGGAACAATCTAAGGACCACAATGACAAAAAGATTGTTAACTAATAAGGTGTTCAGACAAATTGGCTAGAAGGTTAAGCTAATTATGGTGCCTTAATCTTATCAGAGATTTCTTTGGATTTTCCTAAATTAGCACGAGTTATGCAATTATTCATATGTTATTTGATTTGAAAATATTATTTAAGTTTGATTTGTTTTTTTTGTAAGTGCTCCTATAGCACTCGTGCATAATCAGTTGGTCTGTTTGCCAAGCCTAAATAATGGAACATGATAAATTGATATCCTCTTACATTGACAGAAGCTGAAAAGGATTAAAACGAACTATGAATATATATACAAGAGACTGCAGAGAACTGCTTTAATCATATTCAACTTACATTCGAGTTGTTGACTAGTGGAATGTGTAAATATACTTCTGTGGAGAAATTATATTTTTTATTCTCTTGGTTCCATATCATTCTCTTTGTTAACAGGACCCAAGCTGTCTAACTCAAATAGGGTCAAGCTACTAGCACAACTCTGATGCATCTCTTTAACTGTCGTGGATTCCTCCATTCGATGATCCAAGGCAAGCATCTAATTAAGCATTCATCCAAGATTCACAATCTTGGTACTAGACCCTATGCCATGCTGGTATAGTGTTGGTATGTCCGGTATAGGGATTGGTTTGGTGTACCAAGGCTTAGTACGCCCTCTATACCAAATCTCAGTTTGGTACTGGTATGGTACGGTACGTCCAGTATGGAGCAATATGCTTCGGTACAGCGAACCGTGCATTCAACAAACTTTCTAGTTGCCACTAACTTCATTGTCCAAGAAAATATAGTTTAAACATAATAGTCTACTAAAGATTTTGAGTGTATAAATTTAAGTTCTAGGAAGAGCCTATGGATATTATTTTATTTATTCATTTTTTTTGTAGTTTTCTTTTGGTCAATAGCTTTTGTTGCCTTATCCTTTTATCCAAGGTCTACTAAAGCTGCCTTGTCAGGCATATGTGATGGTGGCCTTGCCATTAAGTGTTACCAGAAATCGAATCTAGAACTCTAAATTGCATTTGGCGACATAACATGTCTTTTGTTTTTGAGTCTGTAGATACTGAGGAAAGACAAAATCACAAAATCATCATCTTCAATTGCTGGTGTATGTGGAAATTATGGACCAAATTTGTGGTAGATTGGGACTATTAGTCTAGGGATCAGGGCCCTGCATTGAAATATCATGTATGAGTAAAATATGAGGAGGAAGGATGCTGAAGTAGATATGGAGATAACTAACATATAGACTCAAAAATCGCAACCTAGTGAATTGGAAAATCAGGCATGAGAAAACTTGAGTCCCATTTAAATTAAAATGAATAAGAATTGATAGATCACGTGTGAGACCAAGTCATGGAAGCAAGTATGAAGAGGCATGAGAAGATATAATGAAGGATATGGTGAAGCTACAATTTCTAATGGCGACAAGTGCAGCAAATCAAACAATTTGACTTGATTTTTTTTAGGTGAAATATTTAGAATCAAAACTAATCAGGTAGATAACTGAAACTTAAGAAAATGGAGGTAATTTGTATGAAGAATTAATGTTGATCTTTTTCCTTTCTAACATTGAGCAAATGATGGTCAATTCGATTTAAAATCAGTTAGTAATATGAATAGCCTATATTTCATTTCCTAAAAAGATTGGGGATATTTGATTTAAAGAGACAAGATAATCAGGAGAAAATTGAAGGATCTATTGAGGGAAAAAAGAGATATAAAAAGAAAACTATGAAGAGCATTAACAGAGCTGAAATATGTTTCCAGAAGATTTGAAATTGCAGAAAGCTAGATAAAGGTGTTTCATTGATTCAAATTATGCAAGCCAATAAATGAATCTGTAGAAATAGTATTTATGATTGTTAATCTTAAATATTCAATTATATAAAGAAAGTAAAATTAAGAGCATCAACATAAGGAGGTGTTGCTCATGACTACAAATCTTTCTACTGTAATTACCATATGCAGAAAAAGGCAATCTAAAAGCCTCAATATTAATTTCAACCATGGTCTTCGGCCCGGTACGGTCCGTTGCGGCCTGGAACCGGTACCTGGACAGCGTGAAAACCAGTTCCAGCTATTTTCAAGGCAATGTCGACTGATACGCATGCGTACCGGCCGTGTACCGGCTGGTACTGGTGCGAACCGACCGTGTATTGACTAGTACCGGTGAGAACCGATTGGTTCTCATCGGTACGATTTTTTTTTTCTTTGCGGTGGGAAAGCACACCCGCGCAGGGGCGGGGTTGCGCGCGAGCGCGCGATTCCCGGCCTCGCGCAGTTCCGTGCACTGGGAAACCACGCGCGCACGCTGTTTTCCATGCTGTGAAACGCCGCATGGGCGATCCCCAGCCCGCGCGGTTCCCCAGCCAGCGCCAGGCAGTGCGCCCGCACGCCCACACGGGCTCATTAATGCCACAGAGGCATTTATCCCGCGCAGACGTGAAAACCAGAAAAAAAACATGCTTATCGGTTCGTATCCGACCGGTTCGGTACGAACCGAACCGTACCAGTTCGGTACGAACCGAACCGTACCAGTTCGGTAGGCGACTGGTATGCCTACCGGTACCGGTATGGCAGACCTTGATTTCAACCATGAAACTAGAGATTGTTCGCTGTTTTTGGACTTTGAGAGACAAATTGATGTCATTGTAACTGCAAACTCCATACACGCCGTTGGAAAGAGAAGGAACACTTAGGAAGAGAAGGAAGCAGTAAGGGCTATAACTAAACCTTAAAACCAAGCAAGTCAACCTAATTTAATTGCAAATGATTGGGTTGATTTAATAACTGAACCCAAGATCCGCAATCTTGGTACCGGGTACCGATCGGTACCTTGTCGGTTCGGTACGGTACGGTATGCACTCTATACCGAACTAGCTCTCTAACTATTTTTCTTAATTTTTATATCGGTATGCCTCAATATAGGTCTGTATGCTTCGGTATGGGTTGGTATGCACCTCGGTATAGGTTGATATGCCTCTGTACAGGTGGTACGGGGCGGTACGGTAGACCATGATTGAACCTACTAAATAATTGACTTAAGTTTAATAAGGCAAGACTAATGTTTGCCATACCGGTCGGTACCAGTGCGTATTGATTGGTATACATACCAATACTCGGTATACGGAACTGGATATTGTACTGAGCGTACTGACACTATAATAGGATGATACTGGTACGAGGTCTGGTGCTGGTATCGAGATGGCGAATCTTGTGCAAGACCCTCTTAAGAAGTTAGGTTTTAAATAGATTTATGATTCATAAGCTTATACATCAAATTATAAGCTAATTAATTCATATATTATGTTTTCTAAGATTCATAACATATATGACAATCTGGATAATATATTTGGACTGTATTTAATATTATCCTTATGATTAGTGGCAGCCGCTGGATTACCCATTTGTATAAAATCCATCAGATTTCAAACATGGTCTTTACAAATGAACATGCTCCTATATTTCCTAGTACCTTCTATATTTTCCTAATACTGAGAAAGTAACAGAAATACTTGAAAGATGAAACATATTAGGTGAATTGGTCACTGGATTCTGGTGAACAGCCATACATTTGCCATTCATAAATGCATAGAGATTGATGCAAACAAATCTATCAACCTTGGCATACAATTCCGGGTGCCAGCTATTGTCAGATGAACATTTTCGCATAGAAAATCTTGTGGTTGGCTACAGAGACAAGATTCAAATATCCAAGAACATATAAAATACTTGCATGACATTTTAAGTATGGAAATCTTACGTCACAAACTTATATATTTCAGGGAAAATGATCCAGCAAATAGCCATTCAAGTGGTCTATGGGTAACATTGTATAAGACTTCATAATAACTATACCATGCGTTGGGCAATAAAATATGCTTGAGTTTGGCTTTTAATCTTGGATTTTTTATGGGTTTATATCTTATAGATAGGTTTTATTCTCCTTGCTAGGTTTGAATTAATGAAATTGCATAATGAACGCCAATTAAATCATTTACTATTTTGATTTCATTCTGCTTATTAATTATTGATTGCTTTCAAAATTTATGGGAGGGAAACTCGGGAAATTTATTAATTGACAAAATTTTAAAGAAATTCATTAATTGTCACAAAATTTTAATTTCTTTGCATTCTAAGTGGTGATAAAGTGGAGATTTTTTCTTCTAACTTCCTCTTCCTTTCCTTTTCTTTTATATAGTGGTGATAAAGTGGTGATAAAGGGGCTGTGAAGCAAGATTGTTGTATGGAATCAGAAATACTCGGCAGTAGGATAAGAGACGGTAAAGCTCAGGAGGAGAGGAACCTAGGGATGTAGACAGAAGGATGAGAGATGAAGCAGCCCTCAGCTGGATTATGTGCTTAAATGTGAGGAAACTGTGTGGGAAAAGGTTTAGAGCCTTGTGGCCATGTGAAGGTGATAGGAATACAGCCTACTTCCACCAAGTGGCAAACGGTAGAACACGGTCCAATGCAATTCAGATGTTGGCCAGATAGTTGAGAACCCCAAGCAATTTCAAAACATTGTATATATCATTTTACACAGTTCTTTGGGGAAACTACGATCTGGAAGCTTCATGTTGATTGGGACTACTTTGAATCAAGATGAATTCAGGCTTTAAAAGCTTTAAGATTTGGAATGACTCTTATCCTCAGATGAGGTTTAGGCAAGCTGTTTTTCAATTAAGCATCGAGAAGGCACTAGGGCTTGATTGTTTTTCTTGCTATTTTTGCAAAGATACCTGGATAGTTTAGAACGTGACCTGTTCAAATTGGTTGTAGACCTTTGGGAGGATAGTTCTATAGTAGATTGATTAAACTTTGCCACTGCTATCCTTAATCTTTGTTTTCATCTTTGCATATGTATTTTATGTCTTTCATTCTTTTGCTAAAGTGGTGGTTGTCAATATTGGATGCTATTTGCATGATTTTCTCCTGTGAGGTGTTGATGTCAAGGTGACACATGGTTAGATTAGTTAGCTAGGGACAGGTGTATAAAGATGGTGCTCAGAGTGGTCTTAGGATTATTAACCTTCATGATTTTAATTAGGAGAGGTTTTTATGAAGGGTAGTTTAGTGTCATGGACTCACAGTCCAAAAAGCTTAAGATATTGGGTAAAGGACTGTTTCAAGCTTATAAACCCATGTGGCACCTTTTTATTAGTCGATGAGGACTATAACAATCTCCCTCACCCAATCTCGTGATGCCCTCGTCATTGATTGGTTCCTACTTAATAGGGAGAGGCCCACCCATGGCCTGGGTCCTACTCGACCCTACTTGGACTTACTCGACCTTCGTATCCTCTTGGTAAGGAGCCCACATGATACACATTGGATCTAGCTTTGATACTAGAGCTGATCATGGCTCATGCTTGGGCATAAAAAATATCAAATTTTAAATCAAGGTATGTCTACCAGCCAAACTGGGCGGTACGGGACGTACCATACCATACTGGTTCGGTACCGGTATCCGGTACGGATGGCGTACTGACGTTTAGTACGCTAAAAAAATTCCATATCATACTGACATTGTGCTAGTCTGACACCGTTACGGATTCCGGTACCGAGACAATGAACCTTGTTTTAAATAGTCTTGTTCCGAAACCTAATTAAAAATGAATATAGTTTAGGCCTGAGACTCGGCTTATTTTCAGCTATATTTGATACCACTTGTCACATACTTATATTCTAAAATGTTTAAGCTGTTGGCTTGAGGACAAGGCCTAGGCTTATAAACCCATGTGGCACTCCTTTATTAGCCGATATGGGACTATAACATTAGGCCTGTCTAGTCAAAGGAGCATACTATAATTGAACATGACCTTGGGACTTATGTTGCCATGCTTTGCTAGAATTTCAGCTTTCTGTCATGAGGTTCTTAAGGTCGCCCTAGCCATCCAGGTTGGTTGCCCTAGATGGGCAGGAAACTTTACCATTACAGACTCACTCTTAATATTATTTTAGTTGGTTTGGCATCGAGGAGCCTGAGTTGAATTCTATGAGATCTTTGAATGCTATGGACAACAATATTTAATTGTATTTTGTCCTTGGATAAACAGCGAGAGGTGTTATAGCTATTAAACCTTCTTTAAAAGACAACATAATCTCCTTAAATTATGGCATGTTTGGAAGTTTGGTTCCTTTATTGTCTTTTTTGTTTGTTGTTTTTTTAGATTTCTTAATCATGGTGGTATTTTTACCCAATTGCAAGTCATTTATGGAAGGATTTGACACCATTAAAAGTCAATATCTTTATGTGGCTCCTCGTCAAAAAATAAGGTTATAGCAATGGAACATTATAAGTGTAAAGGATGGTTTGATGGTCAAGATGTGTTACTCTATTGATAGACATTGGAGAGTCATCTCTCTTATGCCCATTTTTTTGAACTCTATGGATGAATCCTAAGCTTTGGTTCAGAATTAAGGGTTGGCCTAGGTCAACTAAATTAAGGGCATGTTTGGTTGTGAAAGTGGAACCCTAAGAGTCACTTTGAGGCCTAAAGAGACTCCAGCCATTTTGAACTAAAATGAACAAAAGTGACCGTTGAAGCATAGTTGGTAGGGGGTGGGTTCGAGTTATATCACTATTGATAAATATTATATTATAATAATAATTACTAGTAATGTTTTTAGAACAATATATTATTATAATAAAATATAATAATATTATTATTATTATATCATATTACTTTTGGCTATAATAATTAATAGTTATTTTTATTAAATAATTATTAATTATGCTATCAATATTTATTTTTATTTTAACTTTTATTACATTATAATAATAATGATTGATGATATTATTATATTATATTATACTATTATTTTATAATTATTAAATTATTTTTAATTATTATACTATTATTAATCAAGATTAACTATTTTTATTGATTATATTATTAATAATTATTTTATTTTAGTATTATTCATAGTTGATCATGAGCTGGGTTTGTGCACAAAAAAATATCAAATTTTACATAGGCCCGGCCCGAAGCCTGATTAAAAATGAATAGAGTTTAGGCCCGAGGCCCGACTATGATCAGCTCTAGTATTATTTACTATTAGAATTTTGAAATATTACTAATAACTTTTCTTCTCTATGTATATTTATTTTGTTGATGATTTATCTGCTATTTGCTAATTTAATTAAATATATCCTACATTTCCCAAAATTTATTTGTTTCTCAGAAATTCATCATTCTAGAGGTCAAGGAGGGACTAGAAGAAGTTTAGAAATCATACAAAATTCGATATTTAACAAAATGATTAAGAATGATGCTACAATGCAATTTGGGACTGAATCATCCCTTATCCTAGTATCTTATGGGTATAATGAGAAAGTCATCAAGCCCTTTACTTCAAATGAGATTTAGGATTCCCTCTTGCCTATGATGAACAACGATCTAGATAATTTAGCTAGTTTTCTTCAAAGATTTTGGTATAACTAGTCTTGTCCATTTAAGACAAGTCATTTAACTACAAGTTGCCTAAAAAAGATTGTGTCGTTTATTGTAGGGTGGGTTGGGGGGGAATATATCTTATTGAATCCTTGCAAATATTTCCTTGTAGGTTTGATTGATCATAAACAAGTTGGTAGGGTTTTGAATATTGCATAAGTTGCCAAGCTAGCTCAGTAGAATTCATTGTTCAATCAATGTAAAAAAGAGTAAAATTATGAAGAACTTATTACTTGCCTAAATTGATCTAGAGAAAGCATAAGAAAGGTTTACCTTGGATGTTATAGAATTCACTATTATCAAAATGAACTCTCTAGGGATTCCTTGGGACCATGTCTTTAGTCCAAGGTTTGCTATACCAATCGGTATTGTACCGTACCAAGCATACTGTACCGGTATTGAATTAGTGTGCAGTCTAGTACCTTTTGACACTCGGTACACCTTGTCGTCTTGTATTGTACTGTGTACCTATACTGTAATAGGATGGTACCAGTACAGGGTCCGGTATCGAGATAGCGAACGTACTCTAGTCTGTATGCCCGCTTGCTTTTTGTCTATATAGCCATGCACCATCTAACACATGGACATGTTTGCAGATCCTAAAGTAGTGACCTAATTCCATGATCCGTCATGCTCTTTTCATTTGTGATTACATAAGAGTATAAAGATCCAAAAATTGCAAAACTTTATAGAAATGTAGGTTCAAGGGAGCAAGAAAGCAAGTAGCATTATGATGCATGGTAGTGTTGAGCATGACAAAGCAAGGTAAGTGGGGCATAACTATGAGGCTGTGCAAGTGCAAGGGTAAAGTGACTAAGAGATGAAAGAGGAAACAATGGGAGAAAGAGAGAATTGGTACTGGATTCAACTTTTCTTCGAGGCATCTCTTTGCCAATTTCTTAGGGCATTTTTGTGCAGCTTTTCTGAAGTCTAGTAGTGCTTGGAAGAAGATTTTGATTGTTGATTGTGGATCACTTTCTTCCCCATGGGTGTAGCGTAACTTTGGATAAACCATGTAAAATCTTGTTCTTATCATTATTTCTTCCTTGTAACTTGATTTGTAACTCGAGAGATTATGGCTCGCAAAATCATAGGAATCCCTAACTAGTGGTATCGGAGTTCTGGAATGGCAAGTGTTAATGGAAAGTATCCTTGATAACCACCAACCGGTTTGAGTTAGGGAAGTAGAGCAAAATTGGAAAGGCAATCGTAAGTGGAGTTATGATGACTTATGTAGTAGCCTAGAGATTGGATTCTCAATAAAGTGTTGTTGCAAACACCATAATTTTAGTTTTGCAAATATTTAAAGGAGCTTCCAAATATGAAAATCATTAGGAGCAAGGTAGGTTGTATTGGTACCGGGACCTGTACTAGCCAGCTATCAGTTTGGTACTGTACTGAGTACTACTGACACATGGTACACTTGGGCATGCTGGTCATCAAATTAGCATGCTATTTTTTTTTTTTTTTTATCTCTTTTCTTTTTCGATTTCGTTGAGTGGTTTTAACCATAATTTAATTTTTTTTGTCTTTCGATGTTTTTTGATGTATGATTTGTTTTTCTAATGCTTCTTGATCCTAAATTGATCATAATTTTATTATAAATACAACTAGACCAATCAGTATATCTATAAAGAAAATGAGTGAAATACAAGACGTAGAGTCGATTTATAGTACATTTTAAGTACAACATATGTATGGCCATCTAAAATCTGGTGGATTGTCAATTTCTCTCGTAGATGTCAGGATCATTTTCATATCCATGAGGTGCATTACACCAATTCTCCAACTATATGGCATCTTAGTCCTGTATACTCATCCCATAAGGTATGCATCCTGAAAAACTGCTCTATGTACTATGGCTTTGTCTTTAGGAAGAGTCATATGTGCAATACTGCAATTGTGGGGTAACCCATCTAAATTGCTAGCATGAAAATTTGATTCATTAGGTGCTTTAGGTGGCGTAGGATAGTATCTACTGGAAGATAATGCCTCAGACGCACCATATCCATATGTATCATAAGCTGCTTGTGGGTAATAGGATCCAATATACGATTCAGAACTAATACATCCAAGGATCCTACTCTACATGCAATCTCATCTGCAACAATATCGTATCTTGAACGATCTCATCTGCATGTAATGGTATTCTCGTAGGTTTTAGGTTATGCATTGTGGTCCCTATCCTATGTGGCATGGGCGAATTTAAACTCTCCGATGAATCAAGGACCATCCTAAGATCGTGAGCTTTAAATGGTGGTCTCATGTCCTCCGATCCCTTCCTGGCCATCAGATACATAATCACTAGAATTGTTATCGCTGTTGTCATATGATGATCTAGGAAACCGATAATTTGAAGGCTCACTTGAATATGAGTGAATGGACTCCGCCACTCTCTTCAATAGGCTACAATTGCCTTTCCTTTTTCTTTCAAGCTAAGCCAAATAGGTGTCTTTTTTCCGTTCATTCCTCTCTCTACTTGGCTCTGCTAGGAGGATCGATCATGCCCACCTGACTGAGTAGAGAGGGTAGCATGGTGGTCTCGTCTAAGCATCTCTCGATCAAATCTCTAGGAGGATGTCTAGGATATAAAGTCCTATGAGGTCAGCTCCTCACTGACCTCTTTGGCTAATCGGTTGGATGTGAGCATGGAATTACATTCTCATTGCTTTGCATCCATCCTAGCCTCCTTGGCTATGAAACTGGCCGATCATGAAGGTGATTCTGGCTCGTCGAGCTATGGTTGCTGCTATTGGCTTTCGAGCCAATCAATCATGGATCCTCTTCATCTTGCATAAAGTTATTGTGGAGCAAATCATTGTAGTTCAGCTCTATTTTCTTCTTAATGCATTTCAGTCTCAACCACAGATTGTAGTAGATATATACAAGATCATTGAGGCATGCATACCCCAGAACATGCTTCTAATTTTACAATAATTTTTTGACTATTATTTTATTTTTTATTTTTTAAATTTGAAAATATATTTTTAATTTAAAAAATAATAAATTTAAGATTTTAATGGCATTGTGTAGATCATCCATAGATTTATAGCATATCATGAAATAATCTCAAAATTGAAAAAATAGGCATAATGTTCCCTTATTTTTTCATTTTATTGCCGATTTTTTGTCTCAAAACAAGAAAACTGATGAAATGAATTGGAGGAGAGGCACATAACTTGATTTTAGCTTGGATCTAGTGTGAAATTATCGAAATCTAGCCTCTTTTTGCGATTTTTATAGTTTTTTATAAAAAAAATAAGAGGGAGAGGGGCTGAAAAGGCATGGAAGGCTTTCTCAGTGTGCTTCTCAATTATTTGGGGGGGGAACTGAAGCTGGACCACCCGATCCAGCGAACCAAGCTGTTCACATTGGTACTGATCCAAACCACTTGGTTTGGAGAGGTTTGGGGGTTTTTCAAACCGATGGCCTGAACCAATCCAATGCCTCCTTGGTACGGTTCAGTATGTCCTGAACCAGGCTGTTCAGGATAGTACTGCCTCCATTAGGAGCATAATGAGCATACTCAAATGATACTCGAGTTTGTAACATGCACATTAAAAGCTAAGTCATCTAATACCCCAAGGGAGAGGAATTCTACTAATTCTCTTAGTTGGCTTTATAATTGAAGCCAAGGTAGTGATTGTTGGTGTTGGCTCTAATTGCAACACTGGAGTGAAGTTTAGGTAAAACTTATAGTAAACCCACATGAAAATAATAGAGAAGTTGGTGCTTTCCTAGACAGATACTCTTTTATAAAAGGAGGCAACAAATGAAATCATGGGAAATAGGGAAACATGGGCTAAGCAAGTCCTCCAGACATGGTGGTAAAGTTCATGAGCATGTGCTAGCATGGGAACCAGCATAAGGTGCAATAGTGGTAGTTAATGGGAGAGTGCAAGTTTAGGTGAACATGAGTGTAGCATGTGATAAAATGATGCAAAATAGAGAGGCATATAGGTGACCACAAAGCTGTGCATGCATGATGATTTAGCACAACAATAAGTGCAAGATGGGAGAGGAAAATTAGAGGACAGAAGTTTTGTTTTTTCGATAAGGCTTTGTTTTGGGACATCTCTTTGTCAACCTCTCTTAGAATATCCTTGTGACATCTCTTTCTAACAATTAATATTGATCTTTGTAAAGCCTTGTATTATTTGTTCATATGGTAGATCTCTTGCTCTCTCTGTGGATAGTCCAATTTTGGACAAACCATTAAAATTCTATACCTATTATTATTTGCTTTATGTTCTTGTAGTGAATTGTATATATGGAACTTGTCTATTTGTTACTTGATTTGAATGTCAAGAAATCTTGAGAATGGTATTTAAGCATGTAAAATCCTATAAAATCCTAATAAGACCTACACATCACTATGAATAAAACATATCTATAGTTTGAGCCCAAGACTGCATCTTGTTATAGGAGGTTGCCCAATGAACTTATAAGACCCACACATGACTATGTAGTTTAGAGGTTGTTTTCTTCTTAGAGGACTTTTTTTAGTAGGACAAGGGGGTCAGGGCCCACCAACTTAAAACCTTAAGCAATCTACTAAGGTATATTGCTCTGCATCTCTTGTCCTCCTGTTCATCAGTTGTCATGACAGCAAATAGATTAGCTACTTCATTTTCCTTTTAATAGATTTTTGAGCAATTGAACTAGATGGGGGTGCTTAGCAATGTATCATATTTTATAGAGGGAAGGAGGAGACCAATCTATAGGAAGAGATCCATGAGATAACCATGGAAGAAACTTCTTCTGACTAAGTCTTAGTAGCAAATAGCTGGGGGTAAATGACATGAATGCACCCCCATGCTCCTCTGGGTTCCACTATGGGCACAGAAACCTCATTAGCGGGTCTAGTTCCAGCTGCAAGCACCTTGTCAACATGATCATTGTCTACATATCCACTCCACGGTGCAAACATGCTTTCATGATTTTTTGCAAGATAATTTTTGTGTATTGCAGCACAATCATTATTCTGATTTGATTTTGTGCAAATCTGTGTACATATATGACATCCATATGAATCATAAAAAACTCATGAATCAGAGAAGGTTTCTTTCTTATATGGTATCAAAGCTCTGATCTCTCTTCTTCATGGTTGATAAGAGCAATGATGTCAAACATGAATTCATGCTCCTCCACATATCTAGCACCTCTTTTAACTTATTTTCCTCACTTTTGTGCATACTAATAGTGGGGTTGGCATGTGAAATGACTGTAGAAGACAATGTATGTGGAACTTGGCTTTGAGCGATGTTATGCCTCTCAGCATAAAATCAAAATTGTCTTTATTGATGGTTCTCTCTTTCCCTTCCATCTTCACCATGTCCTTTTTTCCTTATGGAATAGAGATAATGATCTAGTACAACTGATCAATGTTTTTCTCCATTCTGAATACATTCCTAATAATATAATCTATGTTGCATCTTGCCATGAATCCTGAAGACTCTTGCAGATCAACACTTTATCCATTTCTGAATTAAATCTAAAGCCATTGCAGAAGGTCCAATTGAAAATTTGTCTTCTTGTAAATTAACTTCATCCCTTTAATCTCTGATCATATCACAGTACCTTATTATTTTGTTAACCAATCAGAGAGAAGATTCAAAGAAAACTACCTCCTCTTAACTCTAGTTTCTCATGGTTGGGTTCATGGTATGCTGTACCGAACGTACCGTACCCGTACCGATGGGTACCGGTATCGGTACGTCAATGTCGATATGCCTGACGTACCGCATATCGTACCGTACCGACACTCGGTACGTCTATACTAGTGCGGCACCAATACGGGGTTCGGTACCGGTACGGCGAACCTTGGTTGGGTTGTTGTTCTTTTAGCCATCTCCAAGCCATGTCCAATATTGTTCTTTCACCTATTGGGTTCCTCCTTATCACCCCAACTCTCCTCATAGCTCTACTAACAGTATCAGAGAATCTTCACCCCTTCTAATATTACTTTACTGTCAAAGCTGTAAAATGAAAAGCAATTCAGTTTTTTGGCTTGTGCTATAGATTAAATAAAGCAGCTTTCATCTATGAAATATGAATATGGTGACTTTGCACACAGGGCGGTCCAATAGGTTGATGAAGTTTGTTTCTTCAAAATGTCATGTTGATCATTCTACTTCCATCCATCGATTCTTCCGACATTGACATCATAATTAGTATCCTCTGAATTTGCTTTTCTAGTAATAGATTGGTTTAGTCTTGGTCATGATCAATAATGAGTTACGTCAATTTATTGTTTTCGTTAACAATAGTAAATTGGGTAAATTTCCATCAATGGCTCAAGTAATGGGATGATATCATCCCCCATGCACCCAAAGTAGTAGTTACGAAGAGACATCCAGAAATAATCCATGTGACAATGCCAGACTTGGGGGCAACTAAAATAGTATAAGACAAAATTCATAAAGAAACATTATGAATTATCTATTTACATTAATGAGATAGAACAATGTATTCCTATTTTATAAATGCTTAAAAATAGTGTTTATTTTACATAATTTATTGAAATGTGATATTACTATAATCCATTAATGAAAAATATCCATGGAGTTACTATCCTATTAGGAAACAAAAGAGTTATAATTATTGTCACCATGGGATACCATACTGTACTAAATCGGACGATATGAGGCATATCGTACCATACTGATGGGTACCGGTAATACAATATGGGAGATGTACCGACACTTGGTACGCCGAATCAGCCACCATACCAGACATACCGACATAGTGATAGAGTGGTACCAATACAGGGCCTGGTATGGAGATGGTGTATTTTGATTGTCAGTCTAATATTCTAATTGAAAACACCGTGGTTCAAAGTTTGACAGATGAAGAACTAATTGAACAATTGAAAGGAATTCGAAATCAGCCTTTTGTTTATTTTTGCTCAAATTGCAAGAGTTTTAGGAAGAACTCTTCCTCTTGATAAGTTGATTATTAGTTGCAAGTACATTCACTTATACAAGTGTGGAAATAAAGCTTGCTATCTATGTATATTTAAGTTAAATATTTGATAACTCATGAATCAAGATACTAGAATATAATATTCAAATGCATACTCCTAAATACAGCTAAAGCAAAACTACATACATGTACTTGTCAAAGGTTTGAGTTATACTAGTATAGTTCAAAAACATAACTTTATAGTGGTCCCTTTCAAAAGAAAACCGCTAAATAAAATTAAGATTAAAAAAGCACGTTCACCTCTTGCGTGGTAAACGTTTCTTGAAACTTTTATTCTTTGATTTTGAAGTGTTAGAAGTTTTAATTTTTTGTAAAATATTATTATTATTTTAATTCAAATTTGCTTCTTGTGATTGTTGGCTTCTTAAGTTTCAAAATGATTCTATGATTACCATTTGACTTTCAAGTTTCAAATCTTCTAAACTTGCAACACTTATTTTTTTATGACATCTTGCACAATTATAATCAAAATTATTACATAAAGTGAAACTTTAAAATATTATTTTATTTTTTTATTTTAATATTTTATGATATTATTTAATTTATGGAAAATATTTTCAAAATGATGTTTTTAGGATGTAATGGATGAAATATTTGTTGGACATATTTATCCTCTATTTGCTAGATATTTTATTCTTTAGAGATTAATGAAGAAATATAGAGAAAAAGAGACAAGATCTTCATATAGTTTCTATTGATTTAGAGAAAGCATATGATAAAGTATCTAGAGAAATGTTATAGTAGATGTTAAAAAAGAAAGGAGTTGCCATTAGATGTATACTATGCTTAAGAATATATATAATGGAGTGGTTACGAGTGTGAGTACTACTGGTGGTAATACTAGTAAGTTTCTAATTACAATAGGTTTACGTTACGGCTTTGCTCTAAGTTCCTTACTTTTTTGTTTCAGTTATGGATGAGCATACTATATATATTCAGAACAATATTTCTTGGTGCATTTTATTTATAGATGGTATAGTTTTAGTGAATAAAATTATGATTAGGTTAATCATAAGTTAGAATTATGGAGTAGCATATTAGGATTTAAGGGTTTTAGGTTTAGCAAGACCAAGACGTAATACATGGAATATAGTTTTAGTAAAACTAAAAATAAAAATGAAGGTCGGGTCAAAATTGAAGATTATGAAGTTTTTAGGAATGATCATTTTCAATATTTAGGATCAATTATTTATAAAAAAGATTGAAGAGGATGTTATTCATAGATTTAAAGCAAGTTAGATAAAATAAATAAATGTAACTAGGATATTATATTATCATAATTAAAGACAAAAATTTATAGGACAGACATACTACCCACTATGCTTTATGGTATAGAATGTTGATTGATTAGAAAATAATATGAGCATAAATTGAGTGTGGCCACAATGAGAATGTTGAGATAGACATTTGGTGATACAGGAAAAAATAGAATAAGCATTGAAGCCATTCATAAAAAGATAATGGTAGCACCAGTTGAGGATAAATTGAAAGGATGACTTGGATGGTTTCTAAATGTACAATGTATGTCGAGAGATGTACCAGTATGAATGAGTTATTTGATATATATAGAAGAGAAGAGGGGTGGAGGTAGGCCAAAAATGATATGGGATGAAATAGAAAGGAAGGACTTATATCTCCATATCTTTCAGCAAATGTGGTCCAAACAGAATGGAATAAAGGAAAATGATTTATATAGCTCAACCCAACTAGTTTGGGATTAAGGTTTAGTTGAGTCGAGTTTTTTTATCATCTTTATCACAAAGTTCTCTAACATGAACTTAACATAGAGATCACTCTTAGTCTTTTTTAAATGGATCAAAATTTTATCCAGTCTTAACTTGGATTGGAAAAGGCCTATCTTCCAATCATGACCATCCTTGATTGGCGCAACAATTGTGATTAGATGGCGCCCATCGGCCACAATATATCAGGTGGCAGGTTGGTAGGCCTATCTAATAATGGTTGTCATGCTAATCACGGATGGCCATTATTGGGACAGATCCTCTCCCATCCAAGTTGAGACTAGATAGGATCTGAATCCCTTTTAAATATGTTATTTATGTTAATGAATAACAAGAAGCTACTAGATTGAAGGGTGCACTATTTTTTCCTTTTACATGCAAGGATAATCTTGATTAGTACCAATCTCATAAAATTATATGTTTACTATGATTGCTAGAAGTAGCAATTAAACAAATAAATGTATTGATACCAATAATATGTATTTATAAAAAAATATTGCAATGATACAAATTATCACAGTGTCAGCTACTCCTCTAAAGAAGCCATAGTTTATAGATAACAATTATATATATAATCTACTTAAGAATGGACAAGCATCAAAACCATCTACTATACATAATCATATAACCTAACTAAGATTTCGAGGTGTTAATATTGCTCGAAGAAGAAAAACAATATACATAAATATTTAATATAAATTTAACATGAAACTACATATCTTAATGCAAATAGATGCAACATGTTTAATCTTAGATAAATCAATCTTCCATTTAAAAGAACTATGCTACTACCACAACAAGATTTTCATGATGCATAGATTTCCCATATCACATATAAGGAATCAATTTTAACAAGATAAAGAGTATTCCAATGTCAAAATAGAAAATCGAAACCAAATTTTAGATCTCCACTAAGATATGTAGCCAAATAGAAAATCTAACATTTTCTTCTACAAGTAAATAAAATCCGCTCACCTTTGCTTATGCAGAGTCCGGATTCATCAAATCTAGATAAAGAAATGAAAACAAGGAATCAGAATCAACCTGTAAGAGGTTAATAATTATATAAAATTCAACAAGAGTGAGAGATCGAAGAGAAAATTCGAAAAAGGGAAATAAGAAAAGAGGAAAGGCGAAAATCCTTATGAACCTAGTTTTCCTTCGACGGGATAATATGAAAGTGGAGGCCTAAAGAGACTATATACAATGTATTTTACTTAAAAATCACTCAGTCATCGGTAAGCTTACCTTCTTATTTAGACCATCTATCCGTCAATGTAATTGTATTCAAATATATAGATATTTCATTGGAGGGTGATATATTATCAACTTGTTTATATAGAATTTGAAGCCTCAAAATAGAATAATAGGAGATACTATGTATTCTCATAGGAGGTTGCCATAAACGACATTAAATGCAGCTTATCTTTTGATTTGCCGGTGACCTGAACTATTCAATGAACGCCAGTTGGGATACCCTGCCATAATACGTTACTTTTTTTGTATAAAGTAATCAATTTATCATATGCACTTTTCCTTTTTGTCGATATATGCAAGGAAGAATTGTATTCATATTTATAGTAAGTCAATTATGAATAATTATTTATCAAAACTCAGATAGTAACACTTGTAATATTAATGCACTCAAAATAAATATAACTTTCAATATTTGGTTTAGATACTTTAAGAGAATTGAAAATTTTAGTTTAAAAATCATTACCACGGGATTTTTACTTCCAAAACATTCATAGTACATGCACAAGCTTGCACCCATGTGCACATTTATATGCATGTATTTATCTATTTATATGTGTATGTATGTACATGTATCTATGTTTATGTGTATGTGCATATATATCCATATAATATATTGTAATAATATTCTTATGCTTAATCTACTTTCGTGATATTTTTAAATCTTTTTTGAAATTAAATTATGGATTCAAGTAAGTATATACAATGATATTGTAATTATGACTTAATTATATTTTTTTCTATTGATTGCTGCTTTCTCCTGACCTTTGGAAAAAAGCATTGAAAAAAAAAGCTTGAATGGTTTGTTCCCTCCATCACCCTAGAATGAAAGGGGTGATCCCATAGTAATAGAATATGGATGGATAAAAATACTATCCATTTTAGATCAGATTTGGTGGCATGGTCAAGTGGGGGGATTGCAAATCCTTTATCCTCAATTCAAATCTAGGTGTCTTTTGATAAACAAAAGACTTGAAATTTCTTCTTCCCAGTAAGGATCAACCTTTCATTGCTTCATTCTTTTTTTTTTGCTTCACTTTTTTTGAATTACTTATGATAAAATGGAAATATGAAATTCTTGAGTAATCTACTTCCTCTCAATTGTTGAATCCTCTCAAAAGGGATACTTTGGGACTCATAAGGAATTTTATCATTTAGTTTGATCTTTTAGGTCTCTACTTAGCTCAATTGTGGATCTCGCAATCAAGCTCCCTTCTGCCTTTGCACTTGAAGGCCAATATCTGTCCAACTCAAGGAAACTTTTGCATGCCTTTGTTACCTTTGGGAAGAATGGACCAGCTATTAAATCTTGGACAAAAATTTCTTTTACGTATTTCTCTAGGTATTTTATTATTGACAACTTCTTTCCAACTGCTTCAGTAGCTTATACTGCTCTATAGCCTATTATGAAAGAATCTTTTGAGGAATTGGCCATAATATATCCAATCCATGAACTAGGATGGTTATTTTATGAGGTATACCCAATGCTAGATGCACTCAAAATGAGATATCAAAGTACTTTTTGATGATTTAATAATGTTGTCATTTCAATTAGAAGTTTTGAGTTATCTTGACCAATATATTCATGGAATGTGTTAGCCATCCACCCTCTCATTGGACAGTAAGAGTTGGAGAAAGGCAATAACTCGTTCATAAAACTAGCATTACTAAGACCAAAGAGTCTAGCGTATTGATAGTTACTAACCCTAGATTCTTCCTCTTGATAAATGAATCAATTCTTTCTGCTCCATCTATGACCTTTCCACTCAACACCATCGGATCACTAAGGCCAACTTTCGTCCTTGCTCAATAGGTGGATCTTGCAATCAGGCTCTCTTCTTTTTGACTTAATGACCAATCTCTATTCGACTCGAGGAAAGTTTTGCGCACCTTCATTACCTTTTAGAAAGTCTACACCCTATGGAAATCATCTACTTGAGACTATATCTTAGCCGGTAAATTCTAACATAAGATTAGAATTCTAGCGCTTCCAAAGTAGTATCTTATTGATGGCTCAACCCCCCTAGAAGGTGGCCTTCATTTCTCTCTTAGATAGTGCCTCTACATCTACAAAGAATTCTTGATTTGAAAACATAGACACAAAGAGCTGATCTTTCAATAGGAAAAAGGATGGATCTATAGGGTCTCAACTGAATTGGCTAATAAAAATTGTTATACAGATACTAAATTGGGTCTTTCCATGTATTGGGGTTGACATCTGCCTAGTGCTAGAAGGTAAAGAAAGTTGGCGATGTGATGATAGGGAAGCTAGTGACCTTAGTGAATGCGGAAATAACTATAACGATTCTAAGGTAGAGAAATTTCTTTTTGTGTAAGTTTTGACCCACACGAAAGGTGTAACAATCTAGGCATTGTTTTGGAGAGAAGTTCAAAGAGAGGAAATCTAGGGGGCAAATAGGATCAGATACTCAAGTAGTCTTAGCTGTAAACAATCGATACTAGGCATTGTTTTTGATAATTTGTTTTCAGTCTTGTTGTTTTTCTCGATTTTGGATGTTGTTGCTAGCAAATAGTGTTGTTTTTAGTTTGGGATCTTCCAAATAATTTTTGTTATTAATGCCATGCTCGTTTTTGATACTCCAAAAAACAAATCTTAATCGAACTCATATTGCCCAATGGATACAATTTACTCATGGAATCGAAGTCGATATTTTTATGAAAAGAAGATATCAATGAAATTTTATGAAATGATTTCATAAGATTCAATGAATTGTCTCGATCCCGAGATATCATTGCGTAATAGAAATCAATGTTATCAAAGGATTTCTTATGATTATTTATAGTATGGAATAAGTCAATCATCTACTTTGGTATCTTGGAAGATCTATCTCGTATTCGGTACTTTATGGTTCCACTTTGCAAGAACTTCAAATCATTCTCCCGTTGTAATTGCAAATAAATGATCTTATTGTAGATCCATTGTGATCTTGAAATTATCTAAAAATAAAAACAACCACCCTAGTTGCCATCTCTAGGAACTTGATTTATGATTTATTATTTTGATTTCACTGACCAGTCTGACCACATTCTCCCTAGGGACCTTCTCTCTCTTATTGATGCTCAGGGAGTTAGATAAGTTAATTCTTGTGGATGTCTATTTGCCAAGCTGTCCACCTAAACTAGAAACAGTTATGGATGCTATAATGAAACTTTGTAAGAAGATATCTCAAGAAATCTTTGAATATGGAACTATGTCTCCCCAAATCTGTTTTTCTGAATAGGTCATACTAGATTAGAATAGGCTCCCCATGGATTGAGCAAAGTCTCTTTTTTCTATCATTGGACACATCACTTAGAAACTACTTTGCAATACTTGGACAAATGGGGGGTGTTGGGATGAACCAAAAAAATTTGGGTACATGGAGCCGAATCTAAGTGTTGGCTAGATAGGTGTTTTCTAGTAAGAGTAGTAGTTATGAACACTATACACCATCCTATAGCATAAAATAAATAGTTAAGCATAAGAGCCAAATGAATCAAAGGATTCATGTTTGGTTTGGAAAAAGACCATGGAAGTTGTGAAATTAATGGTAAGATAATCAACTTTCGTTAAATGATTTATTAGATAAGCGACAACAAATAATCTTGAGTACTATTTGGAATTTGGAAGAATTACATAGAGGGGCCATTGAGCAACTCGAAAGAGCCAACATTCAGAGTCAACAAGAAAAATTTAAAAAACACAATAGATCTGATCTTTCTCACATAAATATATGAATTTGGAGAAGTTGATCATTGAAATGATAATTGATACGACAAAAGTACATGCTATCAATTCTTTTACTTGAGGGATTTGAATTAGCCAACCCCCCCCCCCCCCCCCCCCCCTCCGAAATTGTATTTCTCCCAAGAGATCTATAATAATTAGCCTTGGACAATTTATTGTGAAAATGTATGTCGATTCAAGCATGAATCACATATAAAAAAAATATGGTCAAATTTTAATTGTTCAAGTTGACTCCTTAGGTGACAAACAAATCTTGTTTGTCGATAGCCTTAGTAGACCAATCAATCAAATATTGATTAGTCCTCTCAATGCTCTAATGCTTGCAACAAATATGGACTGAACTTTTCTCACAACATTTTCAACCCAACTCACATGCCACTTTAATGGGCAAAAAGCCCAACTCTTGGAACATACTATAACCCCATGAGAAGCCATGTACTTCTATTTTTCTTGTATATTATACAAAAACATAGTGACAAGATTTTGGTTTGCTTTTCATGAGATTTTTATTTTTGACAATTGAAATGGTTAAGTAATTTTATCATATTGTTATTCTATTATTTAGTTTTGAATATTAAAATAGTTGTTGTAGTTTTTTCATTCTTGTTTTATTGTATACAGGCATATTTAACCACATTTAATAATTTTCGTAATATATTTAGTATAGTAGTTAAAACACGAGTTTAAATAAATTACATTATCTTTTGTAGAATAATTTTGTTTTTTGAATGTTCTAGAGAAAATATATAATGTTAAAAAACAAAAATTTTCAAAATGTTGATATTATATTGTTTATATAACAAATGATAATGATAATGAAATGGTATTCCATTTATGTGATGCAGCAAAGTATTAAGTTCAAATAACAAAATGTGTGATAAGAGTTGATATAATCTCGCACATATAGCTAACAAACTTTTTAAGTAGGTTAATTTGATTAATACTAATAAGAGATTTGTTTTTTCTCAGCTGACTTGGTGGAATTGATTAAAATTAATCAAATTAATTGAATCTAACTAAGGTTTTGTTGTTCCTAAACAAACTAAAACTTTACATTTACCATCTATCTAAACATTTTAATTTAGATAGGGTGAGCTTTGTTCATAAATGTTAATGCTGTAAAAAATAAATTGTAAGATTTAAAAAGTAATTGTCACAAATAAAAGACAAATATAACAATGGACATGGAAAGAAAAAGTTTGTAGCTGATACACACACACACACACACACACACACACAAAACCATCTAGATAAGTTATATAGCTGATCATGGAGATATTTAATATTTTACATAATCTAGTAAACTAATTAGCCATGTTTTCTCATAGAACTAAAATGCTTTACTTGTTGTGGAATTATTTAAAGATGTATAACTTGATTATGATGATAATGACAATGATACATGTTCACTATTTTTTTTATGGGTACTTGTAGGTAATTTTGGATTTGTATATGTTGATAATTAAAAAATCTCTATTCCCTTGATCTTCTTGAACCCTTCTTTATCTGTTAACAAATTAGCATTTGTAGTGTTCTTCTACCGAACATTATATGCCTTCAAAAATTATTAGTTGCCTGTTGTTTCCTATATACTTGTCCATTCCAATAAGTTGCTAAACTCTTTGGCTGGAGCTATTTGGTTGGAAGTGACTTTTGCTGAAATCAATACCTAGAAAACATGATTTTCTGTAAATTAAGTTTAATGAAAAATAAAAGGAGACTTGTTTTTGCTAACACCAATTTTTCGGATTTTATGGCATCAATTTTGTCAAAATCAGATTTTGTGCAAAGAAACCAAACTGCTGTTTTCGTAGAACTCATCTATTTTAAATATTTTGTATACTCATTTTAATAAAACTTTTCAATCAAACTGTTCATAAGCTTGCATTCATAAACTGACATGGTAGTGCAGGATCTTTTGAAATTTCAACTTCATCCTATGTTTGTCTATTTAAAGTTTATATGTACAACCCCAAGTAGCCTCTTCAAAGCTTTTTAGGCCTACAATCAATAAGCAATCGCATACACTTAAACTTAGCTCCTTGGTTTTGTTAAATTTCTGTCTTATTAAGCTGCTTTCCCTACTTCAATTTAGCCTAAAATTGGTCAAAATTGCACCTCATCCCAGTTCAAATTTAAATTGAGCCTAATTGTGCCCAATTGCATTAATTGATTGATTTCCCCCAATTTTAACCCCTAATTCTCCATTTTGGATTTAATTCTTTTCATCCCATTTCTGTTTGATGGTTTTCCAGTACGTGTTTGCATTCGAGAGCTCATGTAGTGCAAGTATCATTTCGAAGATATTGATGCAACTTGAATTTCTTTAATATATTTCTCTAAGTTGCTTTCATGTTAATGGATGTGTAATGACATAAATGTATGATTTGGACTTATATACATCTATACACACACACACACACATAAATAAATATATATACATACTTATATACATACATATATACACACACACACACACACATATATATATATAATTATATACACATACATATTTATATATATGAAAACCTAATAATTTGCTTATAATAGTCAAAACTCTGCTGAAATACTGATCTCTTAAAAACTCCTTAGATTTGGTTTGATAACAACTTGTTTAGGCTCAGCTTAGATCGAAAACATGCTGAGCTCAAACAGAGCTCAGAATTCAGTTCACAGTTTTGCGAGCCTTGCCTGAAAACGAGTGTCTTGGAAAAGCTGAGAGGAAAGACTGTTCAGTTCGATAAAGTTCAGGTTAGAACTTATATGAGCCTCCCTAATTTCACACTACATATCCGAACTGCAAGTGGGTATCTGTGCGCCCATGGGGGTTCTGTGCTACCACTCTGCTTTTAGCGCTTCGACTACTTGAACTTTGCGGACTTCATCTCTATGGATTTATATACTTATTACTCTGATTTTGATGCTTGTTACTTGAGGATGATAGTGTTATTTTGATGATTAACAAGCAATTATCTAGAGTATGCTATAAGTTAAATTGATACTTCATTTATAAGTTCATTACTCTCAGTATATTTGGTTAATTGAAAATAGATACATGACCTTGTTCATTTGAATGAATCTAACCTTGAGATGCAGCAAAGTGTGGATTGAGTCGACCCAAAGGATGATTAGGTCGACCCCGGCACATCAAGAAATCATTTGGCACACTTCTGCAAAAATGGCACAGATGAACAGTGAGTTGGGTCGACCCAAGGAAAACATGAGTCGACCCAAACATCAAGATCCTCAAACAACTCAGAAAATGGTTCTCTGGATTTACTGAGAGGGTCGACCCAAGAAGAAGTTGAGTCGACCCAAGTAAGCCTTGAGTCGACCCAAAGAAAGGTTGAGTCGACCCAAATGAAGAAAGGCTGAAATTCAAGATTCTGAATTTTCTGAAAGTTGGGTCGACCCAAGAAAAGTTTGAGCTGACCCAAGGGAAGGAAGGCTGAATTTCAAGTTTCTGTGTTTTCTGAGAGGGTCGACCCAAGGAATGTTTGAGTCGACCCAAGTGAAGGTTGGGTCGACCCAAGGACAGGTTGAGCCGACCCAAACACGGGCTGAACATAACGGCTAGTTGTGCAGAAATGCTTTTTGGACTCCCAACGGCTATAAACGGCTAGTTTCTTCAATCCAACGGTCAGAAAGGACTATTTGGAGGTTGGAGAAGTATTTAAGAGGGAGTATTCATCAGAGGAAGCAAGCTTTGGGAAAATACATCAAGTGCATTCAAGAGAGAACCCTAGCAAGGCAAGCTTCATCCAAGTGCTTCATTCAAGAATCAAAAGAAAGTGGTTGAGCAGATTCAAAGAGTCATCAAGAGCTCCATCCACCCTTGAAGAGTGAAGCATCCTTGACAAAGAAGAGAGAAGTCACATCAAGCGATAAATATTCTCTAAACTCTTCTTTGTAGATTATATTGTTATATTTGCTCATCTAGGAGTTTAAATCTTCTTCCTTTGTTTATTAAACTACTTGTAAAGGTTGGTTGGTTAGCCCGCAAAACCAACGGAATAGGTTGATTGGTGAACCCGGAAAACCAATTGTAAAGGTTCGTTGGTAAGCCCGTAAAACCAACATAGGTTGTTGGTAAGCCCGTAAAACCAACATAGGTTTTTGGTGAACCCGGAAAACCAAAGTGTATAGGTTCGTTGGTGAGCCCGTAAAACCAACATAGGTTTTTGGATTGTGAGCCCGGAAAACAATCCAACTGTAATCCGCGGGATTATAGTGAATTCCCAAGGGGACGCTTGGGGAGTGGACGTAGGTGCTAAGGAGAGCACCGAACCACTATATATTGTTGTGTTTGTGTTGTGCTTGTGCTTACGTTTATTCTTGCATCATCTTCTATCTTTGCACTAGTTTAAATCATTCAAATAGTTTAAGGAAGCATCCACCGCACTTAATTAAGAAAACGTTTAAAGCACCAAAATTTAGAAGAAACCAATTCACCCCCCCTCTTGGCTTGTCACCTTGGGCAACAAGTGGTATCAGAGCAAGGTGCTCTAATAGTACTCATTGATCTCACAATCAAGAGTTAAAGATCATGACAACCCAAGTGGGATATTTTATGAGTGAGGGACAATTAATTGATAGACCTCCACTATTTGATGGTATAAACTACACGTATTGGAAAGCACGCATGCGCATTTTCATTCAAGCACATGACTACGATTTATGGAGTATCATAGTCAATGGGCTACACACAAACACTAATCATGATAAAGAAAGGGCTCAGCAAAATGCAAAAGCCATGAATATTCTATATTGTGCATTGGATGATAGTGAACTTAATAGCATATCTTTTTGCATAACTGCTAAGGAAATATGGAATATGCTTGAAGTTAAATATGAATGCACTAACGTTTCTAGTGAATTTGAAACTAGTTCCAAAGAAGAAGAGCATCAAACTGAAACTGAAAATCTATGCTTTGGAGCACATGAAGATGAGGTATGTACTCGAACACAAAGTGATTTCTCATTCAAAAATCAAGTACATACTGAAGCTCAATCTGATTTTACATTTGATGAACTTCATGATGCTTTTTCTGATTTATACTTAGAATATAAGAAGCTTAGTTTAAAGAATAAAAAGCTAAATCAGAAAAATCTATCTCTTGCTGAAAGCTATAATATAACTCAGAAAAATAATAAATTACTTTCAGAAGACAATGAAAGGCTAACTAAAGAAGTTAACAAATTTAAGCCTATAGTTGAAAAACTTACTATCAGCTCTGAAAAACTGAACTTAATGATAAATAATCAAAGAGCTGAATTTGAAAATGCTGGATTAGGATATCAATCTTGGTACACACAAAAATCCCTTAATGATATATGTGTTAAATCCTCCACTATCTATCCTAAAACGGATTCTAATTTATCTGATGAACTTAATGAACAAAAACAGAAAATTAAAAATCCATCATCCACTTATATTAAATCAATGTTTGTTAAATTTAATAGGAGTATGCAGAAATACATTCCTTATAATCCTAAATTCTGCAAGCCTATGGACAAAATAGCCATTAAGAAAATATGGGTTCCAAAAGGAACAATAATAGCTAACCTACAAGGACCCAAAAGAGCTTGGGTTCCTAAGTTGAAAATCTGAATATTTTCTGTAAGTGTATCTAGCACTCAAGGCTCCAACCAAAAGATGTTAATTTAGACATTGGGTGCTCTAGACATATATTAAAGAATGAAACTTAAAATATACTTAAGAAAAGTAATTGAAATGAAAAGAATAATGAAATTAGTAATCCTTGCATATCATCATTCTCTTTGCCTTAGTATCCAATTAAAATATAAATTGCAGGTATTAATCATTTCTGTGATATAAGTGATACTTTTGGCATGAAAAGAAAATATATCCAAATTACTCCATCTTTCTATATTATGCTTCAGTTATTGATGGATAACTTGCTTAATCAATACTCTTAGAATAACTCTTTAAATTCTCTATATGCTTGATTGAGAGGTCTTATCCATGACATTATCTTCTATTGATCACAAACATAAGAATGTCTACTTGGTATAATTTTTTTTTTAAATATATGCATTAAGAATACCAAGATTAAAGAGTCTAGTTTTGGCATATAAAATCAACTCATACTAGTATGGACTTGATCTCAAAAGACCTTGTCATTGGTTCACTTAGATTATTCTTTGCAAGGTCAAAGTTTGCTATGTATGTCATCTAGAAAAACAAACTAGAATCATTTCTAAATCTGAAAATATTGTTTTCACCTTTTAGCCTTTGAAAATTCTTCATAAGAACTTATTTGGATCTCTAGGATTGTGAACCTAGGAGATAAGCTCTCTAATTTTGTAATTATGGATGATTTCTCAAAGCTAATGTTGGTTTTATTCTTGGCACTTAAATTGAAATATTTTCTGCTTTGGCACAAACTTACAAAAGGTTTCAAATGAAAAAGGTTTGCAAACTGTGAAAATTCATGGCACAGCCTTGAAAACCAATTTGTTGATAAAATGGTATTGAATACAATTGTGCTTGCACCAAGAACACTATTGCATATAGGGGTTATAAAAATATATAAAAAAAAAAATATAGAACCTTTGTTGTGTAAGGACAATGCTTTGTGATAGCAGTTGATTAATACTATCATCACAGCTTGTCATATTATAAGGTTTCTATTAAATCTATTTTTAAAGAAAACCCCATGTGAACTCATGAAAAACAGAGAATCAAATGTTGCATACCTTCATGTTTTTCAGTTATACATATTATGTTCTCAAGAATGAAATATATGCCAAATCTGATAAAACAAGTATTTCTTTGGATATTACTCTTTGAACAATGCATATAGAATATTCAATGAAAAGATACTAGTTGTAGAAAGATCAATTTATATTATTCTTATTAAAACTAGATCTTTTATTGAGAATATAGTTTATCACTTTGATTCTATGTAACAATCTGAATTTTGATAGAAACAATTGTTTAAGATAATTTGATTAAAACTCAACTTGTATATCTTATTGATAATTATCTTAAGCAAATAGAATCTAAGCTAAATTAATTCTGAAAATAAAAAAAAAAATTGATTTGACCTTGATGAATCCTTCTATTACCTCACATGCTTGTCCTTGAACCATTTTACTTAATGAAGTTATCTCTTTAGTTCAAGTGACTTGTGCTTGCTTATATTTAGACAATCTCTTGAGTGAAGTGACTTAATATTCAATTATTGTCATATCTTATATTGAGTCATCTAGTTAAGAAATATGTTGTATGAATATTTTTGTATCCTAGAGAACCTAATGAATTGCCTTCAAGAAAAGAAAAAGATTTTGCTAATGATACAGGATTTGTGAGCAAGAAATTTCAACTTGAAGGACACCTCGATGAAAGATACAATAAACATTCTCTTGGAAACAAAAAAAAAGAGGAAGATTTTCTTCAGCCAAGGGTGTAAAGAATCTAAAAGGTATTTGGCTTGAAGAATGCTAAATGCACGGGTAATCTAAACTCTTCTCTTGTGAGTTAGTTGAGCAAAATCAATAGTCTGAAATTATATGGTAGCATGATTAAACCCTTAATTGCTGATCATCTTGATATCATGCTTCATTCTCATGCTAGTGATGATTGTTTCATGGTGTGATTAAATTGAAGTTTACTTTTTCCTATATAATGCATAACCATGAAATACACAAGTTTATGCCTCAAATCTCTAATTCAAAATAACTTGTGATAAGCTATGAATCATTGGGCATAATGAAAGTGCTGTTTGCATGATATACATGCATATGCAGCATATAAGATTATTTCTTTATTCTGCTCTTTCATGTAAATTACTTGAGAATAACAAAAAGAGAGAGAGATAAAGAAAAGAGAATGGATATTATTCAAGAGAAGTAAAATCTAAGTAAAGACAAATACTTCAATCTTAAGAAAAAGCAAAACAAGCATAATACATTCGGCACAATTGTGAGACTAATATGAACATTCCTTTGGAAGAGATAAAATCCGTAATTAATTACAGAAAAAAAAAGTTTGAAGTGAACATTTTAAACCTTCTATATTGCTCATCATAGGGATGGTGTCAATGGGGAGGCTAGTGGTAGTACCCGACATTATTTGACCCAACTATTCGGTGTAGGGCATATTAGGGACGGCACAAGAGGGAGGCTAGTGGTAGTACCTCGTGCCCCTTCCAACTCCACCGGATAGGGAGCAAATAGAGTATAGAGCATAGAAAAGTAATACCAAAAGAAATGAAGATTAGAATGTTCACTAAATGGTTAAAGGAAGAAATTCAAAAATAAGGAAATGAATGACAAGATAAATGAAAGTATATAAAAAGCTTGTGAAAAGCCAAATGAAGTTTCGATCACTTGAAAACACACCTTAAGGATAAAATCAGTGTAGAATTATATATAAATAGGGAGAGTTTATTTGAAAAGAATAAATTTTGATCTTTGACATGCTTGCTCTTAATGTTTTAATACATGATGTTATGACTTAATGCATATTATGTTTTGCATGTGACATGATATTTTGAATTATGTGTCTTCAATATTCAAATAACAAAGATCTTTCCTAAATATAACTGGTAATGCTTCAGGCCTATAAAATTTGATTGAAACATGGTATTACCAACAACAACATCATTCTGTTTTAATGAATATATTTTGAAAAATAAAAGAAAAGCATAATTTGAATTTGCAAATTAGGCAAAATGAATTGATTCTGATTTATCTTTTATCTTGCCTAACATTAGAACATCATGTCCTCCAATTTGTACCAAAATTCAATATGAATTACAAAGATTCTGGATGTGCTCTAATGTTCTTGAAATATGTATTTTCAATCGTAATGATTTAAGATGAGCTACAATGAGAAGATACATATCTCAAATCACAACTTTGAAAGCCTCCTTGAGAATCTTTATGAAATTCAGAATCTGATTCTATATAAAAGCTTAAACTCAATATGAATTTCTAGATAAAATTACAGCTTAAGAAAAATAGAATAATTCTGATGCCTTGATTGCTTGCCCCGATACGCATCTGAAACATATCATTTCTTATCTTCAAAGTGTACTAATATTGGTCTGAATGATGTGTCTTTTGATGATCTTGATTGCAAACAAATATTTTTAATATATGATTTTATTTTGATATTGAAAAGATTTATTGTGCTTCATATATACATTGCTGAAAAACCTTGATTAAGAAATTGAGTTCTATAAATACATATACTTCAATGATCATCTATATATTTTTTTTTTTACTACATTGTTAAAGACTTTCATCAAAATATATATGTATATATATTATTAAAAGAGTGAATGATCTCAAGTCTAGAAATATTTCAGCTCACTCAAATGATTCTTAAAAGAAAGAAAATGTAAATGCTTTTGAAAGAATTTGAGCTTCAAATGAATCATTTTCTGATTAATATTTCAGTACATTTTCTCAAAGATTAAGAGGAAGCATAACTTGTTCTTAAAAGATTAAAAAGAGTGATTGCTATAAATTTTGAATAATTGTAGATCACTCTACATTCTTGATATCATAAAGGTTCAGTTTTATTCACGTTTATCATTAAAATCTGAAATTCAACTAAAGATAAGAGAAAGAATACTAAATGTAAAGTGGTATTAAACTTTGTGCTTCATTGAATATCTTTTGAAAGTTGGATTTTTATCTGTACTTAATTGGTAAATCACTTGTTTTGAAAACTAAGTGAAAAGAATTCCATTTGTCTTAGTATTGGAAATTTACTTTGGAATCTACTAATGAGCTCTTATTGGCTTGCACTTTAGTGTTTCAATCATGAGCCAATTCATTTTAATTGATTTTGATGCTATGATCTTTAAAGGAGTAAAAGAAAGTCTTTAAGAGAGGTTTAAAAGAACTTTCAAAGCCCTGAATTTTATATATCCTACATTGCATAAATTCATGTCTTGGTATCTATGCTCCAATACTTTTATATCATGAAAGAACTTTGAAGTCATTAAGAATTAAGGATTCAACATAATCTTATATTTTTTGAGTATATAAGTTTTGATCTTTATCTGCTCTTATACTATACTCTAAAAATTAATTAGATTGCTCTCATGTTGCTATATACTTAATATATTAAAAAAAAAAAGGAGGATATTGGATTTTCATTCGTGCTTTCTTTGAATATTATTCTTGATACTCCTTGAAATAACTTGAAAAAGATTCCATCTACACTTGATTTCAAAACTATCTTTGGAATCTACATTTAGAGATCACTTCTGGCTTACATTCTAAATATCTCATTCCTAAAGCCAAACACATAGAAATAAGATATCATTTTATTAGGGATCATGTGCAAAATGGAAACATATGAGCATATATGCACTGAAAAACAATTAGCCGACATATTCACAAAACCCTTGAGTGAAGATAGATTCTGCACGCTAAGGAGGAAATTAGGCATATGTGATCCGTTTTATTGAAGAGATATAAAAGGAAGCAAGCAGTCTCATGATACATTCCTCCCATTTCTAAAAACCTATGAAACATGAGTCAAACTTGTAATCTATAGATTCCTTACTCATGTATCATTGTCCCAGAAAGAATTTATAAGGATTGGAAGCAAGAAAAATTTTTAGAAGCAAAAAGGAAGAGAAAAGAAAAATTCTGCACTTGGGTCGACCCAACCCAGAATAGGGTCGACCCAACGTTGAGTCGACCCAAGAAAATTCTTGAGTCGACCCAACGTCGGGACCCCACTGTTAAAAGGGGGACCCGTGAGCTATCTAGGGCACTGTTTACCCTTTGTCCTCTTCCGAAAACCCTATTTTCCACTCTCAAATCTTCTCCAATCATCTCCAAACAGTAGATTACTTCAAGATCTTGGAGAAATGGGACCCGAGAGAGCCGTAGCCAAGCGATCCGAGAGAGTCTCACGATCTTGTTTAGAGACTAGGATATGTATCTAGTTCTCATATGTATTTGGTGGTTATCATGCATCTTTAAATCTTGATTGAGGAACATTGTACTTATCTTTATTTTGGGCATTAATGTATGAAAATGTTCCTATTTTGATCAATGTAGTCTGCAGTTTGTTCTTTATTGCATCTTTTCCCATATATATATTTTTGATGATAACAAAAAGGGGGAGAAGAAAAGAAAGAGTATATCAATTTAAGAAAAGAAAAAGTATTTTATTTGAGAAGTAAAGAAAGAGTATATAAAGGAGAAGAGGAGAAAAGAGTATATAAAGGGGGAGAAGAAAAGATAGAATATTCACTTTAAGAAAAGAGTATTTCATTTGAGAAGTTAAGAAAGAGTATTTCATTTGAGAAGTTAAGAAAGAGTATTAATTTTGGGAGAAGTAAAGATAGTGTTTAAAGAAAGAGTATTAACTTTGTGAGAAAGAGTGAGTAAAGAAGTTATGAAACAAAAAGAGAAATAAATGGGCAAACAAATTGAAAATCATATAAGAAAGCTTATACATCTAAGGGGGAGCAATTTGCAACAATGAAATTGACTAAATCAAAAATTTCCATCAAAGTTCAGAATTTGGCACATATAAATTCAGAATTTGGCACGCACCTCTCGCACCCCGATACATAACCTGAAACTCAGAGTTTATCTCAAATTTTTGAAGTTTCATTGCTAATGAATTATAAATGAAAGGGGGAGCAATTCAAAAAGTCAAATTGGCAACATTTGAATGATATAGGGGGAGATTTCACAAGTATATATGAAAAGCTGAAATTCAGCAACTTAATCCCTTTTATAAACTGATTTTAAAGACAAGTATCAATAGACTTATACTCTTTATTTTGTAATCATCAAAAAGGGGGAGATTGAGGATGATAGTGTTATTTTGATGATTAACAAGCAATTATCTAGAGTATGCTATAAGTTAAATTGATACTTCATTTATAAGTTCATTACTCTCAGTATATTTGGTTAATTGAAAATAGATACATGACCTTGTTCATTTGAATGAATCTAACCTTGAGATGCAGCAAAGTGTGGATTGAGTCGACCCAAAGGATGATTAGGTCGACCCCGGCACATCAAGAAATCATTTGGCACACTTCTGCAAAAATGGCACAGATGAACAGTGAGTTGGGTCGACCCAAGGAAAACATGAGTCGACCCAAACATCAAGATCCTCAAACAACTCAGAAAATGGTTCTCTGGATTTACTGAGAGGGTCGACCCAAGAAGAAGTTGAGTCGACCCAAGTAAGCCTTGAGTCGACCCAAAGAAAGGTTGAGTCGACCCAAATGAAGAAAGGCTGAAATTCAAGATTCTGAATTTTCTGAAAGTTGGGTCGACCCAAGAAAAGTTTGAGCTGACCCAAGGGAAGGAAGGCTGAATTTCAAGTTTCTGTGTTTTCTGAGAGGGTCGACCCAAGGAATGTTTGAGTCGACCCAAGTGAAGGTTGGGTCGACCCAAGGACAGGTTGAGCCGACCCAAACACGGGCTGAACATAACGGCTAGTTGTGCAGAAATGCTTTTTGGACTCCCAACGGCTATAAACGGCTAGTTTCTTCAATCCAACGGTCAGAAAGGACTATTTGGAGGTTGGAGAAGTATTTAAAAGGGAGTATTCATCAGAGGAAGCAAGCTTTGGGAAAATACATCAAGTGCATTCAAGAGAGAACCCTAGCAAGGCAAGCTTCATCCAAGTGCTTCATTCAAGAATCAAAAGAAAGTGGTTGAGCAGATTCAAAGAGTCATCAAGAGCTCCATCCACCCTTGAAGAGTGAAGCATCCTTGACAAAGAAGAGAGAAGTCACATCAAGCGATAAATATTCTCTAAACTCTTCTTTGTAGATTATATTGTTATATTTGCTCATCTAGGAGTTTAAATCTTCTTCCTTTGTTTATTAAACTACTTGTAAAGGTTGGTTGGTTAGCCCGCAAAACCAACGGAATAGGTTGATTGGTGAACCCGGAAAACCAATTGTAAAGGTTCGTTGGTAAGCCCGTAAAACCAACATAGGTTGTTGGTAAGCCCGTAAAACCAACATAGGTTTTTGGTGAACCCGGAAAACCAAAGTGTATAGGTTCGTTGGTGAGCCCGTAAAACCAACATAGGTTTTTGGATTGTGAGCCCGGAAAACAATCCAACTGTAATCCGCGGGATTATAGTGAATTCCCAAGGGGACGCTTGGGGAGTGGACGTAGGTGCTAAGGAGAGCACCGAACCACTATATATTGTTGTGTTTGTGTTGTGCTTGTGCTTACGTTTATTCTTGCATCATCTTCTATCTTTGCACTAGTTTAAATCATTCAAATAGTTTAAGGAAGCATCCACCGCACTTAATTAAGAAAACGTTTAAAGCACCAAAATTTAGAAGAAACCAATTCACCCCCCCCCCCCCCCCCCCTCTTGGCTTGTCACCTTGGGCAACATTACTTTTTGACATCTCCCTTTCCATGTCCCCAAGCATTTTATAAATTAATCAAGTTGTAGGACTACAGGTCCATGCTAAGTTGATCCATATCAGCATCTCATTGCGTTGATATATCTGATTATTTTGTTATAGATGTACATGAACATCTGGGTCCATTCTAAGTTGATCCAAATCAGCATCTCTCCATTTCCATGTCACAAATCCTACAGGCATGGGCGAAGAGGATGTGAGTGCCATTGTTGGCACCTACAGCATTTTGCATGAAAAAAAGGTCCTAAGCTTCACTGTTATGGGATGATACAAGCAATTGAAAGGTAAATAGGATTCTGAGAGATTCATGGATGGATGGATATGTCTCCTTCTGATGTCACAATATAATCAAATTACATAGTAGTAATGGCCCTCAGCACAGTATTAAATATTGGTGTCAGCTTATGTCTCCCCAGAGTGCTGAAATGTTTCAAATAGGATCCTACTAGTCGCCCCACATCCCATGTAGAAGAGGGAAAGAGCCAAATGTTCAGCAATGGTAATATGTGGAGTATCAACCACATGTGGTGGTGGTCATCCTAAAATGGTGATACCACCTATTTAGGTGGCTTTGCAGTAAGCATATGCTAATTGATGACCACGAATGGATTATCCTTACATGGCTTCAATATATCACCCCCTGATGAATGATTAGACGCCCGTCGGAGCGGAGGTGGGTGATGGTGATGAGGTGTGGGCTGGCAAGAAGCCGGTGGGAAGTGGTGCCAAACCGACGCCGGGGGCAGCTCAGACCACCCCATTGTGGTCGGATGTTGCCCAGGGCCCTTTCTAGGTATGTGGACCTCTCACTGGATCACAGAGGAGGAACTGGAGGTTCTTCAGCGATGCTTCACCGATGCTCAGGTGCTGCCAATGGAGGAAGTGAGGGAGGCCCGAAATGAGTGGGCATCCACATCATTGATCATGCAGAGCTTGAGGCGGAGGGTTCCACCGGAATGGGTGGCCCGGGAGCTACGGGCCAAGGGGAAACTGGGCTATGAGGTGGAGGTCTTTCCCATGGCGGCGGAGATGATGATCGTGCCCTTCTTGAGCCGAGAGGACAGGAATGTTGCGCTTGGTGGAGAGTCATGGCTAGTGGCGGGCCAGCTACTAGCCATGGAGGAGTGGAAGAGTAATTTTGTTCTGGGGCTTCACATAGTTGGCCGGACAGTGGTCTAGATCAGGCTGCCATCCTTGCCAATGGAGTACTGGAAGCCGGAGCTCACCATGAACATCGTGACAGTGGCTGGCCGTCGATGAATGTACCACCCAGCGCTGGAGGTTGGGGTATGCCCATGTAAAGGTCAAGATCAATGCACTCGACCCGCTTCGGCCGAGGATTTTCATCTAGGTGGAGGAGCAAAGGTTTTGACAAGCTTTCGTGTATGAAAACCTGCCAGCCTATTGGTTCTCCTATGCCCAGATGGGCCACCTGGAGGGCAGCTGCCGACAGCCTCAGTCCATGCTGGAGATGAGGACGAAGGAAGGCCCAGAGCCAATGTCGTGTGCTTTGGAGATTTCGGAGGCGAGGGGGGAGACTGAGCGAGGCCAGCGGCCGGTATTTGGCCCTTGGTGGACCACTAATCGTGTCCGGCAACCGCAGGTGACGGACGACCGGCCGAAACTAAGGAAAGAGACAACCCCTTCCCCTTGAGGTGTCTTTGGGACCGCCCTCGTCCCAGCTGAAGCCCATGCCGAGCTCCCCTAAGATGCCACCGAGCCCAGCCACGTCCCCGCCGGAGACTGATGGGTGGCAAAAACCAAAGAAACTCGCCCGCAGGAGTTCATCGGAGAAGGCTGGGGCAAGTGGCGAGCTCGGGTTGTCCACAATGGAGGCAAGTCCAGCCCTTGACTCGAGACCCAGCCTGAGTCAGTCTGGGGTGATAGCTGGAGCGAGTCGGGCGAGAGGAAGCTCAAGGTGAACTAGGCACTTCTCAAGAAGGCCGACTTCTTGATGGTAGACCAGTCGTCGGGTCCAGACCCATTGAAGCGGGCCAGAAGCCCTCCACTGGTCGGGTGCCCATCAAAAGCCCATCAATCGGCCGGGTAGGGGAGCCCATCCAGAGCCTAAAAGACGACTGGGCTAGGGCGCAATGGGTCGCGCCCACGGAGGCCCGCATCCCTTGGGCTGAGCGCGCGAGCTAGGGCTCGCGGGGAGGGAAGGGGTCTCCTCCGTCTCCATAGCCAGAGTCCTCCGACGACTAGCCAGGAGGAGGGCCCCATGGTGTTTCAGGCACTGACCAAGGGAGGAGCGAGCGCTAGTCAAGGCGAGACGCCCGGTCTCCCGCCGAGGCCGAGGTTGCGAGAAACCACACGAGGGCACCCCCTTCCCAGAGGAACTACCCCTCGCCGCCCATGGCAGGGGAGTTGGTGGCTGGGCAAGCGTGAAGCAAACCGGCTACATTGCTGCTCACCGTCGGAAGCAGCAGGGAGGAAAGGTGTGAAGGGGTCTCTTCGGTGTCGACCAATGACGGACGAGATGGGGTCCACACCCCTCTTTCGGACGAGACGAAGAAGGGAGGGCCAGCCCATGGTTTGGTGGTCCAGGCCATCCAATGGGCCTTGTTGGGGCCCAATCTGGCAAGTGGGCAGGTGTAGAGTGAAGCAGGAGGCAATGAGGGTCTCGAGCCAAAGGACAAAGGGCCACACTTCCAAACCACTGTTTCAAAATGAAGCTCTTACTCTAGAATTGTCGGGAGGCTAGAAAACTGTCTTTCAGCCCGGCCTTTAGAAGGGTGGTCTACCTACATGACCCGGAGGTGTGTGTGCTATTTGAGACCCGTCTTTCCGAAGGTAGTCTTCAACGAGCGAGGTGGGTGAGATCCCCAGGACTTGGGGGTTCTATGCGGTGGAGTCTCAGGGCCTATCTGGGGGCATCATAGTGACATGGAGAGTGGGGTCCTGCAACCTTGATACATTCTACAACTGCAACCAGCAGATCATGCTCGTCATCTCTAAGGGCATAGAGCCACCGTGGGTCCTGTCTGCGGTCTATGCCAGTACAGAGTACAAGGAGAAGAGAGTGCTTTGGGGTGAGGTGACCAGCCTGGTCCAACAGGGACACCCAACCCTAGTGGCTGGGGACACCCAACCCTGGTGGCTGGGGACTTCGACTGCTGCGATGGTCTTGAGGAGAAGAGTGGTGGGAAGGCCTTCTCAAACAAAGTTAAAGTCAAGGAGTTTCAAGATTTCATCCTGGGGTATGGGTTGGTTGACCTTGGCTTCTTTGGCCCACGCTTCACCTAGTGCAACAACTAAGCCGGCCGAGCACGTGTCTGGGAGAGGATTGACCGGACCTTCGCCACTGCTAGCTAGGTGCAGTGGTACCCAGAGTTTCGTATGACCCACTTGCCCTGGATTGCGTCCGACCACAGCCCCATCCTGGTGAGTACCTCAACCCTGGTTATGCATCGTAGTCCTTTTCATTTTGAGAAGATATGGTTATCCTACCCTCGCTCGTGGGATGTGATTCGGGAGGTGTGAAGGCAACCGGTGCAACGTGACCCCATGTACAGAGTGTCCCGCAAGCTAGCTACGGCCAGGAGTGAATTGAGGAGATGGAACTGTGAGGTGGTGAGCAACATTTTCAAAAGAGTGGAGGAGACAAAGGCTTCCATTGCACAGCTACAGACTCGTGAAGAACAGAGGGGGATCTGACTGAGGAGGAACTGGGGGAGCTCAAGATGCAGTTGGCCAAACACCACTCTCTTCTTCGAAGGTAGGAGGTGATGTAGAGGCAGAAGTCCAGGGTCTAGTAGATTGCCGAGGGAGATGAAAACACGAGATTCTTTCACTAGTCAACCATTATTCAGAGGCAAAGGAACAGAATCAGTAGCATCAGGGATGAGAGTAGTCAAATGATCGAGGATCCGGATGCCATCAGGGGGTATTAGAGTAGTTCTTTCGATCCAGGTGGACCGAGCAGCGGGACACAGGAGGAGGTGAGAGTGGGCCGGCTCCTGGGATGGTTGTTTCAGGGGAGGAGAATGTAGCACTGATCAGGACAGTATCTGCGATGGAGGTGCGGGAGGCCATATGGTCCTTGGGTGAGGACAAACCCCCGAGGCCAGATGATTTTTCTCCATTTTTCTTCAAAAGGTATTGGTACATCATCAGGCAGGATGTGACGGCGGCAGTGTTGCACTTCTTTACGACCTCCACTATGCCTCGGGATTGAAAGTAAACATTCATTACTCTGATCCCGAAGAGGCATAATCCTACAAGGCCAGGCCACTTTCGGCCAATTAGCTTGTGCAACACCCCGTACAAAATCATCGGCAAGATCTTGGTGCACAGATTGAGAGGTCTCCTGCGCAGACTCATCATTTCAAAGCAGGGAGCGTTTGTTGGTGGGCGGTCCATCTTCGACAATGTTTTGATTGCTCAGGAGTTCATGGCTGACCTACAGCAGGCCCCGAGAGGGAGGAGCTTAATGGGGTTTAAGCTGGATATGGAGAAAGCCTACGACAAGATGAGGTGGAGTTTCATGGTTCACTCTCTCGTGTCCTTCGGCTTCCACCAGGTATGGATCAGATGGACTTTGGGCTGCATCCAGTCTCCGTCCTTCGCCACTCTAGTAAATGGGTTCCCTACCCATTATTTTGTTTCCTCGATGAGGTCGCAATAGGGGTGTCCGCTTTCACCACTATTTTTCATCATCTGCGCGGATGCTGCGAGCGCTCTGACATGCTATGGAGACCCAGGCGTTGGACGCGTACTGCCCAGCACCAAGTGCGTTCTAGATTTCTCATCTTTTTTATGCTTATGATTGCATGCTGTTAGCACGGCCGACAAGGCGCTCTGCACAGGCAATTTGGAGGATTCTATGGGAGTATTGTGTAGCATATGGGCAGTAAGTCCACCTGATGAAGTTTGCCATCCGGTTCAGCCCGAAGATCAAGCCAAGGGTGAGGCTTCTATTACGGAGATCCTAGGTGTAGGGGAGCAGGAGGGCACCTTGATGTACCTTAAAGTGTCGGTCACTGGTCGGCGGTTGCGCAGGGGAGAGTATGTTTCCTGGGAGCAGAGCTCAGACATAGGCTGGAGGGTTGGCAGGCGAGTTCTCTATCCATGATGGGCAAAGTGATTCTGGCAGGTTCGGTCCTCAGCTCGATTTCGATATATCTGCTCTCCAATACCATTGTGCCACTTGTACCATTGCGGGCGATGGAGCGACTATTCAAGACCTTCATTTGGAGCCATCAGGGGGGAGGGAAAGGTATGCATTTGCTTGCCTGGAAGATGATCCGTCAGCTGACCAGTGGCGATGGCCTTGGGATCCACTCCTTGGTAGAGCAACGGAAGGTACTTGCGACCAGACATGCAGCTAGGTTCTTTCTCGAGCCGGACAGCCTGTGGGGATCCTTGATGAGGGTCAAGTATGGAAAGTCGACTGGAGCACATGCATTCTGCACCAGTCGCCGGAGCTCCTTCATCTAGAGAGAGATCTGCAATCGAGGCCCGAGGATCTTGGAGGCAATCAGATGGGAGGTTGGAGATGGACAGGCAATTGATATTCTTGAGGATAGCTGGTTGTTGGCACGACCGCTGAGTGGGTGGCCCACATTTTTTGACCCGGAGTGGCTGGTTGGGTGCAAAGTCAGTGACCTTATCATCTCGAGGGAGTGAAGGTGGGATGTGGATCTCATTCGCGGCATCTTCGAGGAGGCACTGGCCGAGCGAATTTTGGCTCTACCGATCTCCACCAAGGAAAGGGTGGACAGGAGAGTATGGAGCAGCACTGGGAGATTGATGGTGAGCACCAGGGATCTCCAAGGCCTAGCGGCGCAGGCTCCGAGAGTAGAGGGGTGTCCTAGCGAGTAGAGGAGTGCCATGTTCATATGGAAGGTGGCTTGGGGATACTTACCTACCAGGGGTGTCCTAGCGAGTAGAGGGGTGCTGAACCCCCCCAGCATGTAAGGCCTTTTTGGTGACGGAGGAGACCATCTGTCATGCCCTTTTTGGTTACCTGCAAACGGCCTAGATTTGGTGGTACGCAGGGATATCCCTTGACGTCAGACGGGGCAGGTCCCCCTGTTGGAGGTGTCTCACTCGCCTGAGGACGTCTGCGACGAGGTCAGACATGGTGGAGTGGTAGCTCCGGCATGCCTATTTGGCCTACCATTCTTGGCTAGATAGGAATACCCGGATCTTTGAGGATAGGCGGATGCATCCGAGGGAGGTGGCGGCTAGAGCTTTACTTCATGCATCGAAGGTTATCAGCAGTGCACTATCTCAATCCCCTGAGACGGCTAGGGATATCTAGGTCTCTCATCCAGCTGAGTCAGCGACCAAGTTTATCCTTGTTTCTTGGGAGCCCTCATCTAGTTTTCTTAAGGTGAACTTTAATGGCAGTGCTGTGGAACAGAGCGAGAGGGGAGGTGTTGGATTTGTTATCAAAGACCACCACTCCAGATTTGTGGTGGTTGGTGGGTGTCGGATCTACGACACATCAGTCATTGGAGCAGAGTTGCGGGCAGCATGGGAGGGTGTCTTCTATGCGAGGTGCACTCTGAGTGCTGAGTATGTTTACATGGAGGGTAACTCGGCCTCTGTGATCAAGGGGATCAGCGGGAGACATACTGTGACGGACAGGCTGTCTCTGATCCAGGACATACGGAGGATGATCGAGGACTGTGGCGCTTTCAGGGGCGCACATGTTTATCGGGAGGCAAACATAGCCGCTGACTCGGTGGCCTCCTATGCGGCGCGTCACTCTGGAAGCTTCCTCTAGGTGAACCAAGCAAACGTTCCCGACCCATTTAGTCAGCTTCTTTTTTCTAATTTTTTTGGCTGTACTCATATATGTATGGTGTGAGGAGCCGGTGTACCAAGAAAAAAGAAGAATGATTAGACCATCATGCTGTAAAATGGTTGATATGTCATCCCACAATTCATCCTCTTACAACATGAAATGAATGACTGATGGACATGATCTTGAATCATTTGTAAGCAGCGAAAGTATGGCACAATCATATATAAACATGAATAGCACATCCGCATGAAGAAGAAAATGGGGTAATTAAGTATATATAAGAATATACGCATGCATGCGCTCCATCGCAAAAAGCAATTCTAGAATACAAGGTGTAGTCACTGCACCCTCCATCCAAAAATACAACATAAATAATTACCCCAATAATATAGTGCCAACATAAGTCACTGTATATAAAATATCGAAGCAAGTCCACATAATCAAACAATGATTAGCTAATTCGAGAGAGAAATTATATCCTACATCAAGTGCACCATGTCAGCAATGCACTATAAGTACAAGTTGAGACGAGGGGAAGGAGGCGACAATCCAAAACAAGCCGTATAGGGAATGGGGTCTACAGAAACTAGAATTCTGATTCATGTGAAGCATCGAGGTGAACCTAGTGTAGGGTATAATTATTTCATGCGAAGGATCGGTAGAGTCTATCATTAGGCTCCTAGGGGGAGAAATTATTGCTTATGCTGCATGCACTATGTGGCTGTGTGTGTAGCCAATCACGGCCATAACTAGCATGCATCTCGGTGCAGCATCATAGAAACTAGTGGCTGTGATTGGCTACATGTATAGCCATACTGGTGTAGACGGTGTAGGTAATAATTTTTCTTCTAGGGGGTGGGGGGCCCCTACTAGGATAAGGCTGACAATGCTGACATTGTGCTCGAGGTGGTAGGGGCATATGGAATGATTGAGTAATCCATCCTGGCGTCAAGAGACATCTCCAACATCCTTTTCCCAATAAGCTCCGGCAGCCTTGCTAGCAACATAGGTAGACCTTCTGTTGGCTTTCCGGCTCTATATTTATAAAAAATTATATCCTACACCATGCACACCACATCAGTGGTGCACTATAGAAATAAATCAAGATGAGATGTGTAAGATGACAATTTGAGATGAGTGCATGATGAATGGAGCTTATAAAAATTGATATACACATTGGCATGGTGCACCACTATGTGGTGGACGATATAATTTCTTCTATACCTGCAGCCACCAACGACAACTCAGCAGGATCCCAATTTTGACCTCGACCATCCATACGATTTCAGAAGGAATCGCTATTATCCACCCGCAACTGGAACACTCAATTTCCCAAATTCCTCCCTCCCCGCTACCCTGGACTATGTGTTTTAACTCCTCAAATATATCATATTGGGGGGAATGCCTTGGCAAAGCACGTACTTTTGATTTAGCTGCATATTGTTGTTCGGTGAGGTCACAATTTGCATTTGGGAGGATTTGCTTCATTACCTTTCTTTTTTCTTTTTCTTTTTTTTTTTTTGCTAAAGAAAAGGGGTAGGGGAGAGGAAGAGACAAGCCCACCCCCGCGTAGTAGCCCCCACTGGGCTCCCGCCCTGCCAGGAGAATATTCGATGCGGGCAGAAATGGCCGTGTGCTTCATTACCTAAGCCTTGGAATCTTCGAGAAACCTACTTTTTCCTCCGGATCCCAAACCCAACCGTTGTGGGTAGCAATGGTAACAACTTTAGGTTCCTAGCTCCGCTCCTCCATGTTCTGCCTGGCTACAATTTGAAAGCCTGTACCACTTGAGAACATGCCCCTATATTTTCAATGAACTCCCAAAGATGAAGCAAGGTTCCACCATGGGCTTCAGTTCTCGACCCTGGTGCAACTTCCTGCAGCTTTCTTGGGTATATATGAACAGGAATTCAAGCAATTAATCATGGAAATATTTGGACGTGAACTAGTTTTCATTGTCAAACAAATAGATAAATAAAACAAACGAAAGGGGATCGAAGCATAGAATTATCACCGCATAGGCTACACAACATGTCGTGGCAGGATACGAATGCATATCTCCACCCTTGGGGCCAACGCCAAGCACAAGCACATACCTACTAAAATGTAATGCACATTTATTTGAACATAAAAAACATACACATGATGAAATGGAGAACAAGTGAAATAGAAATGAGATTGGGGGTTAAAGTACAACATCAATGCTTGGACACTGATCATGCCAAGATGCACCCATCAGCTATGGGTTTTCCATCATTGCCAAACTCCTGGGGTCCAACAATTGCTTGAAGCTATCCAAGCTATTATTCATGCACATCCATGCTACCCTGTAACAGGTGAACGTGTGTAATACAAACATTTAGACTTTGAGACCCAGATAATGAATAGCATATGATACAACAAGAAGACTCCTAGCATGAATGTTTTCTCCAACTAAAAATGGCATTTGTCTCCATGTCACTGAAATTATAAACCGGAATATCTCCATGCATGGTTTCTCTTGAAATTGCTTTCCCATGAGTTCCCATACCTACATGCTTGGTTTTTGGGTGTGCTCGGATAAAAGGTCTACAAATTGCTATTGCTGCTGCACCACTATGAATGGTGCAATAAGTAGTTTAGGTTTTCCCAACCTCAGCCATCCCTACACACACGTGAGCAGTACAAAAGGAGAAAAACAAACAATGAAGTCCTAATAAACGAGCACTCAAATATCAAATGTTGGAATTTGCACCTAGTTCATTGTTGAATGAATTGGTCACTGGTTGCCAAACATTGATATTGATCGTCCTGATGTCCTAACGTATTGAATCTGGATTCCAAGGTCGCTGCCGCACCGGTAAGTTATTATGAGTAGATAGACCTCTAAGATGAACCCAACATACATGATCCATGAATCAATTTACTATGCATGGAATGACAGTGCACAAGGCAATGCATGTAATTTATGGGAATGCATGCAAGTGCCTTCTTGATCAAACATACATTGCATGATACATAGGATACATGAATGAACCCACGTAAGCAAACATGGTATGCATGACAACAATGTGGTTCCTCAATCAATCAAATTATCTAACGGTCATGAATATCCATAACAAATAATCACATATATCAAAGCAAAGAGATGTTGCTTTGGATAAGCTTAGCATGGATCAGCAGCCCTACAAGGACTGGGTAAATAGAAAATGGAGATATAATAAAATAAAAAACACCAAAGTCAAAGCAGCAGCCCAAAAATCACATAGATATCCAAATGCATTTCAGGTAAGCCACCATGAAATTAGAGGGCATAGCAGCAAGGAAAAAAGAATTGTTGTCATATAAAATGACAAGCATTCCATTGGAATAGCAGCACAAGTAACCCATTCAAACATAGATATCAAAATGAAATTTATGTACACCAACATAAAATTAGAGAGCTAATAACATAAAACAAAAAAAAAGGAAAAAATTACTCTACACCCATGAAGATGATGAAACAATTCCTCATCACAATAGTAGAAAATACCCATGATCCTTCATGGATGTCATCACAGCATAAAAGCACACCACCACAAGAAACTAGAAAACCATGAAATTACCTTGGCTGGGAGGGAGCCCAGGGTGAACTAGAATGAGTTGCTAATGGCCGGCCTCAAATCAAATTGGATCCTAATCTAAGCTTGAGTCATTGGTAAATTTGGGAAACTCGGCAAGTCAACTTGGGACTCCACCTAGTTGAGTCAAAATCTAATATAAGATTACCGAGTCAGATGTCAAGACGGCTCAAATAATATTAACAACTAAGCAAGACTTGGCTAAGTCTCTTTCATGACTCGGTTGAACCGATGAGTCAAAAAAAATTGGTTGGGTCATGTTCTTAGTTTTAATTTATTCAAGGCCTTAGCTCAGCCAAGTTATGCCGTGTCATTGCTAAATCAGACTGAGTTGTGACTTAGATCTGCAAGTTAAGTGTCCTAAAAGTGATGCTGAAATAGGACTGTTCCTCCACTAGAAATGACTAGAGCTATTTGTGATATTTTTGCGTGTAAAAAACCAGTTGATCAAAAATAATAAGCAAAAATATAAAAAAATGTGTTTCTATTTTTTGTGTTACTTTAGAGTTTTCATATATTTTTTAGGTGAATGACTCGGACATGATTGATTTTGATAACTTGCAATATTGGATGTTCATTTTGATAACATTATTCTCCCATTAGGTTTGTATGTAGGTACTGCTACTAAATCTGCAACATCTATATATTCTTCATCATCCTTAAAAGATTTGAGCATGCAAATTCAATTTAAATAATTATAGATATGTAAATCCAATCAACTATTTTTAGCAATAATTTATAAAAACATGTGTACAACAAATGTGTATATATATATATATATATATATATATATATATATATATGTATATGTATATGTATATGTATGTATGTATGAATGCATGCATGCATAATATGTGAAATAGATGACTCGCTCGAGTCCCCGAGTTGACTGGTTTGAATCACAAAATTAGAAGTGGGCGAGTTGAATCAGAGCCAAAAGTCTTCCAACCTTGGTCACCATTTGGAGGAGGGGAGGTAGATCCGGCAGGCTATGGAGCACCAGTACATTATCAAAGTGGGAGCAAGGAGATCTAGCACAACACAGCTGTTGTTCACTAAAACATGCAGCACCCAGTGGTTTGGATCGAGCAAGGAGGGCTCGAGGCGAGGTGTTGCGTTAGATCCTTCATCGACAATGGTGGGAAAGGCATCAAAAGAGGGTACCTCGGTAGTGGAGCTCAACCATCGTAGCCCAAATAGAAAAAAAGGGCCCAAAGTGGAGTATGACTAGCAAGTTTGTGCTAGTGAACAGAAGTTGGTGAGAAAGAAGGTATCCTGGAAGCCTCCACCTCTTAGTTTTCTTAAAATAAATTTCGATGGCAGTGTATTGGAGGGCAGTAGAAGTGGCGTAGGCTTTGTGATCAGAGACCAGTACTCCAAATTGATTGCGGCCAGAGGTCAGCGCACATTTGGTGGCTCTGTTCTTGTGGCGGAGTTGCACATGGCATGGGATGGTCTCGTTCATGCTAGAGTATACCTGCGTGCTCGGCGGGTATTTCTAGAGGGTGACTCCACCATAGTGATCGGCTGGATCTAGGGCCGGCAGGCCAGGTTGATTCGCATCCACTATTACGGGATATTTGACGCTTGGCGGAGGAGTTAGATTCATTCCGGGTCTCACATGTGTTTCAGAAAGCGAACAGTGTTGCGGACTGGGTCGCCTCCTTTGCAGCCCATCACTCCGGATTTGTAGTATGGGGTGTGTTTTCGATCGAGTGCCGCTGGCATTAAATCATGTTTTGTCTTGTGATGGCTCTGGAATCCCTCACAGCCAAGTGTAGTGAGAAGCCGTTTCACCATAATAAAAAAAAAAGAAAAAAAAGAAAAAAGAAAAAGAAGAAGAAGAAGAAGAAGAAGGGCCTTGATTCTAGGGGACTGAAACCAACATTGCCCCACGGTCATGGTAAAAAAGCATTGTCCTAGGCCAAGCAACAGTGTAGTAGGACAAAAGGAGGAGGATAAAAATGGATTGAAAAAGGAAGGGGTAGGGGAACTTAAGCCACCTTATTAAATTTATTTCTCCTTAAGCTCAATCCCCCTCCTGTGAAACATCTTTAACTGAGTAAGTTGGCTAATAGACCTATTTATGGGCTAGATTTGGGCTGGGCTCAACCTAAGGTATAACTAAATTTAGTCATGCCCGGCTTAAGCCCGGCTCAATCTTTCGGCCTACTTTCTAGACAAGAGGATGGTACTTATTGAGGTTTCAGACTTTCAAACGGGCCTCCAGCTTCCTGATTTTTTTTTTTCAATCTAACAAATATAGAAATATGAAAATGCTAAGAAAAATACTACGGAGAAAAATCCCTGGAAAATTGAAAATCCTGCTTGAGATTTGAGATCAAGAAAGGGAAGGAGAGAAGAAATCATGCCTAAATCTGAGATCCAAAGATCTTAGAGAGATCCATAGAGAGAGAGAGAAATGTGGAGACTGAGGAGATGACGCCAAGGCTTGGATCCTGGGAAGGAGAGGCATCATCTGAAGGTGGTAGTAGTGAGTTAGGGTTGACTATGTAAAATATAAAAATAATAACATGCTAAGATTTAGAATCACATAATTACCGTATTCAAGTTTGAGAGATATACCTATTGAAAACGATCTTCAATCACTTGGAATAATAACGGCTGGATCTTCCTTTCCTTGCTCCTCACAAAAGATAGCCGTCAATGGGGCAAGCTATCAACCATACGGAGAGGAGAGGGGGACCTAGCCTATATATAGGAAATATAGAGGAGCCTTCCCATTAAAGGCTCCAAAACCCTAATTGGGTTTTCTGGCCTACATACTAAAAGTACCACAATAAATAGAACTCAATCCTATACATCCAAGGTGCACCAAAGCCTATAAAACAAAATGATCACACATCATATTGGGCTTAACCATAATACCATTCTGAGCCATACGTCTAACCCATTTTATAAAACAAAAATACGCAATCAGTGTAAGCCCATATTTTGAAATTATTCTAACATTCTCCCACTTGGGCGAACACGGATTGTCATATTAATTTAAAAACTTTGTTTTGAAAACGACTCTCGGGTTAGACTACAAAAGTGGCCACACATATAGCTCAAATGATAATCACCTTGGATACATGATCCGGTCCAACAAGAACATCAACATTGAGCATGGAAGTCGTTATACCATTTAATCGATGTAAGACCATTCCACAGCTACAAATGCTAAATTCCTTATCGACATGGATCCCCATCCTCCAACCAATGTGGTAGTATGTAGTATGAACTTAGCACCAAAATGTGACCAAAGGTGTGCTAATTCATATCGGTCCTCATAAATGCTTCAAAAGAAGCCACATGTCTCCAAAGAGACTCACATCATGTCTTTATGCATTATATCTCGAGATCAAAATGATATCATTAAAAGACATGTGAAATGCATGCTCAAACATAATTATAATTTCTCTGCACAAAATACAGAATTATAAATAGGGAGATAAATATTTTTATAATTGGAAGAGGTTGTACCCGAAGCATATGGGTTGCCTACGTACCCCGTAAAGGGGATCAAGCCAAAACATAGTTCTTTTACATAAATCACTCCCACTAACCAAAAATATCAAAGGTTTCCACAATGCCCATATTAGCAATATGTGTCTTAAAGACTTTCGGTGCGAGTCCTTTAGTCAATGGGTCCGCAATCATTGCCTCTGTATTTATATGCTTTATTTTTGTCTGCCCTTCTTTAGCTTTATCTCTGACTATCAAGTACTTGATGTCTATATGCTTAGAGCCACCAGAACTCTTGTTATTCTTTGAAAAGAACACCGCTGCACTATTATCACAGTAGATGGTAATTGGTCTCGAAATGGAATCAACAACTTTCAGTCCAGAAATAAAATTTCTTAACCAAATGGCTTGGATCGTAGCTCCATAACATGCCACAAATTCAGCCTGCATAGTAGAAGAAGCCACTAGAGTTTGCTTAACGCTTTTCCAAGAAATAGCACCACCAACCATCATAAAAACATAACCTGAAGTTGACTTCAGATCATCTTGACATCCTGCAAAATCAGAATCTGAGTAGCCTACCACCTCAAGATGATCTATATGCTGAAAGGTAAGCATATAACCTTCAGTCTTTTTCAAATATCTCATAACTTTCTTAGCTGCTTTCCAATGCTCTTGTCCTGGATTCGATTGAAATCTACTAAGGACGCTTACTGCATAGGCTATGTCAGGTCTAGTGCAAACTTGAGCATACATCAAGCTCCCTACAGCACTTGCATAGGGTATGTTTTTCAAAGATTCTCTTTCAAGTTCATTTCTCGGACACTGGGCTTTGCTAAACTTATCGCCTTTTACTATAGGTATATCACTGGGTGCACAATTTTGCATATTGAACCTCTCTAGGATGCGTCGTATGTATGTCTTCTGTGAAAGTCCCAACAAGCCACGGTCTCTATCACGCTGTATCTCAATTCCAAGTACAAAAGAAGCTTCTCCAAGATCTTTCATTTCAAAATTAGCAGATAACATTTTCTTTGTCTCATGAAGTAACCCTAGGTCACTGCTAGCAAGTAAAATATCATCCACATACAAAACAAGAAAAATGAATTTTCTCCCACTGATCTTGAGATAAATGCATTGATCCACTGTATTTTCAACAAAACCAAGAGAAGTCACAACTTCATCAAATTTCAAATACCATTATCGGGATGCTTGCTTGAGCCCATATATAGATTTGTTCAACTTACACACCAAATTTTCTTTTCCTCTACGACAAAACCTTCAGGTTGCCTCATGTAAACTTCTTCATAGAGATCTCCATTTAAAAATGCTGTCTTAACATCCATTTGATGAAGCTCCAAATTATAGTGTGCTACAAGTGCCATGATAATTCTAAAGGAATCCTTGGATGAAACCGGTGAAAAAGTCTCATTATAGTCAATGCCCTCTCGCTGAGTGAACCCTTTGGCAACCAGTCTAGCCTTTTGTCGTTCAACATCCCCTTTTGAGTCTAACTTGGATTTGTAAACCCATTTGCAACCTATGGCCTTAACATGTGGTGGAAGTTCAACAAGTTCCCAAACTCTATTTCTCTTCATAGAAAGCATTTCATCTTCCATGGCATTCAGCTATTTATCTGAGTCAGGTCTAGTTAATGCTTCATTAAAAGAAACATGATCAATATTATGCCCAATATTAAAATCACTCTCTAATAAGTAGACAATATAGTCATTAGGCAAGGCAGACCTTTTTTCCCTTTGTGATCTCCTAACTTGTGGTTCAGAAAATGATTCTACTGGTGTTGGAGGAGGAACGTGAAGTTCTTCTTGACGCTCAGGTTCTTCATTAACTGTTGTAATTGGCTGAGAAATAACTTTTTCTTGTACAACGGGAATCGGAACCACAACTTGATCCGGTTCAGCAAAAATTTTATTTAATACAGAGCTCTCACTATTACCAACATCATTTTCCAAAAATTTTGCCGTAATGGACTCAACAATTCTGGTGCCACGATTAGGACAATAGAACTTATAGCCTTTTGATCTATCTGGATACCCAATGAAAAAACCAGGTGTGGATTTAGGGTCTAATTTCTTTTCAGAAGGATTATAAATTCTAACCTCAGCTGGGCAGCCCCAAACTTTAAAATGGGCTAAACTGGGTTTACGACCTGTCCACAATTCAAAAGGAGTTTTCTCAACAGCTTTACTAGGAACCCTGTTCAGAATGTACATGGCAGATTTCAATGCTTCACCCCATAAGAATTCTGGCAAATTTGTTCTACTCATCATACTCCTGACCATATCCTTTAGAGTCCGATTACGCCTTTCAGAAACACCATTTTGCTCAAGTGTTCCTGGCATTATGTATTGAGGGACTATTCCACTTTGCTGTAAAAATCTTGCAAAATCATCCATGTTTTGACCAAACTCGTCATACTTACCATAGTATTCACCACCACGGTCAGATCTCACAACTTTAATACTTTTCCTACATTGTTTTTCAACTTCCATTTTAAATATCTTGAATTTTTTCAAGGGCGAGAGATTTATCATTAATTAAGTAAACATAACCATAACGCGAGAAATCATCAATGAAGGTTATGAAATATTTGTTCCCGCATATAGTAGAAGGTAACGGTCCACTAATATCGGTGTGAATTAGATCCAAAAGACCATCGCTTCTAGTGGATCCCTTTCTTGTAGTTTTAGTCAGCTTTCCCCTTATGCAATCTATGCAAGTGTCAAAATCCGAAAAATTCAGAGAGGGTAGAATCTCAACTTTCATCAATCTCTCCATTCGCTCTCTTGAAATGTGCCCTAAACGCTTATGCCATAATATAGAGGATGATTCACGAATTAAAGCCCTTTTCTTTCCAACTTTAGTAACACAAGAGACTTCATCAACTGGAGCCAAATTCAATATGTACAAACCATCACACAAATTGCCATGTCCAACCATACGAGAGTCATAAAATAGTTCAATCATTCCATTACTAAATTTAAAAGAAAATCCAGACTGATCAAGCTTTGACACAAAAATTAAATTCCGTCTCATCGTTGGTACAAAAAATATATTTTCCAAAACAAGAGAAAAACCAGACTCCAAGGATAACTTCAATGCTCCTATAAAACCAACTTTAACTTGAACTCCATTTCCAACGCATAGGTTCACTTCATTTTCACTTGGCCTCCGTCTCCTTATTAATCCCTGTAAGGAATTAGTGATATGAATACTTGCACCAGAGTCTATCCACCAAGAATTTAAAGGTACATCTACCAAATAAGACTCAAAACAAACCAAAGCCAAGGAGGTACCTGATGAAGTTTTCTTCTTCTCCAACCAAGCCTTAAACTTGAAGCAATCCTTCTGCCAATGACCCTTCTTTTTGCAGAATTTACATTTGTCATTCTTCTTCATAATTCCTTTAGGACCACCAGAAGTCTGTCCACCAGACCCTTTGTTCTGCTGATTGTAGTGAGGTTTGTTGCCCTTATGGAACTTGCCCTTACGATTATGAGAAGACCTCTTGTTCTGAGAAGGCTGATGGGTCAGTTGTGCAGTTTCAACAGTCTCACGACATATTATATACTCCTCTTGGGCACACACAGCAATCAAATCATTCAAATCCCATTTGTCACGCTGGGCATTATAAGCAACTTTAAGCTGATTAAACTGGTTAGGAAGGCTATTAAGAATATGATAGATAAGAAAAGGCTCTGCAATGGGAACTTTGAGGGCTTCCAATTTAGAACTTATGTGCAGCATTTTCATGATGTACTCCCTAACCCCACAAACACCATCATATTTCATACTCATAAAATTTATCCATTAGGTCCCCAGTCTCAGCCTTATCGGACTCAACAAATCGCTGTCCTATAGCATCCAAAAAATTCTTAGCATTGTCGTTGTCCGGTATAGCACCCATAATGGAATCAGATATGGAACGCTTGATAATCTTCAAACATAGCCTGTTAGCTCTTTCCTATTTGACATACTCAGCCTTATATTCGATAGTGCTCTTATCTGTTGGTTTTGAAGGCTGCTCCTCCAAAGCAAAATCTAAACCCAAGAGACCCAGTGCTATTTCTATGTCTCGTTTCCATCTCACATAATTATTTCCAGTCAAGGTTTCAACGGCAGACAATTGGCTTGATAGGGAAGAGGCATTCAAAACTGCAGAAACAACATATTTTATTTAATATCATCCAAAATTGATGCATGCAATCAATGGATGATAACATATCTATCTAATCAACTTGGTCTATTAATTAGATAGTCCGTAATCAACTTGAAAAACATATAAGTCTAATTACGGTAAGAGCCTCGGTGCATCATTGTAGAGTCGCCTTTGGGCTAACAACACAACACGCTATAAGGTACTCTTAAGACATATCATGAAGCTAATTAACAAAATCACATCAGCTTTCGAAACACCATCACCTTTGGGCAGAAGAATAATTCTAGGCTAATGCAATCCCATTAATCACTTTATGTCATTTTTCCAAATCATCATACACAATAACACCATCGGGCAAGATATTGCATTCAATGATTTGCCAAAATGCAATGCTACCTTCTTTTTTTTGAGAAAATCAGATAAATATCAGTGAGTGTGCCACTTTGGTGACTACCACCTACTTCAATTTCAAAATATTCTCTTAATGGGAAAATAAGGATAGTCTTTAAGCCCAACAAATTTCAATCACAAAAATAATGATTTATGTGACAAAAATATAATCATCAAACATGCTTCAAACATAATCAAAAATACATGTGATTGATTAAACAAAGATATTAATTACAAAAAGCATATATGGGAGCAAGATATATCCAAAATTTAAAATTTTAATAATTAATATGCATGAGGGCCTAATTCAAATTATTCAATATTTAAATAATAATTAAATGGGTTACTAACTCTTAGCCCATGCCCAAAACCCATTATGGTCCATTAAATAAAATTGGGCTGGTTTATAAAAGAGCCCAAGCTACAACCATGGACCCATTCAGGTTGGGCTCAGTAGGCCCAAGCCCATTCAAAAGGGCAAAACCCTAATTTTTTTTTTTTGATCTATCTTCTTTCTGGCTGCCGCTGTTCCCTTTTTTTTGTTTTTTGTTTGTTTGGGAAGCAGCCCGTGGCTGCTACCCATGGCTGCCCCATGGTGGCAGCCCGCGGCTGCCACCCATGGCCGCCACCCACGCCGGGAGGCCCCCATGCCGGGAGGCCCCCACGCCGAGAGCCGTGGGGTGGCCGGAAGAAAGCCCCCACGGCCTACGGCCGGCCGTGGGGTGGCCGGAAGAAAGCCCCCACGGCCTGCGGCCGGCCGTGGGGTGGCTGGAAGAAAGCCCCCACGATCTGCGGCCGGCCGTGGGGTGGTCGGGAGAAGGCCCCCACGACGAGAGGCCTTGCCTCTCCTTTTTTTTTGTTTCATGGAAGAAGAGCTCACAGTAAAGAAAAGGAAGAAGATGAACAGTGAAAACCCTTTTCCCCTTTTTTTTTAATTTTAATCCGAAAATCATATACAATCATATTTCATTCAAAACTAAAATAAAATCAAAGTAGATATTTGATTATCAATGGAAGATCGATTTATGCAGAAGATCCATTCACCAATGCATAAAATCCATAAATTCAGATAAAATAATAATTGTATATGAAGGATTCTAATCCTAGCATGGAGGCTCTGATACCAATTGTAAAATATAAAAATAATAATATGCTAAGATTTAGAATCACATAATTATCGTATTCAAGTTTGAGAGATATACCTGCGGAAGACATATTGAATACGATCTTCAATCACCTGAAATAATAGCGGCTGGATCTTTCCTTCATACTACAGCAACAAGGGAGAAAAAGAAGAGGATCCCTTGACAACTTCAGACTTCGGTTGATGGCGGTGGTGAGAAGGGAGAAAAAGGAGGAGGATCAGCTAGGCTCTTGGTCTGCTCAACGTGGCAGTGCTGCAATTGACGACGAAGACAAAAATGGAGTTTGGTGGAGGAGTCGACACTGGGATCTCGGATCTCGAGAGGGACAGACATCTTCTGAGGGTGGCAATCGGGAGTTAGGGTTAATGGCAGTGAGAAGGGAGAAGAAGTGCAAGGGATTTAGGATTGGAGTTATGGTAATCATGTCATAAGACATGGTCTAAAAAAGGATTAGTCTAGATGATTGGAAAGGTTGCATTGTTTAGAGAATGAATAAAATATAATAAAAAGAAAAATCAAAGGTATAACATGTATAGGATTTACCATGTTTTCTCACTTTCTCAATTCCTTTGGATGCCCCAAGATAGGCACTATTTTATTTTATTTTTATTTCACTTATTAAGGTTCGTAATTGATAAGTGAAGTGCTAATGGAGCTAGTGGATGATCAATATAAAAATAAATGGGATAAGAATGGTTTTATTCTTTTCAATCTAATCATAAATTTGTTTGGTATTAATCCAAAGTTTTTTAACTTGATTTCAATGACCACTTCTGGAACCTATTGTGCCGAAGCAATGCATTAGCTGAAGTTTCCGAAGAAAAAAAAAGTAATAGCTATTATGTAAACGTTGTTGGACATTGTCATTGAAAATTAAATTAGCTTTCTTTCTATGTCAATATTTGCAGAACAAAAGATATTTTTAGAGCATAATTTTTCTTTTCAAAGTATTAGTCTACTTGAGCAAACAATAATAATATCCAATAACTGCCACTAATCCTATTAATGACATAATAACTTATATATATTAAAAAAACCAACCAAGTGATAGTTACCATTCGCATTCAGCTATAACTTATTATGAATGTTGTGGGAATAAAGGGTTTCGGACTTAGTCTCACATCGACTGAATAGCGGAAAGGTCTGTACCTTAAATGGAGGGCTCGATTACCCTTCCCTCAGGAGGCGCCTTTTAAAGGACAAAATCGTAAGGGAGGCCAACCTGTGTCGTATCCTGCTCCAGAGCGGACAATACCTCCTGTGGGGATGCAGTCTTCTTTTCCTATTCCAGTTCGGTGGAGGCTAAGGTCTGAGGTCGAGGGATCTCCGACCTCATCATTAATCAATGAACATTCAAAATTGTTGGGTCTTCTTTTTTTTTCAAAGAAAAAAAATATATATGTTTACCGGGAAAAAAAAAAGAAATTAAAGGAAAGCATGTGGAACCCAATTAGTTTATTTCATTCTTTGTTTTTCCATTTTTCTATTTTGTTTTGGCTTTTGCACTTAACGCGCAAATAATGGCGCAAGATTATTACATCACATCAGAATGACTCCAATGCGGGAGTCGCCGGTCTCTCCAACTTTGGCCCATTTGTTACGACCGAAGCGTCCCTGATCTAACGCTATTGACTTTGGTAGTCTTCAGCCAATACAACCCCTTTTTTTCGGTAAACTAGTCACTATCACTCTTTGCTGTTTGCTGCCTCCTAGGCTTAATGAATGCGAGGACCGTAATCAACCTCAAATGCAAAGGTTTTCCAAGCTATCTTGCCTTCTTTTCCACATAGCTGGACTATAGGCCTATGAACAGTTCATAACGAAGACTGATGGGGAGGAGAGAAGAGGATAGTAGGCAGGATCCCATTCCAAGTCGTTCCCTCCAAGTCTCATATATCCATTACTCTATAACACCCACCATCCTAGTCCTCTAGTCACCAAGCACAACACGCACTCTCCTTCAAGCCTCCAATGGACTTCTCAAAGCTCTTGTTCTCTTTCCTTCTCTCCCAGACTCTCCTTCCTCTTCTCCTTGCAATGACTGCAGCACAAAACTCGAACCTCTTTCGAGAATACATCGGAGCTCAGGGGAGGGCCGTCGAGTTCACTGACGTTCCCATCTACCCCAACATCGACTTCCACTTCATCCTTGCCTTCGCCATAGACTACACCACATCGACGTCGCCTTCCCCCACCGACGGTCAGTTCTCCTCCTTCTGGGACACCGCCAGCCTCACCCCCTCCGATGTCACCTCCATCAAACGGAACCATGGCAACGTGAAGGTTGCTCTCAGCCTTGGAGGGTCCAGCGTCGCCGACACCATCCCTGCCACCTTCCATCCTGCCTCTGTAGACTCTTGGGTCGGTAATGCTGTGTCCTCGCTGACCACTCTCATCAAACGATACAATCTCGACGGCATCGATATCAACTACGAGCACTTCATCATCGGCGCCAACCAGGACATGTTTGCCGAGTGCATCGGACAGCTGCTGACAACACTAAAGAGAAATAAGGTGATCGAGTTTTCTTCAATAGCTATGTATGATGATGAACCGCTCCAGAGCTACTACAGGGCTTTGTGGAGCAATTACTCACAGCTTATAGATTACGTGAACTTCGAATTCTATGCATACCCTGCCGGCACGATGGTGTCGCAATTTCTAGGCTATTATGAGACCCAGAGAACAAATTATAGAGGAGGGAAGGTGTTGGCCAGTTTCATTTCTGATGGGAGTAAAGGATTGACACCTGCAAATGGCTTCTTTGATGCCTGTAAGACTCTTCAGAAGCAGGGGAAGCTCCCAGGGATCTTTGTATGGTCTGCTGATGACTCCAAGAGCAATGGATTCCAGTATGAGAAGACGGCGCAGAGTCTGTTATCCATGTCTACGGAAACGCCGAGTCCATCCGCGCCAAATCAGTCGAGTCATGGTTATTCGAACGCCATGAAGCACTGGTGGCCAATCTGGTCGTTCGTAGCGCTGGTGGCAGCGGTAGTTTGAGAATTTCCGCAGCTATGGGTAGTGGAATTTAGCCAGTTTATCAGTCCTATCAATAGAGGGTCCAGGTATATTTCTTTTATGAAGAGAGCTATTTCTATCAACTCCATTTATCCAATATAGATAAAAAATGAGAAGTATTCCATGTTTTGCTGTCTGTGTGAAGGGGAAAAAAAAAAGGGCACAGGGTAGTTTCAAGGGTTATTCTGTTTTCTTTTTCTTTTTATTTTTCTAGAAAATCGTTATTCCGTAAGTTATTCCTGCTTGAATTGCTGAAGTTTTTTATTTTGGTAGTAATCAGCTGAAATAACTGAATTTGCTGTTGGCTTGGAATTTTTGGAATAAGACTGATCCTGAAACAATAGCATGACTGTGAAAGTCTAGGTATTTGCCTCCAAGATTGTTGGAGCAAGTAGCAACCTTTAAACATAGCTTAAAAGCCCAAAAGTTTAACTAGATTCGATAAGTTAATCGAGTCAAGTTTATTCAAAGACTTGATCGAGTACCCAATAAATCTCGAACATCAAAATGTAGGTACTGACAGAGCTCTATGCCTAGAATTTGTAGTTAACGTAATAAAGAATATATTAATTTAATAATTATAAAAAGAGAGACATCAATGACTAATTAATATGCGCTATCAACTATTATTTGTATATTTATTTTGAAAACCAGTCAAATCACATGAATTAAAAGGAAACATAATGAACCCTCAAACACTAGTTATAAATTGATATAATGGACTCTCATCACGCATACATTTTACTATTTTTTGAGATAGGAAAAGTAATAGATTATAGAACAAAAAGAAAGGTACCAGACTACAGAACAGTAGGTTAATAAATGACTGATGATTATGGAATTTTTTCTTTTTAAAAAAAAAAAAAATCTCTCACAAAAGTTGTGGTACAAAGTCCATTCACATTCTACTTCCATACTAAAAGGCATATAATGGCTAAAAAAAAAAATCAAATATGATATAATTAGTGTTAAAGACTCAACTTATTTGGATCCAGATCTAAAGTATCTCGGCAAATCAGCTGTGAAGATTGGTCCAAATCTCGGTTTCATACAAGCCAACTCTTCTACCTAGTTAGATCAAAAACCTGCAAAGTTGAGTTGATTTATGAGTTTTTAATTCAAGGCAGTTCTGCAGCTAATCTTGTATCAGCATTGACTTGAGAAGTTTTAGGCCTAATCTGGAAGTGGGATAGCAATTTGGGGATAACATTCTTGTTGTATATTGTACGTACAGATAGTTCAGGAATAACGTTGGATAAGTAGGTATAAAAAAAAAAATTGTGATTGCAGTAAGCATTTTTATCCTCATCTAATCATTATCTACCACCAAAGTAAATCTGAAATATGCTGGTCATTATTTGAAAAAAAAAAGAATAAATATATCCATGCATTTCGGTTACCTTTTGCTAATAAAGAACTTCTTTGGTATTTTCACTAATCAATTAGGGATAAAAGATGGAGATAGTGGAATTCTGGAGACCCTAAGGAATTGCTGATCCCCAATTATCCCTAGTTTGACCAAATTGTTAAGGATGCATGGTTCCAACCCACAATATGATATGTTTGGCATTTATCCAAAGGATAAGGCAAGATAAATGTCTCATTTGCTTTCCTGTTCTTAGTCTCTGGGACTCTTCAGTGTTTCCATGTACAAGGCGTGTCAAATTCAAAGTCTGTACACCCAATTCAATTGGGATCGCTCATTTTGACAGTGCTGATAATAGCTTACTACACCCAATTTGCTTCCCACCTCATGCCCTCGTGTCCATCCTCTTCAAAGTTACACATAAATTAGAAGTCTGATCAAAGAACCTCCTGCAATAATTTCTTGACATACAAATATGGCAAGTCTCTCACTCTTCCAAGTCTATGTCCACCTGTGCCCAATTGGATTAATTTCCTGTCCTAAAACCACTCAAGAAAAAAAACTGATTGGAAAAGAGAGAATGATGTTACCTTAGACCCATAACTTCACAGTTCACACTATTGGAAATATTGTAGTGTTTTCCCTCCATGCCTGGTCTGCAAATTTTGGTCCACACCCTTGCAAAGACAACCACTCCTTAGCCCTCTACACCTCAAGCACAACCCAACATCTTCCTCAAGTTTCCAATAGATTTCTCAAATCTCTTCTTCTCTTTCGGCTCTTCCAAGCCCTCCTTTCTCTCCTCTTCCCAATTGCTCCAGCTCAGAACTCCAACCTATTTCGTGAATAATCAATATCAAATATTCTTTTTATATTTATAAAGTTTTAAGTAACTGATAATTCAAAAACTAGTAAGGATTGCCTAGGTTACTTACCTCTTCCTCTGTGGAACCTTCAAAGTTTAATTATGCAAATCACCCAAACCTATTCAAAGTCATTAAAATCCATCATCAACAACTTTGAAACCCAAGAAAAATGGGAATGGATTAAAATTAGGCAAAATTATGCAACTTGAGGTACTGCGGGGTGTATGGCTTCATATCGAATCAAGGTGGAGGAAGGACAAGATCGGCCAGGCGGTACTGCCCGACTGCCCTGATCAGTCCGAACAAGGTGAACTCACTGGTCAAGATAAATTATGATTTAGAAAAAAAAGATTTAGATGACTCAATAAAGATCAATGGTCATCGTATTCCAAAGATACTCAGTAAGGACCGAAGTAATAAGTCGGCATGCCACTAGGGTACTAAAGGGGTTTAGAGCCTCCTCACTAAGATCAACTTTAATCTATAGTAAAGAAAGATAGGACTTTGAACTGGGATCCCTAGGTCAGCTAAGAAGAGAAAGAGGAAGTAGGGAGAGAAAGAAGAGAGAGAAGGAGAAACAAAACAAGAAAGAGAGAAAGTCTTCATCTCTCCTAGAAGAGAAAAAGGAGGTTTAGATCATCGAGGACCGTACCAGGGGGCATGGCCGGTGGCCAGAGGCTGTGAATAGCCAACATGAATGACCGATCGGCAAGACATCATGGGAAAAGGGACTGAAAAAATACGGGATAGAGGTTTCTCCCCTTTTTTGGCCATTGGCCGATCACCGGTGGCCATGGCTCTGCTAGGAAGCGTTGTAAGGAGGCCGAGGGACTAGACCAGGGTTTCAGCATCAAGAGGTAGCAGCACTGGTGGCCGAAAAAACAAAAAAAAAAAAAGGTAAAACAGGGGTGGTAAATCGAAAAATTTTGCAGTTGATTTTGAGTCGATTTCTTGGCCAGTGATGGTGGTTTAAGGTCATGGAATGAAGAGAAAACAAAGGAAAGGAAGGCCAAGGCTTTACCTCGACTTCAGTAGCGTTCTTAGCCTCGATTTCCAATGGCCACAGTGAAAGAAAACTAGCAAAACAGGGAGAAAAAGGGAGAAAGAAGAGAGGAGGCACAAAGCTTGTGGTGGAGGGTCACGGAGAGGAGGGAGGCGGATTTCCTAGGGTTCTGCTCGAGTCTGGTAGCCTTAGGAGTCTGCCTTCTTGCCAGACCCAATGAAGGAGAAGACTCCCGACTCCAATGGACAGGGCCAAGCCTTCACAGAAGTTGGTAGCACCTGTTGACTTTAGTTCAAAACTAGTCCAATTGGCCTAGTTTTCACATAAAAGAAAGAGGAGAAAAGAATTAGAAAAAGACAGAAGAGAGAGATAGAGGAAGAGAAGAAAAAATTATTTTATTCTAGAGTCTATGCTCAAGTCTTGGTATACTGGCAATTTTTGGGCATACTTCTTTTGTAGTGGATGTCTCTTTAAGGTTTTCTCTTGTGTTATTTTAATCCTACATTTTTTTTCTAGTATATTTGATCTACTATATCCTAGTCAGAAGCTCTATGATATTTGTAACAACCCAGGACCTCACTAAAATTTGAGCTATAACTATCCAAGAACTTTTTGACGAATAACTGATATGGGACTAAACACACATCCAGTCCTAACATACTCCCTCAATTCAAGTCCTGATGTCCTCGTCAGGCTAAGAGTTCAAATTCATTCAAATATAATCACAAGCACTACGATCGGCTAGTAGTCGCCTCTATAAATCCATACTGTAGTGTCCCCTACTCCACATAGGCTATGGGCCAATTTCGCTCTGATATATTTATAACAACTCATAACCTCACCCAAAATAGCTAGTCGGAAGGTATTTTTTGAGTTTCTTAATCCTGTATAAGTATCCGAGATCTCCTCGGTGAATAACCGATGTGGAACTAAACACACGCCCGCACGAGTCTTCACATACTCTTCATGTTTAAGCCCTGACATCCTCATCAGGCTAAAGATTCAAATCTAATCACAAACACCACGATCGGCCCGTGGTCAGCTCACAAGCACCATGATCGGCTTGTAGTCAGCGCTAATGGATCCGTGTTGCAGTGTTTTATAATCCACATAGGTTGTATGTCGGGCCTACTCTACTATTTTTTTGTAATAACCTAAGACCCCACCTAAAATGTCTAGCCAGAAGGTATTTTTTTTGGGCTAAGTCATGTATATCTACTCAAGATCTTCTCAACGAATAATCGATGTGGGAATAAACACACGCCCACCAGGGTCCTCACATACTTCTTCCATTCAAACTCTGACGTCCTCGTCAGGATAAGGGTTCAAATTCATTCAAATCTATTCATAAGCACTACGATCGGCTTGTGGTCAGCCTTCATGAACCCATGCTGTAGTGTCTCCTGGTCCACATAGGCTATGGAACGAGTTCACTCTGATACCATTTGTAACAATCCAGAACCTTACCCAAAATAGCTAGCCGGAAGGTATTTTTTTGAGTTTCTTAATTCTGTATAAGTATCCAAGATCTTCTTAGTGAATAACTGATGTGGGACTAAACACACGTCTGCACGGATCCTCACATAAATATGGTATCAGAGCAATAGGTTTAATTAAGGATGTAAATGGGTCGGATTGGGTCGGCTCTTGAGGGATCCTGACCTGACTCGATTTCTTATTCGGATCCTAATTTTGGATCCAGACCCGACCCAATTAAAGATCGGGTCGGATTGGGTTGAGTCTACGGTTACAATTTTTGACCCAACGAGTTAATTGGATCGGGTCGGGTCCATATATAATTCGGACCCGACCCAAAAAATTTGGGTTCGGGCCGGGTCTAGTCCGGGTCGGATCCGGGTCGGGTCCGGATCTGGGTTACGACAGAGAATTTTAACAAAGAATTTTGTAATGAATTTCATTTTTTTCTATAGTAGTTTATCCCACTAGAAGTCTGTTTCTGGCTAAAACATTTCTTCTATAGTCCTCATGGGCCATAGAGACGACGATAAGGTCAGTGGAGTCGGGAGAAAAGGGGGAGAAAGGAAGATGAAACAAAGTGGTCTCAAGGCCCAAACAGGAGTCTAGGCCAAGAACGACAACGAAAGCAAGGGGTTCAATCCAGCCTCCAAACGAGCAGCTTGATCCTCCCACAATGCCGGTGAGATGAGCAGCCATAGGAGCGAAAAAGAGGCTGGAAGTCTTGGATCTGCTAAGACAGGGAATTGTTTTGTCTCGGACCAAAGTTGCGGCTTGGGATTGTTCTCGCGATCTGCCACCACTGTGCGGTGGGATGCAACGGAAGCGGCAATCACAGGCCACCCAAGAGAAGACGGGGAAGAACTAGGGAGAAGGGATTAGAGAGAGAGAGAGAGAGAGGGGAGTGGAGGTTCGGTGATTACTTGGCTTGAGACGAAGCTGCATTCGGTTTTGGAGTGGGGAAGCTAGTCGCTCCAAGCCTCGGCTAATGAAAACAGGGCCGGCGCCAGTCGAAGGTTGGGGAAAAGTAGAGGAAGAAGATCCGAGGTGATGATCTGGGGAGGAATGGCTTTTTTTTTTTTTTTTTTTTTTTTTTTTTTTTTTTTTTTTTTAACGGCAATTCATATAGCACTAACTTGAGTACATCCTGCCAAATCAGAAAAAAGCAAAAGATACAGATCAGGCGGGAGTTCTGCCGTGGATGACCAACATAACTCCCCAGAATGCCGTGCAGCATAGGAGGCGACCCAGTCTGCTGCCCTGTTCGCCTCCCGGAAAACATGTACTGCCTGAAACTCCTCCATCGCCATAGCCAGCCTGCGGGTCTCCCGAATAAGTGGGTGGCCATCTCCATATCTATCCGCCCCCCGGATCCAATCTATAACAATAGAAGAGTCCCCCTCAAGAAACACCCGTCCGGCCCCGAGCACCCGCCTCACGTAGGAAACACCGGCCCATGCTGCCCATAGCTCTGCTCCCACAACCGAGAGCCCTGTCGAGCCCCGGCCACCCGCCGCAATCAACCTCCCATGGTGGTCTCTGATAACAAAACCGACTCCTCCTGACCTCCCATTCCTCGCCACACTGCCATCGAAATTCACTTTGAGATAACCAGGGGGTGGGGGTACCCAAGAAACCACCGCAAAACTCAGCGCTGAAACAGCACTACGGATACCCCAGATGTCCCTAGTTGGCCCAAGTGAAGACGAGGCCATGCAGGAGAGGACCTCCTCCGCCTGAAGCACCGCTCTCTCCACCACCATCATCGCCGAGAGCCTCCTACCCTCAAACAGACGAGCGTTCCGGTCCAACCAAATATGGTAGGCCAGATACGCTCTAAGTATCCCTGCCTCTGCGAACATAGGGCTCCGTACCGAGGCTCGCAGCAAGTGCAACAAATCCTGTGCCGTCTCTACCGAGTGATGAATAGGAACAGGAGAGCGCCTCCAAATCTCCCTAGCCCTATGGCAGTGTAGTAGAACATGTCGAATAGTCTCCTCTGTATCCGAACACACCTCGCACTCCTGAGGAACCCGAACACCCCGCCTGACTAGTATACTCCTGGTAGGGAGGCAGCCCCAAGCCACCTTCCATAAAAACAGCGCAACCCTCGGGTGAATCCTCATCCGCCAGATCCAACCTCCCTCAATCACTCTCGCTGGCTCCCCCCTGAACAAAGCCTGAAGGTCCCTGGCTCGCACCTGTGATCGGCCCGACGGCGCCTATGCGGAAGAAATCTTGGAGCTTTCGAGGGAGATATGGGCCTATAGTCCTTATGGGAGAATTCTTCTATAGTCCTTATGGGCCTCTGGCTAGCCTAGGCAGTGAATGGCTTATGGAATATGGGCCTAAGGACTCCCCACGGAAAAGTGGGTAACCGATTGTTGGAGCCATTTCCCTTTGGGCTGCAGCTGCGGCCTGTGGGCAGTGAATGGGTCTAAATAGATAATCTGGATTCGGGTTGGGTCAGATCGGGTCGTTCAGTAAATGATCTAAAAATGACCCAAAAAAATAGATCAGGTCCGTTTGAGATTGGGTTGATCTAGATCCGACCTAAAAAACAGAACGGGCCTAATTTTAGAACCCGACCCGGACCCACGAGGCCTCTAAAATGGGTCAGGTCGGGTCGGGTCAGGTCCCAGGTCAACCCGACCCATTTGCAGCCTTAGGTTTAATCATGGGTAAAACTTAAAGTTTAGCAATGTGCGGTTAGAACGCATGGTTGAATAAGAAAAGATAGATAATCTTAATTTTACTATTGATAAACTATGAAAGTATTTTAATTAGTGATAATGAGCAACGAACATGAGAAAGTTTTAGCAAATTCTGATGCCAAAAGAAGAGGAGCAAGAGTGACCACGAGAGGAGATGCCAACCCGCCGGTTATGCAAGCTCCAAATGCCCCAGCCACTAGGGCAGACATTTTTGGAGTATGCCAGGTGGTGGCTTAGCTCCTTGAGCAGCAGCAGCAGATGCAGGACGCTCCTCGATTTGCACGATCTTTGGAGTCCTATTATAAAGATTCAGCAAGCTCAACCAGCTGATGTTCGAGGGTGGAGTTGATCCTCTGACTAGAGGTGGGCATTGGGCCGGACCGCCCATGGTCCGGCACGGCCTGGCATACGGCCCGCTTGCTACAGTAACAGGCCGTGCTAGGCACGGCTCATAAAAGGGGGTCGGGCTGGGTTAAGGATTTCTGGCCCGCGGGCTGAGCCCGGCACGGCCCATAAGAACCTGGGCTGGCACGATTCGTGGGCCAAGCACGGCACGGCCCGCGGGCCAGCCCGGAACAAAAGGACTCCAAGAAGGCTCCCCCTTCCTCCAAGTTCTCCGAATCTCATCCACCACCTCCTGCGTCACCCCGGCCTTCTTCGCCTTCACCCATTTCTTCATCCTCCTCGCCTCGTCGTGCAGCCTGGCCAGCACGTCCCCCGTAAGAGTCAGCTCCGCAGCCGTGGGCTGCCTCACCTTCTTCTCCCTCCTGAAGACCAGCTTCTTCTCCACCCCCACCCACGGCGACCTCCCGGACGGTCACCACCGCGCTTCGCCGTCGCTGATGTTGAGAGGAATGCTGAACTCAGGCGACTCGGCTTCGCCTGTTGCATTCTCTTCTTCCTCCATGGGATGGATTTCTTGGAGTTTGGTGATGCTTCTGATGATGCCGCGCATGGCTTGCCGGCTTCTACCGCCGCAGACCTTGTCGGTGAGGGAGCGGTCCCGGGCGGGGTCGTCGTCGCCGCGGCCGCCGCGCCGCCCTCGCCGCGGGGCTTCTTCTTGTGGGGATTGGAGAGGTTGAGGACTTGCTCGGCGGGGAGGAGGAGGGGGCCTCTCATCCAGGGGGCAGTAGGCATCTTGACGGCGCCGGCGAGCGGCCATGGTGGCTTCTCCGAAGACAGAGGGCTCTGGGCTTTATCTTGGGGGATGAGCTTGAGAGGGGGAGGAGGAGGGTTGAGGGGTTTGGTGGAGGAGGAGAAAGGAGTGCGCGGGGAGAGGGTTTGGAGATTATCTGGACGGTGAGGAGGCCAAGGTTTGGAAGAGGCGACAGAGGAAAAGAAGAGGGCGGAAGGAGGCATTGGAAGAGTAGGATAAACAGAGCCTTCTTTGTGCTTCCTCTCTGCTACCTAAATATCTCACTAGTGAAAACCCCACAACCACTTGACAGGCTCCGGGGACGGAGGAAAGAAACAAATAGAAACCAAGATAATGGTCCAGCGTCAAAATTTAAGAAAACAATTTTTTTTTGGACACGCAGGCCGTGCCAAGAAAACATTTTTTTGGACAGACTGGCCGTGCTAGGCACGGCCTGTCTCGTGCCTGCTGGGCCCGGCATAGCCCGCCACCCCACGGGCCTAGGGCTGTGCCGGGCTTAACCTTTAGGTTAAACGGGCCGTGCTTGGCACGGCCCGTTTAGTAACAGGCCAGGCCAGGCACGGCCGATGCCCATCTCTACCTCTGACCATAGAGACATGGATTCAGAAGATGGAGAAGATGTTTGACACACTACAGTATCCCGAGGACCTAAAGGTTAGGGTGGCCATACCAATGCTGAGGGGAAATGCTGAGTTTTGGTGGACTGCTATAAAAGCTGCTAATGAGAATGAGGATGACTAGTTGATGTGGAAGGAGTTTAAGAAAATATTTTATGATCAATACTTTTTCGAGGCAATGAAATTAGCAAAGAAAAATGAGTTCTTGGCCTTGGGGCAGAAGGATGACATAACAGTATTGAAGTATGCAAAATAATTTAACGAGTTAGGCCGATTTTGCCCCCAGCTTATGGAGTCCGAAAGAAGCAAGCTAACGGAAATGAACAAGGTTTGAGATATCTGATTTGCTCTCATTTATCATCTCACCTCTTCAGTAGTTATAAAGATATGCTGGAAAGAGCCCTAAGGGTCGAATCAGATTTGAAGAAATCAGAGAAGGAAAGGGGTCATAAGAAGAGGCCCAAACCTGCAGGAACTCAAAATGACCAGCACAAAAACTTAGAAAACAACTCTAACAAAAAGAAGGGATCCGACATTTGAGGGTATTGTGGCAAGAATCATCATAGACCTTGTCTTAAGAAGCTGAGAGCATGTTTTTCATGCGGTGAGGTGGGACATATGGTACGAGATTGCCCTATCAAGAAAAGGAATAATCTAAAACCTACCAAACCGGCCAATCAGAAACAAAAAGGAAATACACGAGTGTTCTCTTTAACTTAGCAAGATGCTAGTGCAAGTGATCAAGTAGTGACAAGTATCATTGTAGACAACTCCATAAATGTTCATGCACTATTTGATTGCGATTCTTCTATTCCTTTGCATCTTCTAAGTTTCTACCTCTTTGAGATGCATATCTGAAGAATTGAATCAGCCTTTATGGGTAGCCATCTCTTAAGAAAGTTATTCTTATAAATGTTTTGCTTAAAGATTTTATCACTTAGATGAGGAAGTTAGGGTTAATATAAATCGGTCTAGAGTTTGGAGCCTTAAAAGAGTTAAGTTTGTTAAAAGTTGCGTAGCGGAAGTACGGTAGAGTAGAAGTGGACTGAGTATCCTTATTTGTTAAGAAATTAAGGTGGGTTAAGTTTCGAGGATGAAACTCTTTTAAGAGGAGAAGAATATGAATGCCTGGTCTGGGCCTAATCCACTCGATTGTCTAACCTGAGGCCTGGCCCATGGAGTGGCCAAGTGCAGAAGACTCCTAGAGGGAGTCTTCTTCTCCTTCAGCAACTCTGACTGAGTCAGAGTCCTAGGGCGTCGGGACCCTAGGGATCCTCTATAATGGAAGAGATCTCCATCCCAAGCAATCCTCCTCTTTTCCTCTCCTTCTTCATCCTTTTTTCCATTAAGTTCATGGCTTCTCGTTATTATGCTCGCTAGAAATTGGATATGTCGGATGATGCCCAAGCCGAGGTAACACCCTGTCCTTCCTTCCCTTTCCTCTTCTTCTTCCAATGGTCAGGAATCACGGACGCCAGCCAAGAACTCAACCAAAAATCGACCGACAAAATGGGACCCTATTTTTTCCCTACTTTTACTGGTCCTTCTTTCCCCTTTTTCAACCACCATAGCCATGGTTACTCGTCGCCGAACTCTCAGCCTCTCCCCTGTGTTGGCCTCTAACTGATACTAGGGCCCCAATCGTTGGTGAGTAGGCAGGAACACGAATCCACCGATCCAAGACTGCCTCTGTTCTACCCCAATTTTTGATCATTCTCTCTATTTTTTGGTCACCAGTCGCCACTGTCGACTGCCACCACCTATAGTCAAACCTTTGACTACATTGTGGGCACTCCGGCATTGACCCCCACCTTGACCGCAACCACCGATCGACTCTCGCTTTCTCCCCTATTCACCAAGAAAGAAAGAAAGAAGAAGAGAAGGAGAGAGAGCCCATCCCTCTCTTTTTCTATCTTATTTTCTCTCTCTAGGAGAACTACGGATCTCAGTACAGGGTCCTATCAACCAAATCTATGAACCCGAGTTGATTGAGGCCCTAAACTATCCTGGTGCCCAGACTGCCTATTGGACCGATCACCCCGACCCTATTAAATGTCCTTGAGACCCCCATTGAGCCTTGTTGATTGATCATAGCTTAATTGAGTCCGATTCATTGAGCGAATTGTCTAGACCTTACCTACCCGAAACAACCATACACATAATCAAGTCTTCTCGTATTATTTTATTAGTCACTAATTAAAAATTAATTTTATTGTTAATATTTTAAATAGGTCTAGCGGAGTCGCCTAGCGAAGTCTGATAGTCTATGACCAAAGAGGTAAGTAGATCTTGTACTCATTATTTTTCAAATGATCATATTTTTCGTGCATAAAATTTGTTTCTGAAAATATCATATTTTTCTTAAAATTATGGATCAACATATGTGTTATGAAAATCATGTTTTATTATGAATAATAGTTTTAGAAATGTTTTGATAAAAATGGCATTATTATGAAATATGAATTTGATCATGCCATTTAGTATATTTCATCTATATATGTGTATATTTTAAGAAAAAAATATAAATTTTTTAAAGACATTATGATCCCTAGAATTGAAAAAATCAATAGTCAGAGCTAGCATCCATATGAACACAAACCCTTTTGGGGATATAAAGTTGGCATACAAAATATGAATCAATGGCGATTACAAATGCGAGCCCTCTTACGGGATATAAAGTGACCATAGCACGAATATCTATGAGCACTATTTTAAACTATGATATGGGTAAATGGCAAAAGAACGATTTATGTATTTATTTGCAAAATAAACTTGAAACATAATTATGAAATATGGTGTTCATGCATGATTTGCTTTATAACTTGTTTTAATATACTGTAGCTTTATTTTGTAATATCTATTATTTTTCTTAAATGATATATTGACATGAAAAAACTTATGCTTGATCCGATAAGGTAATGTACAATTTACTTATTGAGCTGTGTCGCTCATATATCTCTATTTTTATTTTTTTTTCTTCAAGCGAATAGGGTCAATAGGGACGAAGGATGGTCCAGGCTTCGAGTTCATGCTAGCAAACTTGGCAATCTATACAGTAGAACTTTAGTTCTTCAGTTGATTATATATTTGTAGCTTAGTAATTTTCTAAATTTTGTGGATTATGGATTTAGTATTTATGTTTGGATTTAGATACTCTGAACCAATATTGGTTGCATTTAATGAATAATGAAATTTGATTACTATTTATTCCATTTTTTTGAGATAAATTTGGAAGTTAAGATGGATTCTAAGATGTAATGTTTCGCTTCGTATTATCGTGGGTTGTACCCCTCGGTTGCACGGTCGTGTCATGCTCTGGATCTTGGGTTTTGATGAATCTAATCACAAATACCACGATCAGGCCGTGGTCAGCCCCAATGGATCCATGTTGCAGTGTCCTCTAGTTCCCATAGGTTATAAGCCGGGTCCACTCTAATACTATTTGTAGCAACTTAGGACCTCACCCAAAATGGCTAGTCGAAAAGTATTTTTTTAGTCTCCTTAGTCTTGTATAACTACCCAAGATCTTCTCAGCGAATAATCAATGTGGGACTAAACATACGCTCGTACGGATCCTAACATACTTCCTTTGTTCAAGCCCTGATATCCTCATCAAGCTAAGGATTCAAATCTATTCAATCTAATCACAAGCGCCACGATCGGCTCATGGTCGGCCTCCATATACCCATACTGCAGTATCCTTTAGTCCATGTAGGCTATGGCCGAGTTCGCTCTGATACCATTTGTAACAACCCACCTTACCCAAAAAAGCTAATCAAAAAATATTTTTTTTGGCTTCCTCAATCATGTATAAGTACGCAAGATTTTCTCGGCTAATAACCAATGTGAGACCACACACGCCCGCACGGGTCCTCAAAATATTATTATGGATCTCTCGCTTTCCCATGGAGGAAGCCTCAACTTTGAATGAACCAGATTAAATCTCGATATGCCATGCTACTTCTGTCCTCTTTTTGCATAATTCCGTCCAGCTATTTCTGGAGCTGTAACAGTTTGCAATTTCGGCAATGCCATCAACAGCTCCTCTTCCCCCTTCAATCTTTCCCAACAACACTGGCCCTCATCATTGGCGGCATATGGCATCAGAGATGGAGATGGGAGGAGTTTTGGGACCAATTGTGTTTTCTCTTCATAAATGGATTTAAAAGATTTAACATCATCTACTAGTTGTTAAGCTTTAATAGTCTTCACTAAACACGCAAACTTGTTTAAGCGTGTATCAACCATCTGCTAATGAGAGTTCAATATATGAACTTTAGACATCACAAACCCAAAACCTATTTGGATGTGATTTTATAAGAGCAATGGAATCTATATAGCAGGATTCTAATTCAAAAATAGAATGAAAGAGATGATGTCAAAAGAGATTGAATTTGCTTTCTAATAATCTAATCATTATTTTTGAAAACAATTAATTTGTTTATCTTATATCATTGAAAGCTAGAATTAATTGACACTAGGAAACAAAAGTTTTTATCTCGTCGAATCTTGAGTTATATCAATACGGGGTGAAATATCAACCTTATTTTTTCAGCCAACATAAAACTAGCAAATAAGATAAATTCATATATGTTGATATTTCTCAATTACTCTTTTATTTCTTCAATTAGACTTTCTTAAATAAAAAAATTAAAATTTTAATCTTGGATTTACCATGTTGTTCAAGAATTAGACATCAGTCCAAAAATATCAACTGAGATCTTGTAAAATTAGGTTCCTCCAAATTCTCACTTACCTATCAGCCAAGATAAACCAACATCTCGATTCATCCTGGTCCTAGCCACTCAAAGATGGTGGATATATCGGGGACGTCAATCTTTTTGAAATGCTTCCCCTTTCATGGTAATTTCAATTCAGAACCCCCATCAAAACCTCATCAAGAAAAACTAGTCCCTAGGTATTATCTGCTAACTGAAGTTTGAGGGGTCGAAACAGTATTTTGAGGGAGTTCACATAGATCTAGGATGATTTCAGGATTTCACTCCTAAAATTTTTGGTAATTGATCAAATTTCCCTAAACCTATAAAATGGGGATAATGGATTCAGAGGCTCTCCCAATCCCACAAAGAAAGAGGTCCACAAGAATTACTCCATTCACAGACATAGGAGATCTATTATGGATCTTTGACCATGAAATAAACAGGGAACACGAGACATAGCATTGAGAAAGGCAAGGCACTGAAAATGGTGCAAGCACTGAAAATGGTCTTACATGCATGATCATAAGGAATCACGAGGAATACAGATGTACAAGGATAGGGGGTTTGACAAAGGCAAGGCATAGCTGAACAACCATAGGTTAGAGCACAGTTATGAAGGTCACATTTCAAAACCTACCATTATTTGAGTTCTGCATAATTAAAAAGATGTATACTTAGATGTTTTACCAGATATAATTTTTTAGGAATTCCGATAAGCCATCTAATCCCAACAAGATTCCACAAAATTTAACGCCATTTTTTCCACGTATCACAGGATTCTAGCCTCACTTTCTCTTCATAGCATTTGGTGAAAACAAATTAAGAAAAAGAACACAGTAATGAGGTGAAGAATCTTGCAACTGCAAATTGTTTAAATTTATGTTTAAGATAGTTACAATTTCCTCTTACAGACAAACATGAATCCATGCACAAGCTGTCTTTTTACATGAGAAAGAAAAACATGTAATAAAGTAAACATTTGTTTTGGTATACTTTTGCCACTCTGATCCCTCTTATAAACTTTATGCTACACAGGCAGGCTTGGAATACCAGAGCCAGAATATTCAAAATGAAGAACAGGTACACAACCACAGAACCATAAATGAAGATCAAGAGAAATAGACCAATAGATAATGAGCTGATCCATTCTTTTCCAAATATTAGTAACAAGGCGGTGAAACTTCGTTCAGATCACTCTCCAATGGCAGCCCACTAAAGCTACAGGCGTAGATCACATGTGATCAACAAAAGATTGATTGCAGCAATGTTGGAGACGTCAGAGCAGCCACACATTCGAACTATCAAAAACATTACTCAGCACTTAGTAATTGCCTATATAATGGAACTAATTGCAAAACGATGCCTCCGTTTAACTATATAGACATATTGGGACTTCAAAAATTAAGCACAAGACAATAAGCTATCTGTAAATCTAGTTCGAAGAGTAAAAAGTGACATGCTAAAAACTAGACAGGATTTTGAGCACTTCATGTGAAGTATCACAACATTTTTCCTATATTTCTATAACAAAATGTAACATGAAAATAAAAATTTGCGCATACACCATACATAGATACAAACACACATATATACATGCACACGCACACATACACACATAGAGAGACAGAGGCTGGTGTTTCTGATAGCATTTGGCTCCAAATATTTTCTTGTGAAAAGCGATGAAACACCTCTAAAAATGAGAATCAGCACCATTGAGCAAGATCTAAGACATTTAAATTGGCCAAAACCCAAAAAATACATATTTTTGAGGTCTATTATTTGGTGATAAATAAAAATAAAATTTACCATTTCAACATTATAATATCATGTTTTAGTTTGATCTATAGCTTCGATATATCCAAACGGGTTGAAGTTTAATCTGCATATATTTGATAATAATTAGATCAAGATCAATTGTTTGATTTTGTAAATTATATAGTTTATATTATATTTATGCCCACTAGCTATATTTCTACCACTTTTTTTTCTTGATTTGATGCATAGACAAGAAACTTCAAAAACACTTTGCGAGGGTATTCATACAATTTCATATATTTAAGAGAGTTTACATGCAGAAAATTTTAATTTTATTTTTTTTTATTCATGCAATTTCTATATCAATTTGGAGGGCATTCATGAAAATTTCAATATTTAGAAGGATATTTATGCAAAAATCTAGGAATTCTTTGTGTATATACCCTCCTAAATATATGAAATTATATGAATACCCTCCAAAATTTCTATTTACATGTAAACCCTTATAAATGTTTCTTTTTGCATGTTTACTCATTAATGGTATTTTCGTCATTTCAATTTTAAACCGCTAACTTCTTAACGGCGTTAGATAGCATGGGTACATATACAAAAAAAAAAAAAGAAAAAAGAAGGGTATACATATAAAACAAGTATTTGATGAGGGTATACATGCAAATATCAATTTTGGAAGGGTATTCATGCAAATTCTAATATTTAGGAGGGAATGCACACAAAAAACCCTATATACTAGAGCATAGTTAATTGATGGATCATAATAATTAATTATGGTGCGATTGATTAGACACGTCAGCAAACACTCATCATCCCAAAAGAACATCATAGAGATATGTGAACGCAAAACAGAACATGATAGATATCTTATTAATAAAGTCTAATAAATAAAATATAACTAGTGCAGCAAACTGAAAATAACCACAACAGAACAATAAGAGAAATACTGCCAGTAAACTCGGATTTCAAGGATGTGATAGATGGCAACGATGGTAATGATAATTGATGTAGATAATGATTGATGGACGACAAAATGAGGACTGGGCAAAAAATTGTGATAGAACTAGCCGGATAATTACCTCTGCGAGTTTGGTCCCTCCAATCCAATGAGAATCTTCAGGCTGCACTCCACCAAAGTATCGAGATGAAGGATGACGGGGTCAAGAAGATGGCTCCAAGAAGAAATAGGTCAAGAAGTAGGATGAAAGTGAAAAGAAAAGGATCTCTCAGGGGTTCGCCTATGGTGGCACTCACCTTTCTAGGGTTTCTTCTTCTCTTTTTTTCTTTTTGGTTGTTGTCATGTCTTTTTATAGGCCGAGTTACTATTCCATGAATAGTAACCAAGTCGGATTACTGTTCCCTGAACAGTAACGGGTCGGGTTATTGTTCTATGAACAGTAACGAGTTGGGTTACTGTTCACGTAAACAGTATTTTTTTGTGCTGTTTTCTGCGAATTTTTGCATTGTTTTTCTCTTTTCTAACTTCCTCCTTCCATACATGCATGATTCTATTTACAAGACTATTATCTATCCTCCTCCATTCCTAGAGATGAGTGATGATCGTGGACATTAAAGAAATACTAAGGCTCAAGCAATTAAGTGTGGTGGTTTGAAGTTGGGTTAGGCTTCCTATCACACCTAGGTGGACCCTTTTTGCTTGGCAATACTAGTATATGACTCGACTGAAAATCGAAGCCTAAACATGACTTTGGATGGAAAACACAGAAACAACAAAAAACATAAACTATATATAAGATGGAATCCTGAGACTGCATCAATGCATCAGATGTTTTTTACACGGAATGAAATGTGCCATTTTTGAAAACCGGTCCAGCACAACAAAAATCGAATCAACTTTCCTAGCAGTCATGGGTAGTACTACAATGAAGTCCATGGTGACATCCTCCCAAGGGCCACTAGGGATAGGCAACAGGGTGTACAAGTCTGGACTTTTCTCTTTTCCTACTAATAATGAAGTCCATGGTGACATCCTCCTAACGACATCATCTCTTATCTTAGGCTAGAAATACCTCTTAACTAGGAGTCCTAAAGTGTCTCTGTCTATCATAAGTAGCTAACCCTCTTTCATGAAATTCCTGAATCAAAGTCTCACGCAATTCATCTCCACATATACACAAGCATGATACTCTAAACAGGAATCCGTTCTGAATGTAAAAGCTACCGGGAGGATCTGACCCAGTCGTCTGACATGACTCCAAAATCTCACCAAAATATGGGTCAGTAGCATACTTATCCTTTATCCTATCAAAGTCTATAACCCATGCCCTCAAAGTGACCAACTAATAAACTCGACGATTCAAGGCATCTACCATATTGTTAGTGGTTCCAGACTTATGTTTCAAGTGGAATGTGTACTCTTGTAGGAAGGCGGACCGGACCACTTAGCATGTCTTCCATTCAGATTTCTCTGTGAATTTCAAATATTTCAAAGCCTCATGGTCAGAGTTGAGTACAAACTCCTGCTGAATGAGATAATGCCTCCAATAGCACAAAATCTGAACGACTGCATAAAATTCTACATCATACGTAGAGTAGCGTGAACGAGTGTCATTCAGTTTTTCGCTAAAGCAAGCCACAAGTTGTCCTTTCTGACTCAGGACAGCTCCTATGCCTACATGTGAGGCATCACAATCCACCTCGAAGACCTTATCAAAGTTGGATAGTGCAAGGACAGGTGCACTGATCAGCTTGGTCTTAACGAGTTGGAAACTCTTTTCTGCTACAGGTGTCCACTTGAAGGGACCCTTCTTTAGACAATCAATTACCGGGGCCATCAAGGTACTGAAATTTTGAATGAACCGCCAATAAAACGAAGCCAACCCATGGAAACTCCTGGCTTCCGTGATTGTCTTAGGTGCAGACCACTACTCAATGCCCTTTACCTTATCAGGGTCAACCTTTATGCCCTCTGATGACACAATGTAACCCAGAAAAATCAGACTGTCAGTCAAAAAAACACATTTCCTCAAATTTGCATACAATTTGTGGTCTCGAAGTGTCTGCAATACTAGTCTCAAATGATCTAAGTGAGACTCAAGGCTAGTACTATACATCCAGATATCATCGAAGTACACCACTACGAACTTTCCTATAAATGGTCTAAGTACTTGGTTCATAGTTTGCATGAATGTCCTTGGAGCATCAGATAGCTCAAATGGCATGACCAACCACGCATATAATCCTTCCTTGGTTTTGAAGGCGATCTTCCATTCATCTCTTGGGTGTATCCTAATCTAATTGTACCCAATCTTGAGATCAACTTTGGAAAAAATTTTCGTATCGTTCCACATATCAAGCATGTCATCAAGTCTAGGAATCGAAAATTTGTATTTGACTGTAATCTTGTTGATGGCACAGCTATCAATGCACATTCTCCATGACCCATCTTTCTTTGGAGTGAGCAAAGCAAGTATAGCACATGGACTCATGCTCTCACGAATAAAACCCTTTCGTAAGAGTTCGGTCATCTGCTTGTTCGACTCCTCGCACTCAATCGGACTCATCCTATAGTGAGGTGTGGCAAACTTGCACCCGGGACTAGATCAATGCAATGCTGAATGTCCCTCATGGGTGGTAAGCCATATAGAAGATCCTCAGGAATCAGGTCCTTGAATTCGAACAATAAAGGTTGGACCGCCTTTGACATCTCCACTTCCTCCTGGATCTCTTTTCCTACCAGAACACAAACTACCGAGCCCTCTTTCAGTTCGGCCTTGAAAGATTTTGAATTTAGAATCAAGGCCTTTTGAATAGGTTCTTTGCCTCTTTCTTTCAGAGAATTTTTTGTGTTATACCCATTCAATTCCTTTTGTGGATAGAGTGTGATATTCATTTTATCTTTCACAAAGGAATATGTATTCTTTTTTCCATCATGTTGGGTCTTCCTATCGTACTGCCAAGACCTTCCCAATAACACATGGCACACCTCTATAGTACTAACAACATGGATAGTGTCCTCACTAAGGACGTTTCTTGCTTGGAGCTCACAGAGCTTCTCAATGTACTCATCCACAGTCCTAGTCCCTTGTCGGAGGTTTTGGAATTTCAAGTAGAGATTTTTAGACAAATCGCCTCCTCAACTTCTCTTTCATCTTACTCCAAGTACAGAACTTATCGTTACCTTGCTGAACTCTTCATTCCAGGAGTTGCTTCCACCAAACCAATGTGTGTCCCTTTAATTTGAGGGTCACAAATTTGACATCTTTATCCTCCGAGATTTCCTTCCAATTAAAATCTTGGTCGATTTTGTCGACCTAATCAAAGAAAGCATCTGGCTAGAAATGCCCCTCAAAATCTCCAATATCTATCTTAATGCCATCATCCCAACGTCTGGCACGAGGGGTTCTCTATGTGGTGGTCTCTCTTTGTTCCTACGTAGTGGTCGGTCATCTAAGTCATTTTCTATCTCATCTGACTCACTACTCTCAACTACCCTCTGATCGACCCATTGTCTATCTTGAGGTCTGACTCTACATCTTGGTTCATCCTGATGGATTTTCTCTCTTCTAAATCTCACTATCTCAGGTATGCTCAATTCTAATCTAGTCATGAAGCTAGAGAGGTGTTCTACCTATCGTCAAATCTGCTTTAAGGTTTGTTGTTGGGTTTTAAATAAATCTTGCCAATTATCAGACATGATTATAGGCTAAGATTCAACCCAAAACTGTTTCGAAGGTGTTTCCAATGTGATGGAGGAAAAACAAATTTTTTTCAGATTTTTTTTGAATTTTTAATTTTTTTAATGCCGAAAATGAATATTTTAATACAGAAATTAATATTTTAATGCAGAAATGTTTTCTTTTAATGCGGAAAAAGAATGCAGAATTTATTTTAAACACAAAAACTAATTTTTCTATATTTTTAACTCCAAAAATTAAAATTTCTGTAGTTTTAAGTGCAGAAAATATAATTTACTTTTTTTAATCCAGAAAATATACTTCTCTATTTTGAAGTGCAGAAATTTAATTTTTAGAATTTAAAGTGCAGAAAAATGAATGTTATGATGCAAACACAATAATGCAAAACCTATTGGCTCCGATACCACTTTAGCACTAATACCACTTTGGTGCAACCTATAATCGACTACTACACATATATGTTGATTTTATAATAGACAATTATGGTGCGATTGATTAGACATTTCAGCAAATGCTCTTCATCCCAAAAGATCATCATAGACATATATGTGAACACAAAACAAAACATGATAGATATCTTATTAATGAAACCTAATCAATGAAATAAAACTAGTGCAGCAAACTGAAAATAATTTCAAAAAAATAATAAAAAAATATTGCCAGTAAACTCGAATTTTCAAGGATGTGATAGATGGCAATGATGGTAATAATGATGGGTAGAGATAATAGTTGATGGATGAAGAAATGAGGGCTGGGTAAAAGATGGTGATAGAACTACTCGGATAATTACCTCTCCAAGTTTGGTCCCTCCAATCCAATGAGAATCTTCAGGCCGCGCTCCACCAAGGCATCAAGGACAAAGGATGGTGAGGTTAAGAAGGTGGCTCCAAGAAGAAATAGGTCAAGAAGCAAGATGAAAGTGAAAGAAAAAAGATTCTCATGGCTTCGCCCACGGTGGCACTTACCTTTCTAGGTTTTCTTCTTCTTTTTTTCTTTTTTTTTGAATGGTTGTTGTCCTTTCTTTTTATAGGCCCAAAAACAACTATAATAATCTTTCTAAAAATCCTCCAAAATGATTTCTATAACATTTCCACTAATCCTTATCCAACAACTTTCCCAAGAGCCCTTATCCTTCTCCCACTTGTTCTTATCTTCCATCCAACCATCCATTACTGTTCCGTGAACAGTAACTCAGGTCGGGTTGCTGTTCCGTGAAAAGTAACTCGGGTCAGGTTATTATTCACGTGAACAATTTCTATCTCCAAGACTATCACCCATCCTCCTCCGTTCCTAGAGTTGAGTGATGGTCGTGGGCATTGAAGAAAGGCCAAAACTCAAGCAATTAAGTGTGGTGGTTTGGAATTGGGTTAGGCTTCCTCACACATAGGTGGACCCTTTTTGCTTGGCAGTCCTAGTACATGACTCGACTTAAAATTCAAGCCTAAATATGGCTTTGGATGGAAAATACAGAAACAACAAAAAACATAAACTATGTACAAGATGGAGCTCTGAGACTACATCAGTTTCCCCCAAGAAATAAAGTGTTATTTGTGTTGTAGTAGCTCGAGAAGTGAAAGAATGGTTGCTGGTTATGACTCAAATATGCCACCGGAAGTAACTAAGTTGTTGTCTGGGTTTTCCGTTGTAGCACCTAAAGAGTTGCCTAATGAACTCTCTCCACTGCACAAAATTCAGTATTCTATAGATCTTATATCGACATCTTAATTGCCTAACCTTCATACCTATTGCATGAACCCAAGTAAGCATACTGAACTCAAAAGGCAAGTAGAACTAGGACATGTTAACGAAATTTCGAGTCCATGTGATGTTCCTCCTTTACTTAAACTAAAGAAGGATGGTTCCTGGCAAGGTCCGTCGTATCGATACCGATCAGCGTACCGGTGGCAGCCCGGACCAGTACGTACCAGTTCCGTAACGGTACGGCAGTCGTACCAGCCGGTTTTTCAATGAAAAGCTTCCGGTACTGGATTCATGCTGATCCGGTACCGGATCCCATGCTGATCCGTATGGTTTCATACCGGTCGGTACGGGCTAGTACGGCATGCCCTGGTTTCTGGCATGTGTATGGATAGACAAGCTATTAACAAGATTATTGTCAAGTATCGATTTCCTATTCCTCATCTTGATGATATGTTGAACATTGTGGGTGGTTCCACTATTTTTTCAAAGACAAATTTAAAGAGTGACTATCATCAAATCCATATAAGGCTTGGAGACGAAGGGAAAATAGCTTTCAAGAGCATGGATGGCCTCTATAAGTGGCTGGTCATGCCGTTTGACCTTTCTAATGCCCCTAGGATATTCATGCACTTCATGGCTCATACATTACAACCCCTTATTGGCCACTTCATGGTTGTTAATTTTGATGATATTTTGATATATAATAAGACCAAAAGAGAACACATCTTTCATCTACAAATTATGAGAGTTCTTCACCAAGAGAAGCTTTACATAAATTTGAAAAAGTATTCATTCAGGACTTCAAGTGTTGTCTTTTTAGGCCTTGTTTATTCTAAAAGGAGTGGAGGTTGATCCCAAAAAAGCCAAAGCTATTTGAGAGTGGTCTATTCCTTCTACTTTATATAAAGTTCAAAGTTTTCATAGGTTCGCTACATTCTATAAGTGTTTCATCAAAAATTTCAGCACTATAATGACTCCAATCACTAATTGCATGAAGAAAGGAAAGTCTGTTTGGAACAAGATAGCAACAAGGCATTTGAAGAAGAAAAGGATGACTGAAGCACCCGTTTTGCACCTTCCGAATTTTCTAAGGTGTTTGAGGTGTCTTGTACTGCATCACATGTTGGTATAGGAGGTGTACTTAGTCAAGAATGACATCCAAATGATTATTTTAGCTAGAAGACAAATGAAGCTAAGCAAAAGTATTCAACTTATGATAAAGAACTCTATGTTGTGCTTCAAGCACTTTGTTATTGTCGATATCTTATTCAAAAGAAGTTTGTATTATATGCCGACCATGAAACTCTCAAATACAACTAACTACTCCCAAAGAAAATTGAGATGTCGCCATGGCAAGAGGGTTTCTTTCTTACAAGAATATGCTTTTGTTATCAAGCATAAGCCTGGAACCGAAAACAAACCAGCACATGCTCTCAGCTGCATAGTGGTTCAAGTGGTACTAATTTTTTCTTCTATATCAGTCCAACTTGTGGACTTTGATTTGCTCTAGAAATACTATTCTCCTTGCAAGAATTTTAGCATAATATATGCTTATTTGATGGTTAAATAATATGCTGACTATTCAGATTTCTCTTTTGAGTAGTAGGTATCTTTTCAAAGGAACTCACCTTTGCTTGCCTAATACCTCTTTACATGAAGAAGTCATTACAGAATTGCATTCAGGTGGGATGGCCAGTCATTTTGGAAGAGATAAAACCATTACAATAGTGGAGGATTATTTCTATTGGCCTAGTTTGAAGCGAGACATGCTAGAATTGTCTCATGATGTCAGACTTGTCAAATCTCAAAGGGAAGAAAGAAAAATACAAGTCTGTATACACAGTTGTCTTTGCCACATGAGGCATGGCAAGAGCTAGGCATGGACTTTGCCCTAAGGTTGCCAAAGACATTCAGGATTCATGGTTCTATTCTTGTGGTTGTGGATTGCTATTTCTAAGATGGTTCATTTCATTCCTCCTTCGAAGGCTTCTGATGCTTTCCATATGCTAAGCTCTTTTTTAAGTAAGTTGTCCATCTTCATGGATTGCCTAAGACTATTGTTTCTTATCATAATCTGAATTTCATGAGTTACTTTTGGCGCACTTTATGAAATATTCTAAAAACAACGCTACAATTTTCTTCTTTATTTCATCCACAAACTGATGGTTAAACGAAAGTTGTTCATAGGAGTTTGGGTGATTTGCCTCGTTGTTGTGTTGGTGATCATGTTAATAATTGGGATCAAGTTCTTCCTATGGCTGAGTTTGCTTATAACAATTAGGCAAATGGTCATAATCCCTTTGAGATTGTAACAGGTTCAATTCTAAGGAAGTCAATTGATTTGGTTCCTTTACCTGTGGAGGCACGTCTTAATCTTAAAGTGGAAGCTTTTGCCAAGCATATTCATCAGCTACATGATGAAATTCGAAGAAAGATCGCTTTGAGCAATGAAGGTTATAAAGCAAATGCTCATTTGAGGAGATGGTTTGCTGAATTCAAAGAAAGAAACATGGTTATGGTGTGAATTAGATCTGAACATTATCGTAATGGTATATATAAGAAACTCCATTTAAAAAGTGATGGTCTCTCCAAGATTCTCAAGAAAATCAACTCTAATGCTCATCTTCTTGACCTGTCGAAGATAATGGGGATTAGTAAAATCTTTAATGTTGCACTTTGTATCAAGGCTATGACGATGATGCGCAACATGACACCCCCATTGCTCGACTTCCACCAACCCCATGTTTGAAGGAAGAGATTGAAGACATTGTTGATCATTAAGTGGTATCTACAAGAGGTGGTGTCTACCAAAAGTATCCAGTCAAATGGAGAGGGCATTCGATTTTGTAGTGTACATTGGATCATGGATGAAGAACTCGAGAAGCTTGATCATGATCTTTATGATCTTTAACACACCAAAGTCAAATCTTCTGAAGCCGGGGAGAGATGATGAAGGAAGTTGGTAGTAGCCATGGAAGACCTATAAAGGTGCCCTAAGAATGGTTCTAATGATCAAACCTTGATTTGGATTATGTTGGATGATGTGTGACCCTCTTGGGACCTTGCTTAGGGCCAATTAGTCATTGTAGGATCTTAATTTTATGTTTCTCGTAGTACTATAATATTGGCTTAGTTTTATTAACATTTTGTTAAACTTTTTGAATCAGGGTATTTTGTAATTTTCCAGATTTTCTGGACATGGGCTATCATATGGCTCATAGGTCATATGTTAGGTCTGTATATGTTTTCGGGCTTATTTATGGCGTTTAGTTGGGATTATTAGTCAAAATTGCAGATCTGTTACTTCAAGTCCAAAGCCTATTAGCAGGAGTATTAGAACTCTATAAATAGGCTGTAATCTCTCATTAATAAAAAGGTAAAAATTTTAGAGATTTTTCTTAAGCTATTATGCTTTCTTTTAGAGTTGTGATGCAATTCTAACCTAGGTGTGATGCCTAGAAAATCTCACTTTTTTTCTTCTTTTTCTTTAATTAGAGTATCTTAAAATCTCAAATTCAGATCTTATTCTATCCCCACTAAACCCTAGCAACCAAACGCAACAAAACCCATAACCACCCATCCATCAATGGACCTTCAAATTCATAAAACAAACAAATTTTGTATTCCCGTTTTTCTACTTCCAGAGCAGATTACACCCTCAAAACTTCATCCTTTTGCCTCTATTTTGCACGCAAATTACTTCACATCCATATACCAATATAACACTAGCTTCTTATACAATTTCCCTACCCTTTTAGCCCAAAACAATCCATTAAGCATCCCTGAATTTTCCCTAATCAAGATTAACCTACATTATCAATGAGCTGATTTTTGTTTTGAGAGCTCCCTATTGTTTTGACTGGGAAGCATTCAGAGCCAAATGCCCTCAGATGCATCCTAGCCACCCTGCTCTCTCTCTCTCTCTATATATATATACATGCACACATGTGCACGCAGGCATATGTACGTGCATGCACACACTAACAATCAAGTTAGAATTGTATACAGTGATTTATGTGTACATTGACAGATATATTTATTGACAACTCTGACAAATGAATGTTTCTGTTTTTTAAGGATCCATGGAGGATAATAAGACAGAAAAATCATTAGACCTTTAAGATATTGGCACATATCAATTTTCTAGGAATATTACAAATCAAAAATGCTTCAAAGATATGCTCCAATAGCTAGTAAACGACAGCAAACATATTTAATACATTATATATTATATATGCATGTAAAAGAATTATCAGCTTATGCAACTATTCAGTAGTCTGACAACATTTTAGAACATTGAATACCTTCTGCTGTCTATACTTCTCACGTATAGCATTTAGGGGGCAGTTTTTGGAGTTCATCTGTAACTCTTGCAATGCGAGAACTGTTGCTTTAAGATCTGAAGCCTTATATGAGGTGTAATGCTCAAGAGTCAGATTCTGCAGAGAAGATAAAATGGAAATCACAATCAACAAACTTAATCAGATGGAAGGAAAAGAAGTGAAGGATTTATTCACAGACCCATGGTTGGTCAGACTGATCCAGTGTCCATCTAGCAAGAAGCACAGCAGATGCAGCTATGACTGAAGGAAGAAACTTCAGGAAGCTATAATCAATCAGTGTCAGCTCTGCCAGATAATTAGCCAAGTATCCCAATGCTAGAGCAGGAACCTGCAAATCAGAACAACTGGAACTTACCAAGCCTGCTTGCTGAAAATGCATTTTCACCTAGTGGGTGGATTAAAAACCCATCTGTTCTGAAAATCTACCTCACCTTGTAACATGCTTGTGCTGCTCGAAGGAATCTCCTGCAAATAAACAGAGTAATAAAAGAGTAGTCATTAGAATCTTAAATGTTAAGATATTCTCATACTGACTCACAAAGTAGAATATAAAAGCTTTTAAAAATAGGTTTGTTATTATTTAATCGTGATAGCTCTAACAACCTGAGAAATGTTTTAATGGTGGGCACAGATAGTTGAAACCCTAAATAGTTCAGTACTTGACTCTCCATTATGAGCACCTGTAAGCCAGAAGCCAGCAATAGTCACATGATGTTCACTGATTCTCATTGAGAATGTATTCTGATTCACAGTGCTGAATTATGCAATGCATTTTTAAGATCAAAAGCAAAAAGAGAAAACATACCTCTGCCTTGGTGTATGTATTGTCTGTAATAAAACAGAATTCTTCCACACGAGGAGCACAAATTTCTTCATATTTCCTGCGAATAAAATAACAAAAAATTAACAAAGAAAGTAAGTACACAAGTCAGCCATGAAAATATATATCGTCACAAGAAGCATACATCTGAGACTCTTGATTGTAAAAGAGGAACTACATTAGATTAGATAACAGAATTACACCAGAACCAAAGAAAATCTAATGGCAATTAAAAGAACCTAGAAAATCATGCCATAAAACTAACAAAGAGCAACAAACCAATAGAATAAAAAAAAACAGTACCAATGTGGCAGATCTAGTTACAAGCCTAGAATTCACTAATACAAAAATCTTTAATGCATTATATACTGCGCCCTACTATATGAAATTAGATAAAGAGGCATCATATTTTCAGAGTCTAAGGATTTGACCAACCGAACCTATTACTCATGAGAACCAGCGTGAGGCATATGACATGCACATGAGATGCACATGCAGTTCCAACTAAAGTAAGGGAGCAAGCAAATTTAATTTTAGATGGTTGACTTTAAACGAGAAAAACAAAAAGTATTACACAAAAATTGCATGACAGAGTTGTTCATCAACCTTGATACACACAAAAGATAAAGAGAATGGGAAGTTATGATCTGCATAAAAAAAAATCAGCTGATTGATTTTGGATGCAGGGACAAACATGTGAACTATACATTCAAACAACCTAAATTGGCCCTCAATGATATTTATGTATGTTTAGAAAGAATCAAAATATTCCGCATATGAAAATACAAGAGACCAAGAGGGAGAATGCATGAGATTGCCGTGGAAGAGTAATTGTATTACAAAATGGCAAGAGCGAGTGAGTGAGGGAGGGAGAGAGAGAGTAGTTACATATTTTTATTGGTCAAGCTAACCGTTCATGATGACAGTACAAGAACTTCCAAGGAGTTTTAATATAATATAAGTGCAGTGATAATTTCAAGCTCTAAAGGAGGCATAATTTTTACCATATTGTGAGGCCCAATAGTCCCACATCGGAAAGACTCGTTCCAGAGCCTGGGCATATGAGGCGGGTGTCTCCTAATCCTGCAGACGTGTTTTGGAAGAAAAACAAAACCGGGGAGGGGTGAAGGACGCTTGCGTGAAGCTCCGGAACCGGACAATATCTAGCAGGAGAGCCCCGTGTTCCTCCCTCATGTGGCCCCCACGTGGGCATTGGGTGCCTCACGTGCTCCGCGGAGGCGGAGGCGTGACATTTGGTATCAGAGCCGAGGACGACTCTGGTCCGATGGTGGGAAGGGTGTGAGGCCCAATAGTCCCACATCGGAAAGACTCGTTTCAGAGCCTGGGCATATGAGGCGGGTGTCTCGTAATCCTGCAGACGCATTTTGGGAGGAAAACAAAACCGGGGAGGGGTGAAGGACGCTTGCGTGAAGCCCCAGAACCGGACAATATCTGGCAGGAGAGCCCCATGTTCCCCCTTCATGTGGCCCCCACGTGGGCACTAGGTGCCTCACGTGCTCCGCGCAGGCAGGGGCGTGACACATATAGAGCCGCCTTGGATAAACATGAATGTGATAATTTACCTATAATTATTTATTTTTGAATTTTAAAGGATGAATCTTAGTGTTTTGGAAATCTACCTGTTCACTTGCAATGCATGCCTTGGACCATAATTTAGTGGGTTTCAGATGAGATCTAATTGGAGATAAGCTATGGCCTTCTCCCTTCCATACAAGATACTTATCCAATAATATTAACTGTTTTAAAGATAGATAACTATTTGAAAGATATGTGGGTGATAAATAACACAAAAATTAAATGTCATATATATCATGCTTTTTAGAAATCATATGATATAGAAAAACTATTTAAAACTATAAAGTTTTTTTATCAATAAAATATCAGAACACAACCTCAAATAGGAATAGTTCACAATGATCAAGCTGAAGTCTGCATGATCCACATGGAAATTACTAATTAGGTGTTAGACCAGTTTTCTGTTACTCGGCAAAGATTCTGCAGCAGAGATATTGCATATGGACAAATCAGACACTTTTGCAGGAATAAGATGGCATACAGGTTATTTTAATAAAAAATTTCTGTGCAGAATGCTCAGACCTCATCGGGGCCCTTCAACAAGGAAAATACTTTAGAGTTCCACATAGTCATAAACAATCACAAACTACGACATTGAGTAGTGTAGATAATGTGATGAATTACTGAGGAATTGTGGAAACTTACGAGGCAATCAGCATGCAGGTAACGCCAAGTAGTTGCAGCCTTTGACGTTCAATATGGTTATGAGAGAGAAAACGGTCAATAACATAAACCGTAAGGTAAAGTGTATCTGGAACAAGTCTATACTCCTCCGAAACCTGGAGAGGAAATAAAAGGGAAAAAATGAAGCATGTATCATCAAACTAATATTAGCTTTTTCTTGTAAGTAGAAAACAAAATAAGCACCAAGCATTAAAATCCCACCATTCTAATCAATAAAAAAAAACATTATGGATCTAATAGAGTTACAAACGAACACTAAGGCTCTGCGAGAAATGTATTGGTTCTTTTATCTTTGAGATAATTAAACAAGCAGAGACCAGAGTACTTAAAACATGTATGCTCATTTTCTAACAAAAACAAGTCCCATTATGATAACTTCACTAAAGTTAAGCTTCTCAACCTAGATCAGTTACCCAAGAGAAAAGAGATAAAATCTTCAAGATGGTTTTTATTGATTTAGAGAAAGCATGTGATAGAGTCTCCAAAGAAGTCTTATGGTAGGTGTTAAGAAAGAAAAGAGTTTCTGTTAGCTATGTTAATGTGATTACAAACATCTATAATGGAGCGATTACTGGTGCGATAACAACTGGTGGTAATACTAGTGAGTTTCCAATCACAATCAATATGTATCAATGCCCTAATTCTTTACCTTTTCGCTCTAGTTATGGATAAGCTTACTAAATATATTCAAGACAATATTCCTTTATGCATGTTGTTTGCAGATGATTTAGGCCTCGTTTGGCAGAGTTGTTAACAGTAGAGCTTTCGGAAGTAGAGCTTTTTAAAGTAGAGCTTTTATAAAAAGCTATTTATTGTTTGGCAACTATATTTCTAAAGTGCTGAGAAACTTTAATATATGTGTTTGATAAACAAACCGAGGAAGTACTTTTGGTATGACAAAATGACCATAAAGGATATTGCATAGTATTATACAACAAAGTATAATAAAATATATGTATTAATACATAAATATATGATATAGTATAATATTACTGTAATATAATATTGTATACTATAGCATAATAATACAATATAATTTGATATTATATAACATAGCATATCAATGTATTATGATATAATGTAATATAATATTATATTTACAGTATAATACAATAACATATCAATGTATTACGGTTCCTTGTTTCCTTTGTTGGAACTCCTGCAAATTTCTGTAATATAAAAGAATATTTTTTGTAATTGTAATATTTTATCATGGGTATTTTAGTCCCAAAAAAAATTATAAATCAAAACAACTTTCTGACGCATGCTAAAAGTGCTTTTCCGAAGAAGATCCATTTTGGAGCTTCTCCCAAGAAGCTGTTTTAGCTTTCTGGCAAAGCTAAAATAGCTTCCTGATTTTTTTACCAAACACTCCTATTCCATCCAAAAGTACTTTTGGAAGGTCAGAAAGTGCTTTCTGGCCCACCAAAAGCTTTGCAACGAGGCCTTAATCCTAGATGAAACTAAGATTAGAGTCATTCGTAAGTAGGAATAATGGGGGAGTGCATTAGAATCTAAATGTTTCAGGTTAAGCATATAATCTAGACAGAATACGCAGAATGTAATTTTAGTAAACTTAGAACTAGAGATGAAGGTAAACTAAAAATTGAGGATCGTAAAGTTTCTAAAAGTGATTGTAGCATTTAGAATCGACTATTCCTAAAAAAGAGAGGATTAAAGTAGCATGGATAAAAGGAAAAAGTACAACTATGATATTATGTGATCATAGAATACATGTCAAGTTGAAGAAAAAAATTTATAAGATAGTCATATGATCAACTATGCTTTATGGTACATAATTTTGGGCAATTAAAAAATAGCATACAACATGAGTATGGCTGAAATAAGAATGTTGGGATAGATATTTGGTAATACAAGAAAAAAAAGGAAATGAAATCAATTGTAAAAAGGTAGATATAGCATTAAGTGACAACAAATTGAAAGAAGGACGACTTAGATGGTTTGGACATGTACAATGTAGGCTAAGCCAGTATGAAGGAGTAATTTAATATATGTAGAAGGAAAGAGAGGTCAAAATAGACCAAAAGTTACATAGGATGAAATAGTAAAAAAGGACTTGATATCGCTACATCTTTCAGAAAGTCTGACCCAAACAGAGTGGAATGGAGGACAAGGATTCATATAGCCAACCTCAACTAGTTTGGGATTAAGCTTAGCTAAATTGAGTTGACTTATGAGTTACCCTTGTCAAGTGTTGAAAGATTGTTTTTCAACAAAATGCCAACGAATTATAATCTACATGTAATAGATGTACCATAAAATAATACTTAATTGCTTCCATTTCCCTTTCTTTAAAATAACTTAATTTATTTTTCCCCATGCCAACCTACCTATAATGGTGTCCAAACATAGATCCTCCCAATTAAAGATCAGCGTACCTCATCTCTGGAATGTTGTCAGACTATGTAAACAATTTTTTCATTGGAGAATTTTGAACAAATTTGAAGCCTCTGTTGGAGTAATAACAGTTCCAATTAACCTAAACCTAAATCAATAAAATATTCTACCAAATAGACTTCATTCAAAAACAATATACCTTGTCCATGTATGCTCATTGATTGTTTTCATTGGCTATATACTACAGTTTTTGGTAGCTGAAAACTGATGTGTGCATATGTTTTCTTGTGGCATCAGCATATATTGCTTGTTTGCACAATTTCACTAAATCTCACTCAGCAGTAATCCTTCTTACATGAGACTTCACCTAATAAACGGCACCCCTTCAATGTAGTACCATCACATTTTCACTTATCAACAGTAACTTCTGGTTTGATTGATGTTAGCCTGATGCAGTTTAAGCATTAACATGGCATCATGTCTCCCTATCTTGCCTTAGGGTAAGTCTAAAATGTAAAGGAAAGAGTTATGTTCCAGTTTCTCTCCTTCAATGAAGGTCTCCACGTAAGTCCATGGATTGATTGTTTTTGCTGGCTATATATTATAGTCATTTGGTAGCTGACAACTGATGTTTGCATATGTTTTTGAAGCACCAGATATTGCTTGTTTGCACAAATTCACTAAACCTCACTCAGCTGTAATCCTTCTTAGATGAGACTTCAGCTAATAAAATGCACCCCTTCAATGAAGTACCACCACATTTTCACTCACCGATAGCAACTTCAAGCTTGACTGATGTTAGCTTGATGCATATTATCAGGACATGATGTCTCGCTATCTTGCCTTAGAGTTAATCCAAAATCTAAAGGAAAGAGTAATGCTTTATTTTCTCTCCTTCAATCAGGGTCCTCCCATGGTGTTTATTGTTGGTTTCTAATAACCAAAGCACCAAAAAACACTCATGTGTTACATGTGTAAGGCATGGTGGGATGCATAGCCTCAAAACTCATAACCCTATTGCACTGTTTGCATAGCCTCAACTATATAATTACATTATAATCCAACTAGAAAGGGCCTCCAATTCGCAAATGAAACCATTCCTCAATTTTTGAATGAATCATAGTTGTAATGACCTTGATTCTAGGGTAACAAGATTCAATTAGGCATTCCAGTCTTAATTTCACATAATTGATCATAACAGTTGTATATTGTATAATATCCTTTAATTAACTTGGCTTAAAATTGAGCAAACAAATAATTCATTTGAAGAAATAACAATTATAATTAAGTGGAGGAAAGAGATCTATTGTTTATCCGTTATGAATATTAAAATTTCTGCCCTTAACTCTTGTATATACATGACCTTTTGGTTACGACTCCTGAATTTCTTTTAGTTGTGAAAACAATGTCGTAACCAATTATTTAAGAAACCAATCCTTAGACCCGATGCTGCAATTACTTAACCAATTCATTTTGCAAGTAACCTAAATTCCAGAACTAACATTTATTTAGAAAAATATTTTAAGTGATCAAAAGCTATGACATTTTACTCTCACCATAATTGGCCAAAAGGTAAATATTTGAATAATTTTGATGAAACATCAAAGGTGATGTTTTTATTCGAGATATGAAGTATAAGAAAAGAAGGTACATGATTTGTAGTTTGCCAAAATTGCATAGTGTAGCATTTGATCAACAATTTAAATGAGCAGTTGCGGATATTGTAAATTGCCAAAGCAAACATCTCTCCTTTGTCTGTTGTTTGGATAAAGAAAGAGTAGAATTATATACCAAATGCTTAGTTTAAATGTGGTAACAAAATAAAGTCTTCACATCTCTAACTCATTCTGGAGAATTTTAGTAAAAAAATAATTCAAGATAATGCTTTATGATGCCTTCAGTAATCACACTAACCTTTCAATTCCAAGGTTATATAACAAAGAGCAAATATCTATTTGCAAAAATGTATATAAAGATTTAAGGAAAACAAGAAAAGAAAATTAACAAACCTCCACAAGCCAGTCAATTAGAATACCCCGCATGCCTTGCGTGATATCGTACTGCAATGTTTCCATGAAATTCGGACTAGGTCTTCGGATGAGCTGAATGCGTAAAGTTTTAAGGGCAAGTAACAATAGTATATCAAGTAAACAAAGAACTGCAGGATAGCTCTGTATTGATCAAAAATATGAGGGAAAGGGGAGAAAAGAAAACAGATTATACATGCATACATATATGTACACATATATATACATATCCATACATACATACATATATACATGGGCGCACCTGCATGCACGCACACACACATATGTGTGTGTATGTATATATGTATGTATGTATATGTATGTATATATATGTATGTGTGTATGCCACTGATAGAGAGAAAGAGAATAAAAGAAGATCAAGTTGCATTGGTATATTGGAAATATTTTGTTAAGGATACCTCTGCAGCACGTAAGTTGGTATATATGTCCTCAGCATAAATGCTACACATCTGAGGATTTCCATGGTCAGCATCAATATCTACAATATTCTTTCCAGTGAAGCCTCCTGGATCATCACAAAATTTATCTTTAAGTTAATACATAACTGAAATCTGCCACACCCTAGTCATAAATTTCCGTGCGTGCAGTAGAAGATAAACAAACCGCTTAAGCTGTAAATGCATGAGTTACGAATTATATGAATCAATATGTTATGGATGTCATTGCCCATTCAGCTGAACTTTGATGGTGAGCTTTTGCTTAAATCACCACTTTGTTCAGTTTGTCATTGATAACAGTGATCCAGTGGTGGTCCAGAGACAACCATTCTTCACAAAGAAGATTCATGCATGTTCAAGTTAAAATAGAAACAGAACAACGATACCAACCATTCTTTGAATGGTTTATGACTTCAGCTCCTCTGAAGCTACGTTCCTTGAAGAAAGCCGTATTGCATGTGCTCTCCATATCCCTGACACACTCCATATTTTGTAAGGCTAAAAGCCGTTCATCCACTTTCGCTTCTAGCATTTCTTCATCCACCTTATTTTGCACAGCATCATGAATGATTGCAGTACCAATAGAAGCGGCGGGCGCTAACTTAGAATTCTTCTGGTCAGAGCATTGTTTTGCTTTAGAACAACCAAGTTTAACCTGCTGGGAGGCCTTAGACTGAATCATCAAAAGAATAAAAATTAAGTTCCCGAGTACTAGAAGGGAAAGAAAAAACATAATAATGAAGATGGAGTATTTGCGACAGATAAAGGTAAAGCTCGGAAAGAGCTAATTTTATTTTCTTTTACATTGATTATAAATTTAAAAAAATCAAATTTGAACACGTTGATGTTTTAAAATTTTGAAACAACAATCAAATTTCAAAATCTAAAGAGAGAAGTAACCTGTGCTTTTGCTGCAGGTTTGTAGTGTCTATATGAATTATCAGAGCATATATTGCTGACATCCTTAAGCACTGCTCTCTTTTTGTGCTGAAAACCTGCAGTAAGAGCGGGTTGGCTGTTCTCATCACTAGCTGCTCTCTTTGATTTTCCTTGTTGTGTTGGCTTCTTCTCCGGTTTTGCAACTGCTGATGATGAAGGGATCATGCCACCATTTGCACGGAAGGCAGCAGCTCGTGCTCGTGTGATTCGACCAGTAGGTGCTCCATGACCAGCAGCTGCAGAATTTTCCTTCTTCATAGGCAAGTAGGCCTTAAAGAAGAACAAATACAACACTTTCACAAACAATTGTTTGTAGAACCTGCCCATCCATGCCAAATTCAAGTAACCGCAAAGAAAAATGAAAAAGAAATGATGAAATAAAGGCAGGAAGGAATTAAATACGCAATCCTAAGGTGGCTGGTATTCTGATCTACTTCTGAAAGCATATATTATGTTACCAAGGCAACTTCCAAGAAATTAAAATAATTTTGTGATTAACAAAATATCAACTAGTGGGCCATTGAAAAGAGTTGTTCCTCCCATTTAACCATAGCACACAAACTAAACCCCTTTTCAGGTTTTACCTAATGAAAACTAGTCGGTTGAGAAAGTTGAGAACATTGCCACATTACAAAGGGATAAACTTTAAAGAAAACCTCCAATTGAAGGCAATTATGCAAGCATCAATATGACCCCAAGTTCCTCCAAGTAACCAAAAAAAATATTAATTTTCCATTATACTCCAGTCAGGTTACATTAAAAAAAAACTGCAATATTTCTTGGCAAAATTTGGCTATGCAATGTGGATACATTCATCAAAGTCATTTGCTTAGGCTGTCATTTCTTAGTTGGTGGTATCAAGTTAAAGCTCGTTGACATCATGCAAAAAGCAGCTGTGTCTTTTTCACAGTCAACTTCAAATTTTTAAACAAGTTAACTACAATTCAGAATACATACGAATAGTTTCTTTGCCAGTTCAATATTTAGTTTGAAACCTTGAATCGGCATTTTTTTAAAAATCTTTGGTTACAGATCACTGATTTATTTTGTTGAGCATTTCCATTAGAATATCATCTGTTAATTGTGTAAATTGGTGTAATTTGATGTTTCCATGTAAGTATTAAATTGTTTGCCCAGCAAACAAATTGATGCTTAGATCTCAAAAGCAAAATGTCCATTTTTCTGCAAGAAAAGACCGAACATATGTGCTTCATTTTAATTTGTTTTCCCATTCACAATTTGTAACAATTAAGAAAGAATCTTATAATGGCCTCTTCACAGAATCTAGGAAGTAGCAGATATGCACAGACAAAAGGCCCAAAGATTTCTAAGCCTGTAAATTGTCAAGATAGTAATCATGCAATAATGTGCCTCAAGGACAGTACTCCATGGCACATTTTTTTGACATTGCACATCCTATGCTTCAGTATGGGACACCAATGTTCTAATAACACATTCCAAGTTCAATTTACAATGAGTCCATATATTAATTCAAAAGTACAACACTTGAAACATTTCATTGTAAAGCATCTAGTCTCGTTGCCATGTCAGTACCTAGGATATATAGACTTCCAAATACTAATATGCAATGACAACATTCAAGGACACTATTCCATGGAACATTTCTCATGCCTACACATCATATTATTCAGGCAGAGCTCAGTTACCCATGGGACACTGATGTTCTAATAGAGCATTTAAAGTTTGATTTATCCGGTATAAGCATATTAATTCAAAAACAGAAGAATTGAAATTCTTCATTCTAAAGAGTCTAGCCTGTGATGCAATTTGGTACCTTAAATATATATATTTGCAAGTCCATAAGTTCAGTAAAATCATAGGGCTAATAAATATCAGGTAGTACTTGATTTTTGAACCTAGCTACTTTATTTGGGATGCAAAGATTCCTTTCTGCAAGAGAACAAAAAGAAAAGCAAGATCACTGAAAATGCCTCGTAATATTATATGTTTTCATCATCTGGTGATGATCATGTATCACACTTCAGTCTGCTTCACATTCAAGCTGAATTATCTCGAGTCATATAACTAATTAATTAAAAAAAAAATTGGAATGCTCAATTACTAAGCATGTACTGACATCCAAAAAATGTTTGGGTAGCTTAGACTTCCTTACGGCTCCAAAGGCACGCATCTTGCATGTTGGTTTACCTTCTTCTTGAGGTTGGCTTTGTAGTGCCAACTTTATTGTCAGATATGTCCAAGTTAATTTTGTTACCGAGGAAAAGAAGACAAGAAAAATTAAAAAAAAAAAGAAAAGAAAAGTGAAGGTTCTCACTTGTCACTGCGCTGACCCAAGTTCTTTCCTTTCTTCAGACCTTTCCAAGACCCTCTGCAAGCCAAAGGTCATGACTAACCCTTGCAGCACGCGTACCTAAATCAACCGAAAGGATTCTCTTCCTCACTATCACCCATGTAAAACGATCACAGACAGCATCAAGAAATAACATAGTCACCAGAATGTAAATCACCAAAAAAAGAAACGTACACACAGTCTCCAACAAGTTTTGATAAAATATAAAACGAATGGAAGAATTCTTTTTAAAAAAAACAAACCATCGAGTCAATTCTCGACCCTAAATCCCACCACCCAATAAAATTGATTCCTTTGCTAAAGAAAAGATCGAAAATGGCTGGAACGCTAAAACCTCGGCATCCCAAAAACAGCACATCTACCTCGCATCAAAACCGATCCGCTTGCAAACTTTCTTGAAAATTTTATAAAAAATAATAAAATAATCATTTAAAACAAATAGATCCGAAACGCAAATCCAAAGAGGAAACAACCTTCCTCTTACTCTTGCCCGATCTAACCCTCAACCCGCCCACAAAACCCGTATCCATGGTCCACGATTCCAAGATCACGAACCCTATATCAGACATCAAAACAAAAGGTACAAGAATCCACAGAAATCGACCAAGATAACAAGAAATCAGTGAAAAAAAGAGTAATCGGAGCAAACCACCTCAGATCCAAGAACGGTAATCCCGTACCTCGACGCCCGCGCTCGATCCAGTGAAACTCCCACCGATCTCTCCTTCTCTTCGAGCAGAAGAGATAGAGAGAGAAAGGAGAGAGACGAGAAAGAGAGCAAGGAGACGCCTTCGTCTCCCTCCTCGGCCTCTAGGTTTACGTAGGACCGATATGGCGAGAGAGGAGTCGCTCTAGGGGAGAAACGAAACGGAGTCCTATCTACAGGTTTTTGCCGCCCGATTCCGATTTGGATTTCGATTTGGGTCCGAAAAGGGACACCGTTTGTCCAATTATTTACCACTGGCCCAGTACGAGCTGAATGTACGAAAGGCGTACTGAATCTCTATGCGATGGCAGAATCGGCCGTTATTTTTCTGGGATTCAATACATCCCAACCGTTGGTGTTTTCGGTCATGCGACTGTGTCATGATCGAAAGTTGTGACGCCGGCAAGGATGGTGGATCGTCGGGGTCGCATAGAAGTGTTTGTGAGGGTCGTCCGGGAAGAGAACATGTGGGTCACGTGGACGCCGGGGGGACCGCCACGGGGTTGGCTTGTTACGTGATAGTCTTCCACACCGGAGGAGGGTTGCGTATGCGTCCGGCTGTGCGGCTCTAATTGACATATTAGGTGCAAATGGAGGATTTGCAGGAGAAGCGAAGAAAAATTAGAACATATATAGTGGAAGTAAAATCCATGTATCCTAAAGGCAAAGGAGAAGCCGTTGGGGCTCATTTGGGACATAGGCATTGAAATTTTTGACATGCCCATGCATTCCTATGGCCGGTAGACTCTTTCATGTGAATTGCAGGTAGTTCATTTGATAAAGAAGAGCATTTGATAGATAACCATGATCGCATCGAGCAATATAAACCAATAAAGAAACTAACTGATTTGAACATGGCGCGCGCGGGAGATGTTATTGCATTAAATGAAGAGTATATTGATAATGGAATCTAATTCGCGAAACTAGCCATAGCTTTCAAGATATTTGCAAACTTTTATGGTGATCGAGTTATGATATTTTAATAATTTCTCTTTTTGATTGGACTTTTTTTTTCTGTTAGTAACATTTTTTATTCTTAAGATTTTCTCACACATGTGAATCATGTGAGATATAATTGATCATCAAGTATAAAGATGGTCAACTAAATCAAAATATCACTACAGGAAAAACAGCTTTTTTCGACGCTTTTTTTTCAACGCTTTTTTTTCAACGCTAGGAAGAAGCATCGGAAAAAAAAGGCACTATGCCAAAATTTGCTGACGCTTCAAGTAGGCGTCGGCAATTCTCAAGAATAAACAATGCTTAAATATATGCTGCCACCCTAAATACGTGATATATTCTTGAGAAGGGGGAACAAGCCTTGCAGTAACACAAATGCACTTACGCATCAACTAGCATAAATATTTGGAATGTGGACTAAGTAATGTGTAAAAGAAACTTGATATTTCGCATTTTGGATCGACCTAGTCTTGTAAAGTCATATAGATTTAATTCCATTGCTTTATTAATGGACTTATAAGCACTCCAAATCTCTAATCACGGAGGTAAGATGCGCGAGTTTCAGTTGATTCCATTTGAAGAAAATCTCGCTTCACTCACTATGCATAGGCATCTTGGTGCATCGGATCCTTATTCTAGGAGGCTGAGATGGAAGAGTGTCAATTGATATGAGATGCATATAAATCGAATTCTATTGCCTCATAATGAGCTTGCTAGTGTTCCAAATCATGGCAAGAGGGAACAATACAGGCTAATCTCAATCAATTCCATCTTAAGATGGGTTGATGTTGTTGAGGTTAGAGCTTTAGAGGTTTAGGGCTTGGTAAGAAATGGTGATCTAGGTATCCTAAAGCACTTCTCTAGGGCTAGGGTTTTAGTTGACCCAATGTCATCATTTGCGCCTTGGCCACCCACCCCCACTTCTTGCTGCTCCCAGATTCCTTTCTTTCTTAAAATCAAAATATTTCTCCTCTCTTTCTCTCTCTCTCTCTCTCTCTCTCTCTCTCTCTCTCTCTCTCTCTCTCTCTCCCCGCCTTCCATGAACAAGAAAAAAAAAATAGTGTGAACTTTGTTTTCACTCCTCTTCTTCTTCCTATCTCTTCTTCTAAGCCCCGGTGGGCTCCACTCCGACTCATGCCCTCCACCCAGCACGGCCTTGCAAGCTCCACCACTCTCCTGAGTTATTTGAAGAGCCTGCATGGAGGTAGCGGAGGCCTCTGGCTCCACAAAATGCATATCTCTAGCCTTTGCTTCCATGAATTTGCCTTCAACTCCATCAACTTTCATTTGACGTGAACTTTTTGGTGGCAGCCAGCTACACACATATACTTCATTCTTCTTCTTCACGGTTCTCTACTTCAATGTGTACATCAACGACAACTCTGATTCCATTGCCAAGGCTTTCTTTCTAGACCTTATCATTGATGTTTCAGACTTTGTAGACTTTGCCTTTGATCTTTCAAGCTCACAGCTCATCACTGCTAGCATTGTCCAGTCAAATTGGATCACACCCCCCCAATAGCGCTATGCCATACTGAAGGAGCTGGAGATCATGAAAGTAGACAATACCTTCACTAGCCTCACCAAATCCTTCGACTCTAGATCAGGCCTTAGCCAGCAAGAAGAACGATTTTATTGTTGTAATGATCTCATCAATTGTTAGTGGTGTTTTTCTTTTTTTTTTCTCATCACTCTGATGATCACTGTCCTGGTGTTGGTATACAAATGATGTCGGCCAAAGTCTATGCCAAAACCGAAAGGAGCTCAGTAGCTCACCATATATATCAGACTGATAGTCCAACAACTTTGTTACGGAAGGAACAATGCTCACTGCCTCATCAAAGGTCAATGCGGGTCTCCGCATCCCCTTCATCGAAATCAAATTGGCATCCAACAATTTTGATGAGAAGCTTGTTGTTGGCTCTAGTGAGTTCGAGTTTATTTATAAAGAAGCATTAAGGGTGTGAAAACCCAAAAAAAAAAAAAAAAAAAGGGATAACGGGCCGGCCCGAAAAGACCGGGCCCGTCTCCCTTTTACGATCGTGCCCTAGGCACGATCGTGGAAGGAGGGCGCTTGAGGGGAGGGGGCGGCGGCGTTGGAGAGGCCGATCGCCGGAGGAAACCGAGCGCCGGAGCCGAGAACCGGCCGGCCGTGGAGGAAGCCGGAAAGCCTCTCCTCCCTTCCCCACAAACCGAGAGAAAAAGCTTTGGAACCGTGCGTGTGCTCACGGATTTCCTCCTCCGATTGCTCGCCGGAAAGGTCGCCGGAGCACGCCGCCGGACCGAGGTAAGCGTGGCTCCTTCCTTTGCGTTCCATTTCTGGATTTTGGGTAGCGTTGGTGGGGATTTGGCCGGTGAGATCATCGAAGAAGGGTCCGAAACAGGATTCTGGATTCTGGATTCTGGATTCCGCCGCCGCCGGCCGCCGGGTTGGCCAGGATTCATGGCAGATGGGGTGGATCAGGTTTTTGTGGAGGTCGGAGAGGGATTTTCTAGGGTTTATTGGAGAAGGGGAGTGATGGATCCGAGGTTTTCTTCCTCGTGACTCCATCTCCTTTCTTTTCCCCTTTCCCTCTCGTCGACGGTGACGGCGGCGGCTGGCCACCGGAGGCGACGGCGACGGTGGCGGTCGTGGGCCACCGTGGCTGCTGTCGGGTGGGAGGACCCGAGCCACCATCACGGTGGCCCTCTGTCAATGATGGTGGAAGAGGGGGGGGGGGGTCTTCATCTTAGGGAAGAAAAAGAAGGCAGAGGGCCTTCCGACCTCTGCCGACTTTTTCTTTCATCCCTCCCTCTCTTGGCCGGCCATCATCGCCGGAGCGGTGGCCGATGATGGTTCGGCCAATGGTGGCCGAGTTGTTGTCGGGTTGGGGAAGGAGAGGGCACAGCCACCATGGCTGTTGCCGTTGGATCAAAAAGATTTGAGGAAGAGAGATGTACTCCCAACCATGAAGAGAGGGATCTTCCTTTCTCTTGGTTTCTTCACTGGGACCGGCTATCGTCGCCGGCGTGGCTGCGGTCACGGCTGGCGACGATATAGGCCGGTGGTACAAGGGTGGGAGTCAGACCATCCCGACTGCCCTAGATTTGGAGGGATTGAAATGTTTGGGGACTTGGTGATGGACCCCATAGTAGATGTGAATTATGGTTTAGAATATTTAAATATTAAATAATTTAGTTTGTGATTTGTAATTGATGTTGTAGGGGAGGAGTCAGCGAAGCCAGGAGGTTTTGATCAGGGGACCTAGCACCTCAGCTCGTAGATTGTGCTCCGGATACGTATTTGAGTCAGTCCACAAATTTCAGTAAGAATTCCTACATCTGAACACTTTTATTTATGCATATATTGGATTTATCGTTGGATATATTTTATCAGTATGTTGCTATTTGTTTTTGAGCTTGTATGGCACTATGAGGTGTGCATTTTGTTTATTATAAAAGTATTGGAATAATTAAATTGGGAAGGAATAACATATTTTGAGAAATTATGAAAATATGTGATGTGATTGAAATGTGATTAAACATGTAAAATTAGACATGTAAAATGGGTTGGACTAACCTTGTCATGAGATAGCCTCTACGAGCTTATGCGTAGGATAGCCTCCACGGGCTTACGAGTGGGATAGCCTCTACGAGCTTATGTGTAGGATAGCCTCCACGGGCTTACGCGTGGGATAGCTGCCACGAGCTTATGCGTGGGATTTGTGCAGTCTTGGACTGGGTCATGAACTTGGTTAGTCCAAAGCCAGAAGTGAAAAGTCTGAAAACTTGGGAATCAGAGTAATACGGGAATGGATCACATAATGTGAAAAAGGATTTGTGTATATGTACTGATTATATACACTTGTTGTTTGTTGAGCCTTTGAAAAGATGAAATGACATTTATTTTGATACTTTGATTATTTTATTATTATTATTGTGTGTGGCTGTTGGGATTCTTACTGGGCTGGAAAAGCTCATACTACACTTACCTTCTTTTTCAGAGGCACTGGATTTGTCGAGTCCATCGGGTGGAACGAGAAATGAGATCGATCTGAAGTCAGACTGCTAGATAGATAGAAGTTAATTTATCTTTTGCTTATGGACATTTGAAATTATGTAATCATTCAGTACATTTTAGTTGGTTTGGTTTAAATACATTAATTATGGATTTATTGGAATTTTTGTTTATCTTAGGCCTTGCATGATCTTTAGGGCACTGCTCTAGGGCTCATGCGGCCGGTCGCGTGCCGGACCCGGATGCTGGGTTCGGGGCGTGACAAAGGGATGGAACCAGAATGCCCGGGTTGAAGCAGGCTACCTAGAGTTCTAGGCCGACATCATTTTCTTGTCCTAAATTTGTCACCACCATCTTTGTGTCATTGATTTGGTAGTGTAAATTACGAGCAATCAGAAATGATTCTAGTATATGGGTATGTGGAAAAGGGGCCAATAAATAATTACTTACAATGCTACAATTTGCCATGCCTGAAGCAAAGGCTATAGTCTGCATTGGTGCAACTAGAGGCCTCCACTACCTCCACTATCTCTTCTCTTCTTCCTTGCTGAATATGGGGATAAGTAGCAAATTAATTCAGGTACCAGACACTAAACAGTGAGTACTTTGTGATGGTGAAGGTCTACCAATGGTTCATACGAACTAGAGAATTGAAATATTTCCAATAACAAGTATATATAGAGTGTACAAGATCGCGTCATTACAACTACAGAGGCATTCGGTTCCGTTGTTATAGCTGTAAGTCATTCTGTTCCTAAGAGAGGAGAATGTTTTGATCATGTTGCAATCGTAGAATAATCGATAAGTGTTGTATCCGATCCAGTTGGTGGGTGATGTGATGGCAGTAAATGGGAGATAGGGGGGTGTAGATGAGTGAGCCAAGGTATTTTTGTCATTAAAAATCACAACAATATCACTTTGATAGGCACATAAGACTGTCTTGCAAACCATTTTAATGGAAAGATGAACTGGGTCAACCAAGTAATTTAAGGGCCCAAACAATTTTTTTTTTTTTTAAACTAGAGGGGTTTGAGGTGAACTCGAGCAAAGTTGAAGGGATGAAAGTATATGATTTTTCCTTGTTTTTATCCATATAATGCTAGTTCTACATGTTTTGCCAACTTCTCTGTGCATTTGTTATATGCCCTTTATGGACTTGGTATTGGGTGCATGGTCCTATGATTTACCAGATACTTGACTCAATGAGGCCGAAGGAGGTATATATGGATGACTTGTTTTCATATTTGGTGATCAATGTGATTGTTTCATATTCTAAATAAAAAGGAAAAATAAAAATCTGGAAGGCCAGAATAAATTATTCAAGTTCAAATACTTCAGATGTACCATCAAAGACTCACTCAGAAGTTCAAACCTCCCCTACTTTAGTAGGAGTATGACTTTTGTGGTAGCACCTAGTGAGGTCATCACTCAAACATTTACTAAAACTTAAAAAATTATTGCTCAAATTTTAGATTTCTAATATTATATTCAATAAAATTATTTTAGTTGTATGATTTCTATATTATCTAAATTATAGTACAAACTCTTTAGTATGAATCTCTTGACTAGATGTCAAGTAATATAATACTATCAAGTAATATAATAACATTCATCTCTTTCTATATTAGAAATATTATAAATGAATTTTCTTAATCAATAAGTGCACAATTTATCTTTCTAAAAAGAAAAAAGATGAAGATTGCACATTTCATGAGTTTAAATAACAATTTTGGAGAGAGAGGGATAGGAGATGAGAGAAATGTGATAATATTAGGAAATCTGTTGATTCTTTTCTATCTAAAATTAATAAATTAAAGGATCATGTACACTGCACATGTCTGATATGTGTTAAACTCTTGCATAAATTTCCATATACAAAACCAAATATAGAGGTTGTTTGCTTGTCAATTTTTCACTAAAACCAAATATAGAAAGGTCCAAAATGCATGAGTTTTATGAAAACATACGTTTTTGTTCACTTTCCACAAAATTGGTTTCGTAAAATTGATGGATCATAAAACCTAAAAAATGAGTCTTACAAAAAAGATAATTTTCCTTCTTTTTTCATAAAATCTATTTTATAAAAATCAAGTTTTATAATTTTTTTAAAGAAACCTCACAAACATCCAAATATCCCTTGATATAGAAACTCACTATTAGTGCTTTCATTCACTTATGATACTTCCCATTAGAGGAATAAAAATTTATGCATAAAGGAGTGCACTTATGAATCAATTAAAACCTAACTTTTTTATCCATGTGCTAGACAATTTTTATCTTTTAAAAATAGACAAAATATCAAGATGTCTAGAGACGTCGAATATGCAATGAGTTTTTATGCACATAAGAGTGCATTTATGATCATCTAAGACCTAACATTTTTTTCATGTGCATTGCACAGACCTTTTTTTCAAACTATCATAAAACTATGCACGATGCATGTTTTATAAAAACAATAAAGTTAGATGAAATAATAATATTCTTAATTCGAAATAAAATATAATATAAAAAATTAAAATTAGAGATAGAAATTGTACATAGATAAGATTGTTAGGGAGGGAGAAGGTGGGAAATAAGTTTGTTAGAGTATAGTGAATTAGGATAAAAAGCAATTGGGGTGTTAGAAAGATATCCAATCAGAATTTCAATACGGGAGAGGACTGAGATTATTTTTCTGCATATGTTTATTTCCAAACCATTATATTGATGATTTTTATATATTAAATTTTTGTTCATGAATCAAATAATATTTTATTTATGGGAAAATTAGACAAACTCAAAAAAACCTCAATGTTTTTTTAATATAGTATAGAAAAGGAAAGTAAAAAAATGCTTGACTAAAGCCCAATATATTAGATCTACCTTCCAAATTACCTCAATTCTTTAAGCTAAGCAGCTGATAAGAAGAATCTGAGAGGGTCAGCTATTATCTACATGAAAAAGTCTACTTTTTCTGTATAGAAAAGTATTTTATTCAAACTCACAATTCAATAGATTGAATCAAATCAATTAAGAAAAATAGGACAAGAAAAGGAGAAAAAAATATAGTCGTTAGGTGCTATAGCTTATGTTGTGATGTATTCGAATAAAAATGATAGAAGTAATGATCCTATACACAGATATTAATGAAAAAAATACTTTGAAAAGAGTATTCTAGAAATCCCTGCGCATTTTACTCCATATGATTACTGAAAAATTTTTGTCTACAAATTTTTGTGTTATATATCTACATTAATTACATATTTACATGTTTTTTATTTTTTTTTCATTAGTTCATTATGTATATATGTATGAAGCATAGGATTAATTTGGATTATTAATTTAATAGCATTATCAATCAATATTGGAATATGTATTAGTATAATATTTAATTAATATTTATTAATTAGTATATAATTTATTTTAGTAATTAATAATTAATTTTTAGTAGTAATATTACAATTTAATTACTTGACTTTTTATTTTTCGCTTTTCTATGTTATAACACTTTTTTATTTTATTTTATAGACTATTTTTATACTATATTTTATAGAATATAGCGATAAAGTATAGAGAAACCGAGACAAAGCGGGGGAATTTAGTTTGTGTAAGAGAACCCTATATGTACGCCATATCAAAATAGAATTAAAATAAAAAAAATATTGTCAGTGAAATTCCATTGAATGAATCTTTAAATAAGACATGCTCCATAACTATGGTGGAAATCAGCTAGCCGGACCGAGCCACGACCCTACTCGAGCTTAGCCCAATTTGTTATCTCGAGCTTCCAGTCGAGCTTAGGCCCAATTTTTTTTAAAATACTAGACCTAAGCCTAACCTAAAACCCAATCAGGCTGATCCAAATTATCGCATTTTGGCCAAAAACTGGGCTGACTTGATTTGGCCTGATTGGGATTAAGCATTTGTGGTGCGGACACGAATACTAGACTAATTACTTTGCGGGATTATGGTTGTCGCAGGAAGACGGTCCAGCCACTTTCATTGTGGCTGGATTGATTGATTGATGTTTTTCTTTTATTATTTATTTTATGTGGGTAGGATTAATTTGCATATTGTCTTGTGAGGACCTCTTTTGAATTTGTCTTGTGAGGACCTCTTTCGAATTGTTTTTTTTCGTTGGGACTTATTTGTTATTTGGTGGCCCTATATATATATAGGGCATGCATTTGTTTTTTTTTAATGAATGAATTCCAGAAAATTAGCTTTCTTCTTCTTCCTCCTCCTCTCCTCTTTCTTCTTCTTCCCCTCTTCTTCTCCTCTTTCACGCTGCCTTCCATCTTTTACATCCGTCCTGCGTCAGCTTTGGTATCAGAGCAGGGCTGACTTTGCCTCTGTTGCTGAAGTCGAAGGATCCGGTTTATGGACGGACCCCCGCCGATTCCTTTTCGGCCTTTTCCTCATCTGTATTTTGCTAGATCATTTGCACCGCAAACGCCGGAACGCACGGAAGGACGTCGCACGGCACGTACTCCGAAGAAGAAGGGTCGCTCCCTTTCTTCCTTATTCTCTTCCCTGTTCATCGCCTCACCCACTGTGAAGAAAGAAAAGGCAAAACCCTCCCGTCGGTCGACTGCTACCCGGCGTCAATCCACAGATCGCCTTCGCAAGACGCCGTCGCCGCCTTCACTTCCCACCGCCGCTGCCTCCGACGCTGTCTCCCTTCCTTTCCATCCTTCTCTCCGATCTCACGCAGTGAAAGGCTCTGTCGCCGGAAACCCCCAAGGCAGCCCGGGAGGCAATTAAGCCGGCCTCCTCGTCATTTTCTCCTCCGACTGTCACTGTGCAAGCATCATCCACCGCAACCGTTTCGCCGCGCCGCCGATTCACCTTCGATCGCCACCGATTCGCCTTCGGTCGCCGCCGTGCTTCCCCGGAGGTTTCGGCAGCATCTTGCTGCCACCGACCGTGGCCGGATCCAAGTGAAGGACGTCGCCGCCTCGTTTACTGCCGCACCAGCACCCCGCTCCACCGGCGTAACGCCTCCTCGCCACCACCACCGTTTTCCGCCCTCCCACCACCGCCAATTTCTGCCTTCCACTGCTGTCAGCGCTCCCCGCCCGCTCCCCACCGCCGCTGCCACGCCTGCTGCTGCACCACCGCGCTGCGCGCCGCCCCTGCACTTCTTTACTGCCGCTCGCCGCTGCTAAGTCGCCGCCGCACCGCCGCTAGAACTCGCCATCGCCGGTCACCGCGCCATCACGGTCATCATTGGTGGTCCATTTCACGAACTGTCCCGACCAAAGCCGCCATCAGCTTCTCCGACTACCTTCAGGGAGGTACCAGTGACCACCTTCTCCGCCATCAGCTGTCATAGAGCTTCCGTCCAGCCTCAGCCACGTCTCTTCCGCGCGCACGAGTCTCTCTCCAGACCAGGTCAGCGCTGTTCTCCCATTTCCTGCAGATTCAATTTGCTCAATTAAGTTGGCATTAATTTTATTAATTTGTGTGTGGTAATGCGTCCACAAATCCAAAATACACGCGTTCACACACGTTCACAAGACAAACAGAAACCCTAGTAGTAGCACTTTTAATATTGACTGCGGAGCTAGATCAACTCGGGGAAACATACGTGGCTCCGTCACACCTTGCATATTCCGAAAACTTAGTACTACTGGACTGCACTACTTGTTGGCCTGCGTCTTATATTAATTTTCAGTTTGCAATAACTATTTGCTAGGGAGTAGTTTTAGTTTATATTGAGCATCTACTTTGCAATTGTGAATTCATTTCATGCATTAGGTCTACTTAGGAACCTTTATAGTTGGTCGGCTAATACATTTTGTCATTCATTTTATGCATCTACGTAGTGGTCGTGTCGCATCTCATCTTGAGTCCCCCCTAGACATGGATTCCAAAATTGAAGCCCTATTAAAAGCTATCCACGACACTAATGAACAAGTCCAAAACACTAATGCCCAAGTTCAAAAAACTAATATTCAAGTCCAAAATACGAATGCCCAAGTCCAAGCAAACAACGCCCAAATTCATGACCTAACCACAATGTCCACCCAGGTTAATGCCCGACTCGATTCAATTGAGGTTTCACTTCAAAGGGTTCTTGAATCCCAAAGAGCTAGTACTCCCCATTTACCGGGTGTTGATGAGGACGACATCTTAGAACAACAAGCCTCGGCTCGGCAGGGCAACTTTGATAATAGGTCTGTTCCAGGTCACCATTACGCCTTCCCTCGCCCTAGAGGACCTGGTCCCATTCCTCCTGTTGATAGAGGTCACCGGTTTACCGTAGAACCTAGAGAGCCTCGTGACCCTGATGAAGATGTAATGCGAGGCATTAGGATTGAAGCCCCTACTTTCGATGGTCGTCTTGATCCGAAGGTCTTCTCCGATTGGCTACACGAAATGGATCACTTCTTTGAGTGGTACAATCTGTCGGAGGAGAAAAAGGTCCGATTCGCTAGAATGAAACTCCTTGGTCGAGCTAAGTTGTTTTGGCAAAACACCGAACAACTGTTAGCCAGGAGACATCAACCTGCTATTACCGATTGGGTAGAAATGAAAGAAAAATTAAAAGAAAAATACCTTCCATTAAGTTATCAATCTGACCTCTTAGATCGATGGAACAATTTAAGACAAGGTAGCCGCACAGCTACTGAATACATCTCCCAATTTGATGAATTTATGATGCGTAGTAATGTAGCTGAAGATGAACGTATGATCTTGAGCCGATTTCGACGAGGCCTAAATGATGAGCTTAGGAAAGAACTTGTCCTTCGTGAAGTGACCACCTTAGACCAAGCCTATACATTTGTGCAAAATTATGAACAATTCTCCAAATCTATGTTTGCTAGGCGCCCTGACACCAGGCGGGTCCCCACTAGTGCCCAACCATCTGGACCCAGACCCCCAGTCGGTTCTGTTCCTCCTAAACCCTTTTCTTCTCCACCTATCCAAAACCGAGATATTAAAGGCAAAGGAATTTTAGGTGAACCTCCAAAAACAAGCTCACGAATTCAGTGCTTTAAATGCCAAGGGTTTGGTCATGTTGCCTCCCAATGTGCAAATTCGACCCTAGTTATTGACACACATGAACAGAAGGATGACATAGATAATTTGGAGGAACAAATTTATGAGCCTAATTTAGATGATATTCAAGATGTCGAAGACGAAACTGAGGAAGAATCACATTTTTTAGGCTGCCTCCGACCTAACCCCCAGAAAATTGCCCACGAACTTGATCAATCCACTATGAACGTAGTAAGGTGTGCAATTACCCAGCCTAAAGAGACTGATGACTGGAGACGAACCTCAATTTTCCACACTTACATTAAATGCGGCGAAAAAGATTGTAAAGTTATCATTGATAGCGGGAGCTGCATTAATGCGATATCTTCCAGCATTGTCGCCCGCTTGGGTCTGACTCCTATGTCCCAACCTCAACCTTATAAGGTCTCCTGGATCAACACGTCGTTCATTCACATTAAGGAACGGTGTCTTGTACCTATTCAAATCCTCTCTTATAAAGACACTGTCTGGTGTGACGTACTCCTAATGGACGTAGGTCATCTGATATTAGGTAGGCCTTGGTTGTTCGATCTCGATGTCACCATCTACGGTCGAACTAACTCTTGCTCTTTTGTATTCCAGGGTAAAAAGATTAAGCTTAATCCTTTACGGCCCCAAACGCTAAATAAGAGTATGGACAAGAGTAAATCAAAGGGGAAGGAACTGCATATCCTTAACCCCACGGAATTTGAGAGGAACGTCCTTAAGGACTCTCCGGTGTTTGCCCTGCTAGTTAAAGAACTTCAGCCACATCTTAAAAGCACATTATCGGCTGAATCCCTCGCTATTCTCGAGGAGTTCAAAGAAGTTTTTCCTGAAGACCTTCCAGATCATTTACCCCCTTTGCGTGATATTCAGCACGCCATTGATCTAGTCCCGGGAGCTACCCTTCCTAACTTGCCCCATTATCGAATGAACCCTTCTGATCATGCAGAGCTCCTAAAGCAAATTAACGAGCTTCTACAAAAGGGATTTATTCGAGAGAGTCTAAGTCCTTGTGCCGTACCTGCCCTTCTTACTCCAAAAAAGGATGGGACTTGGCGAATGTGTGTAGACAGTCGGGCTATTAATAGAATCACGGTCAAATACCGTTTTCCTATTTCCCGGCTCGACGATATGCTGGATATGATGGCAGGTGCCACGATTTTCTCCGAGATTGACTTAAAAAGTGGCTACCATCAAATCCGGATTCGTCCAGGAGATGAATGGAAGACAGCCTTCAAGACAAAAGATGGCCTCTATGAATGGCTGGTAATGCCTTTCGGCCTCTCAAATGCTCCAAGTACATTTATGCGAGTGATGACTCAAGTACTCCGGCCTTTTATGGGCAAATTTTTAGTCGTGTACTTTGACGATATCCTTATTTATAGTCAAACTAAGGAGCAACATTTAGGTCATTTAAGGCAAGTTTGTACGGCTTTACGCAACGAGAGCCTCTATGCTAACCTTAAGAAGTGTTCATTTTTTACTACTCACGTAAACTTCTTAGGGTATATAGTCTCCTCTGAGGGTTTATCTGCTGACCCTGCGAAAATCACCGCAATTGTTGAATGGCCTGAACCTAAGAATATTACTGACATCCGTAGTTTTCACGGCCTGGCCACATTTTACCGTCGTTTCATTAAGGGCTTCAGTACACTTATGTCACCTATCACAGATTGTCTTAAACGAGGTGATTTTCAGTGGACACGCGCAGCCGCTAAAGCATTTAATGACATTAAGAAAAGAATGACGGAAGCACCAGTTATGCGACTCCCTGATTTTAGCAAAGTTTTTGAGGTGGAATGTGATGCATCTGGCTTAGGAATAGGTGGTGTGCTTAGTCAAGAACGTCATCCTATAGCCTATTTTAGTGAAAAGCTGAATGAGGCTAGACAAAGATATTCCACCTATGACAAAGAATTTTATGCTGTAGTCCAGGCCCTACGGTATTGGCGACATTATCTCCTTCCTAATGAATTTGTTCTCTATTCTGACCATGAAGCACTTCGTTTTCTTAATTTCCAGAAAAAACTTAATCATCGACATGCCAAGTGGGTTCAGTTCCTCCAGGATTACACTTTTGTCCTCAAGCATATGTCAGGTGCTGCGAACAAAGCTGCTGATGCGTTAAGTCGTCGAGTAACTTTGTTGTCCGCCATGTCTGTCTCCATCACCGGTTTTGATAGACTTAAGTTCGATTACTTGTCTTGCCCAGATTTTGGCCAACTCTATAATGCCCTTGCTGATGGACAAGGACCTTTGATTGATGGTGTTTATCTACAAGACGGGTACTTGTTCAAAGCGTCCAAACTCTGCATTCCGCGCACTTCTGTGCGCGATTTCTTGATATGGGAAGTACATGCTGGTGGTCTCGCTGGACATTTTGGCCGTGATAAGACCATAGAAGAAGTTGAACGTCAATTTTTTGGCCCAGTTTGAAACGGGATGTTGCTAAAATTGTGGGACAGTGTCGCACGTGTCAACTAGCTAAGCACAAAAAACAAAATACTATACTCCGTTACCTGTCCCCGATCGCCCTTGGCTTGACCTTAGTATCGACTTCGTGCTCGGCCTTCCTCGCACATTTCGGAAACATGACTCCATTTTTGTGGTTATGGATCGTTTTTCTAAAATGGCCCACTTCCTCCCTTGTTCCAAAACTTCTGATGCCTCTCGAGTAGCCAAGATATTTTTTGATGAGATTGTTAAGTTATACGGCTTACCAAAAACCATTGTCTCCGATAGGGATGTCCGCTTTATGAGCTATTTTTGGAAAACCTTGTGGCATCTAGTTGGCACCAAACTTAAATTTTCTACGGCTTATCATCCTCAAACTGATGGCCAAACCGAAGTCGTCAACCGAAGTCTAGGTAACCTTCTGCGTAGTCTTGTAGGGGATCACAATTGTAACTGGGATTCTATTCTGCCTGTCGCCCAATTTGCATATAATTCGTCGGTCAATAGATCTATCGGGATGAGTCTATTCGAAGTGGTCCATGGTTATAAAGCTCGCAAACCTGTAGATCTCCTACCTATGTCCCCCCATATTCGCATTTCTGAGTCTGCACATGCATTTGCACAACACATTCATACTCTGCATCAGGAAATTAGCAAGCGCATTCATATGAGTAATGCTCAATATAAGCTACAAGCTGATTCTCATAAGCGAGATAAAACATTTCAAACTGGGGATTATGTTATGATACGTATTCGACCTGAGCGGTTTCCATCTGGAACCGTCAAGAAACTGCAGGCTCGTAGTGCTGGGCCCTTTCGGGTATTGCAACGAGTGGGTACTAATGCTTACGTTCTTGATCTTCCCTCTGATTTTGGTATTAGCTCCACTTTTAATATTGAGGATTTGGTTGCTTACAAGGGCCCCCTTTCTATTCCTACTGATCCTTTCGCTCCGCCATCACTTGAGCTTGATGATACTCCTATTCTTGATTCCATCTCATCCCCGACCACTCTAGCTTTACCACCAGCACAAAAAGAACATATTGATGCCATTTTAGATGAGCAGACTGTTTCTACCAGTGATGGGGGTGTTCAGCGTTTTCTGGTTCGTTGGCGAGGACGCCCGGAGTCTGATACTACATGGATTACACGTGCGGAGTTACAGCGCATTGACCCAAATCTTTTGGAGTACTACCAGAGTCATTCGTCGGGGTCGACTTCTTCTTACCCGGGGGGAGTTGGTGCGGACACGAATACTAGACTGATTACTTTGCGGGATTATGGTTGTCGCAGGAAGACGGTCCAGCCACTTTCATTGTGGCTAGATTGATTGATTGATGTTTTTCTTTTATTATTTATTTTATGTGGGTAGGATTAATTTGCATATTGTCTTGTGAGGACCTCTTTCGAATTTGTCTTGTGAGGACCTCTTTCGAATTGTTTTTTTTCGTTGGGACTTATTTGTTATTTGGTGGCCCTATATATATATAGGGCATGCATTTGTTTTTTTTAATGAATGAATTCCAGAAAATTAGCCTTCTTCTTCTTCCTCCTCCTCTCCTCTTTCTTCTTCTTCCCCTCTTCTTCTCCTCTTTCACGCTGCCTTCCATCTTTTACATCCGTCCTGCGTCAATTTGCTAGTGAAACAGGATATATATAGGGCTTCAGTACACTTATGTCACCTATCACAGATTGTCTTAAACGAGGTGATTTTCAGTGGACACGCGCAGCCGCTAAAGCATTTAATGACATTAAGAAAAGAATGACGGAAGCACCAGTTATGCGACTCCCTGATTTTAGCAAAGTTTTTGAGGTGGAATGTGATACATCTGGCTTAGGAATAGGTGGTGTGCTTAGTCAAGAACGTCATCCTATAGCCTATTTTAGTGAAAAGCTGAATGAGGCTAGACAAAGATATTCCACCTATGACAAAGAATTTTATGCTGTAGTCCAGGCCCTATGGTATTGGCGACATTATCTCCTTCCTAATGAATTTGTTCTCTATTCTGACCATGAAGCACTTCGTTTTCTTAATTTCCAGAAAAAACTTAATCATCGACATGCCAAGTGGGTTCAGTTCCTCCAGGATTACACTTTTGTCCTCAAGCATATGTCAGGTGCTGCGAACAAAGCTGCTGATGCGTTAAGTCGTCGAGTAACTTTGTTGTCCGCCATGTCTGTCTCCATCACCGGTTTTGATAGACTTAAGTTCGATTACTTGTCTTGCCCAGATTTTGGCCAACTCTATAATGCCCTTGCTGATGGACAAGGACCTTTGATTGATGGTGTTTATCTACAAGACGGGTACTTGTTCAAAGCGTCCAAACTCTGCATTCCGCGCACTTCTGTGCGCGATTTCTTGATATGGGAAGTACATGCTGGTGGTCTCGCTGGACATTTTGGCCGTGATAAGACCATAGAAGAAGTTGAACGTCAATTTTTTGGCCCAGTTTGAAACGGGATGTTGCTAAAATTGTGGGACAGTGTCGCACGTGTCAACTAGCTAAGCACAAAAAACAAAATACTATACTCCGTTACCTGTCCCCGATCGCCCTTGGCTTGACCTTAGTATCGACTTCGTGCTCGGCCTTCCTCGCACATTTCGGAAACATGACTCCATTTTTGTGGTTATGGATCGTTTTTCTAAAATGGCCCACTTCCTCCCTTGTTCCAAAACTTCTGATGCCTCTCGAGTAGCCAAGATATTTTTTGATGAGATTGTTAAGTTATACGGCTTACCAAAAACCATTGTCTCCGATAGGGATGTCCGTTTCATGAGCTATTTTTGGAAAACCTTGTGGCATCTAGTTGGCACCAAACTTAAATTTTCTACGGCTTATCATCCTCAAACTGATGGCCAAACCGAAGTCGTCAACCGAAGTCTAGGTAACCTTCTGCGTAGTCTTGTAGGGGATCACAATCGTAACTGGGATTCTATTCTGCCTGTCGCCCAATTTGCATATAATTCGTCGGTCAATAGATCTATCGGGATGAGTCCATTCGAAGTGGTCCATGGTTATAAAGCTCGCAAACCTGTAGATCTCCTACCTATGTCCCCCCATATTCGCATTTCTGAGTCTGCACATGCATTTGCACAACACATTCATACTCTGCATCAGGAAATTAGCAAGCGCATTCATATGAGTAATGCTCAATATAAGCTACAAGCTGATTCTCATAAGCGAGATAAAACATTTCAAACTGGGGATTATGTTATGATACGTATTCGGCCTGAGCGGTTTCCATCTGGAACCGTCAAGAAACTGCAGGCTCGTAGTGCTGGGCCCTTTCGGGTATTGCAACGAGTGGGTACTAATGCTTACGTTCTTGATCTTCCCTCTGATTTTGGTATTAGCTCCACTTTTAATATTGAGGATTTGGTTGCTTACAAGGGCCCCCTTTCTATTCCTACTGATCCTTTCGCTCCGCCATCACTTGAGCTTGATGATACTCCTATTCTTGATTCCATCTCATCCCCGACCACTCTAGCTTTACCACCAGCACAAAAAGAACATATTGATGCCATTTTAGATGAGCAGACTGTTTCTACCAGTGATGGGGGTGTTCAGCGTTTTCTGGTTCGTTGGCGAGGACGCCCGGAGTCTGATACTACATGGATTACACGTGCGGAGTTACAGCGCATTGACCCAAATCTTTTGGAGTACTACCAGAGTCATTCGTCGGGGTCGACTTCTTCTTACCCGGGGGGAGTTGGTGCGGACACGAATACTAGACTGATTACTTTGCGGGATTATGGTTGTCGCAGGAAGACAGTCCAGCCACTTTCATTGTGGCTAGATTGATTGATTGATGTTTTTCTTTTATTATTTATTTTATGTGGGTAGGATTAATTTGCATATTGTCTTGTGAGGACCTCTTTCGAATTTGTCTTGTGAGGACCTCTTTCGAATTGTTTTTTTTCGTTGGGACTTATTTGTTAGGGCCCTATATATATATAGGGCATGCATTTGTTTTTTTTAATGAATGAATTCCAGAAAATTAGCCTTCTTCTTCTTCCTCCTCCTCTCCTCTTTCTTCTTCTTCCCCTCTTCTTCTCCTCTTTCACGCTGCCTTCCATCTTTTACATCCGTCCTGCGTCAATTTGCTAGTGAAATAGGATAGAATATTAAGATATAACATGAAGGTAATTCATTAAATATTTAAAAAATGTTGTATTACAAATTAATGCATGCAAACATGGAAGAGCCCATTGGATTTACGAACAACGAGATCATTTGTAGTGTAGCCATGATCAATGAGCCAATACATCATACGTATAATGTCCATACCCTTATAATATTACAAATGAAGCTTTACAAAGGATAGGAACATTTGTAGTGATGCTGTGTCAGCAAGCTAGTACGTCATAGATCCGATGTGCAATACATCATAGATTTGATGTCCATACTTTTGTAATTATTGTCTAATTGGGCCGATACCAAAATGAAGGCCCGAAGGCTTGCTTTCGTGACCGAAATAAGGCATTGCCCTACTAGGACTCGGACAATAGAGGAAGAGTCATCCTCCTCCATGAGCACTATCGGAGGCTAGCCTCCACTGTTATTTAAAGCCCTTGAGCCCCGCAATTCTTCCTCACTGGAAGATTGTCACAGTCCCTGCTGTTTTTCTTCTTTTTCTCCTCTTGGTTGCCAATAGCTTATGTTCATTGTGTTTGCCAGAAAATGCAGCTAATCTCCCGCTGAAATCCCATGTAAGGACCATAATCTTCTTTCCTTTATTTTTTTGTTCACAAGCCTCGCCATCGGCCAAGTTTTCAAAAAGCCCCGCTTATTTTTCCTTTTTTTTGCCTCCTTCGCCGGAGATGGGGACTTGTCTTCCCTGTGCCACTTTGGGCCGTCATCCGAGACCCGCCGTTGGAAATCATGAAGGAAGAGAGAAAGAGATGGAACCCCTGTTTTTTGATTGTTTCTTCTTTTTTTCCGTTGTTGGCCACCTTATCGTCAGCCATCAGTCGTCCCTTGTGGTTGGTTTTTCGGCTATCGACCACTATAACCACCCTAATTGTGGCCCTCTTCTTCTTCTTCCTCTCCCTCCTCTTCTTTTCTTCTTCTTCTTCTTTTTAATTATTAATTATTATCTCTCTCTTCTCCCTCTTTCCTCTCTAAGCAGGTCCAAGGATCCTAGTTTAAGGTCTTGTCACTTTTTTTCTCAAATCCAAGTTGACCTAGTGAGGAGGCCTTGAACTACCTCAATAGCCAGGCAACGTGCCGGTCCCCGTCTTGGCTGTTGCTAGATATTGTTAAATTTGGTCACCCCTAATTTCTGTCGAACCATCTGCACCCTAGTTTAACCATGATCAGATGAAATTACCTTAATTGGACCGATCGAGAATGTTGGGCGCTCCTGTTTGGTCAACCTTATGAGGATATCAGAACCTACAATTTTTATTCTTAAATTAATCATGGTTAAATTTTAATAAAATGCAATTTTGGTTATTAGGTTCTAAAACCGGATCTTAGGATTGGTTAGATTATCTATTCATTATTTGTGTAAGGTAAGTAAAGATCTGTCTTTTTTAGATTTTTATGTTTATAATATTATTTTTACGTCAAATAAATTGTTAGTCGATTTATATGTGATTTATAAATTTTATGAGATGATGTTTCGAATGAAAATAGATATATAATTTAGAGTATTTTTTTTCAGACTATTGTCATATTATTTATCAATCTTACATTGTATATGCATATTTTGATTGGATTATAATATAGATATTATTTTGTAAAAAAAATTGGTATGTATCGAATTTGAACTCTCAACCTGACTATGTACTATACCCTTCCAATTAGAGATTATGCATTGGCACTCTGACTATTATTGAGCTCATTGATTCTACTTCTAGTCCTGCCATAGGGTATAAATGTGATATTCTATTCCGGTCTGCAAGATATAAATACGGTTTTATTTTTGGCCTCGCCATAAAATATAAATGTGGATATAGTTAAAGATTGTTGAGTTAAATGTGATTTGTTTCAAATAGAATTTATGATTACATATATGAATATTTGAAAGATATGGGTTTTAATATTTTGAAACAGAATTGGTTATGTCTTTACACTGATTCGTGGTAATTTATGTTTTACTATTGTACCTTATGTTATTACAAGAATTTAGTTAGGGTATTCATTACCTATTAGGTTGTCAAGCTTCTTTATCCTTTCTTTTTACAGATTTAGATACTTAGTTCTGGATGTGGGCTCTACTATGGGGGTAAGACTAGAAGCGAGATTTAACAATATCTATATAGTTTAGATTTAGCGTTATTATAATCTTTTTAGGGTTATTATCTGAGGTTTAATTATATAAGACTCTTAAATTTTATTTGATAGTTGGATTTGTTAATTAATTAAATGATGGCTTTTAATTATTTAAATTATCTCCGCTGTGATGCATTTGATATTATGTTGGAATGCACTGTATACTTCTGGGGAGAGTTCTCCATGAGTATGCAGAAGTTGCTGCGACCCTCGGCTCGCAATTTTGGTTTGGGAGCGTGACACAAAATTAAATAAATCGATTACAAAGTGGAAATGAATAGCTGTCCTAGGGCTTTTACATTCTTTCATTTGTGATTGTACATTTGAGATTAGGTTTCTAGCTACTTCGGATGCCTCGATCATATAATATGTCATCAAAGTTATCTTTAAGGTTTATGGCCATGCCTGATGCCACCAGTCCAGCATTCCTAGCAAACCAACATCATCATAAGCTTCAGTAGGAAAATTTTTCATTGTAGTGACTGCCAGAAATCAAAGAATGTAAAATGAAGATGAAATCCACATGCTTACTTGCTGAAGAAGTCCTGCTCAGATGACTGTGTTGGTTTGTAACCTCAAGGTTGAGAATGAACTGGAGCGTCTACAAGATTGCCAAGGCATGACTCACAATAGCAGACTTTTGGGAGGGCAACAATCAACTTAAAAGAAGAACCTGATGTTCCATAGTCTGCCAGTGAAGCATTACTGCCTGAATTAAATTCTTAGGTGAATCCATTGCTTCTATCATTTCTTCAAACATGTTTTGCTTCTTGTTTCATCCCTAAGTTTCAGACACAGCCATTAGCAGCTGAGCTTTCCGGTTTAGCAACTTAACCTGGATTTAAAGGGGAAAAAAAATCGGATTTAAAGCCGCAACAACCACAGAGAGACACGTGGATACATGCATACATGCAAATTCTACGCAGACATGCAAATAAACAATCACGAATCTAATCTAATGGGAGTCAAGGTGGGTTAAACCTTCTAAGTCATTGGTTGGACAGACCCTTCTCTAAGTTACATGATGACATAATCTTGATTACTCCTAGAAGTATTTTTCGTTTTCCTTGAGAGGCAAAAAGGTCCTGGATTTATTTTATACAGGCAACTACATTCCCTTTTATTCAACAAAAAATGACAATGACACTTTCAAATAAAGAAACAACTCATCAACATTGGGAAAAAGTGACATAAAATGGAATCAATGATGTTACATTAACTATGTATATTACCTACTAAATCATGCAGTAGAGGAAGTCAGAAATGTTGTAGTGTTGATGGATTTTTCATAAGATGCAGATGTGAAAATAAACATTTTCCATCAGTGCAGTTGTTTAGATACTAGAAACACAAAATAAGAACATCAAAATTGTCTACTTAAAAAAAAAAAAGATGAACTTACACACATTTCATAGGCACTAGCTTAGATTTTAACAGATGAAATTCATAGAGTAACATTAGCAATGGGAACCATGTGAAGAGCCAGTTTAGAAGGTAAAATATCCTAAAAATTGCAAGTCTAGCTAATCCATCGACTAAGCCATTCAGAACTTGGAGAAAAGAGTGTATCTTTGTTATCCATATAGCAAGTGTTGATTATTTTGGACTTTGCTCCAAATCCCTATTTTGAAAGGGACCTTTTTGCAAGACAATTTCTCATATGTAAGGCAGCTAAACTCTTTTCAAGGATTTTGAGAGAGAGGGATCCCCGATCGCCGCCCTGGTTCTCTCTCGTTCTTCCTTGTGTTCTCGGTGTCCCGGCCACAACAGGCGTCCGCTTTACGCTTGCTGGAGACTCCCTTTCCTTGTGCCGAGATTCCTCTGTTTGGCTTTTCGGTTCCGTGTGTCCCTACTCTTGCTGTTCACAGTGGAAGGAAAAGGTAAGATATTCTCTTGATCTACCATTGAAGCCGTAGAAAAGTTGGTTCATATACTATTCTCTTGATTTACCATTGTGGCTGCAGAAAGGTTGGTTCGATCGGTGTATTTTGCCTTATATTCGGTATTTTGTTGCCTTTTCTTGTGATCATTCGGCAGCCCATATTTTGGGCACTTGTGTAGCCTCGTTTGTACCCTATTGGGACGGTTGATATAGTGGATTGCTCCTCCTCCCCATGGATGTAGGCACATGCTGCCGAACCATGTAAATCCTTGTAATAACCCCAAAATATTTTTTTTATATAAAAAGGGATAGAATAGTCCTTTTCAATTAATATAAGGGGTAAAATAGGAAAGAATCAAAAGTTAATGGCATAACGGTAGATATGTTGAAGTGTTAGGGGCAAAATGAGAATTTAATAATATTAAACAAAGGGTGAATAGTGTCTTGATGTGATTTAATTGGAGGGTTTGAGCTGGCTTTTGGAATGAAACCGAGAGAAAGAGGGAGGGGGTTCTCAGGCGTGAAACAGAGGAAAGAAAGAAAGAAAAAGAGAAGAAGAAGAAGAAGAAAGAAGAAGAGGAAGGGGATTCAAGGAGGAAAGGGATCCCGGTTGCACTTCCAGCTGAAGGGAAAAACGTAGATCTCCTTCTCCTCTACGCAAGGACCTCGATTTCCAAAAAGAAAAAGGTAAATATCCATCCCTATCTAGTCTTTTGATGACATTAGGCTATACAAAGGGTGGATATAGTCTAGAGGGGTCAGATAAGGGTTGTAGAGGTGGTTAAAAGAGAAAGAATCGGATTTCGACAAATTTTTCCGGCACTACGGAAAAACTGTGTCGAAGTTCCAACTTCGGTGAATTATTTAGGGGGTCAAACGGCCTCCGATGATGATGCATGTTACCTCTTTGGAATTCCCTATGAGTGTAGAATGTTAGGTAAAAATTTCATCAAATTTGGAGTCCTGAAAGTGGATCAAACCCGGGATGAAGTAACCGGCTGTCGGTCCGAGTTACTGTTCATCCGGGTGGAAAATAGGGGATTTCATGCTATAATAGGGTATTAAGCCTAGATCAAGCTAAAAGGGACCTTGTACTCATGCAAGGGAGTCCCTAATATACATAAATGGTGAGTTAATTAATTAAAAAGGAAAAGAAGAAAGAAAAGAAAAGATTTAGGGAACAGGGGAGTTGAATCAATTAAAGTTTCCTATGTTATAATTGGCACGTAGATTATAGCCCTTGATACAAGACTAAATGTATTGTAAATGCATGTCACAGTTGGGCAAGAAGCTAGGGAACAAGAGGAAGAAGTTCCCCACTGCCTGCTGTAGATTTTTGGAGGCGTATCAGGGCTGTGCCAGATTGACAGGTGAGTGGGAGTCATGTACTTTGCACCATGAGCATCCTTAATTCATTTTCATGAATGTCGCCAAGTGTGAATTGATTCCACTTGAGCATATTGATTGATATTGTAGTAGATTCCTCTATAATCTTGATTCTCCATGCTTGATTATTCTGTACATGCATTTGAGGGAACATTGAGAGGAATTACGAGGGGTTGATGAGTAATCAAATTGATTCCGAATTGTGAAATAACTTCTTTTGTAAATTGATTTCATTTCCTCCATTTCAAAGATTTGTAGAGCCTTCTTAGTGGTATATTGAGTTGTATTGCACTTCCTTGACCCTCACTCCTAACCCTAATGTTAGTTTATGATTAGGTCATGATCGAGTGAGTGGTAGTCTTGATCATACTCCTTTTTAGTAGAGTATTGGGAGGGTGCATTATGGCATTTATGCATGGCTTGGCAGTATCTGCAGGACACCTATAGTCGATGGGGGTTGAACATCGGCCTTTGTGCACATAGTAGCCTTCTGGGTGGGCGGAGCCCAGTCCCTTCCTAGGGGAGGACACGGCCCTAGGCGTAGGATCGGCCGGTCCTACGACTTATATTCTGCTTGCCGCCGGGCATAGTAAGACCCCGCGAGGTGCAGTATGGCTTTCCGCGGATGTAGAATTCCCGCGAGGTGCCGTTTAGTATGGAGATGTGAGATGGATTTCTGTTCTGGATACTGGCCGGCATTTATATGATCAGTGTGGTGTCTTATCCTGCATATGCATGTGAAGTAGGGAGTTGTTGCTTGTTCGCCTGGGGCGTAAAACCCACCTCCTGATAGCTGTCTAGCATTTATGTTATCGGTATGGTGTCTTATCCTGCATATGCATGTGACAGTAGGGAGTTGTTGCTGGTTCGCCTGGGGCGTAAAACCCACCTCCCGACAGCTGTCTAGCATTTATGTTATCGGTATGGTGTCTTATCCTGCATATGCATGTGACAGTAGGGAGTTGTTGCTGGTTCGCCTGGGGCGTAAAACCCACCTTCCGACAGCTGTCTAGTGATGATTTACATATTGGTGTGGTGTCATATTCGATGTATGCATATGGCAGTAGAGAGTTGTTGCTGGTTCGCCTGGGGCGTAAAACCCACCTCCCGATAGCTGTCTTGTTGATGATTCAGCCTATTGACACCTGATTTATATGATTCGGTACTATGACATGTTGAGCATATTCATGAGTAGCATATATGTTGACTTGATTATTCCATATATGCTTCAGATGAGTTGATATTGATTGTGGTGATATTGATGACTTACTCCATATTCTCTATGTTGAGATCATGTTCATCTTATTATTGATCTTGAGATTTCACCTCGAGCCATGATTATATCTGGTCTCATGTGCATAGTACTCTCTACTCCACTCACTGAGTATTTATATACTCACTCCCCAGTTTGGTGTTTTTGATTGCAGGGCAGGTATTGTATAGAGAAGAGCAGGATTAGTGGTTGCCTGCTAGCTGTGCCGCTCCATAGTATAGTATAGTATAATGTAGATAGAGGTTTATACCCTTTTGGTGTATTATAAACCTTCTATTGTATATAGTGTATAGTTACAGTCATAGATCCTGTTGTGGATATGGGTTTGACCATGGATGGATTGGGAAGCAGGTATATATATGTGTGCAGATCAGTTGTGTGCCTGTGATAATGTATTGCTATATATTGTCCAGGTTTATATGTGACAGATTATGTGATTGCTGCTCTGACAGGTAGTGTGTTGTATGTATTGAGATAATCCTGACAGGTCACTATAGGAAAAGTGATCATTTTGTGCATGCATCATGCCAAATTTTTCAAGATTTATTGATGATTGATAGGTAGTAGGGTTCTACGCGGTGGCTGGTGGCCTTATGCCTACCCGCACCCTAGGACCGTCGCGGCGGCCCGCCGGGAACGGGGCGGGGGTCGTGACAAAGCTTGGTATCAGAGCAAAGGTTAAGAAGAGTCCTGTCAGAGCAATAGGGTGAGTCAGGATTAAGTATAGGATTATACTATGGAGCATAAGGTTTTTCTGTATGTTAATTTATGAGTCATTTACAATTCAGTAAAATATATTATGACTCAGTGTGTAACGACTGTCCTCTCTTTTTAACTCTTTTAGAGACATATAAAGAATACCTCCAAGGAGAGGATCTGCTCGTCCTGGAAGGAGGATGGAGCCAGATATAGCATTGGATGCGGGTTCTGCACATGTCGAGCCCCAAAGAGAAAAACCTCCTCCTGCTGATAGACGGAGGGTTGATGATCAAGGAGATGTAGGAAGTAGAGATACATTGATGGAACAGTTACTGGCGGAGAATCAGGCTCTGAGGGAGCAGATTGCTCGGGGGAAATCTCCTGCCCCGTCAGTAGTATCCATCCCACCTCCTGTACCTGTGCCAAGAAGTTTGGCCAGGCGGGCTCTAGATGATGAGGGGATTACTGTACAGGAATTTCTGAGGCTCAGAACCCCAGAGTTTAAGGGGGAAGAAGGTGAAGATCCTCAGAAATTCCTGGAGGAGACTGAAAAGATGATACGGAGACTGTCCTGTTCTGATGCAAGGGCAATAGAACTTGTAGGGCTCACAATGAAAGAAGATGCCTGGGACTGGTACCAGAGACAAGTGGAGGACAGATTGTACAGTAGGAATCCTCCAACCTAGGAAGAGTTCAGGCAAGTAGTGATGGATGAGTTTTTGTCTCCGGCTGAGAGGCAAAATCGGGCTCTTCAGTTTGAGAGGCTGAAGCAGATGCCCGGAATGAGCGTATCTGAGTACGCTCGTGAGTTCACTAGATTGGGGAAGTATGCTCCTTACATCATCCCCACTGAAGCTGCCAGGATAGAAAGGTTCAGACGAGGTCTGATTTCTCCGCTTTATAATGCAGTACTGGCAGTAGAGGTCCCCACTTTGTCTAGGCTGATAGATAAAGCAAAACAGTGGGAGACCAGAAATAAAGAGGAAAGAGCTGAAAGAGAACAGAGAAAAATGAGTATGGGAAAAGGGCAAAGCAGTAGAGATAGATCTGAGGGAGTAGATCTCTCGGAGGGCCCGACGGAGCTGTCTGTACGCTTAGCTCCACCTACCCCACGTAAGAGGAAATGGAGGGAAAGAGGTCAATCACAAGATACTTTTCTACCATCAGTACCTCGTCCTCCAGTCACTATGGCCAGAACTGAATCTAGGTTCCAATCATGGCCAGTATGTGGCGAATGTGGGAAGCAGCACCCTGGCAGATGCAGAATGGGTCAGGGAGTGTGCTATAGATGTGGACAGCCGGGTCATTTTGTCAGAGAATGCCCGCAGGGTGCCACCCAGCAGTTTGTGCCTTTGGCATCCTATCCTTCTGTGCAGATGGACAGGCCTAGTAGTAGGGAGCCTGTAGGCAGAGGTAGAGGTCAAGCACAAACATCACAGCAGAGTGCTGGACCATCTCAACTGTCAGCTCCAGTAGGCAGAGGGCAAGGAAGGGTGTTCACGGTAAATCCACAGGAGGCACAGACATCGAATGCAGCTATGACAGGTAATTTACTCTTTTAAATTCGAGGACGAATTTTATATAAGGGGGGGAGGATGTAATAACCCCAAAATATTTTTTTTATATAAAAAGGGATAGAATAGTCCTTTTCAATTAATATAAGGGGTAAAATAGGAAAGAATCAAAAGTTAATGGCATAACGGTAGATATGTTGAAGTGTTAGGGGCAAAATGAGAATTTAATAATATTAAACAAAGGGTGAATAGTGTCTTGATGTGATTTAATTGGAGGGTTTGAGCTGGCTTTTGGAATGAAACCGAGAGAAAGAGGGAGGGGGTTCTCAGGCGTGAAACAGAGGAAAGAAAGAAAGAAAAAGAGAAGAAGAAGAAGAAGAAAGAAGAAGAGGAAGGGGATTCAAGGAGGAAAGGGATCCCGGTTGCACTTCCAGCTGAAGGGAAAAACGTAGATCTCCTTCTCCTCTACGCAAGGACCTCGATTTCCAAAAAGAAAAAGGTAAATATCCATCCCTATCTAGTCTTTTGATGACATTAGGCTATACAAAGGGTGGATATAGTCTAGAGGGGTCAGATAAGGGTTGTAGAGGTGGTTAAAAGAGAAAGAATCGGATTTCGACAAATTTTTCCGGCACTACGGAAAAACTGTGTCGAAGTCCCAACTTCGGTGAATTATTTAGGGGGTCAAACGGCCTCCGATGATGATGCATGTTACCTCTTTGGAATTCCCTATGAGCGTAGAATGTTAGGTAAAAATTTCATCAAATTTGGAGTCCTGAAAGTGGATCAAACCCGGGATGAAGTAACCGGCTGTCGGTCCGGGTTACTGTTCATCCGGGTGGAAAATAGGGGATTTCATGCTATAATAGGGTATTAAGCCTAGATCAAGCTAAAAGGGACCTTGTACTCATGCAAGGGAGTCCCTAATACACATAAATGGTGAGTTAATTAATTAAAAAGGAAAAGAAGAAAGAAAAGAAAAGATTTAGGGAACAGGGGAGTTGAATCAATTAAAGTTTCCTATGTTATAATTGGCACGTAGATTATAGCCCTTGATACAAGACTAAATGTATTGTAAATGCATGTCACAGTTGGGCAAGAAGCTAGGGAACAAGAGGAAGAAGTTCCCCACTGCCTGCTGTAGATTTTTGGAGGCGTATCAGGGCTGTGCCAGATTGACAGGTGAGTGGGAGTCATGTACTTTGCACCATGAGCATCCTTAATTCATTTTCATGAATGTCGCCAAGTGTGAATTGATTCCACTTGAGCATATTGATTGATATTGTAGTAGATTCCTCTATAATCTTGATTCTCCGTGCTTGATTATTCTGTACATGCATTTGAGGGAACATTGAGAGGAATTACGAGGGGTTGATGAGTAATCAAATTGATTCCGAATTGTGAAATAACTTCTTTTGTAAATTGATTTCATTTCCTCCATTTCAAAGATTTGTAGAGCCTTCTTAGTGGTATATTGAGTTGTATTGCACTTCCTTGACCCTCACTCCTAACCCTAATGTTAGTTTATGATTAGGTCATGATCGAGTGAGTGGTAGTCTTGATCATACTCCTTTTTAGTAGTGTATTGGGAGGGTGCATTATGGCATTTATGCATGGCTTGGCAGTATCTGCAGGACACCTATAGTCGATGGGGGTTGAACATCGGCCTTTGTGCACATAGTAGCCTTCTGGGTGGGCGGAGCCCAGTCCCTTCCTAGGGGGGGACACGGCCCTAGGCGTAGGATCGGCCGGTCCTACGACTTATATTCTGCTTGCCGCCGGGCATAGTAAGACCCCGCGAGGTGCAGTATGGCTTTCCGCGGATGTAGAATTCCCGCGAGGTGCCGTTTAGTATGGAGATGTGAGATGGATTTCTGTTCTGGATACTGGCCGGCATTTATATGATCAGTGTGGTGTCTTATCCTGCATATGCATGTGACAGTAGGGAGTTGTTGCTGGTTCGCCTGGGACGTAAAACCCACCTCCTGATAGCTGTCTAGCATTTATGTTATCGGTATGGTGTCTTATCCTGCATATGCATGTGACAGTAGGGAGTTGTTGCTGGTTCGCCTGGGGCGTAAAACCCACCTCCCGACAGCTGTCTAGCATTTATGTTATCGGTATGGTGTCTTATCCTGCATATGCATGTGACAGTAGGGAGTTGTTGCTGGTTCGCCTGGGGCGTAAAACCCACCTTCCGACAGCTGTCTAGTGATGATTTACATATTGGTGTGGTGTCATATTCGATGTATGCATATGGCAGTAGAGAGTTGTTGCTGGTTCGCCTGGGGCGTAAAACCCACCTCCCGATAGCTGTCTTGTTGATGATTCAGCCTATTGACACCTGATTTATATGATTCGGTACTATGACATGTTGAGCATATTCATGAGTAGCATATATGTTGACTTGATTATTCCATATATGCTTCAGATGAGTTGATATTGATTGTGGTGATATTGATGACTTACTCCATATTCTCTATGTTGAGATCATGTTCATCTTATTATTGATCTTGAGATTTCACCTCGAGCCATGATTATATCTGGTCTCATGTGCATAGTACTCTCTACTCCACTCACTGAGTATTTATATACTCACTCCCCAGTTTGGTGTTTTTGATTGCAGGACAGGTATTGTATAGAGAAGAGCAGGATTAGTGGTTGCCTGCTAGCTGTGCCGCTCCATAGTATAGTATAGTATAATGTAGATAGAGGTTTATACCCTTTTGGTGTATTATAAACCTTCTATTGTATATAGTGTATAGTTACAGTCATAGATCCTGTTGTGGATATGGGTTTGACCATGGATGGATTGGGAAGCAGGTATATATATGTGTGCAGATCAGTTGTGTGCCTGTGATAATGTATTGCTATATATTGTCCAGGTTTATATGTGACAGATTATGTGATTGCTGCTCTGACAGGTAGTGTGTTGTATGTATTGAGATAATCCTGACAGGTCACTATAGGAAAAGTGATCATTTTGTGCATGCATCATGCCAAATTTTTCAAGATTTATTGATGATTGATAGGTAGTAGGGTTCTACGCGGTGGCTGGTGGCCTTATGCCTACCCGCACCCTAGGACCGTCGCGGCGGCCCGCCGGGAACGGGGCGGGGGTCGTGACAATCCTTGTCTCTCTGTGCTTGTTTATTTATGCCTGTGATATGTTGGATGAAATGCCCGAATGAGAATATATACTAATTTGTAAGCCGAAAAGATTCAATCTTGTGCCCCCGTGAAGCCAACAATTGGCATCAGAGCTATGGCTACTGACAGGCAACAAAGTTCCTCTATAGCTAACGATTCGGCATCTGTTTCTCATTCCACTACCATAAGGCATGAAGTGGTTGTATTTGATGGCACAGGAAATTTCTCACTATGGAAGGTAAGGATGAAATACTTGTTGGTCAAAGAAGGTGTAGCAAAAGCCCTCAAGGGTATGGATGCAAGCTCAAGAGATAATGAGGCTGTCAAAGAAGAGATTAATGAGAGAGCACTAGGGACTCTCTTTTCGGGCTTGAGTGATAAAGTCCTACGCAATGTTGTGGATCTTGATACAGCTAAAGGAGTATGGGAAAAATTGGAAAGTCTATATATGGCAAAATTCCCTACTAATAGACTGTACTTGAGGAAAAATTGCACACATTTCGTATGGCAGAAGAGACTTCACTCAAAGATCACTTGGATAAGTATAATAAGCTCATACTTGATTTAGCAAATATTGGTGTTGAAGTAGATGAAGAAGACAAGGTTTTGATCCTGATCTACTCCCAGCCTAAGTCCTTTGAGCATATTACTACTACTATGCTCTATGAAAAAGAGATAATAAGTCTTGAAGAGGTAGAAACTACTTTCTTATCCAATGAGTTTAGATTGAAAGTACAGCTACAGCATCAAGTTTAGACTCCAGCTCAAGGACTTATAGTTAGAGGTAGAGACGAACAGAAGAAAGGTGGACAAGGTAGAAGCAAGTCCAAAACCAAATCAAAGTCTAGGCCTAAAAGACCAGGTGTTTGTCACTATTGCAAGAAGCAAGGCCACTGAAAATCAGAATGTAGACTTCTACGGTCTAAGAAAGAGACCAGCATTCCTAGCAAACCAACATCATCATAAGCTTCAGTAGGAAATTTTTTCATTTTAGTGACTGCCAGAAATCAAAGACAGTAAAATGAAGATGAAATCCACATGCTTACTTGCTGAAGAAGTCCTGCTCAGATGACTGTGTTGGTTTGTAACCTCAAGGTTGAGAATGAACTGGAGCGTCTACAAGATTGCCAAGGCATGAGTCACAATAGCAGACTTTTGGGAGGGCAACAATCAACTTAAAAGAAGAACCTGATGTTCCATACTCTGCCAGTGAAGCATTACTGCCTGAATTAAATTCTTAGGTGAATCCATTGCTTCTATCATTTCTTCAAACATGTTTTGCTTCTTGTTTCATCCCTTCGTTTCAGACACAGCCATTAGCAGCTGAGCTTTCCGGTTTAGCAACTTAACCTAGATTTAAAGGGGAAAAAAAAATCAGATTTAAAGCCGCAACAACCACAGAGAGACACGTGGATACATGCATACATGCAAATTCTATGCAGACATGCAAATAAACAATCACGAATCTAATCTAATGGGAGTCAAGGTGGGTTAAACCTTCTAAGTCATTGGTTGGACAGACCCTTCTCTAAGTTACATGATGACATAATCTTGATTACTCCTAGAAGTATTTTTCGTTTTCCTTGAGAGGCAAAAAGGTCCTGGATTTATTTTATACAGGCAACTACATTCCCTTTTATTCAACAAAAAATGACAATGACACTTTCAAATAAAGAAACAACTCATCAACAATGGAAAAAAGTGACATAAAATGGAATCAATGATGTTACATTAACTATGTATATTACCTACTAAATCATGCAGTAGAGGAAGTCAGAAATGTTGTAGTGTTGATGGATTTTTCATAAGATGCAGATGTGAAAATAAACATTTTCCATCAGTGCAGTTGTTTAGATACTAGAAACACAAAATAAAAACATCAAAATTGTCTACTTAAAAAAAAAAAAGATGAACTTACGCACATTTCATAGGCACTAGCTTAGATTTTAACAGATGAAATTCATAGAGTAACATTAGCAATGGGAACCATGTGAAGAGCCAGTTTAGAAGGTAAAATATCCTAAAAATTGCAAGTCTAGCTAATCCATCGACTAAGCCATTCAGAACTTGGAGAAAAGAGTGTATCTTTGTTATCCATATAGCAAGTGTTGATTATTTTGGACTTTGCTCCAAATCCCTATTTTGAAAGGGACCTTTTTGCAAGACAATTTCTCATATGTAAGGCAGCTAAACTCTTTTCAAGGATTTTGAGAGAGAGGGATCCCCGATCGCCGCCCTGGTTCTCTCTCGTTCTTCCTTGTGTTCTCGGTGTCCCGGCCACAACAGGCGTCCGCTTTACGCTTGCTGGAGACTCCCTTTCCTTGTGCCGAGATTCCTCTGTTTGGCTTTTCGGTTCCGTGTGTCCCTGCTCTTGCTGTTCACAGTGGAAGGAAAAGGTAAGATATTCTCTTGATCTACCATTGAAGCCGTAGAAAAGTTGGTTCATATACTACTCTCTTGATCTACCATTGTGGCTGCAAAAAGGTTGGTTCGATCGCTGTATTTTGCCTTATATTCGGTATTTTGTTGCCTTTTATTGTGATCATTCGGCAGCCCATATTTTGGGCACTTGTGTAGCCTCGTTTGTACCCTATTGGAACGGTTGATATAATGGATTGCTCCTCCTCCCCATGGATGTAGGCACATGCTGCCGAACCATGTAAATCCTTGTCTCTCTGTGCTTGTTTATTTATGCCTGTGATATGTTGGATGAAATGCCTGAATGAGAATATATACTAATTTGTAAGCCGAAAAGATTCAATCTTGTGCCCCCGTGAAGCCAACAATTGGCATCAGAGCTATGGCTACTGACAGGCAACAAAGTTTCTCTATAGCTAACGATTCGGCATCTTTTTCTCATTCCACTACCATAAGGCATGAAGTAGCTGTATTTGATGGCACAGAAAATTTCTCACTATGGAAGGTAAGGATGAAATACTTGTTAGTCAAAGAAGGTGTAGCAAAAGCCCTCAAGGGTATGGATGCAAGCTCAGGAGATAATGAGGCTGTCAAAGAAGAGATTAATGAGAGAGCACTAGGGACTCTGTTTTCAGGCTTGAGTGATAAAATCCTATGCAATGTTGTGGATCTTGATACAGCTAAAGGAGTATGGAAAAAATTGGAAAGTCTATATACAGCAAAATTCCTTACTAATAGACTGTACTTGAGGGAAAAGTTGCACACATTTTGTATGGCAGAAGAGACTTCACTCAAAGATCACTTGGATAAGTATAATAAGCTCATACTTGATTTAGCAAATATTGGTGTTGAAGTAGATGAAGAAGACAAGGTATTGATCCTGATATACTCCCTGCCTAAGTCCTTTGAGCATATTACTACTACTATGCTCTATGGAAAAGAGACAATAAGTCTTGAAGAGGTAGAAACTACTTTGTTATCCAATGAGCTTAGATTGAAAGTACAACTACAGCATCAAGTTTAGACTCCAGCTCAAGGACTTATAGTTAGAGGTAGAGACGAACAGAAGAAAGGTGGACAAGGTAGAAGCAAGTCCAAAACCAGATCAAAGTCTAGGCCTAAAAGATCAAGTGTTTGTCACTATTGCAAGAAGCAAGGCCACTGGAAATCAGAATGTAGACTTCTACGGTCTAAGAAAGAGAGGGAACAAAAGGATAAAGGAACCTTCTCAGATTCGGCAACAGTTGCAGTTTCATCAGGAGGTCAAAACAGTAATGAAAATGATGCAGTATTTACAGCTGCTTGCAGTGTTTGTCATGCTGATACTTGGATTGTGGATTCTGGAGCATCTTTCCACATGACACCCCATAGGGAATGGTTCTCTTCTTTTAGACCATGTGAGGGGGGCACCGTTCTTCTTGGAGATGATGGCATTTGCAAAGTGGAAGGTGTTGGTATAGTTCAATTAAATTTAATGCAAACACTGTGGTGATTTTGGACGATGTCAGATATGTTCCTCAACTAAAGAAAAACCTTCTCTCGGTACATGCTTTTGATAGTGCAGGTTTCGAGGGCAGATGGGGTAGAGGATCAATAACTATCAATAAAGGAGTATTGACTTTATTGAAAGGAAACTGTGGGGCACCCTTTACTATTTGGATGGTAGTACAGTAGTTGGACAGGTTTCAGCAGTACAGTCTTCTAATGAGCAGTTGACATACCTGTGGCACCAGAGATTGGGTCACATCTCAGACAAAGGTTTACAGGAGCTGAGCAGACGTGGTTTGCTAAGTGGTCAGAAGGTTGGTGCACTTGGATTCTGTGAGCATTGTGTGTTCGGAAAATAACACAGGGTCAGCTTCTCTACAGGCGTGCACGGGACAACCGGTATATTAGATTATATTTATTCTGACCTATGGGGGTCAGCCCCAATTACATCCAAGGGTGGATCTAGGTATTTACTCACTTTTATTGATGACTACTCCCGTAAAGTCTGGATATACACTATCAGAAATAAGAGTGATATGTTTGACACATTCAAGAAGTGGAAGGCTATGGTCGAGAGGCATAATGATAGGAAGGTGAAAACCTTCCGAACTGACAATAGATTAGAATTTTGTTTTACTGAGTTTGATGACTTTTGCAAATAGAGGGCATTGTCAGACATAGAACCACAGTGGGTACACCTCAACAAAATGGTGTGGCAGAACGTATGAACCGCACACTAATAGAGAGAGTCAGATCTATGCTATCCAGTTCTGGATTAAGCAGAGATTTTTGGGCAGAGGCCACATACACAGCCCGCTACATTATAAACCGATCTCCAACATCAGCATTGGGCATAAAAACTTCAAAAGAGATGTGGACAGGAAGACCTGCAGACTATTCAGTACTCAGAGTCTTTGGGTGTCTAGCTTATGCACATGTAAGAGATGGAAAGTTGGACCCCAGGGCTAAGAAGTGCGTATTTCTTAGATACGCATATGGGGTGAAGGGCTACAGACTATGGTGCACAGAGCCTAGATCCGAAGGATTTCTAGTCAGTAGGGATGTTACATTTCATGAGATAGCCACTCCTTTAAGGCAGCTACAGCCTAGTTCTTCTCAGAGAGATCCGGGTCAGGATCAGATGCATAGAACTATTATGAATTTGATCAGATTGTTAGATCACAGCAGCAGCAGGCAAATGAAGATACTTATATTCTGAATGAGCAGCAATAGCAAACAGATGCAGAGATACAGACACAGGAGGAGGTTACCATGCAAGCTCAGGATCAGATTGATAGCATTGCCACTCATAAACTCAAGCGTCAGATCAGAACACCTCAAAGGTATGGCTTTGAGGATTCAACTTGTGCTGGATTAGTTTATTATGCTCTAAGCATTGCAGACACTATTGGTGATGAGCCGACCACATATCATGAGGCTATTAGTAGTTCACAGACTGAATAGTGGACCATGGCTATGGTTGAAGAACTACAGTCTTTAGAGAAGAATCAGTCTTGGGAATTAATCAGATTACCAAAGGGCAAGAAGGCAATTGGCTGCAAATGGATCTTCAAGAAGAAAGAGGAAGCTAGTCCTCAGGATTTTAGATATAAGACCAGGTTGATAGCTAAGGGCTACAATCAACAGGAGGGAATTGACTACAAGGAGGTATTTTCTCTTGTAGTCAAACACTCTTCTATCCTTGTGTTGCTTGCTTTAGTTGTTTCTCAGGATTTAGAGCTAGAACAGCTAGATGTTAAAACAGCTTTTCTTCACGGTAATTTAGAGGAGTAGATTTATATGCAACAGGCACCTGGTTTTGAGGTTCCAGACAAAGAAGATCATATATGTTTGCTCAAGAGATCATTATATAGTCTCAAGCAGTCTCCAAGACAGTGGTACCACAAATTTGATAGGTTTATGGTTGACCATGGATTCAACATATCTCCATATGACAGTTGCGTATATCACCAGCGGTTTTCAGATGGATCCTTTTGTTATTTATTGTTGTATGTGGATGATATGATGATAGCAGCTAAGGATATATCAATCATCCAAAATCTGAAAGCTGAGCTCAGTACTGCATTTGAGATGAAGGATCTTGGATGGGCAAAGAAGATACTTGGGATGGAGATCATTCGTGACAGGCAGTTGGGTAGACTTTTTCTTACTCAGCATGGATATATTGAGAAAGTTTTGGATAGATTTGGTATGTTTATAGTTAAGCCAGTCACTACTCCCTTTGCTAGTCATTTCAAATTATCTGCCAGACTCTGTCCTCAGACTGAGGATGAGGAGAGATATATGTCCAGAGTGCCATATGCAAGTGCAGTAGGCAGCATTATGTATGCGATGGTCTGCACTCGACCTGATATTTCACATGCAGTAAGTGTAGTAAGCAGATACATGGATAAGCCTAGGAAGACTCACTGGCCACTTGGAATTTGGGATTGGTATTCTCCGCACAGAGTAGTTGCACTGTTAGAGAATTTTCTGATTCAGATTATGTTAGTGACTTGGACAGAAAAAGGTCATTAACCGGATATGTATTTACTCTCTTTGGTTGTGCAGTCAGTTGGAAGGCTACTTTGCAGCCTACAGTTGCTTTGTCTACTACAGAAGCAAAGTATATGGCGTTGACAGATACAGCAAAGGAAGCTATTTAGCTAAGAGGGTTGGTACAGGATTTGGATCTCGAGCAGGACTGTTTGGATATTCATTGCGACAATCAGAGTGTTTTGCATCTTGCCAGAGACCAGATGTATCACGAACGTACTAAGCATGTGGATGTCAGGTATCACTTCATCAGAGACTTGGTGGAGAATGGTGATGTCCAGCTTCAGAAAATTTACACTGCTCATGATCCAGCTAATATGCTCACTAAACCAATCACAACAGTTAAGTTCAGGACTTTCCTGAACTTGATTGGTGTGAGCACTTGTTAATGCGCTTTGGGGCTTATGGTGAGGAGGAAGTTTTTTTTTTTATCAATCCATATCTGATACTAGGTACATAATTTGTCGCAAGGAGGAGGATTGTTGATTTTTTTGGACTTTGCTCCAAATTCCTATTTTGAAAGGGACCTTTTTGCAAGACTATTTCTTATATATAAGGCAGCTAAACTCTTTTCAAGGGTTTTGAGAGAGAGGGATCCCCGATCGCTGCCCTGGTTCTCTCTTGTTCTTCCTTGTGTTCTCAGTGTCCCGGCCACAACAGGCGTCCGCTTTCCACTCGCTGGAGACTCCCATTCCTTTTGCCTTATATTCGGTATTTTGTTGCCTTTTCTTATGATCATTCGGCAGCCCATATTTTGGGCACTTGTGTAGCCTCGTTTGTACCCTATTGGGACGGTTGATATAGTGGATTGCTCCTCTTCCCCGTGGATGTAGGCATATGTTACCGAACCACGTAAATCCTTATCTCTCTGTGCTTGTTTATTTATGCCTGTGATATGTTCGATGAAATGCCTAAATGAGAATATATACTAATTTGTAAGCCGAAAAGATTCAATCTTGTGCCCCTGTGAAGCCAACAGCAAGACTACACTGCCTTCAACAATTAGCAGACCTTCTTAGAGGACAGGAAATTGTTGCCCAGAGATGGTCACCCAAGAGGGGGGTGAATTGGATGTTTTAAAACTTTTTGTCTAATTAAAACAAGACACACAAGTGTATGTGCTAAAGTAAAAATAAAGTTATAAGCACAGTCAATCGCAAACACAAAGATTTACAGTGGTTCGGAGCTTCCACTGCTCCTACATCCACTCCCCAAACACCTTTGGGAATTTCCACTATAATCAGCGATTACAGTCCGGTAGTTTTTCGAGTGCACCACCCAACTCGTTGTTTTACCCCAGGCTAACAACGAACCCTACAATTCTCCAATTTAACCTAGGCTTGGGACGCCTATCTCTTGTTCCAAGTCCCTTGACTGGAAGAAGCACAATAATCAAATGTTTTACAAAGATTTAAAAGCTCTTATGAAAGCAAATATAACAATGAAAAGCAACAAAACCGGAAGAACCCTTTTTGCCGTTGGAAGCGTGTGTAATGGTGGTTCTTCCGATGTGGATCACGTTGGCTTGAATGCGAGCTTTGAATGCCGAGTGGGAGTGAGTAGTTGAGCACGAAATCAGATGAAGAAAACTTGAATGCACTTGATTTCTTCTCTTGAAAGCACCAACTCCCTTGAACCTCTTTTTCTTTCTTCTCTCTTGAATGATCTTGTGTTTGGTTGGTGAGAAGTTGTTTAAAGGCACTTAAAAGCTCCCTTTTATAGCCCTATAAGCAATAGATCCGTTAGACACAAAGATATTACCGTTTGAAATTCAAACAAACCTATAAAAGTGTGTCAGTCGCGTCCCAGGCGCTCCGGAGACGTCTCCGCTTGACCGCGAGACGTCTCGGCTGTATAAAAATTCTTTTGACGATGTTTGGAGTCGACTCGGCGCTTTTTGGGGTCGACTCTGAAGAAGAACAGCTCGACTTCTTGTTTTTCTATTTTTCTGAGAGAGTCGGCTCGGCACTTTACGGGGACGTCTCGGGATGTTTGTGCTTTATGCATGGGGACGACTCCGCGACGTCGGGGACGACTCCGTAGTTTTATCAACGAAAAACAAGTCCTCTGGAATCCCTGAGAGAGTCGACTCCGCGCTTTCTGGGGACGTCTCGGGATGTTTGCTTTTTATGCGTGGGGACGACTCTGCGTCCTTCGGAGACCACTCGCGCGCATCTCTTGAAATCGGCCTTTCTGCCGTCTCTGAGAGAGTCGACTCCGTAGAGTCGGGAGTCGACTCCGACCCTGCGGGACGCCTCGCCAGGTGCCGGGGACGTCTCCAGACGTGCCAGTTCTTCCTCTACGTGCCAGAGACGTCTCTGGGACAAACCGGAGACGTCTCGGCTGTCCCTGATCTGTTTTCTTTATCTCAAAAAATCTTCAATAAATCCTTAAAAAATATGGGAACATGCCTTGACAATTCTTAACAATATTCTTAGTTAAACACCTGAAATCCTCAAATAAATTGTTAATATAAAGGGAATTATACTCTAGTGTTTTGTATTCATCAAAATCCATTAGGGGGTCAACAATCTCCCCCTTTTTGATGATGACAAAACACTGAGTATATGCAAAATTTAAAATTTAAACATATACACAGTATTTGTTCAGATGTGCAAGTATTGTGTTTTGGTTAGAGCTAGATACAGTATGCATAATTCAATATAGTCAACTTTCAGTTCTATCCTTATGCATAAGTAATGATCTTAGTAGCTCTTGAGCAATTTTGGCATATCAACTAGATTTGAATCAAGTTAAAATGTAAATTAATGAAATAAGACAATTGAAAGCTAAATACTTTTGACTCCCCCTTTCTTTTCCAGAAGGGCAATTGTCTTAAAGTCAATATTCTTCAATTTTATCTTTTCTAATTCAACTTTTAAGTATGAGTGTAAATTTTGTATTTTGCATTCCATATATTGGTTCTACTCCCCCTTTTTGTCATCAACAATGAAGGGGACAAATTTTCCTTGGGTGCCTAAAACACGATGCCTATTAGAATTCAACATTCATATTATAATGAAACAATCAATGATTTCCAAGTTATTGCCATCCATGAATTCAGCATTCATTTTACTCCCCCTTTGGTTTGGAATTCATTTCAGACCTTTTGAATGCAGTGAATATAAGTTGTGCTCCCCCTGTTTCATATGCATTGACAAGTTGGCAAAATAGTAAAGTGGTTGCACATTGTCAAATTTGAACATTCTCATGGCACATCACAGAATTAGAAACATGCACCAAGATTCAAAAGGAAGTGTATGACATTCATATATCATTGCAATCATTTGAAGTCATTACAAGGATAAAAAGAAAACCATTACAAGAATAAAAGGCCATTACAAGTATTGATTGCTAATACAAAAGAAGAAGTTTCAAATAAGCCTAGAGTTTTATAAAAAGATGAACCCTAGATGTCCACAAAATGTCCCTCACCGGCGACCACGCTCAATAGCCCTAGCAGCAGCCTCTATAAATCCATTTATTGCATCCATTAGGCTTCTGAAGTGATCTCCCTAAGATTGATTGAGGGCTGTCACTAGTGCTTCAAACTCATGAGTTGCCCTGTCAATCCTTCCTCTAAGTTGGGCAGCCACACTGCCCACATTGCCTTCAGGGCTCGTCAACTCTTGAAGACCATCCGATATGATCTTCAATTCAGCCTGTATCTCCATTGATCTTATAGTTTGGTTTGTTGCCACACGAACCAATTCTGACCCTATAGCTTCCATCTGAATTTTGATCTCCTTCAATTGTTCTAGGAGTGCTTCATGTGAGGTGCGGATGGGAGCTAACTCAGCAGAGATTATTGATCTCATCTCTTCCCTCATCTGCTGGCACATCACGGATGCTAGGGTGTGCATCTGCTCATCTGATAAGGACAATGATCCACTAGCTGGAGGAGGAGGCACTGAAGTGGATGGTCCAGCCGAGCTGGAAGGTACATCAGGAAAGGCCATAGGGCTATGTGGAGGAGAGAGGTGGTCAGGCTCCTGATGTTGGATCTCAGGCTCTATGGTTTGGGATTTTCTTTTAGAGACCTTAACCCAAGACCCATCTTTCTTGTGAAACTCCATCCTATGTAATGTGCTCTCATTGTAATAATCAGTGTTTCTTAAAGGTTTTACCTTAAAGTGTTTGAACAGTAGGGTGAAGACCATCCCATATGGTATGCTAAATCTAGAATACCTATGACATATGGAGATGTAGTTCATCATGAGCCTAGGGAGGTTTAGGGGAATTCCTAGCAAGATGTGGTGCATGATGGCTAAGTCTCGCTCCGAAACGAAATCGAAGCGACCGATTTTTGGAAACAAGACCCGGTTAACTATGCTCAAAAGCAATCTCATTTCGGCATTGAGGTCTTGGGACTTAACTATGTCAAGAGGACCGCAGTCCTCTCTACCTAAAATTAGGTTTAGGGCAATCTCCCTTTGGGGATGTGAGGTCGGAGCCTCACCGTACTTGGGTATTTGTAACACACTAGATAAAATGTCTTCATTGATCTCTACCAATGTGCCTCGGACATATCCGGTGTACCCCGAGTTCCCTAAGGCCATATTGCTAAAAATTTCTCTCATTAGGCCGGAATAGGTTGACATATTTAGGGAACATAGATGTTCCCAACCTTGGGCACGGAGTCTCTCTCCAATAGAGAACCCCTCACTAGCTAGAAACTGAAAATCTATGTATCTACCTGTGGTTACTGTGCGATTCGCACAGGAGGGGGTCACGGTTGGCGGAGCAACCGGAGGAGACGGTGCGGAGGGCTCTTCCCTCCGTTCTTCGTCGTCATTTGCTACCCTAGGACTCCTCCCACCCGTTCGCCTAGCTTTCTTAGGTGCCATAGATTGGAAATCTAGGGAAATGGGGAGAGATTTTGGTTTGGTTTGTGGTGGAGAGAAGATGGAGGCTAGGGTTTCGGTTTTCGTTGGGGACGAAGGAAGGCAGCTCGGGACGGCTCGAGCTGTTTCGACCTATTTTAAAAACTTTCATTCGGTCCCCGAGACGTCTCTGCGACTAATGCGAGACGTCTCTCCGGGGGGACGTCTCTGTGATTTGCCAGAGACGTCTCCGGCACTGAAAAATTTCAGAATGATTTCTATCTTTTTTCAATTTGTTTTATTCAACTACAATAATCAGTGTGATTTCTTTTGGTGAATATAGAGTGAGCTTGCTTGTGATCCTTCCCCTTAATAATACATCCTATAAAAGTTTGATAATGATTTTTGAATTATCAATATTGAAATGAGGAATGTTTGACCAAATTCCGAATGCCTATGAAATAGGCTCTGAAAATATCTCCATGAAGAGTCCAAGGGAGGGTAACCATCCTCCGGAAAGTCAAACAATTCGTCATCTAACTTTGATAGATTCATGTTTTTACTTATTAGGCACTAGGTTTGCTATATGTGACCTTGAAGTGTATTATTAGTTTGAGTAGCATTCATATGTATCTCTAGAGCTTACAAAGCATTGCATTACAAGTTCAATCTATTTGTTAGGATCATACAAGCACAAAGCATTCCTTAAAAAATTGAACCTATCTTTACAAAGGGGCTTTGTAAAGATATCGGCCAATTGATTTTCAGTGCATACATACTCAATCAATACATCATTTTTCAGCACATGATCCCTTATAAAGTGATGCCTAATCTCTATGTGTTTTGATTTAGAGTGTTGGACAGGATTTTTTGTTAAATTAATTGCGCTTGTATTATCACATCTAATTGGTATGTTGTCCATTTTGATACCAAAATCTTTAAGTTGTTGCTTAATCCAAAGAACTTGGGCACAACAGCTTCCGGCTGCAATGTACTCAGCCTCAGCTGTGGACAATGCAACTGAATTCTGTTTCTTGCTAAACCAAGAAACCAAGTTAGCACCCAAGAATTGACAAGTACCACTTGTGCTTTTTCTGTCGAGTTTGCACCCGGCAAAATCAGCATCGGAATAAGCAATTAAATTTAAATCAGATTGTTTAGAATACCATAAGCCTGCATTAGATGTCCCTACTAGATATCTGAATATTCTTTTAATAGCTTGCAAGTGTGATTCCCTAGGACATGCTTGGTATCTAGCACACATGCAAACGCTGAATAATATGTCTGGTCTACTAGCAGTAAGGTAAAGTAAAGACCCTATCATACCTCTGTACAATTTGCAGTCTACACTTTTACCTTTTTCATCTTTGTCAAGCTTGCAACTTGAGCCCATGGGTGTGCTGATTTCCTTTGCATCCTTCATCTTGAACTTCTCCAACATTTCCTTGATGTATTTGGACTGACTGATGAAGATGCCTTCCTCTGATTGTTTTATTTGTAGCCCAAGGAAGAAGTTGAGCTCACCCATCATGCTCATTTCAAATTCTCCCTGCATAAGCTTAGCAAACTCTTAACAAAGACTATCATTAGTAGCACCAAAAATTATATCATCCACATAAATTTGCACAAGCAATAAGTCATTTCCTTTTCTTTTAATGAAGAGTGTTTTGTCTACATTTCCTCTTTTAAATTTATTTTCAATTAGGAAATTACTTAATCTTTCATACCATGCCCTAGGGGCTTGCTTAAGTCCATACAATGCTTTATGCAATTTAAAAACATAATCTGGATGTAAGTGGTTCTCAAAACCTGGAGGTTGTCCTACATAAACTTCCTCCATTATATAACCATTTAAAAAGGCACTTTTTACATCCATTTGATAGAGTTTGAAATCCATGAAGCATGCATATGCCAAAAGTAGTCTAATAGCCTCTAACCTAGCAACAGGAGCAAAAGTTTCATCAAAATCTATTCCTTCCTCCTGATTATATCCTTTGGCTACTAGCCTAGCTTTGTTTCTTATTACTATTCCATCTTCATCTAGTTTATTTCTATATACCCACTTGGTGCCTATAATTGAAACATTAGGGGGTCTTTTCATTAGAGTCCAAACTTGATTTCTTTCAAATTGGTTTAATTCCTCTTGCATGGCATTTATCCAATTTTCATCTTTTTCGGCTTCTTCTAGTGATTTAGGCTCTATCTGTGAAACGAATGCAAGATAATTACTAGTGTTTCTTAAAGAGGATCTTGTCCTTATCTCTTGTGAAGGATCACCAAGGATTAGATCCCTTGGATGACCATGTGCATACCTCCATTCCCTAGGAAGATCTTGATTTCTCGCTGGAGATTGATCTTCTTCATCTTGCTGAATTGTATCTTCTTTGATTTCATCCTCATGTTGTTTGTCTTGTATGGAGAATTCTTTCATTCTGTCTTCAAGTATACCTGCATCACCATCTTCTTCTTTTCTAGAAGAATCTCCATTAGCTTCATCAAAAACAACATGAATGGATTCTTCAACAACGAGAGTTCTCTTGTTGAAGACCCTGTATGCTCTACTAGATGAGGAATAACCTAAGAAGATCCCCTCATCTGATTTAGCACTAAATTTACTTAGATTGTCCTTTCCATTGTTTAAGATAAAGCAGCGACAACCGAAAACATGAAAATAGCTTATATTGGGCTTCTTATTTTTCAACAACTCATAAGGTGTTTTCTTTAAGATAGATCTAACTAAAGTACGGTTTAAGATATGACAAGCAGTATTTATTGCTTCAGCCCAAAAGTACTTTGGTAGATCCGATTCGCACAATATGGTACGAGCCATATCTGCTAGTGTGCGATTCTTTCTTTCTACCACCCCATTTTGTTGGGGTTGTCCTAGGAGCCGAGAAATTGTGATTGATACCGTTTTCTTCACAAAATTTTTCAAAATGCTGATTTTCAAACTCGGTACCATGATCACGCCTAATTGCTTTTAGTTTAAGATTAAGTTCATTCGAAATCCTATTATGAAACTTGATAAAAGCGGAAAAGGACTCATCTTTGTGGGCAAGAAATGAAACCCATGTAAAACGTGAAAAATCATCAACAATTACAAGACCAAACTTCTTACCCCCTAGACTAGCAGTTCTAGTGGGTCCAAATAAATCCATGTGAATTAGTTCTAGGGATTTTGATGTTGAAACTATGTTTCTTAGACTTGAAAGAACTTCTTGTTTGTTTCCCTAGTTGACATGCAGCACAATTTTGTTCTTTTCAAAGTCTATTTTTGGTAGTTCTTTGACTAGATCTTTTGTAATCAATTTAGAAATTAAATCCATGCTAGCATGCCCTAACCTACGATGCCATAACCAACTAGTCTCATTGACCTTGGCATCCATGGCTATAAGACATTGGCATCTTTCATGGTGAGATCATCAAGATCTACCATGTAAACATTTCCACGCCTATGTCCCATAAGTATGATCTCATTGTCAATTGGACTACTAATTATGCATAGGAAAGATTCAAATGACACTTTAAACCCCTTGTCACAAAATTGACTTATACTTAATAAATTATGTTTTAATCCATTAACTAACAATACATTGTCAATAAATGAGGAGGGTGATATGGAGATTTTACCAACGCCAATGATTTGACCTTAGCATTGTCTCCAAATGTGACTACTCCTCCTTTTTTTGGTTTCAAGGTGACGAAAAGACTCTCGTCACCGGTCATATGCCTTGAGCAACCGCTATCAAGATACCACATTCTCTTTTTGCTCCCGGCTGCAAGGCATACCTGCAAAATAATCATGTGAAGCTCTTAGGTACCCAAGTTTTCTTGGGTCCTTCTTGGTTAGTGTAGTTGGTTCCCTTAGGCACCCACATTTTAGTTGTGTTTTTACGCTTTACAAATGTATTCTTGTTAGTTTGAATTTGAATGCAAGAATAGGCTTTATGTCCACTTTTCCCACAATGAAAGCATGTAGGTTTTTCAGTTTTGATATCTTTTGCTTTCACAAAAAAGTTTTTTAGATATTTTTGTTGTTTGCTAGTTTTGTATCCTAATCCGGCTTTATTAAAAACAGCTCTTTGATTGGATAGAATAAGATTTAATTTTTCAGAGCTATGTGTAAATTTCTGCACAATTGGTTTGTACTTGTGTACCTCATCTTTAAGGTCCAAATTTTCTTTAGCCAATTCTTTCTTATCATTTTTAAGGGATTCAACATTTTGTGCAAGTGAGGTATTACTATTGAGTAGGAATTTGACTTTTAGACTTAATTCCTTAATGAGTGTTTTTGCCGTTTCATTTTCAATGCTAAGTTTTGAATTTTTATTCTTTAGGTCAATGATGTTATCATTTTCATAGCTCTCCTTCTCAATCAATAGGTTTTTAATGTCATCCTTTAGTTTTTGATTGGAGGCCTTTAATTCTTTAATTTTTGCTCCTAACATACTACAATCACTCATGAGCTCTTGGAAAGCTTCATATAATTCTTCTAAAGTAAAATCTGTAGTTGAGCTTTGACATACCTCATCGTCGTCGAATGCCATGAAACACAAGTTGGCGGTCTCTTCCTTCTCTTCCTCGGAGGAGGATGTGTCACTATCATCCCAAGTTGCTTTCAACGCCTTCTTCTTCTTCTTTCCATAGTGCTTCTTCTGTTGAGGGCATTCGGAGCGGATGTGTCCCGGTCTCTTGCAATCATAACATATGATTGGGTCTCTTTCTTTTTCTTTTTTCTTTTCCCCAATCATTTCTCCCTCCAAACTTCTTTCTTGGGAAGGGTTTCTTTCTTCTCATGAATTTTTTGAACTTCCTTACTATTAATCCCAAGTCTTCATCTTCACTTTCCTCTTCACTCTCACTGCTTTCTTCTTCACAAACACTTGAAGTAGCCTTGAGGGCGATTGTCTTCTTCTTTGGCACATCTTCTTCATGTTGCTTCATTGTAAGCTCATGCGTCATCAATGAGCCCAATAGTTGTTCAAGTGCCAACGTGTTGTGGTCTTTAGCTTCTACGATCGCCGTGACCTTCGCTTCCCAAACTTTTGGCAAGGACCTGAGAATTTTCCTCACAAGTTCTGAGTTAGTGTAAGTTTTACCCAAATTCTTTAGACCATTTATTATATCAGTGAAGCGTGTGAACATGCATGAAATAGTTTCGTTGGGTTCCATCTTAAATAACTCATATTTGTGAACTAGAATGTTCACTTTAGACTCTTTGACTTGATTGGTACCCTCGTGGGTAACTTCAAGCCTATCCCATATTTTTTTGGCGGAACTACAGGTGGAGACTCTATTAAACTCATTTATATCTAGAGCACAAAACAATGAGTTCATGGCTCTAGCATTGAGTTGAACCATCCTACAATCATTCTCATCCCAATCCTCCTCAGATTTGGAAACTTGAATGCCATTAACTATGTGAGATGGTTCGTGTGGTCCCTTGATTATAACCCTCCACAAGGCATAATCTTGTGCTTGAATAAAAATTCTCATTCTAGTCTTCCAATAGGAATAATTTGTCCCATTGAAGAGTGGAGGTCTATTGGTTGCCTACCCCTCAGCAGGGACATTGTTGAAGGGTGTTGCCATCTTGATCTTTGGCAAAGACGGTTAAGTCTTCAAGAATACACAGAGCACCCGCTCTGATACCACTTGTTGCCCAGAGATGGTCACCCAAGAGGGGGGTGAATTGGGTGTTTTAAAACTTTTTGTCTAATTAAAACAAGACACACAAGTGTATGTGCTAAAGTAAAAATAAAGTTATAAGCACAGTCAATCGCACACACAAAGATTTATATTGGTTCGGAGCTTCCACTGCTCCTACATCCACTCCCTAAACACCTTTGGAAATTTCCACTATAATCAGCGATTACAGTCCGGTAGTTTTCCGAGTGCACCACCCAACTCGTTGTTTTACCCCGGGCTAACAACGAACCCTACAATTCCCCAATTTAACCTAGGCTTGGGATGCCTATCCCTTGTTCCAAGTTCTTTGACTGGAACAAGCACAATAATCAAATGTTTTACAAAGATTTAAAAGCTCTTATGAAAGCAAATATAACAATGAAAAGCAACAAAACCGGAAGAACCCTTTTTGCCGTTGGAAGCGTGTGTAATGGTGGTTCTTCCGATGTGGATCACGTTGGCTTGAATGCGAGCTTTGAATGCCGAATGGGAGTGAGTAGTTGAGCACGAAATCAGATGAAGAAAACTTGAATGCACTGATTTCTTCTCTTGAAAGCACCAACTCCCTTGAACCTCTTTTTCTTTCTTCTCTCTTGAATGATCTTGTGTTTGGTTGGTGAGAAGTTGTTTAAAGGTACTTAAAGCTCCCTTTTATAGCCCTACAAGCAATAGATCCGTTAGACACAAAGATATTACCGTTTGAAATTCAAACAAACCTGCAAAAGTGTGTCAGTCGCGTCCCAGGCGCTCCGGAGACGTCTCCGCTTGACCGCGAGACATCTCGGCTGTATAAAAATTCTTTTGACGATGTTTGGAGTCGACTCGGCGCTTTTTGGGGTCGACTCTGAAGAAGAACAGCTCGACTTCTTGTTTTTCTATTTTTCTGAGAGAGTCGGCTCGGCACTTTACGGGGACGTCTCGGGATGTTTGTGCTTTATGCATGGGGACGACTCCGCGACGTCGGGGACGACTCCGTAGTTTTATCAACGAAAAACAAGTCCTCTGGTATCCCTGAGAGAGTCGTCTCCGCGCTTTCTGGGGACGTCTCGGGATGTTTGCTTTTTATGCGTGGGGACGACTCCGCGTCCTTCGGAGACGACTCGCGCGCATCCCTTGAAATCGGCCTTTCTGCCGTCTCTGAGAGAGTCGACTCCGCAGAGTCGGGAGTCGACTCCGACCCTGTGAGACGCCTCGCCAGGTGGCCGGGGACGTCTCCAGACATGCCAGTTCTTCCTCCTACGTGCCAGAGACGTCTTTGGGACAAACCGGAGACGTCTCGGCTGTCCCTGATCTGTTTTCTTTATCTCAAAAAATCTTCAATAAATCCTTGAAAAATATGGAAACATGCCTTGACAATTCTTAACAATATTCTTAGTTAAACACCTGAAATCCTCAATAAATTGTTAATATAAAGGGAATTATACTCTAGTGTTTTGTATTCAATCAAAATCCATGAGGGGGTCAACAGAAATTTTCTAGTTAAAATACTCACCAACCAACCTCATCATAAAAAAGAGAGAACAAAATGATATTTTACAATGTGAAGATTCCAGCGATACCTGACATTACTTTCAGGAATTGAAACAAAACTCCTTAACCATTCCTATCTCTTCAAACATTTTTTGCTTATTGTTTCATTTGTTTGATCCAAAAGAGAAACAGAACATAATAATTTCACATATAGTCAATCAAGAACATCAAAAATAAAACAGAATGTAACTAGCTGAATATAATTTTTCGTGATAGAATCAACTAGCCAAGAGAGAAACTTCCCCAATAAAGCCATCCAAGAGAAAATATCTGAATAGCTAAACAAAATAGCTAAATAAAATATCTTTCAGCATATCTTCCATCCATCTTCACTCCTCTAGTGTTGTGACCCATACATTTCGAAGAAAGAAAATAATTAGATGATATAAAAAAATATAAAGATGATTACTAAATATCAATGTTGCATATTCATTGCTTGGCTCACTCAAGGGTGCAATCATCCACATCCAACTTAAAGAAACTCGAGCAATTTGCAATTATTAAAACATATATCAATCATGAATCTTCGAAATATAAGCTAATAAAAAATATTATATAAAATTAAAAGATTTCTATACCTTCATCATATTCTTAATGAAGCCAATCTTTGGTACAAACTAAGGCTTCTACAGTAGATAGGCTTAAACAACTCCGATACTAATCGGCAACTTTACCACTAATATTGAATGCCGCCTCTGATGAAATAGTTGAGATAAGAATAGCTAGAATATCTCAAGCCATTCCTGCTATATTACTCTTCCACTATACCAAGATATCAAACTTCCTATCCCTTAAATAACTATCTAGCTTTGACCTCTTTAGGCATTTCAAAGAACTTTGACTTCTGAACTGAGCAAAATCAATGCCAAAATTTCTTTTACCTGTATTAATAGAAGAAGCTGAATTGAACAACCTTGTCCACTGGTATCAGACGTTAGGTCGCCCGAACCTATAGAGGGTTGCACTCTGCTGTATCTGTATATTCATTATAAAATAAATAAAACAAGGATAAACATCAATATTTTTTTCTTGCTCTCCTCCACATCAAATGCCTTTTATAACAAAATTCTATGAACATCATCTTTGACCTGGAATCCAAAATTGAATCAAGTACTAACAAATTATTGCATTGAGATCAATACTCATTAGACTTCTTTGCATTTTATTTCTCAATTGATTTAATGTTTCATCACTGCTGACACCCTCATCCATCAACAAAGTTCTAATTTCCCAAATTTCATGTAAGTACAAATTGGATGTGAGATAATTCCAACATGAAAATATTTTAGTGGCATCAAGAAAAGCTTCTAAGAATTTAAGAATTACATCGTCCTTTTTCTATTCATAATGGCTAGAGCACATACATGAATGTTCACTTGCACATCTAATGACATCTTTATAGGTAACTGTGGTCTTGTAATATTTCACAAGTGAACTTCCACCTCGTGGCAACATAAAAAATGAGTCTTTTCATATTAGGAAGCCTCATTTATTGTGCAATTTTATTAAATGCTTGCATTCAAGATAGGGTTGCAGTCACATATTTAACAATTTTCATTGTACATCCAATAGCTTTATCAATTATTTTTATTGCATCCTACATCATAACATTTAATATGTGTGCACAACATCTAATATAAGTATACCTTCCACCAAACAACATTTCATAAGAAAAGTGATCTAGGACTCTTCCAATTATGACATTGTTTGTGGTTCCAAGAGAAACTACTTCAAGAACAAGTGAGCCACTTCAAGTTCGTGCCAATGTTTGTGGACCAATCAAGCCTTCTTCATTTGGTAACAATCAGTATTTTTTTCTCTTTATTAATGATTTAGTAGAAAAACTTGAGTTTATTTCTTGAAAAAAAATCTGAAGTGTTTGGTGCTTTTAAAAATTTAAAGCACCTGTTGAAAAGCAAAGTGGCTATTGTATTAAAGCCTTAAGAATGGATAGAGAGGGAGAGTTTACTTTCTAACGAGTTTAATGAGTTTTGTGAAGCAAATGGTATTCAGTGGTTCTTGACCGTTCCATGATCTCCACAACAAAATGGTATTGTCAAAAGAAAGAATAAGAGCATTCTCAATATGGCTCGAAGAATGTTGAGGATAAAGAAGATGCCAAAAGAATTTGGATAGAAGTGGTTGATTGTGAGGTGTACTTATCCAACCAGTGTTCCAACAAGAAGCCTATGGGACAAAATTCTTCAAGAAGCATGGAGTGGAAGAAAGCCAAGTATTTTCTATTTAAGAGTTTTTGAGAGCATTGGGCTATGTTCATGTACCTGATTAAGAAAAGTCCAAGCTTGATGATAAAAGCAAGAAGCACATCTTCATTAGATATGATTAACGTTTCAGAGGGCTACAAGCTCTATAATCCAAGTGTTGGCAAGGCGACTATTAGTAGAGATGTGGAGTTCGAAGAAGAAGATTCATGGGATTGGAGTAATAAAAAAAGAAATATGATTTCTTTTCCATTTTTTAATGAGGAGAAGTAAAGAAGTAAAGTTCAAGGGCCACAACACGTCCTCGATCACCAACAACTCCTGGTACACCTTATTTATCTTCTAGTGGAAGCTCTAGTGAAAGAAACCACGAATAAGGAGTTTTCAAGATCTTTATGAGGTAACAAAAAATTTAAGTGATGATCTAACTTTTTTTTTTGTCACTTGCTGATTATGAGCCCATAATTTTTGAAGAAGCAATAAAGATAAGAAGTGGAGAATTCGCATGGATGAGGAGGTCAAGTCGATTGAGAAGAATAACTCTTGAGAGTTGGCAACCCATGCTGGAAGGTCAAAAAAATCTATTCGTGTGAAGTGTGTTTTCAAGAAAAAAAAGAAATGCTAAGAATGAAGTAGAGAGATACAAAGGTAAGGTTGGTAGCCAAGAAAAATAGCTAATGACAGGAAGCTTGCTCCCATTGCCACAGTTGGAGACCATTCACTTACAGCTCAAAGAAGTGGAAGATTGTATCAAAATGAATGTCAAATCGGCTTTTTGAATGGCATTCTTGAGGAAGAGGTTTATGTTGATAACCTTTGGGCTATGTGATCAAAGGCCATGAAGCGAAGTGCCAGGGCTTGGAATAGTTGGATTGACAAGTATTTCTAAAAGAATGGGGTTTACCAAGTGCCCATATGAGTATGCTCTTTATGCTAAGGTGCGTAAAAATGGAGATATTTTGCTTGTTTGCTTATTATGTTGATGATTTGATTTTTACGAGCAATAATACAGTATGTTTGGAGAGTTTAAGTAAGCTATGACTAGGGAGTTTGAAATGACATATATTGGTCTCAAGTCTTATTCTTGGCATTGAGATCAAGCAAATGGGAGGATGGAATTTTTATTTCCCAAGAAGGTTTTGCTAAGAAGATCCATAAGAGATTTAAGATGGAAGATTATTAATCCGTGAGCACTCCAGTAGAATACGGAGTCAAATTGCCTAAGAATGAAGAATGAGTGAAAGTAGACTCTACAACTTTCAAGAGTCTAGTTGGAAGTTTGAGATGCCTAACTTGGCACAAGACTGGATATACTTTTTGGGTTGGGCTTGTTAGTCGGTTTATAGAGTCACCAAGCATGACACATTTCAAAGCGGTTGAAATAAATTCTTTGTTATATCAAAGGTACAATTGGATTTTGGCTTGCTTATTCATTTTCTAATTGAATTTAAGCTTGTAGGCTATAGTGATGTGATTGGGCCAGAGATACGGATGACCGGAAGAGCGCTACCGATTTTGTTTTTCTACTTGGAGAATACGGCTTTTACTTGGAGTTCGACGAAACAACCAATTGTGACACTTTCTACTTGTGAATAATAAATATGTTATCACTACATCTTGTGTTTGCCATGTCATATAGTTAAGAAGATTGTTGAAGAAGTTACCAAATGCCACAAGAGAAGGCTATGGAGATTTTTGTTGACACAAGTTGGCTATTGCATTAGCGAAGAACTCGATTTTTCATGATAGAAGAAAGCATATAGATACGAGGTATTATTTCCTTAGAGATTGCATTGTGAAGAATGAAGTGCAAGTGAAGTATGTGAAGACCCATGATCAAGTTGCGGATATTTTTACAAAGCCTCTAAAGTATGACACTTTTAGAAGTTGAGGATGATGCTTCGAGTTACAGAAAGTGTTGAGAAAATAAACTTAATTCAGTGAATGTCTTTTGAGAGGTTCATGAATGTGTGAAGGGTCACCTTATGAGTTGGTGATTCATGTATGGGCAAGTTCATTGAAGTTGGGTTTCCTATATATATAAGTATCATATATTTGGCTAGTTCATTTATTTGAATTTTTTATGTGCATTTAAGTGGTTCATGTATTAGGTTTATACATGTACCTAGGAGTCCTATAAAATATTGTGTAAGTATTGCGGTTTTGGCAAGATAAAAGAGACCAAAGTAGATAGAAAAATTTTAAAGTTATTCATCTCTTTATCTTTTCCTCACTAGAGAAATTTTCTCTTCCTATATTCCACACGTAACAAGCATCAAAACAGACATATAAAAATAATATAAAGAAACATAAAAGTCCTTAATGGAATATATGAGACAAAACATGACCTAGTGTTTTATGGTACAAATGATATTAAAGGTAGTGGAGAATCTCACGTTCCCCCACCAATTCCTTTTATCTCATCCAAGTCCATCATACATGGGCTTCAAAAAAAAGCAAAACAAAAGCAAAGAAAAGAAAACATATAAGAGGCATGTGATGCATCCAAACGAAGCCGCTTGCTGATTTGCTTATTCCCTTGGCCTTGAGTCTTCGAACACCACTATAACCTTCTTCTTTAGGAAATATAAGAAAAACTAACAAAATTGATGAGGAATTGTTGTTAGAAGAGCAAGAAGATATTTCCATTTATGTAGAATTGATTGGGGAGTTAATTGGGGCTTAATTATGGGTGTTATTCTTGGTCAGCAAGACGGAGCTAACTGGGGCTTAATTGTGGGTGTTATTCTGGGCAGCAAGATTGTTGTTATTTTATATATTGCTATGCTCCTTTTTGAGCAAACATGAATGAGAATGTCCTTCTATGCCTGTGGTTTTTTTTTTTTTCTTCAGAGTTTTCTACGTAAAATGGTCTTCTTGTGTTGATTCCATTCTTTATTATTTCTTTCTTCATGGTATTTAGAGTAGGTTTGAATTCCCATAACCTTGTCGTTTTCCTACTGGTTTTCCAACATACAATTCATTCTTTGAAACTTTTGCCTACACCTTCAGAATCAATTGAAAGCCACTCTTTTGTAAAAGGACAAACTTGTGAGATTTGTCTTTTGTGGCCACTCACAGATTTGTTTAAGAAGGGAATCCTTCATTTCAAACTAGTATCTTGGGAAGCAAACACAGATTCTTTTTAATCTGCTTCTTGGTCTTCATCACCCACTTGCCCAATCTATTGTTGTTAGAGCTGAGGGCTACAGTGTTTGGCAATCTATACTTTGCTCGTGAGGAATATTTTTCACCCTTGTATTTGCTTGCTATATTTGCAAAAATTTGGTGTATTTCGTTTCTATTTTTGTTAAATATGACTAAGGAAAATAACAATCCTGGTATGAAGCTTTCTTCGATTTTATTCAATGGGCTTAATTATGTTCCATAGTCTAGAGTTGTTTGCCTATCTCTTGGTAGTAAATAAATTGGGACATATTGATGGCAAGAAATCTGCTCCAAAAACTGATGATTCTAAGCATGATGAATGGGTTGCAAATGATCAGCTTGTTATGTTTTGGATTCTTAATTCTATGGAACTCAAGATTGCTGAAATCTTTAAGTTCTCCAAGTCAGCTAAAGATTTGTGGAATTCTATTAAAGGTTTATATGGTCACCAGAATAATGTGGCTAGAATCTACCAATTACAGTAGCAAATTTTTGAATGTAAACAAGAAAATCATTCTTTTATTGAGCATCTTAGGAAACTCAAGAGCATGTGGGCTGAACTACCAATGCATCGCCCACCTACCACAGATATCAATATCTTTCAAAAGTGTGTTGAGGAAGATAAGTTTTTCAATTGTCAGCTAGTTTGAAGCTTGAGTATGAAAATCTAAGAAGCAGATGTTGATAGGAGTTGAAGTGCCATCTTTGTCAATGTTTGTGCTACTCTTCAAAGAGAGGAAATTAGGAAGAAAGCCATGAATGTTAAATCCCAAACTACTAGTATGCATTTTGTGTCTAGTGCTCATGTTACTTTCAGGACTCGAAATGATAAGAGAATGTTCAATGCTAGTGGTTTCTTGAGGGTCAGAAAAGGGCCGTCGTTGTGTCATTATAATAAGTTAAATCATACAAAGATCGTTGTTGGATTCTTCATCCCCATTTGAAGCCAAGGGTTGTAATACTATGAAGTCCTATGATGTGGCTTATCTCTCCTATTTGATACTACCATTGAGGATCTTGCAAGGCTACTCCACCAACACTTCAGTAAGCTTGAATCTTCTAATCTAAAGCTGACCTTTCCTCTCCCCATGTCTCAGGTAATCTCAAAGCCTTTTTTCAGCGCTCTTTGATGACTGCACTTGGATTACTGATTTTGCTAGTACAGATAATATTACCAATGATTATAGTTATTCGCTTGGACTTAAGCCCTCTACAGAGAAACACATTGTCTCTGTTGCTAACAACTTCTGCCCTAATGAGGGTCATGGTACTCTTAATATTTTTTAGGACTATCCAACTCTCAAGCATTGTATACTCCTTCATTTCCTTCAAAATTATTTTCTATTGGCAAGCTCACTTGCAGCTTAAACTATGATGTTATTGTTCACCTACTAATGTGAAATTTTAGGATTGAGCCACAAAGAAAGTGATTAGTGAAGGCATTTATTCTCATGGGCTATATTTATTGATGACTTCCACTCAAGCTTTCTGGTCAGACTACTTCAATTTTTTGGCACAAGCATTTAGGACACCCATCTGATCAAATGTTGTCTTAGTTGTTCCTAGCATGTCTGGTATCCCTCACACTTGTGAGACTTATCCATTGTCCAAACAAACTTGATTACCTTTAGTTCATCTCATACTATGTCTGTTGCACCTTTTGAATTAATTCATACTGATGTTTGGGGCCACTCCTAATGAATCTTATGATGGTTATAAATATTTTATTATGCTTATTGATGACTACTCTCACGTTACATGGCTTTACTTGTCGAAACACAAAGTGAAACTGTCTTTGCTTTTCAAAACTTTCATAAGATGGTTGCTACTCAGTTTGGTGCTTTTGTGAAAGTCTTACGCTCTGATAATGATATAGAGTATATACAAAATATTTTTTTTGATTATTTGAGTTGTCATGGCATTATTCATCAAACTAGTTGTGTTGGCACCCCACAACAAAATGGTGTAGCCGAAAGAAAAACCATCACCTATTAGAAACTACTAGGTGTCTCATGTTTCAGATGCATGTTCCAAAGCCATATTGGTCACATGGTGTCCTTACCTCAGCCTATTTGATTAATAGATACCTAGTCCTGTCTTTAAACAAAGTCTCCACTTAAAGTCCTGCATGGTAGAAAAATTGATATTTCTCACCTTCGTGTTTTCGGATGTCTATGCTATGTTCATGTTGTAGCAACTCATCGAGATAAACTTGATGCTCGTGTGATTAAATGTATGTTTTTGGATACTCTTCCACCCAAAAAGGATACACATGTTATGATCCAAAAATCCACAAACTTGTCATATCCTGTGATGTGCACTTGTTGAGACCGAGCCATTCTTTCCTGCACCAGATGATGACTCTAGGATTCAGTCACAGGGTGAGTTTCTACCTGACTTGGTCCCTCTTCCCATGTCAGCTCAATGTCTTCTCCACCTATCCCTTCAAAAAATTCCTCACGTAATGTAGGGAGAAAGTGATGCCCTATATGAAGAAAAGCTTCACTTGAAGGTCCCCATTGTGGCTCAACCGGAAGGTTCGTCGCTCATTAGGCCGACTTGTCCCCCCAAGATGCAAGATTTTTATACCTACCATTCAACTTCTTTTCCATACAAAGTCACCTAACCTATGACAATGTCTCCCATCCTACTTTGCCTTTCTAAGTTCCATATCAGATGAACCCAAAAACTTTCAAGAAGCTATTGCCTCAACCAAATTGGAGAAAAGCCATGTAAGAAGAGCTTGAGGCTCTTGACAAAAATCATACTTGGAAAATTGTAACACTACCCGAAGGTAAAGAGAAAGTGGGATGCCGTTGGGTGTATAAAAAAAAGTACAACAGTGATGGACCGTTAACAGAGACAAAGCCAGATTAGTTGCTAAGAGATTTATACAAACCTATAGGAGTTGACTACAAGAAACATTTGCTTATGTTGCCAAGATGAATACTATTCGAGTTTTGTTGTCTGTTGCAGTTAATCATGATTGGCCATTGTTCCAAATAGATGTTAAAAATGCTTTTTTATATGGTGAACTAGAAGAAGAGGTTATTGAGTCTTCCACCAGGACATCCTCAGGAATCTCAGCAACACGTAGCATGCAAGTTAAAGAAGGCCTTGTATAGTCTCAAGCAATCACCTAGAGCCTAATATGCAAAACTAAGTATTGCTTTTATGAGTTATAGATTTAAGTGAAGTTCAGTTGATTCCTCCTTATTCCGTCAAAAGGGATAGTTTGCACACTTACAATTGTTTTGATTTATGTTGACGATATTATTGTTATAGGGGATGACAGTGAAGAAATCACCAAGCTGAATCGTACCTTCATACGAAATTCGACATTAAAAATTAGGTGTCTTGAAGTACTTCTTGGGATAGAGATTGCTCACTCAAAGAAAGGATTATTTCTTAGCCAAAGAAGGCAACCAGAAAAATTGGGTGTGAAACCTATCTCAACTCCTGTTGAAAGTAGCAAACCTACATCAGATGGCAAACCCTTGGGAATATTGGTCAATTTCGAAGGTTGGTTGGAAAGTTGATTTACCTAACCATTACTCATCCAGACATTGCTTATGCAGTTAGTTTGGTTAGTCAATTCATGCATGACTCAAAGGACATTGATATGAATACTGTTAATAAGATTCTTCAGTACTTGAAGTCATCTCCAGGGCGAGGAATTTGGATGCAGAAGAATGGTCATACAATAATCACAGGGTATACAGATGCTGATTGGGATGGAAGTCTGATCGATGGCGCTCTACTACTGGATATTGTACATTTGTTGGTAGAATTTAGTTACTTGGAAAAGTAAAAACAAAATGTTATTGCTAGGTCGAGTGCAGAGGCGGAATATAGAGCAATGGCATCCACTACAAGTGAGTTAATCTGGCTTCATGCTCTTTTATGTGATTTGGGATTTAAGACTTCACTACCAATGAATTTATTCTGTAAAAATCAATCTGTAATTTATATTGCTTCCAATCCTGTGTTTCATGAGAGAACAAAACACATCGACGTGGACTGCCATTTTGTTCGAAAAAGGTTCAAGCCATATCATTCGAACTCCTTATCTTCATAGTGAGAATCAATTTGTAGACATTTTTACTAAAGGCCTTCCCTCAGCCAAAGTTCCATGAAAGATTTTGTCTATGTCTGGGCTCAACTGATAATCTACGCAACCAACTTGAGGAGGAATTTAGATATTAAGAAGGCAAGAAGATATTTCTATTTTAATGTAAGAATTGAATTGGGGAGTCTAAATTTGGGGGCTTAATTATGAGTGTTATTTCTTTGGCCAGTAAGAACGAATCTTAATTGGGGGCCTTAATTGTGGGGTGTTTATTCTTAGCCAACAAGACTGTTTGTATTCCTATATATTGCTATGGGCTCTTTTTGTGAGCAAACCTATGAATGAGAAATGTCCCCTTCTATGGCCTGTGGGTTTTTTTCCTTCGGGGTTTTTTCAACGTAAAAACCTGGTCTTCTTAGCTGTTGATTCCATTCTTTAACTATTTTTTTCTTCAGGAAGTTCCTTAACTTTGGATTGTTGTCAATCAATGTAGAGGAAAAAGATAATGGTTGTAAGATGAAGCTGTTCTTATTAGAAGACAATTTAGTTTGCATCCAATGTTGAGGATACCATGAGAATTGGACAAAGAGAATTGAGAGTTCTTTTCGATGCCCAGAAAATTGAGACTCACGATTTGTTTGTGCGACTTAGATACTGCACTATAGCTTCAGGGGTGTCTTATAGTTATACGTGTGGCAAGCTTTCCAGTATTATCTAATGCTTCATTCACACAAGAATGACCTAACTTTATATCAAAATTATAATCACAAGAATAGTCACAACTCTTATGATAACTATCACCATAGTAATAGTCATCATGAACTTAAGAATAATTATTTTCATAACCACGGAGGGGACATACAATAAGATTTATACACTGCTAGAGAATCAAAAGGAGAAAGAAAGGTTGAACATAACAGATAAAATGATCGAGAGATACCTAGGTAAATCTTTAGAAGTTTGATCCCGTACTCTAGAGAGAGAAAAGATAAAATGGGTACAGCTGGAGAGGCTTAGAAGCCTTATCCCATGCAGTCATCCCTCATACAACAAACTGGCATGGGTGCCTACATAGAGAATTCTGATCAACATTGGATGGACCAGAGAGAGAGAGAGAGAGAGGAGAGAGAGAGAGGAGAGAGGAACACAAACAAATATAACTTATATGTCAAACTGCCTGAAGGGCTACAAGCACTCATACAATCATATAATTGCATAAATCCTACAATTAATTATTTCACTATAGGCACCATCTTAGGTACATCAACCGGAAACTTGTTGATCTCCCCCTTCCATGGGTTCTTCTCCTTGGCAGGATTGACAGTCCTCAGTGCTCTCCAAACAGCGCTATTACACTTAAACCCTGATCCAAATCCTATCTGCCACACTCTATCACCCTTCTTAATCCTCCCTTTGGCCTCACAATAAGCAAGCTCATACCATAATGAGCTGCTTGAAGTATTTCCAAACCTATGTAGAGTCATCCTGGATGGTTCCATGTGCCATGGGCTCAATTCAAGGTTCTTCTCGAGCTCGTCGAGCACACCGCGCCCGCCGGCATGGATGCAGAAGTGCTCAAAAGCTAGCTTAAAGTCAGGGATGTAGGCCTGGATCTTCAGTTTAAAGATCTTCTTTAGGATCAACGTCCCAAGAAAGAGGAGCTGTTCAGACATAGGAAGGACCAGCGGCCCAAGGGTCGTGATGTTGGTCTTCAAGGCCTGACCGGCGACGGCCATGAGGTCTTTGGAGAGGGCGATTCCGCGGATCCATCGGAGTCGTCTTCTTGGTTGACGCAGGAGTAGAACGGTCGTCGCCGCCTTTGTGCGTGCGAACGGTGTGGACGAGCTGGTATTTGGAGCGGTGGCGGTCCGAGCGGCGGTTGGAGAGGAGGATGGCGGCGCCGCCCAGGCGGAAGAGGCTGTTGGTGACAAGCATGGAGCGATTCCTGCCAAAGTAGCCATTGGTGGTCATATTCTCCGTCGACACCACCAGTGCATAGCTGTTCGGATGTACCTACGAGTTTGAGTAAATGTCAGCCCTCAGCAATGACGTTGGATGATAGCTAATAAATTATACCTGTTCAAAGATTGGCAAACGAAGATATCTACAACGTCTTTAATTCAAAATAGTTCGACATTCAAAACCAAAGGTTGATGGCTTATCATAAGTTGATCTGTTTAAACAAAGAAACTAGCAAGTTGGTGATATGAAATAAAATCTAAGTTTGGTGTCATATAGTTTGGGGCTAGAGCTTAATGTGTGAAGGTTGGTTTGGTAGGCCCGAGTCCCAACCAGGTGGGCTCAACCCAAAATCTAATTCATTTCACTTACAATAATAACAATCTCACTCTAAGGAATGCCCGGCATTAATAGGGCTTCATAAAAGACTCTACCTTCGACCGATATTTCGTTCAGATCTTCAGCCTCTTGGGCCCGCTCGGCCTGCTGGCATACGTACTTTAAGGACTTAGATAAAGGTCCAATGCTCAACATAAAAAATATCAAATATTTAAATAGATCCGGACCAAATCCCGACTAAAAAATGAATATAGTATAGACCGAGTTTTCGGCCTATGATCAACTCTACTTGGGCCTAAACTATATATATTTTTAGTTGGACTTCGAGCTAGGCCTATTAAATTTTGATATTTTCTATGCACAATTCCAGCCCATGATCAGCTCTAAAAACATGCCATCAGCATTTGATGCTGTAATTTTGAAGGTAAGAAAAACAATAAATACTTTATGTATTCAATTTGAATGATCGATGGCCTTACCACATGGTTTGTTTTCATGAGATGCCGCGGTAGTTGTTTCATGGATGATACCACTTTTTGTGTGATTTAAGTAGCCAGTTCTGCCGATAGTAAATTGTTTGCTTTACTGAAGGATTGGAGAGGATTCACAACTCCATCAGCCGCAAAGGGCCTCTCTTTTTTCAAAATAGTGACAAAAACGCCTCAATCTTATACATGCACAAGGAATAGTAGTGTCTTCAAGGTCAACTTGCTTTGGAACAAGATTAGGTGTACATGTGAGTCAAAAGATATTTGATCTAACATGGTCCTGATGCTTAATGTGGACCCCACTCCACGTTTGAAGATAAGACTTAAGAATTGAGACCCATGATTTGGATATGCATCTCCAAATTTATACCCCCTTCACCACCTAGGTTAGATTCATATCACAGTACTTTACCTTATGAAATTTAATCCTAATAGATGCACTCAAAGAGTGAAACTTGACTCGATGCACGTACGTATCTCAAGTGAAGAAAAGAAAAAAAATCTTGAATAAATATGGGACTAATGGCCTAGTCTGCACACTTGCATCCCTTCTAGCATCAAGTGGGAGGTGAACTCTAATGGAAATTTAACATTCCAGTCTTCCATGTGCATAAGGCTGCTTTTCTTTATTACGGGTTTGGTTTCATGGATTGCCTAACCCTATAATATCACATGGCTTGGACCCCCAAAATTAAGGGTTCAAATTAATTGGAATTGGACCACATACCCTAGCACATAAAAAGGAACATTAAGATTTTAGAACCACGTACGTAATGGTGCAACTGGCCTTCCATAAAACTGAAGAGCCTTAATTTTTCCCATACATTACTGTTCTATTATTCTAATAAAATCCTAACCTAGCCCTTCATTAGGACTTTTGAAAACAGAAGAAGCTGGTTTAACATTGTTGACTGACATTATCAAAGAAAATAGTAGAAAAAAAAAAGATAAAATATAAGGTGCTTTTCTTTTCTTTTTGAGGAAGGCATAATAAAATTGTTACTTGTTTTGAAGCATCATTTACAAAACAAGACACCATATTTTCAATTGATGTAAGATATAAAATAGATATATTGTTTTCAATTAGACAGATAGTAAACAATAGCTTTTACTATGACCATTTTTAATGAAGTGTATAGATTTAAATGAAGGTGCTTGCTTATCATACTAATAAATTAAATTACGCTTGGAAAAGAAAAGGAGGTGGATTTGTTTCAATAAAAAAGTAAATGTGGAACTTGATTAAGGGATTGCTAGGTTAGTCAAAAACAAGTAAAGTCAACTGGTGAGTTTGCACTGTACGTGGAATGGGGGTTGTCTCTCTGAAACTGTTATAATGAAAGTTATCTCTATCCAATGGCCTAAAATATTGTGGGACAAATTAAATCGCTTCTCCCATCCGAAACAACAGTAGAAGCTTTGAAAGCCTGCAGGTGGGTGGTAGTTTCATTGGTAGCCTAAGCGGAATAACTCTCACCATCCTTTCGTTTCCCTACGGTGCAACAATTAACTCCAAACCACCCACCTTCATTAATTTGCTACCTGTTTCCTTCACATGGGCAGACCCATCACCTGGATGGGCCAGTTTTGTATGTGGGTTTCTTTATATATTCCCATGCTAGGGTTCTGTGAATCCACCCTAGATGAATCGGATCCAACGTCATCATCCTAGGTTATATTGTTATTGCACATAAGGAAGAAGAAAGAGAGAAAATGGAGTGAATCCACCTCATAATTTCTCATCCATCATGTCAGGTACGTAGATACTTGCATGATATGATATACAAAAGTAGATGGTGGTGGTTATATCTTTCACACACACAAAAAAAAAAATCATCCACCTCCGCTTGAATTCACCATAGGATCACCCACTGAACATATCTTAAAGCATTATGAACGCTACCGTTCATCTACCTGCGTAGATCTCAAAGCGATCAGTGGGTGATCCAGCGTTGGATTTGCATGAAGGGGAAGGTGAATCCTTATTTCTCGTGAAAGATATATCCTGACCCATACATAGTTATTAGCTATGGATCCCAAGCGACATGCATGATGATCAAGAGGTTGGATATGTGTCACATGCCAGTTGGGTAGAATTGTTGGATACTGTTGAGCACTTCACAGCAGATCTATTTCAGGGTTTCTGACAGGACCTGGCCCCTATACTTTATGAAAGGTTGAAATGAAGATCTGATATAAATGACTGGAGAAAAAAAAACTGGTATTCTGGCTCCTGGTCTCGTGGCCTACCTTAAAAAAAATTCTTTTTCATATGCACAGCCTTTGACGGTGTCCATCCAACGAGTATAATAACAAAACTATAATATTCCGATGTGATGCATGCATAAAAAAAGGTCCGCCTGTCCGATTGAACAGCATATGCAACTGCTCCAGTTTTATTGCAGCAAATAAAATTTCATAAGCATTTTCCCAAAGAAATAATAAATATAAAAGGATTAAAAAAACTCACTTGAGTTTACTTTTGGTTTAAATTTAATAAACAAACATGGTCTAGATAGTAAAAATGGTTTGATTAATTCTAAGTTAAAAGAGTTACTAAGCGAAGAAGTTGACTGGGGTTTTGGTGTCAAATGGTTGTGATTTCTTGTGCTCAGCCATGCGACAGAAGTCATATTAATGCACAGGAAGGATTCCTGTGATCCCTAGTTTAGATGTGACAGATTGCATGCGTCTAAATCTAGTAATTTCAGAAGATGAGGAGCAAATGATCCCAAGAAGAAGACTCCTAAGTGAGAGAAAGCGACAATAAAACTTTAATTTTCTCAAGGATGCTGTAGGAACTGTTTTGAGTTTTGACAGCTGCAAAGGAGAATTTGTTGAATCTGATCCAAACTCAAAAATCAGTATTAGAAATTAAATTCTAAAAGAAAAGCATGAGCATGTCAAAAAGTGTGAAATTTTTAGAAAAAAAAATAACTGAGAAAGATGATCATTGAAAATTTATAACAATTTCTAAATAGCTATTTTGGTAACGAAGCATTATATTAAACAATAAATTGATACCAACAAACTCGTAGTATTAGTAGCCAGCGATACAAGCATTAAACCATTCCAAAGCATCCAAAGACTTGAACAGAAATTGCATGTGTGCTGTTAAATGTGGGAAATTCTTGCTTCCTAGGTCTAAGCTACTACTATTGAAGCCAAAAGAGTGAATGAATGAATAAATAATAGTTCTACAATCTACGCTGCAACACTTCTAACCCCTCCTTTTTTTTCATGAGAGCACTAAAACTGGTCCCTAGTTGCATGCCCAATATCAAAAATCTTTATGAAGATCCAATAAGTTCTTTACCCATATGGCCACATCTCCATTCCAAACAATGTTTTCTCAGAATTACGAGCATGCATGCATGCCCAAGCCTTTCTCCGCTATCAAAACCGTACTGGAATTTGCTGTTGGAGCACCAACAGAAAACTTGACCCATTTCGCCAAAAACATTAATAACCAGTAAATGTTCTGCAACTATTGCATACCTAATAAAGGACAAGAACATATGGCCCGCTTCCAAATCGAAGTACAGATTTAAGAAACAAAAAATGAAGAGGAAGTAGAAAAGAAAGTGAATAAAATGAGTGACGGAAACACCAACCTGAAGAAGGTTCCGAGCGAGGTCTATAGCAATGATTCCGGCACTGCAGCCCATCCCCCCAAGGTTGTAGCTGGTGACATTCCCCCTGAGCTTGTAACGGTTCACGATCATCGCCGTGTACGATGGCGTGGGGTTGAAGAGGCTGCAGTTCACCACCAGCACCCCCACGTCCTTTGCCTCCACTCCGGATTTCTCGAACAGCTCGTCGACCACTCCGAAGATCGTCGTCTCGGCCTCTTCCCTCGCTTGTGCGATGCAAATGCCGCCAGGACTGCCAAGGTGCGACGAGGGCAAGTATGTCGCCTCTCCGAGCCCCGAACTCTCCAGCACCCGTCTCTGGAAGTCGAAGCTCTCGCCGGTGATCCCGTAAATCTCGAATTGCCTCATGATCTCCGCCCGTGTGACCTTGTTGGCATCGATCGGCTTAAAGCATGAGAAATCGAGTACATAGACCGGATGGGGACGGTTCACGACATACACAGCGGCCATGAGGGCGAGGAGGGTGAAACAGATGATGATGGATGAGGGGTTGATCCATGGATGGTTTCGTAGCTCGCGAAGATCGTCGAGGGTTATGGTTGAGAGGTGAGAAGACTGTAGGAGAAGAGAAGGGGAAGGAAGAGATAATGAACATAGGAGATGAAGTGGTGGTAGAGGAGCTTCATGCTCTCAAGGTTCACTAGCTTTAGTAGCTTGAAGAGCATGTTGTCTTTTGTCCTTATTTTTTCCCTTTTGGAGAAATCCTGAAGGGCTTGTTATCAACAGAAGATATCAGTATTCCAGCTACAATGGTTGATGAGCACAGGGACAACCTTCACCTTCACTCAATCTAGACACAACTAGGGTGCCTAGGTTGTGTGTTTAAGGGAGGGGAAGAGGTGTTGGAGGAGGGAAAGGAATAGAACTACGAGTACATGGAAGGGAGCAAGGTTATGTATTTATAGGGAAGAGAAAGGGAGGTTGAGTTGAAATAAAAGACTGATATAATTAATTGAAGATAAGAATAAAGCAGGGCATTATTGAAATCTACTGTTGTATGTATTTTTCCAGCACATTGATACAGTCTGATGGTACAATTTGTCAACCAATATGTTTCGGGTTTTATGCATGACCGACAACCACTTCTATACCCCAATTACATAACATTCGTGATCAGCAGCTGCAGCTCTACAAATGACATTTTGCCAAATGGTTGGAACCACATTATCTGCATGTTTTATACTCTTGTATCTTATCCAAATGATTCAAAGGAACTTCTTTGGATAATATAATAGAGTTCTGCACGTGTGATGTATCATGCGAATCACCCATATTAGCATTTGGTAATATGAGCGACTCGCACAGCAGACTTTTAGTAACTAATTGTGTCTAATTCTACCATTTGGGAACCAACTTTATATCTAGCTAGCTAACTTGGTTCTTTGTTGGGAAAACTACAATAGACCATCTAACATGGAGTTACAAAGGGATACTAATTATCGAGAAATAACTCCTACGGGGTCCTAAGTTTTGGAAGGGGAACCACAAAAACTTGAGGCCCCTTGCCTCCGTTATAATTCCGCAAATGTCCTACATTAACCGTGAAAGAAATAGAGAAATAACTAGTTGCAAAAAGATATAGAGAATGAGCATGTATCCTCTATGGTGTACAGGCTACACCACAGAGCACTATTGTGAGATACGGGGCTAAAGTTGGCAGCCCCATGCTCCTTTTGGAGGGAGCCAGAGTAGAGGATCGCGATTGCGATCCTCTCTGGCTCCTTCGGGTACAATCGGGGCGAAGGCGCTGCGGGCATTCCGCGGCCCCCCTCCATCCCGCGGATTTCGCTTGACCGCCGCGATTCACGCGCCGGAGAACCGTTACAATAGGGCAATAAAACCTCATTTCCTCCTCCTCCTAAGATCACCTCCAAGCCCTCTTTTCCTCTCTGTCTCCTCCCTCTCGTTCCTCTGCTTCGTTTTCCAAGTTGCCGGCGAGCCGCCTTGGCCAACAACCATCATCACTCGAGCCTTACCCTATTTTGAGAGCTTCTTCCTCTTTGGAAAGCGCTGCCGCCACCATTTGACCGCCGGATCGAGCCTCCCTCGGCTGAGATCCGCCACCTCCGTCGATTGCTGGTAAGCCCTCTACCCTTTTTGCTCTTCGATTTAGCCGAATCAAGCATGCTTTTCTCCTCTGTTTCGGCCCCAAAATAGTGACCATTGTTGGTCTTTTCTTCATGCCCATCGCCGCAGCGGCTGTTGGCCGCCATTGCGGTCAGCTGGCCATCGACCGGGTGACGGCCCCCGACTGCCTAGGCCCGCCACCCCCGCCGATCCCCCTTCCTCTTCCGTTCTCCTTTCTTCCCCTGTCCGTGGGGGTCTGGGGAAGAAGGAGGCCCATCATAGGCCGAACTGGGCCAAGCTTGGGCCCTGTTCACCGTGGGCCCAACTTGGGCCCAGTTCAGCCTAATTGGCCCTATTAGGGTTGTACCTTTTGTGAGCTCGACTTGGGCTTAGTTCAAATTCGAAACCCAAAATCCGAAACTTGAAACCCCAAATCCGAAATCTAAATTCGTTTGGCCAATAAAATGGGATTTGCAGTTAAGCCCGTGACAACATATTATTTCATAAAAGGGTCTTCTGTAATTTATGTCTGATCCCTATAAGAAAGATTTATTACATAAAAGTCCTCAAATATATTTGTTTGGTCCTTTACTCAATTTTTATTAGGGAACAATACTCTGTAATTAGGTATTAGTCCCTGCAATGAATTTATTGCATAAATGATCCATTTAGAGGCCAACTTTGGGGGCCCTATTGAGCCGGATCTATGCAGGCCCATTGGGCCGTGTCTGATGTGGGCCATATCGGGCCATGCCCATTATGGGCCAACTTTAGGCCATGTTGGGCCGTGTCCAATAGTATTATTTTTGGTTTTACTTAGCTCTGAAATTAATAAAAAAATTAATTAAATTTAAACAGGTGAACCTGATCCGCCTATCTGAAGTAGGAGTTAAGCAAGAAGATGTAAGTAACTTAATACTTCAAAGTATATTTTTCAAAGTGTTTGGCAAAGTAATTATTAGATAATTTAATTTTGAAATATGTTTTGCACTTAGTAAAATGGGTTAAGCATATTAAATATAATTTGAAAATTTTGTTGTATGTTCTGAAATTTATAAAATATGACTGGGCAACATATAAAATCTATTTATATATATATATGTTTTCTCAGCATGGCTATGATCTGTTCTGGCCCCGCCAATGGGGATTATTCTTGTCGACTTGTAATCCATGAGGAACCGGTTTTGACATCGCGTCATTGGTGATTAGAATGGTGGTTTCTGGACACCGTTGCTACCGGTGACTAACAATAGTAGTTTTTGGCACTTTGTACAACCCATACCACTGGATTACGTGGCTGTAGCCTATTATGTTGAAATTATGGTATAAGAGTTTTTTTTAATAAAAATTATAATAAGTTTAGAAAAGAAAAATAATGTTATTTGTGATTTATTTTTTAGTCATTATTTTGTATTTCGATCTGATATATTTTGACCCCACTCTGGGTATTTTGTTACTTACTGGGCTAGTGTAGCTCATTATCTTATTTTCTCTGTTTTTCAGATCTAGAGGCTTGATTGCACGGAATTGGAGAGTGCGTTAGATTTTTCGATGATTCCTTCAGTTATTGACATTTTAGTTAGATTAGCTTGAACATTTGAATTATGTTGGCATATGCTATTTTGAAATTTTGTAAGACTATTTTTGAATAACTTTAATTATTTATGTCAATTTTAAGTATTTGTATTTGCTTCGATATGATCAGCTGCCTTGCACGCCTGTGCGGTCCGCCGTGCAGGCGTGCAGCGTCTGTCACGCTCTGGGCTCGGGGCGTGACAACTATACAACTTTTAATGGCTATCATCACAAGATGAACAACCATCGCACAAGGCGGTCCATGAGCATGTACTATGTCGTATGCGACATGTATTATTTGATGGTCGTCCATCTCTTCATGTCGGCCATCAAGTATTGCACAGCATTCTGTACCGTGGTCCATGCGATACTAAGAATTCTGGTTAGTTGAGAATATGCTCTTACTAGAATTCTGCGGGTGTTTGATGGCCACCATTCTGAGCTAATTAAGTTTTGAAAGAGGGGCCACCATTGTTTTAATTTTGAGGTCCCATCTGCAACACCGCAATGCCGCAAATTTTGACTCCACAATTATAACATGAGAGAGTAAGGGAAACAACAAGCACATCATGACTACCGCCTCATTATCAACATATGGGTTCCAAGGATCGGACAGACAAAATTGCAACTTTCCCTACCAGATGTTTTAACATAAAAGTTTGCATAGTTATCTTTTTCTGTAATGCCAATTTACTCTCCTTGGCAATTCCATGAAAGCTGCAGTTCATTAGAAATGGCTTGGCTTGCCATCACGGCCGAGCACAGCCGTGCAATTAATAGATTGATTCCGGGAGTCGTGCGTGAAATGTGTATTCCTCCACATACCGTGCCAATAAACCGATACAAGGTCGGGGGTCTGGGAGAGAGTATCAGAGCAGATTTTTTTTTGATTAGTCAACCTCGTATGGTATTCTCATATCTTAAGATACTTTAAATCACACCCTGGTTTTGGTATTCTCATGTCTGCTTCGAATAACTTTCATCTCAGTACTTATTATGATGCTGTTTGGGCGACTTATTCATCTACTTGCTATTTTGTCACGGGTTATTGCAGCTTTCTTCGTGATAGCCATATCTCATAGGGAACAAAGAAACAAAGTACTGTCTCTCATTCCGCCATTGAAGCTGAGTATCGATGAATGACCTCTACCACTTGTGAATTAGTTTGGCTCAAAACTCTACTTTTTGACTTAGCTATTCACCTCTCTCATCCTATGTCTCTCTACTGTGATAACCAAACATCACTTTATATTACTGCCAACCCTATATTCCATAAGTGGACAAAATTTATATCTATACTTTATATATAAGTGTATCATCAAAATTAATAGATTACCAAAATCTTAATCCAATGAATATTGATCCAACAAAAAGAACCCAAATATTTTTCTATTTTAAAATTCTTATTGTTTTTTGATTAACCCAATTAATGGAATCCATCTATACCGAATCAACCTGAATTTAACTTAAGATGGGCTTAGGTTGGGTTAAGAGATTCCAACTCAATACCTTGTTGGCTCGGGTTAGGCCAGCAAATATAGAGGTTTGATTGATCAGGGTTTACCTAAAACCCAATCCAATTTACTGGCGTTGCAACCCTACATAGGTTATTCAACTGACAAGATCTCGAAGATTTCCTCAATGAAAAATTGTCACAAGTTTTAGAGATATGGGTTCGTTTCCAAATATATCCAATAAAAGTAGGTAAATAAATTATAAAAGTACTTCTTCAGAAGGTCTCCAATATCAAATTATTTGGTTGCTTGGGCAAACCTGTTGATTTCCCTCCATCCATGCATAGTTTAAGGCCCTGTTTAGGAGAAGTGTTGGCAGTAGAACTTTTGGAAGTAGAGCTTTTAATAAAGTATAGCTTTTATAAAAAGTTCTTTACTGTTTAGTAACTACATTTGTAAAGTGCTCTGCCACTTTAACATGTGTTTGGTAAATAAACTCTTAAAATATTTTTGGTATAACAAGATGACCATAAAAAACATTACATAGTATTATACAATAGAGCATAATAAAATATAATATATATTAATATATAAATATATAATATAGTATAATATTACTGTAATATAATTTATTATTATTATAATATAGTAATAGAATATTATATATTATAGCATAATAATTTAATATAATATTAAATTATTTAACATAACATATCAATGTACTATGATATAATGTAATATAATATTATATTTATAGTATAATACAATAATAAAGATATAAAATATTATAATTATTAGCGTAAATTAATTTTTTATAATATAACAAATTTTCTAGCTAGGTGATAAAATTGGTTAAATAATTATTAAAGGATATGTAGTGTAATTGTTATATTTTATTATAAGTATTTTGGTCAAAAAAACAACTTTTTGCTCGGACCTAAAAGTGCTTTTTCGAAGAGCTCCAAAATGGAGCTTCTCCCCAAAAGCTATTTTTAGCTTTCTAAAAAATGTAAAACAGCTTTCCAAAATTTTTACCAAACACTTCTATTTTATCTAAAAGTATTTTTGGAGGGCCAGAAAGTACTTTTTGCCCCTTCAAAAGCTCTTCCAAACGGAGCCATTCTCTTGCTAGCTAGTTGTATAGGTAAGAAAGCTTTAAAATAAATAATTTTTAGTTTCTCGGTATTTTCTATATCTTAGAATTTAATCAAGGTGTTGATTTTCATTTCGAAATGTTCTTTATCGATTTCATTAGGAATCATGTAAAGCCAAGCGCTCCCCGAAGAATTTAATAAGCCTTGAATGGTAACTTGATAGTAGAAAGAAGATACAACGGTTGTTTCCGAGGGATACTCTTCTCTTCTTTTCTATGTGCTACCAATTAATGCTAAGGTACCTACCTATGTCACTCTCTTAAAGTAACGCCGCCCCAAAATTTTTTTTTTTCAAATAGAAGAGAAATGTAACCGCCAACCAGCAGGCTGTAGCCATGTTTGCTCATCTATACAATAAATTTTCAAACTCTCATGAGCTAATCAAGTTGTTAAGAAATTATTTTATGATTTATAAATTTCACAAATTAGTAGTAAGTTATTCAAAGTTGCTCATGGAAAACATGTTAATGATATAATGTTGTTGAACATGGGATTGCCGGCTTTTTGTTTGCGTACACGGATGCAACTCGTTCGGCTGTCTTCTCTTGTCATGTTCCTGAACATTTTGTCGCATATATTGTCCTCCTTATAACTTCCTAGAAAATTGTGACTCATCTAAGATTTTTACAAGTAAATATTAAAGGTTTATTTTCTTTTTTCTTTTTTGAAGGTAGTTATGTGCTCAAATTAACTTTCAACAGTTTTCCCTTAACTCTTTATAATATTTAATTCTTGTATTAAGTCTTTTAAATGATGAGGGCTACCAACTTTGTCCTACAATTATTTTGGTTATTTTCAATCATGTACTTAAAATGCAATCCATATTTGGGCTCATTTAAGTGAAATTCAAGTTGGCCAGACCTAAGTTGCAGAGCTAAACCAGTCGTTCCTACTAGCTTAGTCAATTAATAAGATGATGAGCTTGCTTTTATGTGCATTTATGCTGCAATAAGGTGTTGATGGGAAACATACAGAGATGAATTATTAGTATTAGTAGCATTAATGCACGAATAGTTATAAATCTTATAGCGATTATATAGTTAGTTGGTTTAAGTCACCATATCAATAATAGCTTCCAAGGGGCCCAAACTTTATGAGACAGTGTGATGACGAAACTCAAGGATTAAATTTGCCAAATAGATGACAAATTTGCAGCCGTTCAAAATAAACAGCATCGACAGCGTCATTCGCCAGGCTCACTTCAGTCCATGTACCACACTCTCTCTAAAGGGCACTTTCATGCTAATTCGAAGACCAAATAACAAGGCTCAGACTGTCTCAAGAATTATAAGGTTTGGAGCTCCACGGGCTCCACAATAGCTTCATAACAGCCCCCATAACAGCTTCAACAGCTTCATAACAACTGTCTGAATTAGTTAGGATTAGTTACATACTGTTACAATTAGCATTGTTAATATACAGATTAGTTACTCACTAATCTGCCTTGAATATGTATAAATAGGCCTGAAGTCTGTATAGAAATGAATGAAGAAAGCAGAATCTTTTTCAGTCATTCCTCCTCCTCTGTTTCCTGTCATTTTTCTCCAAGTTCTCTAACATGGTATCAGAGCAGGTTTTGTGGCCTTGTTGGAATCCTGGAGGTTGTGTATGAGCATCCTTTGATTCCTCTTTTGACTTGGAGGTTCTGTGAGTCGGATCCTCTGTTTCCTTGATCCGATCTTCATCTTCTTCCTCGATATCATTCTTTTCAATGGCTGATGGTGAATCTTCAGCGCTTGCTTCCCCATCTAATTCATCAACTCATGTGCCTTCCCCTTCTGAAGATCTCAACAACCCTTTCTTCCTCCACCACAGTGACAATGCTAACACTGTGGTGATTACACCTCCTTTGATAGGTTCCAATTTTCTTTCATAGAATCGATCTTTCACTTTAGCCATCTCCATTAAGAATAAACTGGGTTTTCTTGATGGAATAATTCCTACTCCAGATCCATCTAGCTCCCTTTACATACCCTAGTTAAGATGCAACAACTTGATTCTCTCCTGAATTCTCAATTTCATTTCGAAAGGGATTGCATCAAACGTTCTCTACATCAATTTTGCAATGGAAGTATAGGAGAAGCTTAAGACTCGGTTTGCCCAACCGGATAATGTTAGAATATACCATCTCCAGCATCAACTTAGCTGAATTGTGCAAGTAACACAGTCAGTAAGTGATTACTTTACTCAACTTAATGCCATTTGGGAAGAGTTGCATAATTACAGACCTCTGCCCTCTTGCTCTTGTGGACATTGCACTTGTAATGCATTAAGAACCATTAGTGAAGCTCAATCAAATGAATTATGTATTCAAGTTCTTGGTGGGGTTAAATGACTCATATGACAACATTAGAGGACAGATCATTCTCATGAGCCCCATGCCTTCTTTGGATAAAACCTTTTCACTGGTTTTACAAGAGGAAATATAGAGGCAAGCACACACAATGGTGCTGCCTGTCCCTGAATCTTCTGCACTTGCTGCATTTCATAAGAGAGGTGTTACAGGCCGATAGGTTTTCCACCAAATTTCAAATTTACTAAGTCTAAACCTGGGTATTCTAGTGGTGCTTCTACAAACAAACATTCAGCAAACCAGATGCTCACTCAAGGCCAAGAGAAAGAACTGATAAATCCATCTCAATCGCCTCTCACTCAAGCTCAAATTCAGCAGCTCATTGCTCTAGTCAATGCTCAGATGCCTCATCAACTCAATCCAAATGATCAATTCTCTCTGCAAACATCCAGTCAGACCAAGCCACTGGTGCCCAATCCCTCTATGACCACAGATGCAGCAAACACTTTATCTTATTCCAGCATGGCAAGTATAAGTTTTTGTCTATCTAATATCTCTACCATTCTTAATTCCTCTATTCTTTCTGCCAATCATCATCAACATTTTGCCTCACTCTTACATCAAAAATTTTCCAACACATAATCCACACCATGGATAATCGACACAGGAGTGACTGACTACAAGGTCTGCTCCACTTCTTTCCTCACTTCCATAACCTATGTGACTCAAGCCTATGTTCAGCAGCTACCTAATGGAACTAAAGCCAGGGTGACTCACGTTGGCAATATCAAAATATCAGAATTCCTAACCCATACTGATGTCCTATATGTACCTTCCTTCACTTTTAACCTCCTTTTTGTCAGTAAACTCACTCACAACTCTTCTCTCTGCCTTGTCTTCTTGGATGAATTCTATTTCATATAGGTCCTCTCTTTATGGATGACGATTAGACTTGCTATAGTTCATAATGGTCTCTACTTCCTTCTTCCAAGCTCTGCCGCCAATTATTCTCTTCCTTCTAGACATACTCTGCCTTCCAATAGTCAGGCCCTCAATTCCAATGCACAACAGAACTTTGATCTTTGGCACTTTAGATTAGGACATTTATCCAATCAGAGATTGAATTTGATTCAATCTCATGTTCCTGATGTAAAATGTAAGGAAAAAATGCAATGCACTATCTGTCATTTGGCTAAGCAGAAAAAAATCATTTCATTGAGAAGCTCTTCCACTTCTTCTTCTTCTTCTTTTGATTTGATTCACTGTGATATATGGGGCCCTTGCTCTCAAGCATCCATTCAAGGCCATCATTATTTCTTAAATATTGTTGATGATTATAGTCGGGTAACTTGGGTATACCTCATGAGATACAAATCTAAGGTAAGACCTCTTTTGCGGTCCTTCATTCATATGATTCAAACACAATTTAATGCCAAAGTAAAACAAGTTAGAACTGATAATGGAGCAGAATTTCACATGCCTGAATTTTGCAGTTTTAATGGAAATTTACACCAAAAAACTTGCATTTATACTCCACAACATGATAGAGTTGTTGAAAGAAAATATCAGCGCCTCCTTACTGTTGCTAGAGCTCCTCCTTTTCAAGCATCTCTTCCAATCAAATTTTGGGGAGATTCTGTCTTAACTACCACCTATTTGATTAACAGAATACCCACTCCCATCCTCAACAACAAATCACCTTATAAGGTCCTCTTTACTTCCACTCCTTCCTACACTTATTTAAGAGTTTTTAGGTGTCTATCCTTTGTTTCCACTCTCAAACATAACGGAACTAAACTTGATCCTAGAGCTAGAGATGCATTTTCTTTGGGTATCCAGCTGGGGTCAAAGGCTACAAAGTCCATGACCTGGAAAACCAATCATGTTTTATTTTCAAGGATGTTATCTTTCATGAATCCACATTTCCTTTTCAGACCCCTAGCACAAACATCCCTTCCTCTTCCCCACCCTCATCTGATCTGGCTTTACCTCCAACCTTCCCAGATATCCATTTACCTTCATATCCCACTCACTTAGAAAACCTGTTTCTCTCTAAGCTCTCCCTCTCCTAACCTTGAAAACAACCACTCACTTCATCCTCCATCTCATGGTCTAGCACCTAGTTCACCCTTTACAGACTCAACCATGCCAATTGAGTCACCCTTTCCCAATGAACCCCATAACTTTGACACTTCTAAGATCCCTCTTAGGAGGTCTAGTTAGGTTAGACGTCCACCAAATTATTTGTAGGATATATTATCACTGCGAATTAGCCACTGCTACATCCACTAAACATTCAAATTCATTCTACTGTCCATCCTTTGCATGAGCATTTATCTTATGACCACCTGTCTCCATCCCATAAAGCCTACACACTGTGCCTTTTCCTAACCCATGAACCTAAAACCTAGTATGAAGCTATTGTGGGGCTCGTGGAGCTGCAGGTATGTTGTCCAAACTTTGTAATTCTTGAGAGTTCTCCAATAAAGATGCAGAAACCAGTAACTAATCTTCTGGTTTCTGGACATGCTGCCTAGTCGGAGTCACTAAAGGCCTTAAGGTGCAGAGGAGATTAGGAGGAGAAAAAAATACCTTGGCCTATGGAGCCCTTTAGGTATTTTAAAATTCCGTGAGTTGTATGTAGATGAACTTGTGCTGGCTTATCCATAAATTGGCTAAGAACATCGACAACATATGTTATATCTGATTTGGTGATTGCCAGATAAATGAGTCTCCCAATTAATCTTCTGTAGTTTGTAACATCAGCCAATAAATCTCTAGATGAGTGTGATAGTTTATGATTAGGTTCTATTGGAGTGGAGACTGGTTTGCAACCAAGAAGCCCAGCATCTTCAACGATTTCAAAAGTGTATTTTCTTTAGCACAAGTAGATACCGGCAGCTAATTTTGCAATTTCTAGTCCCAAAAAGTATTTTAGGACCTCTAAATCCTTGATCTTAAATTGAGTGTGTAGGCATGCCTTGATTGATTCAATAGCTGACAAGTTGTTGCCCCCTACAATAATATCATTTACATAGACCAGAAGAGTTCTAAAACCATGTTCATCACTTCTCATGAATAAAGAATAATTAGATTTGGACTGTTGGAAGCCAATGGCAGTGAAAGAGGAAGAGAATTTTGAATACCATTGTCGAGAGGCTTTCTTGAGGCCATAGATAGATTTATGCAATCTGCAGACTAGTTTTTTATTTCTATTGGGTGACTCTTCCTTAATCTGAAAATCCGGAGGTAATTCCATGTATATTTTTTATCCAAATCACCATGAAGAAATACATTGTGGACATCTAGTTGGCATAAATACCAATTATAGATTACTACTAAAGCAAGAAAGACTTTGACAGTTGTGAGCTTGGCTATGAGGCTGAAAGTTTCTTGATAGTCAAAACCTTCTCTCTGTGTGTAGCCTTTAGCTATCAATTTTGCTTTGTATCTCTGATGGAGACATCAGAGCCGTTCATTCAGACGATCGAGCCATCAAAGCCGCTCGCTCATGCCCGCACCAAGGGATGACATCATTATGGCTACGAGAGGATCCTGAGCTACTGGATTGAGTCAGGCCCAGATCGGATCCATTCGAGTCTGCATCATGTTTCTAGCAATTGATGATTGAATAAAAAAACCCCAGCCTCATTCGAGCCGCTCACTCGCACCCACACTAGGGGATGACATCATTATGGCTATGAGAGGATCCTGAGCTATCGGATTGAGTCAGGCCCAAATCGAATCCATTCGAGTCTGTGTCATATTTCTAGTAATTGATGATTGAATAAAAAAACCCTAACCTCTTTCTTCTTCTTCTTCTTCTTCCTCCTCCTCTTCTCTTCTTCCTTCTCCTTCCCTTCTTCTTTCTCTTTCTCCCTTCCTCCCTGTAGTGATCCGCCATCAGCTGCCACAGCATCCCACTACCTGGAGTGCCTCTACCATTCTTATTGCTTTTGTGGGGTTCAGGCTCGATGTGGTCTCAAGTAGTAGCAAGGCAAGTTGGCCGCCAAATCCACCCCATTGCTAACCCATCAGCATGGTTTCCATTAGGTGGGGGTGGGGGCGTGGGAGGTCAAGCTTGGTGGTTGTTTTATGTGATGAAGCTGGAGCAGTGGCTAATGTGCCAATGGAGGAGCAGCTTGGTGGTGAAGCCATAGAGGAGGGTGGTCATGATATAGCTAGAAGGAGGCAACGAGAAGCTCGCCGGAGGGTTTAAGGATTGAGCTTGCTGTGGTGGGCAAGCTGGTCGCCAGAGTGCAAGATGAGATGTAGTGGTGTCTTTCTCTCTCCATTCACATGTGGTTGTAGTGTTTAGATAGTAGATTGGGTCTTGACCAAACCAATTGACATGTCTATATATTATGTATACACATGTATACATTATATATAAACATATACATACATATATACATGCATTACATATGTATGTATGGATACATGTATGTATGAATAGAGTAAATATATGGGTGCTGACAGATGAATCTAATTAATGCTAGCTCGATGAGACGGCAAGGCATCTGACACTAGCAATTTAAGCCGCTAGATGTGATATACTATCTCAAACTCCTTATATATAAAAAATTACGTGATTTGGAGATCCTTAAGCTTATGTATCATGCGGTCAAAAAATATAAAATCTTTTGTACTACTAAAACTATCCATTTTCTACCACTTAATATATATATTAGGGATTTCCAAATCACATGATTTTAATGTTTAAATAATTTAGAGATAGTAGATCACATCCATTTAGATCATTGGTTTGGAGCCCAGTCATTGGGTAAGGACCGAGTTATTTCGGTTTATGTATGGACATCCAAATATTAGTTCTATTATATATATACATTATTGAATACTATGATAATTAATGTTATAGTTGTAATAGAACATCCTAATTCATATAAAACCTGGGATGTCTCTCAATTTTTCCTTTCTCATAATACCCAAAGTTAGATTTTTTTTCTTCAGGGGTTTCTACATTCTTAATATCAACTCACTCTTAATATTGCAATTCAAACTATAATGTTAGAAACCCTTTACCATTTTAGCTATCCACAACACCTTGCTCATAATATTTTTCCAAAAAATACTGTTGAGTTAATTTTAATTCAATTCTTGGATTTAGAATCCAGTTAAATTGTTCTGCATATCTAGAATCTTTAGAGATGCATTTTCATGTGCTATAAAAAGTATAAGGAATATCTTACTATAGGATATTCTATGAGTCTAATAATAAGTGGTACAATATTTTGATGAATAAATTATTGTTACAATGTCATGCATGTAGATATAAATTTTGTAATAATAATTTATTTATTATTTAACATATATGGTATCATATATTAGATATATATAATTTGTTATTCATATTTTCTCTAATATGCTATATCATAATTATAAAAATGATTTTCATATTATAAAAATATCGCCATAGTACATTTTTATTATTGATAATTATAATTTAACATATAAATATATGATATTACTATACTACGTTATAATAACAAATTATCAAGAACATGTTGTATCTATATAGTAGAACTACATATATTGTATTTTTCATTACATACAAGACAAATTATAAATATAAATATTATAAAAATTTTATTGTTAATTAATATATATCCAATAAATGAAAATATTTGTAACATGTTATTAAAATTTTATTTATTTTGTATTATATTATAATGTTAATATCATATAATTGATATACAAAATAAAAATGAGAGAGATGATTTTGAAACAAGTATAAGAAATTGATAAAAAAGGTTGGCCATAGGACTATTTCAAGCTAGACATGGAATATCTCTACAGTAACTTAAAAAACTTGTAGACTCTGCATTAAGTGTTACACACCAATATTAATAGGTTGCATAGTCCAAGTAAGACAGCTGATTTCATTTGACATTTTTTGCTATTTAGATGGATCTCTATGGTTTTTCACGTGTAAGAAGAGATTCGACAATATGTGTTCTCCACACCAAAATTAAATACATTTAAGTGAAATGAATTCAAGATCCATTATCTCCATGAATAATGTTCCTAAGCTATATATTTCATATAGGCAATTAAAAGGCATTGAGTTTCCTCCAATAGTATCTTTCTTCTTTTTATTCTTCTTTGGGTAGGATGAGCAGAAGTGAGACGAAAATTATATTGGAGGTAGGATTGAACCAAAGTCATTAGTATTTAGCATTTAGTGACTTTACTAATCCAAATCAATTGGCACCTCCGTTAACATTCTAGAATCACCTAGTAGTTTTGGTTTGTTGGGTTCTGGCTGTTGTGTTTGTCAAGTTCTTAATATCATCTAGTAGCCAAATATTTTTGTAATTAAGAGCAAGGCATTGTGGAGTAAAATAACTTATATATCTATTATCTCTATAAATAATGTTCCTAAGCTATATCTTTTTCCACAAGCAAATAGGAAACATCATGAGATCATACTTATTGTGGTTCTTCCAATAATATCTTCTCTCTTTTCATCTTCTTGCAACTCGGAAGAAGAAGGTATTGTTTTTGTTTGGCCGGGGTGGGTGGGGTGGTGGTTAGCTTTAGCGCATTCCCAACTATATATTAGTTGTCTAATATTTTAATAAAAATGTGGTAAAAAAATAAGCTTCATGATATGGCATGATCAGATTAGTCTAGCTTAAAGTTGTTGTGGTGACCAAGATATAATTAGACTAGGTCGACTCCGATTGATATAAAAGTAGGCTGAGCAGACTAACAGTAGCCAACCTCCAAGGTTACATATTACTCGATATGCCAAATGAAGTTTCGTAGATCGGCAGTTGTATCCCGAGCCAACTAGAGCTCTCTTACCTCGGGCAACATCTCTACCATTCACATGGAAGTAGATTTCTTTCATTACGAGTTAATGCTTGTAATAACGACCTTGGATGGTTACAATATATGCTAGGAGGCTACAACATGACTCTAAACGGTTACAATACCTCTTAGATAGTTACAACAAATCCTGCACTATTAAATATGTCTCTTATCAGTTGTGTGGCCCTATTATAGTACGACTTCAGGTGGTTGGAGCATGACTCTTAGGAGATTCCGAATTCTATGGCTATATAGAGACCCAAAACTTCTACATGAAAGATAAGACAATGACAACAAGGAGACTTACAAAGCTCTTACCTCTTCTATTCTGCTCCTTATCCTTTTTCCACATCATCATATATAAAACTCTTTCTAACTTAAGCATCAGAGGCCTTGGCCGGAGCCAACTCCGGCGAATTCTTATTAGTGATCCAGAAATCGACGGTAATAAAAAATATGACTGTCAAGAACTAAGTATGTACTTTATTTTCTAGTTGGCATAAATACCAATTATAGATTGCTACTAAAGCAAGAAAGACTTTGACAGTTGTGAGCTTGGCTATGAGGCTGAAAGTTTCTTGATAGTCAAAACCTTTCCTCTGTGTGTAGCCTTTAGCTATCAATTTTGCTTTGTATCTCTGATGGGAACATCAGAGCCATTCATTGAGACAATCGAGCCATTAAAGCCGCTCGCTCGTGCCCGCACCAAGGGATGACATCATTATGGCTACAAGAGGATCCTGAGCTACTGGATTGAGTCAGGCCTAGATCGGATCCATTCGAGTCTGCATCATGTTTCTAGCAATTGATGATTGAATAAAAAAACTCCAGCCGCATTCGAGCCGCTCGCTCGCGCCCGCACCAGGGGATGACATCATTATGGCTACGAGAGGATCCTGAGCTACCGGATTGAGTCAGGCCCAAATCGGATCCATTCGAGTCTGCGTCATGTTTCTAGTAATTGGTGATTGAATAAAAAAATCCTAGCCTCTTTCTTGTTCTTGTTCTTCTTCCTCCTCCTCTTCTCTTCTTCCTGCATCTCTATAATCTCTTCTTCCTTCTCCTTCCCTTCTTCTTCCTCTTTCTCCCTTCCTCCTTGTAGTGATCCGCCATCGGCTGCCACAGCATCCCACTACCTGGAGTCCCTCTACCATTCTTATTGCTTTTGTGGGGTTCAGGCTTGACGTGGTCTCAAGTAGTAGCAAGGCAAGTTGGCCGCCAAATCCACCCCATTGCTAACCCATCAGCATGGTTTCCATTAGGTGGGGGTGGGGGCGTGGGAGGTCAAGCTTGGTGGTTGTTTTATGTGATGAAGCTGGAGCAGTGGCTAATGTGCCAATGGAGGAGCAGCTTGGTGGTGAGGCCATAGAGGAGGGTGGTCATGTTAGAGCTAGAAGGAGGCAACGATAAGCTCGCCGGAGGGTTTGAGGATTGAGCTTGCTGTGGTGGGCAAGCTGGTCGCCAGAGTGCAAGATGAGATGTAGTGGTGTCTTTCTCTCTCCATTCACATGTGGTTGTAGTGTTTAGATAGTAGATTAATTGGGTCTTGACCAAACCAATTGGCATGTCTATATATTATGTATACACATGTATACATTATATATAATATACATACATATATACATGCATTACATATGTATGTATGCATAAATGTATGTATGAATAGAGTAAATATATGGGTGCTGACACATCAATCTAATTAATGCTAGCTTGATGAGATGACAAGGCATCTGACACTAGCAATTTAAGCCGCTAGATGTGATATACTATCTCAAGCTTCTTATATATAAAAAATCACGTGATTTGGAGATCCTTAAGCTTATGTATCATGCGGTCAAAAAATATAAAATCTTTTGTACTACTAAAACTATCCATTTTCTACCACTTAATTATAGATTAGGGATTTTCAAATCACATGATTTTAATGTTTAAATAATTTAGAGATAGTAGATCACATCCATTTAGATCATTGGTTTGGACCCTAGTCATTGGGTAAGGACCGAGTTATTTCGGTTTATGTATGGACATCCAAATATTAGTTCTATTATATATGTATACATTATTGAATACTATGATAATTAATGTTATAGTTGTAATAGAACATCCTAATTCATATAAAACCTGGGATGACTCTCAATTTTTCCTTTCTCATAATACCCAAAGCTAGATTTTTTTTCTTCAGGGGTTTCTACATTCTTAATATCAACTCACTCTTAATATTGCAATTCAAACTATAATGTTAGAAACCCTTTACCATTTTAGCTATCCACAACACCTTGCTCATAATATTTTTTCAAAAAATACTGTTTAGTTAATTTTAATTCAATTCTTGGATTTAGAATCCAGTTAAATTGTTCTGCATATCTAGAATCTTTAGAGATGCATTTTCATGTGCTATAAAAAGTATAAGGAATATCTTACTATAGGATATTCTATGAGTCTAATAATAAGTGGTACAATATTTTGATGAATAAATTATTGTTACAATGTCATGCATGTAGATATAAATTTTGTAATAATAATTTATTTATTATTTAACATATATGGTATCATATATTAGATATATATAATTTGTTATTCATATTTTCTCTAATATGCTATATCATAATTATAAAAATGATTTTCATATTATAAAAATATCGCCATAGTACATTTTTATTATTGATAATTATAATTTAACATATAAATATATGATATTACTATACTACATTATAATAACAAATTATCAAGAACATGTTGTATCTATATAGTAGAACTACATATATTGTATTTTTCATTACATACAAGATAAATTATAAATATAAATATTATAAAAATTTTATTGTTAATTAATATATATCTAATAAATGAAAATATTTGTAACATTTTATTAATATTTTATTTATTTTGTGTTATATTATAATGTTAATATCATATAATTGATATACAAAATAAAAATGAGAGATATGATTTTAAAACAAGTATAAGAAATTGATAAAAAAGGTTGGCCATAGGACTATTTCAAGCTAGACATGGAATATCTCTACAGTAACTTAAAAAACTTGTAGACTCTGCATTAAGTGTTACACACCAATATTAATAGGTTGCATAGTCCAAGTAAGACAGCTGATTTCATTTGGCATTTTTTGCTATTTAGATGGATCTCTATGGTTTTTCACGTGTAAGAAGAGATTCGACAATATGTGTTCTCCACACCAAAATTAAATACATTTAAGTGAAATGAATTCTAGATCCATTATCTCTATGAATAATGTTCCTAAGCTATATATTTCATATAGGCAATTAAAAGGCATTGAGTTTCCTCCAATAGTATCTTTCTTCTTTTTATTCTTCTTTGGGTAGGATGAGCAGAAGTGAGACGAAATTATATTGGAGGTAGGATTGAACCAAAGTCATTAGTATTTAGCATTTAGTGACTTTACTAATCCAAATCAGTTGGCACCTCCGTTAACATTCTAGAATCACCTAGTAGTTTTGGTTTGTTGGGTTCTGGCTGTTGTGTTTGTCAAGTTTTTAATATCATCTAGTAGCCAAATATTTTTGTAATTAAGAGCAAGGCATTGTGGAGTAAAATAACTTATATATCTATTATCTCTATAAATAATGTTCCTAAGCTTTATCTTTTTTCACAAGCAAATAGGAAACATCATGAGATCATACTTATTGTGGTTCTTCCAATAATATCTTCTCTCTTTTCATCTTCTTGCTACTCGGAAGAAGAAGGTATTGTTTTTGTTTGGCCGGGGTGGGTGGGGTGGTGGTTAGCTTTAGCGCATTCCCAACTATATATTAGTTGTCTAATATTTTAATAAAAATGTGGTAAAAAAATAAGCTTCATGATATGTCATGATCAGATTAGTCTAGCTTAAAGTTGCTGTGGTGACCAAGATATAATTAGACTAGGTCGATCCGATTGATAAAAAAGTAGGCCGAGCAGACTAACAGTAGCCAATCTCCAAGGTTACATATTATTCGATATGCCAAATGGAGTTTTGTAGATCGACAGTTGTCTCCCAAGCCAACTAGAGCTCTCTTACCTCGGGCAACATCTCTACCATTTCACATGGAAGTAGATTTCTTTCATTACGAGTTAATGCTTGTAATAACGACCTTGGATGGTTACAATACCTCTTTGATAGTTACAACAAATCCTGCATTGTTACAATATGTCTCTTATCAGTTGTATGGCCCCATTACAGTACGACTTCAGGTGGTTAGAGCATGACTCTTAGGAGATTCCGAATTCTATGGCTATATAGAGACCCAAAACTTCTACATGAAAGATAAGACAATGACAACAAGGAGACTTACAAAGCTCCTTCCTCTTCTATTATGCTCCCTATCCTTTTTCCACATCATCATATATAAAACTCTTTCTAACTTAAGCATCAGAGGCCTTGGCCGGAGCCAACTCCGGTGAATTCTTATTAGTGGTCCAGAAATCGACGGTAATAAAAAATATGACTGTCAAGAACTAAGTATGTACTTTATTTTCTCCAAGTTTTTTTCTTAAAGTAATGCAATTGAGAAAGGGCCTTCATTTTCTCTTTCTTTTTCTATCTGCATTGTTACTTTTTGGATGTGGGCAGTCAGTTACGCAAGGTTTAGATTTAGGTAGTTGTTATACCCTTTGTTAAACTGTAGAAAATAACTCCCATAGGTGACATTGAAGATTGGGGCCAAAACATGCCCAATTAATTACCTTTGGTGGGAGTAACAGTGCCATGCTACTCGCATAAGCAAATGCAACTCACTCTTTCCGACAAATTTAAAAGACTTTCAGATCAAATCAGAAGAACAACTCCAACAATAAAGGTACTTTCCACCAGCCCGCAACTTGTTCAATTCAAAAGATCATTGAACAAAATGGCAAGGGGATACCTCCAAAAAGCCTAGAGAACAAGTTCAAGTGGATGACATCAAGAACAGTTTATTGAAGGCAAGGGAGGGCATACAATCACATGATGTGTGAGTTATTAGGCCTCGCATGCCTCAGGAAAGCCCGTTCTTTGTGGCTGTCATTTTAAACATTAGGATATGCAACACCAATATCAAATATCAATGTAATCAAGGACATTATGGGAGCCCATCACAATCTTCCCTAACCACCAAAATGGTCCCCATTAATGTGCCATGGTTCCCTTCTTTGGCTCTTCTCCATCGGATATAGTAGGAAGACAGGATCCTCCATTGGATATTGGGCAGGATCTAGTAGCATAAATAGATGAAATGTCTGAAGATCCTCCATTGGATATTGGACAGGATCTAGTAGCATAAATGGATGAAATGTCTGATAGCAACTTTGTCCATGGTCGTCACACCTCAATGGTTAATCTCAGGCTTCAAGATCTGTTATGGCCCATCAATGCGCCGACCTTAGTTCCTAGCACTAATGCAAGTCAAGGCACAAGTTGTTGGGGCCTCAAGGATGCTCCTTGCCGACCATCCAAGTTGAGCTGGATCTCGAGGTCAAAAATGGCAGGATATTTGTCATCTTGATGACTCAATAAATGATCGATACCCAGATGGACCAAGATCTCAATTTATCCACTAAAACAAATTTGAAAAGAATTAAGGATATTTTGGGATCTTGGTCAATAATATTTACATATAAAAAAATACAATTAAGATATTTCAAATTTTTTAATATATTAGCAAGCCAGCAACTATTATCTCAATTGGTTGGTACGTCTCTCTTGCGAGATCGCCATAAGAGGTCAAAAACTTTGACTAGTGCGCGCGCCCACGCGTGTGCGCGTGCACGGGCGTCATTAGGAGGTTCAAGTTGTAATTTTGGGTATCTTTGCGTGGCAAGAGGGACATTGTCCATGGTGCAATCAAGGCCTGGTTCGGAAGCTTGGTTGCGTACATTTATGTGGCATTCTTGGGCTTGACTTTTGGTTAGGTTCAGGCTTGCCAATGTCAGGCTGCATTCTTTTGTTTGGTAATGCATTTAAGCTAGTATGACATTGAGCTGTCTTTTATTGGTTCCATGGAACTCAATTGCCACATTGGGCGGATAAGAGATCGAAGTGGATCTCTAAGATTTTTGACCAGCATCTGAACAGCTTGAGATTCGGATAGAGGGATCTCGGTTTTGATTAGAACCTCCCTAAATCTATTGAAAAAGGCTTGAAAGTCCTCTTCAGGGCATTGAGCTATGTCCTGAAGATCGGTGATGGTTGGCTTCTTGCCAGTGAGATAGGAGTACTGGTTGAGAAAGTTAGTGTCCAGTCTCACAATTACTGATTAACTTCCTTCACCAGCTCCTAATTGAAAAAAAGACCTAATCTTTCATAACAACCGATTTTGATTCAATTCCAACAAAAGGATATATTTCCACTTAGCTATTGCTTGAAAGAGTCATTTCTCTCCTTTCTTCTTTTTAGTAGGTGAAGCTGAGTGAACTCATACCCTTAGGGGGGGAATCACTGAATACAGACTTAATCGGTTCTTTTTTCCATTTTAACTACCCTCAGACCGGACCTCTAGCTCTGGTGTTAGAACTTGGGTTTAAGGCCTTATATCAGCCTTAGCCATTGGTTGAAAGAGTAAGCCAAGCCTTCTTTTTTTCAGAGATCATTTTATAGAAATAGTGACAAAGCTCTCCTTCAAATATCTTATAAATAAAGGTAGGTCGGAATTGGTGAAAATGTGAAGGACTTTCGACTTTCGGAATAAGGGCAATCAATGAAATTTGAATTCAATAGGGCTTAACAGCGCCTTCAGCAAAGAAATTGTGAACCGCCCTAGCTAGGTCGTCTTCAATAATCTTCCAACAGTGAGAGTAAGTCCGGTTCCTTCGCGAACGAAGTTCATAATCAACAAGGGTTCGTAGAATGAAGGGAGTGTACAACTAGGGCGCAGCCCCACTAATGTAATCGGTGCTTGGATCTTACCCGGTGTAAATATACTTCTTTCTATTCCCTTGTCAGCTTTTTGATTTCCATTCCCAAAATCAGTCTTTCGGGTTAACCAATTCCTCCGGGCGGTCTATTGGCTTACTGGTCGCTCTGGAGTAGCTTGCCGCCTCTTTTATTTCTTGCTCGCCTTTTTCACTTTTTCCTTACCCTGTGATTAGCTACCCTTATTCTCAGGTACATTTATGTGGCATTCTTGGGCTTGACTTTTGGTTAGGTTCAGGCTTGCCAATGTCAGGCTGCATTCTTTTATTTGGTAATGCATTTAAGCTAGTATGACATTGAGCTGTCTTTTATTGGTTCCATGGAACTCAATTGCCACATTTTCGACTGTAAACATGACCTACCCTACTTGATTCTTCGCTTGGGGCACTCTTCATTGTAAGTAAAACATCGCTACATGTCCTTCAAGGCATTCTATATATACATATCCCTTTTCTTCATTAGTTCAATTCTTGCTTAACAGAAATGAGAGCAGTGCACTAGCAAAAAGTTGAAATGCTTCATACACTGCTTTAGAGTTTGCTTTTAATACAAATATGTTTAGAATTTAACTTCTATTAAAATAATCTTTTGTTTTGCTGCACCTTAAGAATACCACGCCTAATCAAGAGTACATGTCTTTGTGAAATGTGAGGTAGATCAGATTGGTCTTGGGAATGACTTCAAGTAAGGCCATATTTTGTAATCCCACATTGAGCACCATCATGGGATCGATTTGTCAACCAAGCATAATTAATATTAGCTGGCTAAGTCCAATATTCAACCTAACATTATGGTGAATGCTGTTAGGTGGCGTTTGGTAACCCAAATGAGATTACCGAGATGATTTTAGATCACTAGTGATCTTTATTCTAGGATAAATTGATTCACATAAATTTAAGATCACTACGTTCGGTAACTATGTTCCAATAATTACAGATTCCTAGATATTCACGAGTAATCTATTTGGTATTCCATAGAAATCCAAGATTATTCACCATATAATATCAAAATTATCTTAATATATTCCATAAAAATATATTTATTGATTATATAAAACATATTATAACAGAATATTAAGATATTTATTTATATATTAATCATAAATATATTTCATAAAAATATATTTATTAGTCCTATAAATTTTTAATCCTATAAAGATATATTAATTGTTATTATATAATTGATATTTTATTTATACTTAGAATATATTATTTTTTGATACTAATAATTATTTTGATTAAGAAAATAGGTTTAATAGAAGTAATATATTAAATATTTTTATAATATAAATATAAATTACAACAATAAATTTCTACTATTATTTAAAATTATCATTAAATAATAATATAAAAAATAATATGACTAATAATATATTTTAGTACAATATATCTTAAATATAATATATAATATCATATATATGATATTGATATAATATATTAATGGTATATTGATATACCAAATTTTTTTTGCTATACTGAGAGGCATTTTTGTTCTCAACTTTTAGCCCAAGATCACTGCCCTTAGATGATATTGAATTTTTGACCTCAAGGATGGGCATCTCATCACTGGATTAGCGGTGATTTGAAAGATGAGAGTAATTTGGGATTACTGCCATGTAGCATCACTATGGTGTAACCAAATGCGGTGATCTCATCACCTCCACCCATATCACCCTTGATTTTAGGATGATCGTCGTATACCAAACATCTCCTTAATTTTATTTGGTAGGTTAGCTTGCCGTGGGACAAGTTTAGGTCAGGCTCACCAAACCCATAAGTCCTTGTAATAAATATTTCATGTCATTATTATTATTATTATTTTATATTTTCACCTAAATAATTTTGTTAGTTAATATGTTATGAAGTCTAGGATTTGAAATAGGAATACAACACTATCCAACATAACTTGCAAGTACTATATTGGCCATCTAGTTTGAGATTGGGTTTGAGATAATGCGGATTGTACTAGGTAAATTGAGTGGGCTTGGTGGCGCCTTGGTATGGATGGGCTATGCCCGACCTTCAACCTCCTCCAGTATATATGTATGTATATATGCACACATATTAGTATTTGACATGTGTGAAAAAGAAGGCATATTTTTATTCTTTTTGACTCAAAGCAAGGATGGAGGCCGTTGGTTTCCCAAATTTTGGGTATTTCTACAATGTATAATAATAAAATGCTGAAAGATATAATTATTTTCAGTTGGAAAATAGATAAACTTAGTTCGCAGACTTATATTGAAAGAGAAACAAGAGAGGAGCAACTCTCAAAATTAAGAGTGTACTTATATTAAATTATATGAATAATAAATTCAAGATTTTTTTCACATGATGATACCTACATTTTTTTGGTAAATTATAGAAAAGTTCTAGCTTTTTAGATTTTTGGAGCATAATTCCTAAATTTCTTACAGAGTACAGAGAAGAAAAGGCTTGTTATGCACTATTCTGAACCTATGTGAGCTACTGGGAACGTATGCTACATGCACTATTTGTAGCACTATGTATTGTCACAATGTGGACTATTTAACATAATAATATTAATTAAGGACTTTTTTAGCACTACTATTAATTTTGAAACAAATTGGTTAAGGCTACAAAAGAGCCAATCAAGCTTTAGGCTACTAAAGCTTAGCTTGGCCAATGAAAGTCAATCAGTTCATGACAAGGTATGTACATGACAAGGTCTAGAGAATCTGACTATATCCAAGAAGATTTTATCTTAATTGAGTATATCTGATGGAGGAACCGGATCATTTAACTCTTACCCTTTATTTTGTTTGGACAATGGTTATAAGCCTGCTCTATCACTTCAAGGACCTGCAAACCATGTTGATTTTTACTTCTTGTCTGTATATATTTCCCTTTTCTAGAGCCATGAGGCCAAGTTCCATAAGGATTAAGTGGTCTCCATTTGGTGTGTTTAAATTCCATCCCATTTTATTCCCATTTCCCCTTACAAAGGTGAAATTTCTACTTGGTGTAAAATGGAGAAGCAATAGCATTAATTTTAACAAAAAATAATATTGTTGTTAAAATGGAGAAACAATTGCATTAATTTTAGCAAAAAATAATATTATTGTCAGTAACCATACCCTTTTTTAAGGAGAATATACTTAACGTAGATTTTAGCATGATGATCACAATAATGGAAATAATGAGCTAGGTTCATTTCATGAGATTCAGAATAAACTGATGACATAGTCATTCTACGTCTCAAAAAGAAGATAGAGGTAATGATTATTTTATTTTTTCTTAAAATAAAACAATTGAGGAGAGTTTCCATATGATAATTGACTTATCTAAACTATCATTGTTATTAATGGGCCACTTTTTGATTGAGAGGTAGATCTCTTATATCCTTTTATTAGATTCTTGCATTATAAATGGCGGTTAAGATAACTATCGCGAATAATTTGATTACACTTATTATGGCCACCAGCCCATTAAACACAAGACTGCAGATTTAAGAGTACTCCAACAAACTCTTATTTGTTTTAGTATTTTGACAATGTGTTTGTTTTAGAGAAGATAGATTAATATCTTGAGATGGCTGATAAGATTTAAAGTCACATAAATGTTAGCATATCGTTCAATTTTTTTTTATCTTTATAATTTGTCATAAAAGGAAAGCACTATATTGTTTGTTTTAATAAATGGAAATCACCACTATTGAAGGAAAGTATTTTATAGTGGATCTAAACGAAGATTTGGTACATTTATTTAATAAATAGGTTCCTATATAACTATTTATTTGTTCTTCTTACAGTTGTCCTGTAAAAATTTTTGTAGTCATATGTAAGAGGAAAAAAGCTACTCCAAGCACAATTTAGAGGTCCACACATTGCTTGAAAAGTAAATACGAATATATCTAATGTTCATGCATACACACTAAGCAAATGCGCCAGAGAGAGAGAGAGAGAGACAATAACAAAAGCATGATAGCTATAACATAATTATGCTAGATAGCGAGGCTTAACTCTTGAAAGAAGAATATTATAATCAGAGGATAACAATAACAACAATGATAACATTGAAAACAACAACAATCTTGCGCTAAGACAAATTAGAAACCTTGAAATCCAACATAGCAAGCCGTAGATCCGTCATGACCCTTTATTGAAGCACTTTGTATCCTTCTATATGAATGAGATGGACACTGAATCTTCACTCTCACATTCAAACTTCTTGTTCTTCGTATCATTCTTCTGATCCTCAGCCTCCTTCAACGGCATTGATTTCCTGGATGAAGGCCAGATAATGGCCTTTCCTATGTTAATCGAAGGTTTCAAGTCAACCAGGGGCGGCTCAATACATTCCGGGGCCTAAGGCGAATCCAATGAACGAGACCTTTTTTTTTAATAATAATTTTCTTAAATAAATATAAAATACTTAAAAAAATATATGAAAATAGATAGCTATCAAGTACACTATTTCAACAAAGATACATGAATCTAACAAAGATAGGCAAGAAGCCTTTTCAATTTAATATAATTTTTGAATGGAAGCACATAAAAGTAATTACTCTAAATAAAGGGCCATTAAACTGATTAAATAACTGAAATAATGCTTGGCAATACTGTTTACTATGTCAAGCAAGAGCCGAATAGGAAAAGATCATCCCATGGCACTTCATGGTCAAGGTAAAGAAAAGAATTTGTCCATAAAGGAACCTCTCTATAAGAGAAAGTAGGGTCATTATGAGAAATTCACTCCATCTAATTAATAAAAGTTCCATCCCACCATCTCCCCTTCAAGTGAGTACCCAAGCAGCAACTGCAACATCACAGCACAGCAGCCATTCAACCCCCTCCCTCCTTTTCTCTCTCTACCACCCAAGAGGGGAGAAGAAACCGAGAGGAGAAAACTAAAAGAATCTCCACCCTCCAAGAAGTCCATCTCCAATCCCCCTGTCTTTCTTTCGGATGGCCCAGCTGGATCAGGAGTAATGTGAGGGAAGGAAAACCAAGACCAAAACCAAAAAAGAGAAGGGATGAAAGGTATGAGTGGCTTCAGGCGTCTATCAAGCCAACCAAAACCCTCCTCTCTCTCTCTCTCTCTCCCCACCCAAAACAAAACTACTGTCCCCAACATCCCAAATTGCCCCTATGCAGGCCAGAAAACTCTCCACCTCCCTTCCATCAAGGGGGAAGACTCGTAGCCAGCTCCTGATCCCGTTTTATATGGGGCCTTTGCTTCCTTTTGGTCAGCCTCCCGGAGGCTTTCCATTGGCCCGGGGCCTTAGGCGACCACTGTTGCCCAGAGATGGTCACCCAAGAGGGGGGTGAATTGGGTGTTTTAAAACTTTTGTCTAATTAAAAAATAAAACACACAAATGTATAAGCTAAAGCTAAAATAAAGCTATGAAGACAAACAATCGCAAACACAAGCTTTTATAGTGGTTCGGAGCCTCCACTGCTCCTACATCCACTCCCCAAAGCACCTTTGGGAATTTCCACTATAATCCACGATTACAGTACGGTAGTTTTGCGAGTTCACTACCCAACTCGTTGTTTTACACCGGGCTAACAACAAACCCTATAACCCCCAATTTCACTTAGGCTTGGGACGCCTTTCCCTTGTTCCAAGTCCCTTGACTGGAACAAGCACCACAATGAAAGGTTTTACAAAGGATTGAAAAGCTCTAAATCAGCAAATATGACAATGATAAACAATAGAACCCGGAAGAATCCTTTTGCCGTTGGAAGCGTGGGAAATGATGATTCTTCCGATGTGGATCGCGTAGGCTTGAGTATGAGCTTTGAATCCCGAGCGGAAGAGAGTGGTTGAGCTTGAAATCACTTGGAAAGCTTGAAAGCACTTGATTTCTTCACTTGAATGCACTCACTCCCTTGAACTTCTCTCTCTTGCTTCTCTCTTAAATGATCTAGCTTTTGGGTTGGTGAAGAGTTGTTGAGAAGCACTTAAGAGGTCCCTTTTATAGCCCAAAAAGCAAATATAGCCGTTAGAGATAAAGTAAAAGAGATTTGAAATTCAAACCAAACCTGTAAAAGCTGTCAGTCGCGTCCCAGGCGCTCCGGGGACGTCTCTGCTTCAACGAGAGACGTCTCGGCTACAAGATTTTACTTTTTACGTTGTCTGGGGACGACTCGGCTCTTTACGGGGACGACTCTAGAATTGTACCGTTTGAATCCTTGCCTTTCTGATTTGCTGAGAGGGTCGTCTCTGCACTTTACGGGGACGTCTCGGCTTGTTTGCACTTTTTGAATGGGGACGACTCCGCTGCCTTGGGGACGACTCCGCTTCTTTATCTCAGAAAAACATGTCTTCTGAAATTCCCTGAGAGAGTCGACTCCGCTCTTTCAGGGGACGTCTCCGCTGCCTTATCACTGAAAAAGTCATTCTCTGGAAAACCCTGAGAGAGCCGTCTCCGCTATCTTGGGGACGACTCGGGAAGTCTGCTTTTTTACTTACGGGGACGACTCCGCGTACGGTGGGGACGTCTCGCGCATATCTCTTGAAAACTGCCTTTCTGCCGCCACTGAGAGAGTCGACTCCGCTACTGAGAGAGTCGACTCCGCTATCGCGGGGACGACTCGGCATGTGCCAGGGACGTCTTCAGACGTGCCAGTTCTTCCTGTTTGTGCCAGAGACGTCTCTGAGACAACCCGGAGACGTCTCGGCTGTCCCTGAACTTTTTCTTTCATCTCAAAAATTCTTTAATAAGTCCTTAAAAATCATGGGAACTTGCCTAGACATTTCTTAACAATATTCCTAATAAAATACATGAAATCCTCAATTAAATTGTTAAGATAAATGGAATTATACTCTAGTGTTTTGTATTCATCAAAATCCATTAGGGGGTCAAGAATCTCCCCCTTTTTGATAATAACAAAACATTGAGTATATGCAAAATTCGAAATTTAAACATATACACAGTATTTGATCAGATGTATAAGCATAATGTTTTGATTAGAGCTAGATACAGTGTACATAATTCAAAATAGTCAATTTTCAGTTCTATCATTATGCATAAGATTGATCTTTATAGCTCTTAAGCAATTTTAGCATATCAACTGAATTTGAATTAAGTTAAAATTTGAAAGCTAAGTTCTTTTTGACTCCCCCTTTCTTTTCCAGAAGGGCAATTATCTAAAAGCCAATATTTTTCAATTTTATCTTTTCTAATTCAACTTTGGAGTATGAATTTCGTATTTTGCATTCCAATGTATCCAATATCCATATTGGTTCTACTCTTGGTTCTACTCCCCCTTCTATATATTTACTCCCCTTTTTTGTCATCAACAATGAAGGGGACAAATTATCCTTCCATGAACTACTCAAGGAGATTCAAGTTGTGCTCTCCCTGTCCAAGTTATTTCTATTAAAGAATTTTAGTCATTCATATCACTCCCCCTTTGTTTTGGAATTCATTTCAGACTCCTCTTTTTGTTTAACATAGTTATCACAAGATGTGCTCCCCCTGTGTCATATGCATGGATAAGTTGTGTTGAATTTGAATACTTAAGGTATGTTATGAGATTTTTATGGCACATCACAAGAAACACATACACAGTCACAGAATCACATACACAGTAGCACATACACAAGGTTTCAAAAGAAATTGTATTCATGTATCATTGTAAACCTTTGAAGTCAGTACATAGTTAAAAGAAGAAATCATTACAAGTATTGATTTCTACTACAAAACGTGTTTCAAAATAGCCTAGGGTTTACAAAAAGAAGATCCTACAAAATGTCCCTCATCGGCGACGTTGCTCATAGACCCTACAAGCTGCATCTATAAATGCATTGATTGAATCCATTAGGGTCTTGAAATGATCTCCCTGTGACTTATGGAAGGCTGCCACGAGTGCTTCAAATTCTATGGTTGCCATTTCAATTCTTCCTCTGAGTTGGGCAACCAAGGTGCCCACATTTCCTCCTGGGCTTGTCAACTCTTTAAGATTCTTTGAAATGGCCTTCAAACTGTCCTTTAGCTCGATTGATCTGACTGTTTGGGTGGCACCCACACCAATTATTTCTTGCGTTGTGGCTTCAATTTGAGCTCTAATGTCCTTTAGCTCTTGTAGAAGCCCTTCATGTGAAGCTCTGATGGGGGCCAACTCAGTAGAGATCATGGATCTCATTTCCTCCCTCATTTGTTGGCAAATGACAGATGCTAAGGTACGCATCTGGTCTTCTGATAGGAAGGAGGGCCCACTGACTGGAGGAGGTGGTGGCATGGATGTGGAAGGTCCAGCTGAGCTGGAGGGTATATCAGGCAAATCCATGTGGCTAGGTGGAGGAGAGTGGTGGTCAGGCTCCTGAAGTGGGATCTCAGGCTCTAGAATTTGGGCTTTTCTCTTTGGTACCTTGACCCACGACCCATCTACTTTATGAAACTCCATTCTTCGCATTGTGCCCTCATTATAATAGTCGGTGTTTCTCAAGGGTTTTGCAGGCTCATTTGTTGGAATGGGAACTTTGAAGTGTTTGAATACTAGGGTAAATATCATGCCATAGGGTATACTAAACCTAGAATACCTATGACATAGAGCAATGTAGTTCAACATAAGTCTAGGGAGGTTTAGGGGAATCCCTAGTAGGATATGATGCATAATAACTAAGTCTCGCTCCGAAATAAAATCGAAGCGACCGGTTTTAGGAAACAAGACCCGGTTGACAATACTCAAAAGGAGTCTCATCTCAGCGTTTAGGTCTTGAGAGTTGACAACATCAAGAGGGCCGCAGTCCTCTCGTCCTAAAAGTAAATTTAGGGCTATTTCCCTTTGGGGATGTGAGGTTGGAGCCTCACCGTCCTTAGGGATTTGCAAAATAGTGGACAAGATGTCCTCATTAATTTCTACTAATGTCCCCCGGACATATGCAGTGTACCCTAAGTCCCCTAAGGCCATATTTCTAAAAAGTTCTCTAACTAGACCGGGGTAGGTCGAGGTATTGAGGGTACAAAGGTGCTCCCACCCTTGGGCTCGGAGTCTCTCTCCAATAGAGAACCCCTCACTGTCTAAAAATGCAAAATCTATGTACCTACCGGTCGTCATTGTGCGATTTGCACAGGAAATGGTCGTGGTTGGCGGAGCAACCGGAGGAGACGGCGCGGAAGGTTCTTCCCTCCGTTCCTCACCGTCGGCCGCTACCCTAGGTCGCCTTCCACCGGTTCGTCTAGCCCTCTTTGGTGCCATGGATGCTAGGGTTTGTGATGGAGAGCAAATGGAGGCTAGGGTTTGAGGTGGAGAGCAAATGGAGGCTAGGGTTTTTTGTTTTGGTCGGGGATGAGAGAAGATAGCTCGGGTCGGCTCGAGCGGTTTCACTTATTAAAAAAAAAAACCTCGTTCGGTCCCCGAGACGTCTCCGCGACTAAGGCGAGACGTCTCGCCTGGGGGGACGTCTCTGCGATTTGCCAGAGACGTCTCCGGCACTGAAAAATTTCAGACTGAATTCTATCTTTTCCCAAATTTTTGTTTAATCACCCTAATCAACATGATTTCTTTTGATAAATACAGAGTGAATTTGTTTGTGATCCTCCCCCTTAATAATACATCCTATAATAAATTGATAAAGATTTTTGAATTATTAATGTTGAAATGAGGAATGTTTGACCAAATTTCGAATACCTATGAAATAGGCTCTGAAAATATCTCCATGAAGAGTCCAAGGGAGGGTAACCATCCTCCGGAAAGTCAAACAGTTCGTCATTTAGCTTAGATGAATTCATGCTTTCACTTATGTTTACCTTGAGGTGGATTACTAGTTTGAGTGGCAAAGCAATGCAATACAAGTTTAATTTATTTGCTAGGATCATACAAGCTCAAGGCATTCCTTAAGAAGTTGAATCTATCTTTACAAAGGGGCTTTGTAAAGATATCGGCCAATTGATTTTTAGTACATATATATTCAATCATCACATCATTTTTCAGCACATGATCCCTAATAAAATGATGCCTAATCTCTATATGCTTTGACTTAGAGTGTTGGACAGGATTTTTTGTTAAATTAATTGCACTTGTATTATCACATTTAATTGGTATAATATTCATTTTGATACCGAAGTCTTCAAGTTGTTGCTTAATCCAAAGGACTTGGGCACAACAGCTTCCAGCTGCAATGTACTCAGCCTCAGCTGTGGACAAGGCAACTGAATTTTGTTTCTTGCTAAACCAAGAAACCAAATTAGCACCCAAGAATTGACATGTGCCGTTTGTGCTTTTTCTGTCGAGTTTGCACCCGGCAAAATCAGCATCGGAATAAGCAATTAAATTTATGTCAGATTGTTTAGAATACCATAAGCCAACATTAGATGTCCCTACTAGATATCTAAAAATTCTTTTAACAGCTTGCAGGTGTGATTCCTTAGGACATGCTTGGTATCTAGCACACATACAAACACTGAATAATATATCTGGTCTACTAGCGGTAAGGTAAAGTAAAGAGCCTATCATACCTCTGTACAATTTGCAGTCTATACTTTTACCTTTTTCATCTTTGTCAAGCTTGCAACTTGAGCCCATGGGTGCGCTGATTTCCTTTGCATCCTTCATCTTGAATTTTTCCAACATTTCCTTGATGTATTTGGACTGACTGATGAAGATGCCTTCCTCTGATTGTTTTATTTGTAGCCCAAGGAAGAAGTTGAGCTCACCCATCATGCTCATTTCAAATTCTCCCTGCATAAGCTTGGCAAACTCTTGACAAAGACTATCATTAGTAGCACCAAAAATTATATCATCCACATAAATTTGCACAAGCAATAAGTCATTTCCTTTTCTTTTAATGAAGAGGATTTTGTCTACATTTCCTCTCTTAAATTTATTTTCAATTAGGAAATTACTTAATCTTTCATACCATGCCCTAGGGGCTTGCTTAAGTCCATACAATGCTTTATGCAATTTATACACATAATCTGGATGTAAGTGATTTTCGAAACCTGGAGGTTGTCCTACATAAACTTCCTCCATTATATAACCATTTAAAAAGGCACTTTTTACATCCATTTGATAGAGTTTAAAATCCATGAAGCATGCATATGCCAAAAGTAATCTAATAGCCTCTAATCTAGCAACAGGAGCAAAAGTTTCATCAAAGTCTATTCCTTCCTCCTGATTATATCCTTTGGCCACTAGCCTAGCTTTGTTTCTTATTACTATCCCATCTTCATCTAGTTTATTTCTATATACCCATTTAGTGCCTATGATTGAAACATTAGGGGGTCTTTTCATTAGAGTCCAAACTTCATTTCTTTCAAATTGGTTTAATTCCTCTTGCATAGCATTCATCCAATTATCATCTTTTTCAGCTTCTTCTAGTGATTTAGGCTCTATTTGTAAAACGAAAGCAAGATAATTACTAGTATTTCTTAGAGAGGATCTTGTCCTTACCCCTTGTGAGGGATCACCAAGGATTAGATCCCTTGGATGACCATGTGCATACCTCCATTCCTTAGGAAGATCTTGATTTCTCAACGGAGGTTGGTCTTCTTCTTCATCTTGCTGAATTGTATCTTCTTTGATCTCATCCTCTTGTTGTTTGTCTTGTATGGAGAATTCCTTCATTCGGTCTTCAAGTATACCTGCATCACCATCTTCTTCTTTTCTAGAAGAATCTCCATTAGCTTCATCAAAAACAACATGAATGGATTCTTCAATAACGAGAGTTCTCTTGTTGAAGACCCTGTATGCTCTACTAGATGAGGAATAACCTAAGAAGATCCCCTCATCTGATTTAGCACTAAATTTGCTTAGATTGTCCTTTCCATTATTTAAAATAAAGCATCGACAACCGAAAACATGAAAATAACTTATATTTGGTTTCTTACCTTTCATCAATTCATACGGTGTTTTCTTTAAGATGGATCTAACTAAAGCACGATTTAAAATATAACATGAGGTATTTATTGCTTCAGCCCAAAAATATTTTGGTAGATCCGATTCGCACAACATGGTACGAGCCATATCTGCTAGTGTGCGATTCTTCCTTTCTACCACCCCATTTTGTTGGGGTGTCCTAGGTGCCGAGAAATTGTGATTGATACCATTTTCGTCACAAAACTTTTCAAAGTGCTGATTTTCAAACTCGGTACCATGATCACTCCTAATTGCTTTTAGTTTAAGATTGAGTTCATTCGAAACTCTATTATGAAACTTGATAAAAGCGGGAAAGGACTCATCTTTATGTGCAAGAAATGAAACCCATGTAAAACGTAAAAAATCATCAACAATTACAAGACCAAATTTCTTACCCCCTAGACTAGCAGTTCTAGTGGGTCCAAACAAATCCATGTGGATTAGTTCTAAGGGTTTTGTTGTTGAGACTATGTTTTTAGACTTGAAAGAGCTTCTCGTTTGTTTTCCTAATTGACATGCAGCACAAATTTTGTTCTTTTCAAAATCTATCTTTGGTAGTCCTTTGACTAGATCTTTTGTAATCAATTTAGAAATTAAATCCATGCTAGCATGTCCTAACCTACGATGCCATAACCAACTAGTCTCATTGACTTTGGGACTCATGGCTACAAGACATTGGCCATTCTTCATGGTGAGATCATCAAGATCAACCATGTAAACATTTTCATGCCTATGTCCTGTGAGTATGATCTCATTGTCAATTGGACTACTAATTATGCATAGTGATGATTCAAATGACACTTTAAATCCCTTGTCACAAAATTGACTTATACTTAATAGATTATGTTTTAGTCCATTAACTAACAATACATTGTCAATAAAAGAGGAGGGTGAAATGGAGATTTTACCAACACCAATGATTTGACCTTTAGCATTGTCTCCAAATGTGACTACTCCTCCTTCTTTTGATTTCAAAGTGACGAAGAGACTCTTGTCACCGGTCATATGCCTTGAGCAACCACTATCAAGATACCACATTCTCCTTTTATTCCCGGCTGCAAGGCATATCTGCAAAATGATCATGTGAAGCTCTTAGGTACCCAAGTTTTCTTGGGTCCTTCGTGGTTAGTGTAGTTGGTTCCCTTAGGCACCCATACTTTAGTTATGTTTTTAGCTTTCACAAATGTACTCTTGTTAGTTTGGATCTTTCTTTGAATACAAGAGTAGGCTTTATGTCCATTCTTTCCGCAATGAAAGCATGTAGGTTTTTCAGTTTTTACATCTTTTGCTTTTACAAAGAAATTCTTTAGATACTTTTGTTGTTTGTTAGTTTTATATCCTAATCCGGCTTTATTAAAAACAGCTCTTTGATTTGAAAGAATAAGATTTAATTTTTCAGAGCTTTGTGTGAATTTTTCAACAATTGGTTTGTATTTATGTACCTCATTTTTAAGATTTAAATTTTCTTTAACTAGCTCTTCCTTATCCTTTTTAAGGGATTCAACATTTTGTGCAAGTGAGGTATTATTATCGAGTAGAGATTTTACTTTTAGATTTAATTTCTTAATTAGTGTTTTTCCCGTTTTATTTTCAATGCTAAGTTTTAAGTTTCTATTTTCTAGGTCAATGGTGTTAATATTTTTAACGCTCTCCTTCTCAATCAATAGGTTTTCAATATCTTCTTTCAGTTTTTGATTGGAGGCTTTTAACTCTTTATTCTTTGCTCCTAACATACTACAATCACCCATAAGTTCTTGAAAAGCTTCATACAATTCTTCTAAAGTAAAATTTATAGTTGAGTTTTGACATACCTCGTCGTCTTCGAACGCCATGAAGCACAAATTGGCGGTCTCTTCCTTCTCTTCCTCGGAGGAGGATGTGTCACTATCGTCCCAAGTTGCCTTTAATGCCTTTTTCTTCTTCTTCCCAAAGTACTTCTTTTGTTGAGGGCATTCGGAACGAATGTGTCCCGGTCTCTTGCAATCATAGCATATGATTGGGTCTCTTTCTTTTTTCTTTTCTTTTTTCCAATCATTTCTCCCTCCAAATTTCTTTCTTGGGAAGGGTTTCTTTCTTCTCATAAATTTCTTAAACTTCCTTACTATTAAACCCAAATCCTCATCTTCGTTTTCCTCTTCACTCTCACTACTTTCTTCTTCACACACACTCGAGGTAGCCTTGAGTGCGATTGTCTTCTTCTTTGGCAACTCTTCTTCATGTTGCTTCATTGTGAGCTCATGCGTCATCAATGAGCCCAATAGTTGTTCTAGTCCCAAGGTGTTGAGGTCTTTGGCTTCTACGATTGCCGTGACCTTTGCTTCCCATGCTTTCGGCAAAGACCTGAGAATTTTACTCACAAGTTCCGGATTAGTGTAAGATTTACCCAAACTCTTTAGACCATTAATTATATCGGTGAAGCGTGTAAACATGCATGTGATGGTTTCATTGGGTTCCATCTTAAACAACTCATATTTGTGAACAAGAATGTTCACTTTAGACTCTTTGACTTGATTTGTACCCTCGTGGGTAACTTCAAGCCTATCCCATATTTTCTTAGCGGAACTACATGTGGAGACTCTATTAAACTCATTTACATCTAGAGCACAAAATAATGAGTTCATGGCTCTTGAATTGAGTTGAGCCATCCTATCATCATTCTCATCCCAATCCTCCTCAGGTTTGGGAACTTGAATGCCATTAACCATGTGTGATGGTTCTTGTGGTCCCTTGACTATAACCCTCCACAAGGCATAGTCTTGTGCTTGAATGAAGATTCTCATTCTAGTCTTCCAATAGGTATAATTTGTCCCATTGAAGAGTGGAGGTCTATTGGTTGCTTGCCCCTCAGCAGGAACATTGTTAAAGGGTGTTGCCATCTAGATCTTTGGCTAAGACGATTAGGTCTTTCAAGAAATACACAGAGCACCTGCTCTGATACCACTTGTTGCCCAGAGATGGTCACCCAAGAGGGGGGGTGAATTGGGTGTTTTAAAATTTTTGTCTAATTAAAAAATAAAACACACAAATGTATAAGCTAAAGCTAAAATAAAGCTATGAAGACAAACAATCGCAAACACAAGCTTTTATAGTGGTTCGGAGCCTCCACTGCTCCTACATCCACTCCCCAAAGCACCTTTGGGAATTTCCACTATAATCCACGATTACAGTACGGTAGTTTTGCGAGTTCACTACCCAACTCGTTGTTTTACACCGGGCTAACAACAAACCCTATAACCCCCAATTTCACTTAGGCTTGGGACGCCTTTCCCTTGTTCCAAGTCCCTTGACTGGAACAAGCACCACAATGAAAGGTTTTACAAAGGATTGAAAAGCTCTAAATCAGCAAATATGACAATGATAAACAATAGAACCCGGAAGAATCCTTTTGCCGTTGGAAGCGTGGGAAATGATGATTCTTCCGATGTGGATCGCGTAGGCTTGAGTATGAGCTTTGAATCCCGAGCGGAAGAGAGTGGTTGAGCTTGAAATCACTTGGAAAGCTTGAAAGCACTTGATTTCTTCACTTGAATGCACTCACTCCCTTGAACTTCTCTCTCTTGCTTCTCTCTTAAATGATCTAGCTTTTGGGTTGGTGAAGAGTTGTTGAGAAGCACTTAAGAGGTCCCTTTTATAGCCCAAAAAGCAAATATAGCCGTTAGAGATAAAGTAAAAGAGATTTGAAATTCAAACCAAACCAGTAAAAGCTGTCAGTCACGTCCCAGGCGCTCCGGGGACGTCTCTGCTTCAACGAGAGACGTCTCGGCTACAAGATTTTACTTTTTACGTTGTCTGGGGACGACTCGGCTCTTTACGGGGACGACTCTGGAATTGTACCGTTTGAATCCTTGCCTTTCTGATTTGCTGAGAGGGTCATCTCTGCACTTTACGGGGACGTCTCGGCTTGTTTGCACTTTTTGAATGGGGACGACTCCGCTGCCTCGGGGACGACTCCGCTTCTTTATCTCAGAAAAACATGTCTTCTGGAATTTTCTGAGAGAGTCGACTCCGCTCTTTCAGGGGACGTCTCCGCTGCCTTATCACCGAAAAAGTCATTCTCTGGAAAACCCTGAGAGAGCCGTCTCCGCTATCTTGGGGACGACTCGGGAAGTCTGCTTTTTTACTTGTGAGGACGACTCCGCATACGGTGGGGACGTCTCGCGCATATCTCTTGAAAACTGCCTTTCTGCCGCCACTGAGAGAGTCGACTCCGCTACTGAGAGAGTCGACTCCGCTATCGCGGGGACGACTCGGCAGGTGCCAGGGACGTCTCCAGACGTGCCAGTTCTTCCTGTTTGTGCCAGAGACGTCTCTGAGACAACCCGGAGACGTCTCGGCTGTCCCTGAACTTTTTCTTTCATCTCAAAAATTCTTTAATAAGTCCTTAAAAATCATGGGAACTTGCCTAGACATTTCTTAACAATATTCCTAATAAAATACATGAAATCCTCAATTAAATTGTTAAGATAAATGGAATTATACTCTAGTGTTTTGTATTCATCAAAATCCATTAGGGGGTCAACAACCACCTCGGTCGCCTAGGGCTCGGGCCGGCCCTGAAGTCAATCTTTCTTAATTGGTGTTTCGTTTCTGCCAACATTTTCTTTTTTTTATTCTTGCTATGTGAACTCATGTGCCCTCCATGTGAGAATAGGCCTAAATGGGCTAAAACTGACAGGCCCAGCTGACTTCAGCCCAAGCCCAAAACTAGAATAGGAAAAGCCCCTGCACCGTCTTCCTCGAAGTGGAGCTGCCATGGAGGCAGTTGAACTCCCTGACTTTGTGGGGAGTTAAAACGGCCGTTGGCCGCCTCGTGGTGTTTATCCGTCCATGATCTTCGTGGCCAGTGCAACAATCTTTGGGCTTATTTGTTCGGAGGCCCTATAAAACCCTCCCCTCTAAGAGCATCGCAGTCGAGATCTTTCCTCTCCTCCCTCTCCTTCCTCTCCTTCCTCTTCCTTTTTTGGTGACTGGCGTGCCCCCCGGCCGAGCGTTGTCTGAATACTTCTTCGCGAGCTTTCCCCTGTTCCGAGGTTCCTTCTCTCTATTTGAGCTCTACCATCGTCGCCACTGTTAGTCACCGACCACCCTCGGCTGAGACCCCTCCTCTCCACCACTCGCCGGTGAGCGCCTTTCTTTCTGCTTTTTGATCCGCAGCCAAATCAAGTGTTCTTTCCCTTTCTCTGTTTCAGGCCAACCGAGAAAGATCTCGGTTTTCCTCCGATCCAGCCATCGAAGCGGCCGCCGACCACCGCTGTGGGCGGATGCTTGTCGACCGGATGACGTCCTCCGGCCACCCAGGCCCAGCGACTGCTGAGGCTCTTCCCTCTTCTTCTTTTTCCTTTCCTCCCTCTTCCTGAGTGCGTCGGGATGAAGAGTGCCCATCATGGGCCGAACTGGGCTAAGCTTGGGCCTTGTTCAAATATGGGCCCAGTTCAACCATTTTGGGCCATGTTGGGTCGTGCCCATTACGGGCCAAACTTGGGGCCTAGGCCATGTTGGGTCGTGCTCTTTGTGGACCAAATTTGGGCCCTACTGAGCAGTGCCTATTATGGGTTAAGTTCGGGCCCTATTGGGCCGTAACCGATGTAGGTTGAGTTCGGGCCTTATTAAGCCGTGTCCAATGTAGGCCTAGTTTGAGCCTAATGGGCTATGTTCATGATGGGCTTGGTTCAGGCCCGATTAGGCCGTGTCAATTGTGGATTTTGCTTAGCTCTAAAATTAACAAAAAAATTAATTATATTTTAATGATATTTAAATATGTGAATCTGATCCGCCTACCTAAAGTAGGATTTAAAAAGTGAAGAGGTAAATAACTTAATGCTTCAAAGTATGTTTTTCAAATTTTTTAAAAAATTAATTGTTAGTAAATTAGATTTTGATACATGCTTTGTACTTAGTTAAAAAGGGTCAAGCATGTTAATGGTCATTTCGAAATTATATTATATGTTATGAAATTTGAAAAAATTGTTTGGGCAAATTATCTATTTTGTATGTATGTATTTTCAGTATAGCTATGATCTGGCCCCACCAATGAAAATTTTTTGTTGGCCTTGTTGACTATAATCTGTGAGGAACCAGTTTTGACACTGCACCACCGGTGATTAAAATAGTGGTATTTAGACACCATTTCCACCGGTGGTTAATAATAGTAATATTTTGCACTTTGTATGACCCATGCCACTAGGTTACGTGGCCATAGCCTATTGATGTTGGAATTTTGGTATTAGAGTTTTTATGAAAATGCTTAATAAATTTCAAAAGAAAATATGTTTATTTGTGATTTATTTTTAGTTATTATTTTATATTTTAATTAAATATCTGGCATGCTTTGACCCTATTTTGGAGTATTATGCGGCTTATTGGGCTAGTGTAGCTCATTATCATATTATTTTATTTTTCAGATCCAAAAGCATAATTGCACGGGACCAGAGAGTACGCTAGATTCTGAAGATTTTATTCAATTATTGGCATTTTAGTTAGATTAGCTAGATTATTGGATTTATGTTTGCATATGATCTTTGAAACTTTTATAAGAACTATTTGAATAAATTAATAATTAAATAAATTTTAAAAATCTATTATTGCTTTGATATGATCCGTTGCCTTATATGTCTGTACGGTCTGCCGTGCAAGCGTGTAGCATTTGCCATGCTCCGAGCTCAGAGTGTGACACTCCATATGCTTGAGCATTAGAGGATTGCAAATATTTTTCTATTTTAAAATTCTTATTTATTTTTTGATTAACCCAATTAACGTAGCGCAACCTAAATCCATCGAACCCGAATCAACCTGAATTTAACTTAAGATGGACTTAGGATGGGTCAAGTTAAAGAGATTCCAACTCAATACCTGGTTTGGAAATATAGAGGTTTGATTGATCAGGGTTTACCTAAAACCAAATCCGATTTACTGGTGTTGCAACCCTATGAAGGTTATTCAACTGATGAGATCTCGAAGATATCCTCATTGAAAAATTGTCATAAGTATTAGAGACATGGGTTCATTCCCATATATATCCAATAAAAGTAGGTGGACCTACTATCATAAACAAACAAATAAATAAACACAAATAAATAAATAAATAAATAAATAAATAATCAGGTGCTCATTTTCATTTCAAAAATGTTCTTTATTGATTTCATTGAAAATCACTTAGAGCCAAGTGCTCCTAGAAGAATTTAATAAGCCTTGAATGGTAACTGGTTAGTAGAAAAGAAGGTAACGTTTGTTTCCGAGGGATACTTTTTCCTTCTTTTCAAATTAGTAATAAGTTATTCAAAGTTACTCATGGGAAACATGTTAATGATATAATGTTGTTGAACATGGGATTGCCCGCTTTTTGTTTGTGTTCACGGATGCGCTCGTCCGATTTTCCTCTCTTACGTTCCTGAACCTTTTGTCGCATATATTGTCCTTCTTACAATTTCCTATGAAATTGTGACTCATCTAAGAGTTTTACAAGTAAATATTTATAAAAGTTTTTTTTTTCTTTTTTTGAAGATAGTTGTGTGCTCAAATTAACTTTCAACAGTTTTCTCCTAACTTTTTCTAATATATAATTCTCGTAGTAAATCTTTTAAATGATGAGGGCTACCAACTTTATCCTACAATTATTTTGGTTATTATTATTTTTTTTTGGTGCAACAACAATTCACACCTGTCGCAGGTGGGCGTGGCCAACAACAATTATTTTGGTTATTTTCAATCATGTACATAAAATGCAATCCATATTTGGGCTCATTTAAGTGAAATTCAAGTTGGCCAGACCTAAGTTGCGAAGCTAAATTAGTCATTCCTACTAGCTTAGTCAATTAATAACATGATGGGCTTGCTTTTATGTGTATTTATACTGCAATAGGTTGTTGATGGGAAACATACGGAGATAAATTAATAGTATTTAGCAGCATGAATGCAGGAATAGTTGTAAATCTTATTGGGATTATATAGTTAGTTGGTTTGAGTCACCATCTCACTTTGGTAGCTAGGGCTGTACTAATGTACGAGGTTGTGGTGGGCAGGATGAAAGTCATGAACTTGTTCTAAGTTGGGCTTTCGTTATCGTCTTAGTCTTAGCATTATGGCCTCGTACAAACGGATAGATTTAACCATATTTAATAATGGCTTCCAAAGGGGCCCAAACATTATGAGACCGTGTGATGTCGAATCTCAAGTATTAAATTTCCCTCAATCGATACAGATGACAAATTTGCAGCTGTTAGCTATTGATATCTGTAACTATTTTTTTTGTCATGAAACAGTCCACACACGGATTGCAGAAGCAATTCTGTTTTGTACTCATCTTATATATGGCACTTCTACAAGCTCTCCTTCAAAGTGGAAGGATTCAAATCCCATGGCTGTCGTGGTATCAGAGCAGAAGCACGACTGATCATCGCCTACTTCGATCCTGCGCCTACTCCCTTCTCTTTTCTCGTCAATATTCTCATCCTTTGTTGCGTCTGCATTTCATACAAATTCTGCAGGCTCTTGCATCCACTTCTCATGTTCTTGAACAGTTATGATGACTGAACCTAATACGATAGCAATTACGATCCAAGAAGTGATAAGTACTTGGGGAACAATTATATGGTTTGGAAAAGATGCATCCTGCTGTATCTTTGTACAAACGTGATTCTTGAAATTGCAGACGGCTCGTTCCCTTGTGCAGCATCGACCATACAAAGACAGATTGAAGATGGAAATCTTGTATCCAATCCCAATCCTGAGTTTCGCACGAGGCATATCAAGGATCAACTGGCATTAGGATGGCTTCTCTCTACAGTCAGTGATCTGATTGTGACTCGGATTGGTGATCTTGCCATATCGCATGAAGTCTGGAGCTTGTTGTGGATTTGTCACTCAGGTAGAAAAGGAAGAAATTTAAGATTAAAAAAACTTGAATTGCACACGCCTTTATTAAACATAACAGGCCTATAAATAGGCTTACAAGATATACCCATTGATGGACATCATGGACAACATGGAAAAAACTAAATAACTGACCACTAACTCAGATATGCCCCCACTAACAATAAATTTGCCCATTACTCAACAAATATGGGCCACTAACATGACATGTAAGCAACTAACTAAGACCAAGTTAAACAAACACCATCTAGGTGTAACTTTGAATTAGATATTCAACATCCCCCTTGATTCCAAGTTGCACACTCCAAGCAATGGTCTGAAGTGGGAGAATTTTCCAAAAGAGAGTGATTTAGTAAAGATGTCTGCCACTTGTTCATTTGAATTGCAGAATTTCAGCTCCACCATGTTCTCTGCTACCAAGTCTCATATGAAGTGATGCCGAACGTTGATATGTTTTGTTCTTCCATGGAAGATGGGATTTTTTGTCATTGCAATAGTAGCTTCATCTTGTTCTTGATTAAGATCTTGAAGTAGTCTTCTCAGCCATAATGCTTGACAAGCAGAGGAGGCTGCTGCAACATATTCTGCTTCAGAAGTAGATAATGCAATCGTTTCTTGTTTCTTTGAGCTCCATGTGATAGCTGCCGATCCAAGGATAAATGAATATCCTGAAGTACTCTTCCTATCATCTAGTGATCCTGCACAACCACTATTAGTAAAACCAAGCAAATTAAGGTTAGTCACATAAGTGTACCACAAGCCAAAATCTACTATTCCAGCAATATAGCGTAAGATTCTCTTGGCTGCACCAAAGTGATGTTTTGTAGGTCTTTGCATAAATCTGGAGATAAGACCAACTGAGAAGACAATGTCTGGCTGAGTATGGGTAAGATAAATTAGACCACCAACTAAACTTCTGAATAACTTTGCACATTGACTTCTCCTATATCATCTTCAAGCCTTAACTTCTCATTATCATTCATTGGAGTGCTTGTGATCTTGCAATTCAACATGTTAAACTTCTTAAGAAGATATGTAGCATACTTTTTTTATGAAATAAAGATGCCATCTTCACTTTGCTTCACTTCCAAACCAAGAAAATGCTGCATCATACCTAAATATTTAATATCAAACTTTTCCATCATGCAATTTCTGGAATCTATCACAAGAGAGTTAGAAGACCCCATATATATAATATCATCAACATAGAGACACATTATGACAAGCTCATTCTGATTTTTCTTTTTCAGATAAAGAGTGGGTTCATTTTTACTTCTTTCAAATCCATTTTATCTTAAAAAAGAATCAATTTTCTTCACAAAAGGAGTTAAATTCATTAGATAAAAATTCTCCTCCTCTATATGTACGAAAAGCCTTTATAAAGCTGCCACTCATACTTTTCTACAAATGTTTTGAATTTTTTTAAAGCCTCAAATATTTCAGAAAATATATCCAACTCATGCGACTATAATCGTCAGTAAATAGTAAGAAATACTTACTACCACTTAGAGATTCCGTCCTCATCGGCCCACATAAATCTGCATGAATTAGTTCAAGAGTGTAGTTGGCTCTCCATGCCTTTCCAATAGGAAAAGATTTTGTACTTTGTTTTCCACATACACAACCTTCACATACTTCACCCAAAAATGTCAATTTTTGGTAGCCCAACAACCATATCCTTTTGATTCAATAATTTCAAGCCATTGATATTCAGATGACCATAGCATAAATGCCATAATTTAGACTCATCTTTCTGATTAGCAACCAATGCATGATAATCAATACTTGAAAGTTCACAAGGAAACATTTTATTTGCTGTCATATGCATATTTGCTATGGTTTGGCCAGATTTTGATCTCTAATGATACAAGATGCATCATCAAATAAGATGGAATAACCATTTTCTACTAATTGCCAACACTTAATAGATTCTGTGCCAAACTCGGAACATAGAAAACATCATAAAGATATTTTACTTTACCATGATTTGTGCTGAAAACAAAGGTTCCTTTTCCTTCTACTTGCACTTGTTTGACTTTTATCTTCTTTGATTCATCAAGATCTTGAAACATAGATCTCATTCCAGACATATGATTTGAACATCCACCGTCCAAAAACCAAATATTGCTATCAAGTACACGAGTGAAAACAAGACATAAACAGCTTCCTCTCTTCCTCTTCTCCTTTGTCTTCTACATAATTAAATTGCTTTTGTTTGTTCCAGCAGTTTGCTTCAATATGCCCATTGGCTGCCTGATGAAATTCCCGGCGCCTTTAGTTGTGGACGTTGGTGGCGGTTGACTCGAAGTGGCTGCCACATCAACAACCTTCTGCTTTGCCAATGTGGAGCACGCAGAAGCTGTCCGACTCGTTGGCTGAAACTGGTTCGCCCTCCATGCTGTCTGCACCTCGAGCTTTAAGGCTAAACTTGTAGCTTCAGATAAACTCTACACCGAATGTAGATCCACCTAACCTCGGATCGTCGGCTTCAAGCCCCCGACATATCTTGCCACCTGCTGGTTCTCTGTCTTTGAAAGGTTGTTTCGGGCATTAAGGCGATTGAACTCATCTGTATACTCAGTCACCATCTGAAGACCTTGCCAACAGTTTTGATACTGGTGGTATAACGTCTGCTCGTAGTCAAACGGAAGGAATCGACCTCGCAGATATTGCTTCATCTTGCGCCAAGTGGTGAACTGCATCTTTTCTTGCTGCATACGGTTGTGTTGCAATTGCTCTCAGCATGCAAAGGCTCTGCCTCTTAACTTGTATGCGACAAGATTCATCTTCTTCTGGTCTGGGATCTCCATATAGTCGAAGAACTTCTCGACCTCAGCCACCCAATCCAGGAAGCCTTCGATGTATGGATTGCCGCTGGAAGTAGGGAGATCCACCTTCAAATTAACGAAAATCGGGGGTGTCTCTGTCCCGATCAAACCTGTCGGGCCTATAACCCACTGGGTTTGCATTTTGCATTTGATGTAGCTCGTCGAACTCGTCAAAGGCCAATCTTTCGTCTTCTTCATTTGACGACTCCGGATAGGCATGATGCCTATGCCATTGGGGAGGGTCACGCACCAGTTGGCCACGAGGAAGGTTCTGGCTGGCTTGCACTCGATTCCGGTTCGATTCCCTAGTGGAATTGATCTACAAATCATTGATCGCCTGCTGAATATCCCGCATGGCACTTTCAAGATTATGAACTGCCGCCCAAAGGGCTGGCACCCCATGATCTCTGTCGATGGGGTGGACGCTTGCAACGCCGTCGTTTGCCATCGAAACTGGAGAGGCCTGCTCTGATACCAAATGATGCGGAGAACAGAGTTTCAGAACAGGGGAGATGCTGAGAACTCTCAAAGCAAAGTTCCTTTCATTTGACGGCTGAAAAAAACTAACAACAACCGGCTCCTAAGACGTTAGCGATGCCTTATATAGGCTACGCATAACCTAACCCTTATTAACAGGTTTACTGAAATACCCTGTGGACTCAAAACAAACAAAGGACTCCTAGCCCCAAACGGAATTCAGAAACAAAACAGAATTCAGAAGCAAAACAAAAACAGAAACCTGAAACAACTTAATTCAGAAACAAAACAGAGAATAATCAACTCTTCAACGATCCTACCCTGCATCGCCCATGTATATTCCTTGGGCATCCCTCTGGTTATAAAGGTTATGTTGTTATTCTCAGTGTTACATTTGATGAAGCATCTTTTCCTTTTGCTGCAGCTCAGGCTGGTTCATCTTCCATGCACCCCTCTACCCTTGACCTCTTACCTTCTCCAAACCATGGTAACAACACCTGCGCTCCTCCCACTGTTCCTACTTTGCCATTTGCTATTTGCAATGCTCATATTTTAGGTGACACTTCTACAGCTTCAAGCAATGCCACTCATACTATTTCCCACGTCCAGGATGATCCACCAACCCAACTGGGTTCTGATGAGATATCACCTATATCAATGGTCTTTCCTGATCACTCTGGGCCTTCACCTCCACCTTTAGCTCAGTCCACTAGCTCACCTTCCTTAGTGCCATGTGACTTTTATCTTGCTTCTGCGGTTCCACATCTTGCTTCTCCACTCTCAGATCATCACATAATAAAATAACCCTAGTGAAGCCTGGCCACTAGAGTGACCGGATATAATTGGTCAACCCAAGTAACTTGGTTTCAAAGCGTTTATGTTCCAAATATACCCAATAAAATTTTTTTAAAAAAATCCTACTGCACTTTACCCCCTAACGGGAAGTCTTCCCCAAACGCATGCAAATCCACGCGAAGCTACGAGTAACAAAATAAATAAAGTGGCCAGGTCATGATCCCAAATGTAAATAGGAAGAGTGAGATAGTGATCGTATAGTAAGGCTTGATCAATCACACGGGATGACAACGAAGATAGCTGCCGACCCTGCCTACTATGGTACGCATCCCCAACCTTTGTTATCAATTAGCAGCCGCAGCCATACAGGGTTATCGGCCCACTGCCAAGGAGTTGATCAATATCTTTTTTACTCGAGCCCCAATGGCAAGTTTAAGGCATTAGGCTGGTATAGGCTGCATTCGAGATATTGACATTTTTACGTTCCTATCTCATTGGAAAATGGACGCATGATGATATAATAGACCGCTCCTGCAGCAACTTGATGTTAAAAATGCTTTTCTACAAGATCATTTTCATGAAACTGTCAATATGTGTCTGCCATCTGGATTTCTTGATTCAGAACATCATAACAGCTTCAACTGTCAATCATTGAATTTCATCACAAGATCAAGAGTGAGCAAGAAAGGAAAAAGGGTACATGCTGTATTTTGTTCACCAAGATCCTAACTTTAAGAGCATTCAAACTAAAGCTTCGACGGCATTAATCCAATCTTTGAAGATGTTACTTTGCATGTATTTTCTATCTTTCTTTAGTGCACGAAATTAGAGAATCCCATGCAGGATCTTTGGTGTAGCTGTTCCTGTGAAAAAATAACTAGCTTGTAAGATTTGGATGTACCCTTAAACATTTAGGTTATGGTGGATTGCCTTAAAAAATCAACTAAGTCTTGTTGAGCTTAGAAATTAGCAACGAGTTCCCAAATGTTGGAACTCGAATTTGGTTTTGGTTGATTGCCATAGAAAATCAACTAAGTTTGGTTGTGAGCCTAGAAAATAACTGAGCTGTAATCTCGTTTATAGATTATAGTAAACTTCTCAAGGAGTAAGCCTTGGGGAGTGGACATAGGTATAAGATTGGCACCGAATTACTATAAATCTTGGTGTTTGACTTGCTTGTGCTTGATCTTATTTTCTGCACTTATTTGTCATTCATTTCACTGTGTATATTTGTGTTTAACTCAGTTTTATTTAATTATTATTTAAGTTTATAAAAAATTTTGAAAAGTCCAATTCACCCTCCTTTTAGGTCATCAACTTGGACAATAGATCTAAACTCTTGGTCAAATGGGCCTCTATGTAAGTTTAAAATTATGTTTTAGACCATTACTTGGTGGTGCATTGTTTGTAATCTTGATATTGGATTTTGTACTTATTTTTTTTAATTATTTTATTATGCATCATTTTTATAGTTAAACTTCACCTGATATCTGGTTTATATCCGAATAATATCCGTATTCATACAGAGGAAATATAGATACACATAATATCCGACTTGTACCCATTTCTATTTAATATTTATATTTATATTTTTTAAAAAGTATGGATATAATTCCAATATCTTATCCTTATTAGTTCTGTTTTCAGCCCTATTATGTGCACTACTCGGATTTTTAATGAGAGTTTGTCCTTGTGGGCCTACTTCTACACCATTTTTACCCCGTTGGTCTATCCTTTACTAACAGTGTGGACCTAGTGGCCCATTTGGTCGATTTGAATACCAAAAAAAAAAACATAAAAGTGGGTGGTTGGGTTTGAGCCTTAGATTAAAAGCAAACCTCGGTTGAAAATATGCTGGCTTTAGATCTCCTGACTCTTATTTAGATACAAATTCTACTCAGTTAAGGCCTCTTTAGATGATTGGGTTTAAGACATATGTTAGACGCGAGTTTCTGAGCTGGTGTTTGTGAGGCTTCATTCTATTTGATTGGGTTCTGTTGTAATGGCTTTGATTCTACCAATTTCATTCTTGACCTGAAAGGAGCTTTTAATTTTGGATCCATGCTCACCTACATACATAATTTGCAGATACTGGGTCAGGTCCTACTCAAATTTTTGTGCGAGGTTAAATGTTTAGCCTGCTTACACCATCATGTTTTAAGAAATATTTTGGCTTGAAATGAAAATTTCAGAAGTTGAAACCCTTCGCCAAAGATTTAGAAAGTATGAAAAAAAGAAAGAGATGGATGGCCTAGCCTCTTCGATTACGATTATCTACAAAAATTAGAGATGGCTCAGCTCCAGTAGAGATTTTTCAGATCTTTATAATATCCAGATACAAAGTTGATCCCTGGCATCTTTTTTGTTTCTGAGATTAGCCCCTTTATTTTTATAATTTTATAATTTAATAAAATTATAGAATATGGTTTTTCTTCCAATAAAAAAATATTAAAATGATAATTATATTTAATTCTTGTAACATATTTACATAAAATAGGCAATAAGTATTAATAGCAACAAAGAGCACGCATTAAACAACATCCTACTAGCATTCGTGTACATCTTTATGGTTGCAAAATATGAATTGTGAATTATTACTGGAACTTTATATATAATTTTCCTAAAAAATATGAATATAAATTTTTTTAGTAAATATAAATAAAATTTATTTCTGTTAGTAAAATTTTCTTTGGAAAGCTATAAATAATATGAAGTCTACATCAATATATCAAAAAGCAAAAAATAAAGCAAAAGAAAAACAAATCCATCTTGACATAGCCCTGTTTCCAAACTTTTTTAGTAAATTTGAAAAACAATTAACAATTAAAAATGGGAATTCATTATCATTTTTAATATGCATTGTTAAAGCACATAATCTAGGAGCCTTCCATCGGGAGCAAGTATAGTTGAAAAAAAAAAAAAAAAGGGAATCCTTGTTCTGGACGCAAAGGGCGTGGTCTGCCGGCCATGTGTTAGATTTCAACCTCATTTATTTTATTCCTTCCATGGTCAATCTGACTTCCAGGAAAATTCCCATCATTTTTCTTGAGACTTTGGATCCGGACAAGAAGATCCGGCACGATGACGCCCCTTGCAGTCCTTCCGGAACCTGGAAGTCATCTCTCTTCACCTTTCGATCAGAAATCAACTCACCTGATGATAGCCACGTAGTTCTACAACTTGTACAAAAAGATTGCACGACTTTGGAAACACGTTTAAGTTGATTTAAGAAAAAAAATTGAAATGAAAAAGAGTGGATCCAACCACGTTTCAACGACACCCAAATTCGCACCCACTATTTACCCTTCCATGTAACTGCTCACAACTTAAATCTGATTAATTAATTTTATCTATCTTGCATTTGATAAATGTATCTTTTTATTTTACTCTTATATGATCTTGTAAACTAGTTTTATATATCCTTTTTCTCACTTTTGTATTTGGTAATTATATTTTTTTTTATTTTACTTCATATACCCCCTTGCGAATTTTGCTAGACAGAAATACTATCAAATGTTTGATTAGATATTATTAAAAAGAATTTATGTTTGATTTCTATAATTAGATCAAAAGGTAGGAGTCAAGAGAGTGATAAGGTAAACTTGAGGTTCGCATAAGATACAAAGTGTAACAACCCAGAACTTCACCCAAAATGGCTAGCCGGAAGTTATTATTTGGGTTCCTTGATCCTGTATAGGTACCCAAGATCTACCCAGCGAATAACCGATGTGGGACTAAACACACGCCCACACGGGTCCTCACATACTCTCCCTGTTCAAGCCCTTACGTCCTCGTCAGGCTAAGGGTTCAAATCCATTCAAATTTAGTCACAAATACCACAATCGGCTCATGATTAGCCCCAATAGATCCTTGCTGCAGTGTCCCCTAGTCCACATAGATTATGGGCCGGGTCCGCTCTGATACCATTTGTAACAACCCAAGACCTTACCCAAAATGGCTAGCCGGAAGGTATTGTTTGGGTTCCTTGATCCTGTATAAGTACCCAAGATCTACCCAGCGAATAACCGATGTGGGACTTAACACACGCCCACACGGGTCCTCACATACTCCCCCTGTTCAAGCCCTGACGTCCTCGTCAGGCTAAGGGTTCAAATCCATTCAAATCTAATCACAAACACCATGATCGGTCCATGGTCAACCCTAATGGATCCGTGCTGCAGTATCCCCTAGTCCACATAAGTTATGGGCCGGGTCCGCTCTGATACCATTTGTAACAACACAGGACCTCATCTAAAATGGCTAGCCGGAAGTTATTATTTGGGTTTCTTGATCCTGTATAAGTACCCAAGATCTACCCAGCGAATAACCGATGTGGGACTAAACACACGCCCGCACGGGTCCTCACATAGATTAAGGGTTCAAATCCATTCAAATCTAGTCATAAACACCACAATCGGCTCATGATTAGCCCCAATGGATCCGTGCTGCAGTGTCCCCTAGTCCACATAGATTATGGGTCGGGTCCGCTCTGATACCATTTGTAACAACCCAAGACCTTACCCAAAATGGCTAGCCGGAAGGTATTGTTTGGGTTCCTTGATCCTGTATAAGTACTCAAGATCTACCCAGCGAATAACCGATGTGGGACTAAACACACGCCCGCACGGGTCCTCACACAAAGAAAAATTCATGTGATTAGAAAAGTGGTTGCATTTTAATAAATCTCTTGGATATTAACAAAATCAGAGTAAGGGTCAGGCTTATTTCTATTTTGTTGGATAGTTTTTCATCTTTTTTATTACAGTTGAAAATTAGAACTTTTATTATATATGATGGTAATGATAAAAGAATCAGACGCTCTTTATTTCATTATATATTTACCTAACAGTGATTTAAATCAAGGCCTTGTTTACTAAAACAAATAAAGGGCTTGTTTACCTGTTATCATATTATAATATTTAATTATACAATGAAAATAATGACTACACTTAATAAATTGGGTTGGAAGGATAGAAAAGAGGATTTGACTGGAAACTCAACTCAATCTAATCATGCTTCAACTAGAATGGTAATTGTTGGGGGAATAAGGTTTTTCCCCAAATGACACGAATGCCCCTAAGAAGCCGCACAATCGTCGACCCTGGAAGGCCGAAGTCGGCATCCGAACTCGGAACGGGGTAGTGTTGGGGGAATAAGGTTTTTCCCCAAATGACACGAATGCCCCTAAGAAGCCGCACAATCGTCGACCCTGGAAGGCCGAAGTCGGCATCCGAACTCGGAACCTCCGACCTAAGAGAAACCCCAATGTTCGAGGCCTACTTTTGTCATCCACCTACTACGGCCGTACGTCTCCGAGGTCCGGCCAGAGACCGTACTATGACGCCCCTCCGGCATTTATTGCGCATGACCGCTGTGATCCTCCGGCACACTCCACAATAAATGCGGATCTCCGGCTTACTCCACAATAAATGTGGATCTCCGGCTTATTCCACAATAAATGTGGATCTCCGGCTCACTCAACAATTAATGCACGTGACTCCTGTCATCTACGGACTCCCAGCTCTCCACGGCAAATAAGCCCAGCAGAGTCTAGTCGACTGTGATAAGTCTCTGATCTCGGCCATACCTCCGACACTGATGCAATAAATTCGCCTGGTAGCGTGCTAGTTCGGGTTGTACGACGCCCTCATCGCCGACATCAGTGCAATGATTCGCCTGACCAAGCGCCGACCTGAACGACATGCCGAGCCGTACTACGGCTTCGCCCCGTTACATCGCAGGTAAACCGACCCCCGGTCTATAAAAGGGGGTTGGAAAATCGATACTCTGGACAAGCACTGTTTACCTCTACTCTACACGATTTGCCCCCTCCCTGACTTGAGCGTCGGAGGGCCGGCGCCGGAAGACCCGGCCACCGGTTCGTGTGCAGGCACCCAGACGGAGGACGCCGCCCACTGTCGGATCGTCGCCCAGCCACGGGAACCAGCCGCTCCTTCTCTCCGATCGCCCCAGACGGAGGACGCCGCCCGTCGACGGACCACCGCCTCGCCGTGAGTAACCACCTTCCGCTCCCTCTCCTCGACCGAAGATTGCCCCCGGGTCCAATTTCCAGCAACAGTTGGCGCTAGAGGAAGGGCACCGAGTAGCAGTCATGAAGTTGAGAAGTAAGGGAGCCTCTAACGTCTCCCGGCGTCCCCCGCAAAGTCCTGGACACTCCGTCCAGAATTCCCCAACTCCAGCTGACCCAGGTCCTCAGGTCCAGCCGGAACAGTTCAATGCCCTGGTACAGCAAGTCCAGGCCCTGGCCGCCGTCGTTCAGGGCCTACGGCGCGTGGAAGCTTCACCGGCGCTTCCCCCGCAGGCCCAGGCCCCGCCGGAGTGTCTCCCCAACGGCCCGGTTCTCCCCAGTCAAAATCTGCATGGCTCCTCCAGAGCCAACAACGGAGAACGGGCTGCTCCCCGTAGGGAGTTACCGGGAGAAGGTTTCGATCGGAGACCCCAACTTTCCGAGGCGGAGTCAACCCCGGACCGCCAAGGGCCGGCGCAAACCACAACGACAATCCCACGGGTGGGGGAGCTCGACCGAAAAGTTGAGCATCTGGAGCGCCAGATTGCGGCACTCCACGGCAAGAAGGCAAGATAGGAAGGGGACTTTGAGTTCACTGCCAAGTCCCCCTTCTCCCGCCAGATCGAGGACGAGCCGGTTCCCGCGAGATTCAAAATGCCTCAGGTGGAGCCCTACAGCGGAATCATCGACCCCCTCGACCACTTGGAGAGTTATCGGGCCCTCATGGCCCTACAAGGGTCCTCGGAGGCCATACTCTGCAAAGCCTTTCCAGCGACCCTCCGAGGGACCGCTCGGCTTTGGTTTTCTGGACTGAAGCCGAACACGGTGTCCTCCTTTGAGCAGCTCGGCAGGCAGTTCGCCACCAACTTTGCTGCCAGCCGGCGCCAGCGACGGACATCAGACTCCCTCCTGGATATCAAGCAGAAGGAGGGGGAGTCCCTCAAAGAGTACCTGGACCGCTTTACCGCCGCCACATGGGAGGTCCGCGAGCTAGACCAGTCGATAGCCATGTCGGCTCTGAAAACTGGGGTTCGCTCCTACCGATTCCTCTTCTCCATCGAGAAGAGCTTCCCGGCCGACTTCACCGAAATGCTAGCCCGAGCCCGGAAGTATGCCAAGGCCGAGGAGGCAGTCGCCTCCAGGCGGGGAGCAATCGAGCCCGCCTCTAAGAAGCAGAAGAAGCGCCGCGAGGAGCGCGGCCGACAAAGGAGCCGGTCTCCCCGCAGAGAGAAAAATCTCCCCAGACTGAGGAGTCCGCCCCGTCAGCAGGGGCGACCTCAGCAGAGGACACCTCCTCGTCCGAGGTCTCCACCACGGCCCCGGATGTACCAGGCGAGGTACGAGAACTATACACCCGTCAATGCTCCCCGGGCCGAGATCCTGATGGAAATTGAGGGTCGGGACTTCTTCCGACCCCCGCCTCCTATGCGAGACACGGGATTTTCCCGAAATACCAGGAAGTATTGCCGCTTCCACCGAGACCGTGGGCACGACACGGAGGACTGCTTCCAACTCCGGGACGAGATAGAAGCGCTCATCCGACGGGGAGTACTCAACCGGTTCGTGAGGAATCGACCTGAGGAAAGAAGGCCGGCGGAGAATGTCGCACCAACCGAAAATCCAGGCGACAACAGGCCCATCGCCGGCACCATCAACATGATTGGGCGGGCCTCGGCAGGAACGGCCGCCCAGGGAACACCCCCGAAGCGCCCACGTACTGATGAAGTCATCTCGTTCTCGGACGAGGACTTAGAAGGGGTCGAGACCCCTCACGATGACGCTGTGGTCATCTCAATGATTGTAAATAGGTTTGATGTAAAGCGTGTCCTAGTTGACAATGGAAGTTCAGCCAACATTTTGTACTACCATGCCTACCAAAAAATGGGGTTGACAGAAGGACATCTCCGGAGAATCAATGCCCCGCTAGTCGGGTTTACCGGAGATGCGGTCTCGGTTGAAGGTGAGGCTAGCTTCCTTGTCACAGTTGGCCTCGCCCCCCGGGAGAGCACTGTGAGGATGGACTTCTTGGTGGTCCGTCTGCCCTCGGTCTACAACGCCATCCTTGGGCGCCCAGGGTTAAACACCCTTCGAGCCGTGGTTTCAACTCGCCATTTACTCATGCGGTTCCCTACCGGCCAAGGAGTAGGCGAGGTCCGCGGAGACCAACTGGTCGCCAAGCAATGCTACATGGCGGCCCACACAGTGAAACAACCAGCTGAGGCGCCAGACCGCCCGACGCGCCCTTCACTCCCCATGGAAACCCTCGATGCGAGGAACACCCCCTGGAAGAAGCAAGTAGAGCCCGGTGAGCTCCTTATTCAAATCCCACTACGAGAAAATTTTTCCGAGCTAACCATGCAGGTCGGCTCCGGCCTCGGCGCCCATGAGAGGGATCGCCTCGTCAGCTTCCTGCGGGATAATGCCGGCGTCTTCGCCTGGTCGCCCGCGGACGTGCCAGGAATTGACCCTGAGGTCATGGTCCACCGACTTCAGGTGAAACCAACCAGCAGGCCTGTAAAGCAGAAGAAAAGAGGCTCCGCCCCCGAGCGACAACGAGCTGCGGCCGAGGAGGTGGACAAACTCCTCGGAGCCGGCTTCATCCGGGAGGTCTCCTACCCGGACTGGCTCGCCAACATAGTCCTCGTAAAGAAGGCCAACGGAAAATGGCGTATGTGTGTGGACTACACCGACCTGAACAAGGCCTGCCCAAAAGACAGTTTCCCCCTCCCGAGCATCGACCAGCTCGTCGACTCCACCTCGGGACACCAACTGCTAACTTTTATGGACGCCTTTTCAGGATACAATCAAATCCGAATGGCGCCAGAAGACGAGGAGAAGACGGCCTTCATCACCGACAAGGGCACCTACTGCTATAAGGTGATGCCCTTTGGCCTGAAAAACGCTGGGGCCACCTATCAGAGGCTGGTCAGCCAGATTTTTAAAGACCAGATCGGCCGGAACATGGAAGTCTACGTGGACGACATGTTGGTGAAGAGCCGAGCGGCGGAACACCACATAGTCGATCTCGACGAGACGTTCGCCAAGCTCAGAAAATATCAAATGAAACTCAATCCGGCGAAGTGCGCGTTTGGGGTCACCTCGGGCAAGTTCCTGGGTTTTATAGTGACCCAGCGCGGAATTGAGGCCAACCCGGAGAAAATCCGGGCACTGCAAGAGATGTCGCCTCCAAAGACAGTTAAGGAGGTGCAGCGGCTCGCGGGGCGGGTAGCCGCCCTGGGAAGGTTCGTCTCTCGGTCGGCCGAGCGTTGCCTCCCCTTCTTCAAGAGCCTCAAACGGCCGAAAGACTTCCGGTGGACAGAAGAATGCCAGCAGGCCTTTGAAGAGCTTCGGAGCCTTCTGGCTTCTCCCCCGCTGCTCACCAAGCCCCGGAAAGGCGAGGTCCTTTACTTATATCTGGCCGTCTCCCCAGCCGTAGTGAGCTCAGTTCTCGTCCGGGAAGAGGACAAGCTCCAAAAGCCGGTCTATTACACCAGCCGGGTTCTCAGGGATGCCGAGACCCGATATTCTAAACTTGAGAAGACCATCTTCGCTCTCATCATCTCGGCTCGGAGACTCAGGCCTTACTTCCAAGCCCACACGATAGCTATATTGACCGACCAGCCCATGAAGCAAATATTGCAGAGGTCGGATCGTGCGGGGAGGGTCGCCAAATGGGCGGTCGAGCTCGGGGAATTCGACCTCGAATATCGGCCCAGGCCGGCTATCAAAGCTCAGATACTCGCCGACTTCATCGTGGAGTGCACCCTTCCGGACGACCCCGAGCTGCCATCTGGACCCGCGGAGGAGGCCCCGAGGCAGCCATGGGTCCTGCACTCGGACGGGTCTTCGACCTCGGGGGGTAGCGGGGCCGGACTTATCCTCACTAGTCCAGACGGAGTGGTGGCTGAGCAAGCCCTGCGCCTCGAGTTCCCGGCCTCGAACAATGAGGCCGAGTATGAGGCCCTCATCGCCGGGCTCAAACTGGCGAAAGAACTAAATGTGGGAGACCTGACGGCATTCAGCGACTCCCAGCTGGTGGTGAACCAGGTCCAAGGAGATTTTGAAGCTAAAGAGCCATCCATGCAAAAGTATCTCCAAAAGGTGCGGGAACTCATATCTGCCCTGAATTCTTTCAACATCCAGTACATTCCCAGAACGGAAAACCTCAGGGCAGACCAGCTATCCAAGCTGGCAACCTCCCGCATGAGCGAGCTTCCTAAGGGAACCGCGCTCGAGTATCTTCAGACCCCCAGCACGGAGGAACCCGAGCCTACCATGTGCATCGGCTCCGAGCCAAGCTGGATCGACGGGCTCGTCTGCTACTTTCAGGACGGAACCCTACCTCATGACGAGATGGAGGCTCGCCGAATCAAGCGCCAGGCCCCCCGGTATGTCCTATACGAGAACAGGCTCTATCGACAATCATTTACTTCCCCCCTTCTCAGATGCCTCCGCCCCTCCGAGGCGGACTATGCTCTCCGAGAGGTCCATGAAGGGATCTGCGGAAATCACCTGGGGGGCCGGGCCTTGGTCCATAAGATCCTGCGGCAGGGATATTACTGGCCCACACTCCGAAAAGACGCAACAGATTTCGTCCGCAAGTGCGATCGGTGCCAGCGAAACGCCAATATCCAGCGCCGACCTTCAGCTCTGCTGACCTCCATCATCGCCCCCTGGCCGTTTGCCCAATGGGGAATCGACATCCTGGGGCCCTTTCCCCTCGCCACCGGACAGAGAAAGTTCCTGGTCGTCTCCATCGACTATTTCACCAAATGGGTCGAGGCCGAACCTGTCGCCCGGATCACCGAGCAAAAGATGCGGGATTTCGTGTGGAAGTCTATAATCTGCCGATTCGGACTACCCCGTATCCTTATATCTGATAATGGTCGACAATTTGACAATATTCATTTCAGGGAGTTTTGCTCTGAACTCGGCATTGATCATCGCTTCACCTCGGTTGCCCATCCCCAGACAAACGGGGAAACCGAGGTAACTAACCGAACTATTTTGCAGGGACTTAAAGCTAGGCTTGATCGGTCCAAAGGACAGTGGGTCGAGGACTTGTACAATGTCCTTTGGGCGTACCGGACCACGTTCCGACTACCCACGGGAGAGACCCCCTTCAACCTAGCATACGGCACTGAGGCCGTCATCCCGTTGGAGATCGGCCTGCCTTCTCCCAGAGTGGAGCATTACGACCCCGACACCAACTCTTCCCAGCTAAGGAGCAACTTGGACCTTGTCGAAGAAACGAGAGAGGTCGCCCGGGTTCGCATGGCGAGATACCAACAGCGAACGGCCCAATACTACAACTCCAGAGTCAAGCCCAAGCTCTTCAAAGTAGGGGACCTCGTCCTCAGGAGAGCCGAGGCTTCTCAACCGACCGAGCAAGGAAAGCTCGCCCCAAATTGGGAAGGGCCGTATCAAATCGCCCGGGTACAACGACCAGGGGCGTACAAATTGAAGTCCCTGGAGGGGACTCTGATCCCACGAAGCTGGAACTCCGAGAATCTACGGATGTATTACCAATGAAACCCTAAGGGGTTCAAAACAATCAGGACAATGGACTCAGCTCCTTTTTCTGCAAATACTTCTCTCACCTTGATAACTGTAATCCTCTTTTAATATTGGGTCGTCTGTGATCCTCAGATTCCCCGGCCAAAATCGGGATGCCTCGAGGCTCGACCGTAGAGTCCCAAACTCCCTCGACCTCGAGAAGAATCGCAAGACGATGAAACGTGGAATGGAGCAGGATTCCTCGACTAAGGCCGAGATGCCCCGAGTGTCGACAGTGCGTGCCCAGACCCCTCGACACTTCGGGAAGACGGGGTAGTACCTTCGCGGCCCCCCGTGGCGCTCATCACCAACAACGGGGTAGTACCTTCGCGGCCCCCCGTGGCGCTCATCACCAACAACGGGGTAGTACCTTCGCGGCCCCCCGTAGCGCCTCCTCGACTAAGGTCGGGATGCCCCGAGGGTTGACCGTAGAGAACCAGACTCCCTCGACCTCGGGAAGTGTCGCAGGTCGACAGTGCGTACCCAGACCCCTCGACCTGACGAACGATTCCTCGACCAAGGTCGGGATGCCCCGAGGGTCGACCGTAGAGAACCAGACTCCCTCGACCTCGGGAAGACGCCGTGAGGGGTGGAAAGGGTGGCTCCACCTGGGGCGCCACGAAGTGGACCCCCAGGAGCGGTCGACGATCCCCGATCCCCGAAGCGAGCGATCCCTCGACTAAGGTCGAGATGCCCCGAGTGTCGACAGTGCGTACCCAGACCCCTCGACACTTCGGGAAGACGGGGTAGTACCTTCGCGACCCCCGTGGCGCTCATCACCAACAACGGGGTAGTACCTTCGCGGCCCCCCGTAGCGCCTCCTCGACTAAGGTCGGGATGCCCCGAGGGTCGACCGTAGAGAACCAGACTCCCTCGACCTCGGAAAGCGTCGCAGGTCGACAGTGCGTACCCAGACCCCTCGACCTGACGAACGATTCCTCGACCAAGGTCGGGATGCCCCGAGGGTCGACCGTAGAGAACCAGACTCCCTCGACCTCGGAAAGGCGCCGTGAGGGGTGGAAAGGGTGGCTCCACCTGGGGCGCCACGAAGTGGACCCCCAGGAGCGGTCGACGATCCCCGATCCCCGAAGCGAGCGATCCCTCGACTAAGGTCGAGATGCCCCGAGTGTCGACAGTGCGTACCCAGACCCCTCGACACTTCGGAAAGACGGGGTAGTACCTTCGCGACCCCCGTGGCGCTCATCACCAACAACGGGGTAGTACCTTCGCGGCCCCCCGTAGCGCCTCCTCGACTAAGGTCGGGATGCCCTGAGGGTCGACCGTAGAGAACCAGACTCCCTCGACCTCGGGAAGCGTCGCAGGTCGACAGTGCGTACCCAGACCCCTCGACCTGACGAACGATTCCTCGACCAAGGTCGGGATGCCCCGAGGGTCGACCGTAGAGAACCAGACTCCCTCGACCTCGGGAAGGCGCCGTGAGGGGTGGAAAGGGTGGCTCCACCTGGGGCGCCACGAAGTGGACCCCCAGGAGCGGTCGACGATCCCCGATCCCCGAAGCGAGCGATCCCTCGACTAAGGTCGAGATGCCCCGAGTGTCGACAGTGCGTACCCAGACCCCTCGACACTTCGGGAAGACGGGGTAGTACCTTCGCGGCCCCCCGTGGCGCTCTTCACCAACAACGGGGTAGTACCTTCGCGGCCCCCCGTAGCGCCCCCTCGACTAAGGTCGGGATGCCCTGAGGGTCGACCGTAGAGAATCAGACTCCCTCGACTTCGGGAGGTACCACAGGTCAGCAAAGCGTCCGCAGACCCGCCGACCCGAAACAAGACCCCTCGACCAAAGTTGAGGTGCCCCGAGGTCCGACCACAGGGTCTCAAACTCCCTCGACCTCGCAAAGAGCTACAAATCAATAAAGTCTCCCCAAGCCCTCTCAACCTCGGCGGGTGCTGTCGGGTCCGTGAGAAGCCCGAGCCCCCTTAAAGTCAAAAATGACTCCGCAGGTCGACGAGGAAGGGAAGCAGCCTACTCCACCATGCGAAGCATAACTCTGAGAATGAAAGAGGTACATTCAACTGGACGCCCTCCTTGTCAAATTTTATTTACATATTGCTGAGCGGAATCTTAATGTTGGAGCCTTATCTCGCCCCAAAGTCGGGCCTCTCTAACGGATCGGCTTAGGATCGACCTCCTAATTACATTATGCATGCACCGTTCGTCAAGTCTCCGAAACTGGTACAGAGGATTTCATAAATTAGTGCCCAACTCGGCTCTTCGACGTAAACTCCTACGTCCGGCTGAAAAAGTGGTCCCGGCCACGAATGTGCCAGCCAAACACGGGTACCAAGGCAATCTCTGGAAACCCCAGCCTTGCTCACCGAAGCCTCGGCAGAGTCCGAGAACAATAACTACGAAAACCTTCGGTAATAACCTGCCTATTGGCCCGCGCTCCCTCTGAGGGGTTTGGAGTTAAGTTCGGAGACCCGACTAAACTCCCCGATTAGCGGCACGCACAGACCTAGTCCGATCTTAGTTAAAGGGCTAAGGCCCGACCTCGACGCCTTGGGACTTTCCTAAAGGCTAAACGCAATGACCTCCACGACTCCCAAATCCGAGCTATAGGACTTAGAGAAATTTTCTAAAAAACTCAAGACTCGGAGCTCCTCTTCGTCGGGATGACTGGAACCCGAGAAGGCTAAGGCGTAGCCCGGGAAGAAGGGCAACTTCGTTAAGCAGCCCGGAAATTAAAATGCAAAGCTAGGCCATCGAGGCGGTTCGCTAAGGCCCTGGCCTCGGTCACGACAACAGAGGAAAAGATGAACACGGAATGGCAAAAATACTTTTTCATTAACAAAGGGCCGGAAGGCCAATTACAAAATTGGAAGTCGGCCGCTCAAGGGCCGACCCCGGATACAATGAAAAAGAAAAGAAAAATATGCTAAGTCCTAAGCGGCGGGAGCCACATCCGGGGGGTCGTCCGGCACATTGATGACCTCAAGACCTTCCTCCGGAACAGGCTCGGGGTCGGGAGCAGGAGCTTCGGGCACCACCTCCGGGACAGCGTCCGTCTCGGCCGCCAGAGCTACCTCCATGACACCGTCCGCCTCGGCTACCCCCGTCGAAGGCTCGGCGGGGTCTTGCTCATATATTCCCGCCTCGGATGTCAGGATGGTGGGAAGGGCTCGCACGTCGGACCCCCAGCCCCGGTCCTCCCTCGGACGGACCGTCGAGAAGTCGTACTGAGGGCAGTACAGGCGCACCTGCTCTCGGAAGTTCTCGAAGCCTCGAAGGAAACCGTCGACCGTCTCCTCCTCCAACATGTCGCGGAACTCTTGCGACTCTTTGAAGAGCTCCACGGCGTGCTCGGCTCGTTCGAGAGCCCTCCTCTCCCGGACCTCAAGTTGCTCGAGTCGGAGGCGAAGGGCCCTCTCCTCATACTCGAGGGCCGCGACCCTGGCCTGGACCTCCCCCAAGCGCGCCTCCGTGCCGCGCATGGTTGCCTTGGTCATGGCGTGAGCCGCCTTCTCCTCCTCAAGCGCCCCCACCACGGCAAGGCGCTCGGCCTCGGTGGCCGCCCACCGAGCCTCGGCCGCGGCCGACACCGCTTCTAGCTCGGCGATTCTTTTCTTGGCCGGCTCCAGCTGCTGGCCGAGCTGCCGAACTTCTTCCCGATACCCGTGGGCGAGGAACGCCATGGTGTCGAGCTCGAGAATATGCTGAAAAAAAAAAAAAAAAAAAAGAAAGAAGAAGCGAGGGTATTGTGAGTTGAAAGGCACGTATGCACGCTAATAACTCCGGAAAATTAAGAAGGGAACTTACCCGGGCGGTGCTGCAGTAAGCATTGCCGGCGACCTCCTCCAGCGAAATCCCCCGGAACACGGCCCGGTCCGCTGGAAGCACTGCACGCCGCAACATGGAGCGTGCGACCTCGGCGTCCTGAAAGGCCGAGCTCCCCTCAGGAATGGAAGAGTCCGGCTTAACCGACTCTTCTCGGAAAGCTCGGGAAGAGCTCGGCACGACCGAACCCGAGGTCCCGGAGCCGCTCGCCTCGGGGCCTCGGGCAGGCCCGGGTCCTGGCTGCTGCGGCCGGGCCGCGGACGATTCCCCCCGCCGGGCAAGGGGGGCAGGGCAAGGAGGGGCCGATGGGCCCGCACCACTGACCACCCGCTCCCGCCTCGGGTCGGCCGCAGGGCCCCCCGCCTCGGGGCCACTCGTCCCGGCCGACGAGGAAGCGCCGTCTGTCCTCGCCCTCCTCCGAGGCTGGGGATTAGCCCCCCCGGCCTCGGCCTCCCGCCTCCTCAGGCGGGAAAAAAGCGACGTGTTACTGGTCGGCATACGGAGAATATCTGAAATCAAAAATTTTGTTAAGTGTCAGGCCAGTGGCAGTAAAAGCGAAAGACAAAGAGTGAAAATAACGTAGCCGCCCTTACCCTCGGGGCGCGCCGAGCTCAGACCCACGCTCGCCAGGGCGTCCTCCCGCAGGAGCTCGGTCAGGTCGTTGCCCCTCCCGAGGGCTCGCACAGAGTCTAGGATCCTCAGCTCCCTCCCCGTGGGCTCGGAGAGTCTGTTGAGGGCCTTCAGCCGTGGGTGTCCCCACCTCGGCTCAAACCCCCAAGGCGCCGCGGACGCCAGGAAGAAAAACTTCAACTTCCACTCATGGATCGAGGAAGGGGCGCCCCGGAAGAGTGACATACCGCCCCGAAAGGCGAAATATAGCCACCCTGCGTCCGCCGGGTTCTTCTTTAACAGAAAACACCGGCGGAAAAGGCCTACCGTGATCGGGATCCCGTGCCCGAGGCACAGGGACAAAAACCCGATTATGGTCCTCCATGAGTTCGGAGCCAACTGCGCCGGGACGAGCTGGTACTCGGCCAGCAAGCTGCTCACGAACCCATGGGTGGGAAAACGCAGGCCCGCCCAGAGTGTCTCGCGGTAAACCGCGATCCGACCTGGGGGCGGCTGCGTCACCCTGTCCCCCGGCCCTGCGGTTTCAAGACGAAACCCGGGCTGGAAGAAGAAACGGGAGCGGATTGTCTCCAGTTCCTCCTCTGACATATTCGACCCAACTTCTTCGGGACCGAGGCCCATTCTCACAGAAGAATGGAGTAAAAATTAAGAGCAGAAAATGGAAGTTGGCGAGGAGAAGAAAAGAGGAAACTCTAGTGAAAACAGGAAGAAAACCTACTGGACATTGCCGGAAATTGCTCCGGGCACCGCCGGCAAAATTCGGTTGAGGGAGAAAACAAGGGGAAAAAGACGACGAAAATGAGGGGAAGCCAAACAAGACCTTTAGGGCAGACTCGTGGGGTTTATATAGACCCCCCTGACGGCCCAGATCGATGGGGTCGGTTCCCATCCCCCGATCGGGCTGCGCCACGTGGCGACCACTGAGGCCGAGGCACTGCATCCACTCCGGATCAATAAATCGAATACGAAATCAAAGTGTTGTCCCATCGGATCTCGGGACCTCATTATGGGTCCACAGAATCCCACCGCCTCGAAGAATGAGCGGACGGCACCCCCGCCCCCCTCGTTTAATAAAATCTGGGACACATGGAGCCCCAGTGTGGCCTCCACTCCCCCGAAATTATGACCCGGTAACACGAAATCGGAAGCGTCCGACCCCTGGTCATGCCGCGTGTCCGTTTTGAAACCCGAAATGGCACGCTCATTGATGAGCGGGAACTCTCGATTGTGGGGCCGAGGCGCCGCCTCGTTGAACCCGAGGACCCTCATCCTGGGTCCGCCTCGCAAAGCAACCTCGGTAATCCAAGAGACACCGCCCCCGCTATAGTCGCCTCGAAAGACGTAGGGATATGGACCCCATCATTAATTCGCCGAATAAAGTAACCTCGAAACGCCCAAGGGCGCAGGTCCTACCATGAAAATTCCAAGAAACATGAGGGTGCGGACGAAGTTCGCCCCCCAACTTTAACGATGGACTTTACTTCCTACGTCCGAGCCCACAAGCCGCTCGAACTCGGAAGTCGGGGGGTAGTGTTGGGGGAATAAGGTTTTTCCCCAAATGACACGAATGCCCCTAAGAAGCCGCACAATCGTCGACCCTGGAAGGCCGAAGTCGGCATCCGAACTCGGAACGGGGTAGTGTTGGGGGAATAAGGTTTTTCCCCAAATGACACAAATGCCCCTAAGAAGCCGCACAATTGTCGACCCTGGAAGGCCGAAGTCGGCATCCGAACTCGGAACCTCCGACCTAAGAAAAACCCCAATGTCCGAGGCCTACTTTTGTCAGCCACCTACTACGGCCGTACGTCTCCGAGGTCCGGCCAGAGACCGTACTATGACGCCCCTCCGGCATTTATTGCGCATGACCGCTGTGATCCTCCGGCACACTCCACAATAAATGCGGATCTCCGGCTTACTCCACAATAAATGCGGATCTCCGGCTTATTCCACAATAAATGTGGATCTCCGGCTCACTCAACAATTAATGCACGTGACTCCTGTCATCTACGGACTCCCAGCTCTCCACGGCAAATAAGCCCAGCAGAGTCTAGTCGACTGTGATAAGTCTCTGATCTCGGCCATACCTCCGACACTGATGCAATAAATTCGCCTGGTAGCGTGCTAGTTCGGGTTGTACGACGCCCTCATCGCCGACATCAGTGCAATGATTCGCCTGACCAAGCGCCGACCTGAACGACATGCCGAGCCGTACTACGGCTTCGCCCCGTTACATCGCAGGTAAACCGACCCCCGGTCTATAAAAGGGGGTTGGAAAATCGATACTCTGGACAAGCACTGTTTACCTCTACTCTACACGATTTGCCCCCTCCCTGACTTGAGCGTCGGAGGGCCGGCGCCGGAAGACCCGGCCACCGGTTCGTGTGCAGGCACCCAGACGGAGGACGCCGCCCACTGTCGGATCGTCGCCCAGCCACGGGAACCAGCCGCTCCTTCTCTCCGATCGCCCCAGACGGAGGACGCCGCCCGTCGACGGACCACCGCCTCGCCGTGAGTAACCACCTTCCGCTCCCTCTCCTCGACCGAAGATTGCCCCCGGGTCCAATTTCCAGCAACAGTAATGCTTTTTTTTTTTTACAGGACTTTGAATGGGTGGGGTAGTGTGACTGGAAAGTATATTAATACCTCTAATTAATCAATAGTATTTTTCGGAAAGGTTGCTATCATGGATGAGACATAAATTAATTATTTTTTTTTAATTTTAGGTTGGAAGAGGCTAATTCTTTCCTCCTATCGCAAACTCACCCACCTCTTGAGGACCGTTAAAAACTATTTTGAAGTGCTTGGTGGTAAAATAAATATTAATTTTTCAAACAATGTTATACTGCAAGAACAAAGATATTATGCCTGCGCTCACATAATAATAGCCCAAATAAGATCGATCTTGATAGGATGATCAAGAATTAATGTGATGATTTGAATTATTGGAGATGATCTACTATCTCTAAATAGTTTACTGTTAAAAATTATATAATTTATACACATTTAGTGTATTATTTATACATCCACTAGTAAAAAATAGACAGTTTAAATAAATATGAACAAATGCATATATTTTGATCATAAATGCATATGATAGGGATATACAAATTATATGATCTTCTAATAATAAGCAGTTTTGAGATATTAGATTATATCCAATGATTTAGATTAACAGCATCAGGCTCTTAGCCATTTGGCCATGGCTGGTTAGATTTGGACTATTGTATGGGCGCCCATGTCTTAGTTTTACTCACCTATTAAATTATTTTTTTGAGAATATCTTATTAATAGATGACCTCCCACTATTTGTTCAAATAAAATATTTATTTTAATAATCTAAGATCGAACAAATAATGATTACAGGGGCATCTCTTTCTTAACAAAAATATTCCAGTGTGCACTAGAGAAAATCGTACGAAGCAGCTTCTTTTTTGCCACGTCTCGGACAATATGCATATTAATATGAAAACCCAAGAGCTATATTGAGATGGGACTCTTATTAATGAAGTTCGTCCATCTCCTAACCTAAAAAAAAAAGAAAAAAAAGCAATATGCATTTAAAGAGACAGGCTATCCGCTCACCTGCATCCTTTTTTTCTTCCTTGCCAAGTTTCACTCTGTCCCCTCATGGTGATTTTGATTCAAATATGGAATTTAGAGTTATGTGATACGAAGTTTGAAGCTAACACACACTTGACAGTTTGTTGATACATACTTTAAGTTTCTTTAATATATATACAATATCAGTTCAATATATATCTCCAAATAAATTGATACATAATTTTTAAAAAATATATATACCAGTATGTAGTATATGATCTAGTGATACACACCTTACATATTAGTTATTCAGTAGCCTAATATACACTTTCATTTAAATTAATCTACAGTTTCCAAAACAACGTATTCACCAATGCACAGTACAGAGCTAGTTGATACACATTCCAAAGCTTCTTGATATATATTGTAAGCTTTTATGATACATACCCAACAACGATCTAATATACACTTTCAGGCAAATTGATAAATAGTTTGCAGAATATGGCGTTCATCAGTACACAGCCTATGATTAAATGACACACAGCTAGCCAATCATTTATTCAACAACCCAATATACACCTTAGAGAGTAGAAGAAAAGCCTCATGGATGGATATAGAGGTTTTATGAGGAAGAAGAGAAGATGGGCAAAAAGACAGCCTTTACTCTTCATGCACTTATTGTGTTTTCTTTTTCTTTTATTTTTTAAATTATGACATGAACGGACTCTGTTAGTAAGAGAAGTTTTATCCTAATATAACTGATGAATTTTCACATTAAGATGCATGTTACATACAATACTAGAAGAGTTATATTCCTCCCTCTCTATGCTTTATTTGGAAAGAACTGGGGAAGGCATCTTTTATAATGGTATTTCGTTCGGATCATGGAAATATTTTGTGGGCCAACATACCCCTTCTCGGGGTCTCAATTTAGGTCTCTCCAGCAACCCCGATCCACTCAACCTGTACAAAAAAATATAGAAAAAACGTGAAGGTCAGAGTCCACGATGGAGAAAGGGTGGTAATAAATAAATATTAGCAGAATTCCAGAACGGAAAAGTACTTAACTTTTTTTAAAAAAAAATTAATAGATGAGAAATAATATTTTTAAAACAATTTATTAATAAATTCTTATTATTACCAAACCATAAACTTCTACTTTATATAAAGGGCGGGAGAGGGGGCCGGGGAGCCCTCACCAACGACGTTTCAAACAAAACTGCTCTCCGCCGCTTTCTCTCGTCTCAATCTGTTTGCTATTCGATTCCACCTCCCTTTTGCCAAGGTAAAGCGGCCTTGATGCGTTTATTTGTCGATAAGGATCAAAATGTCCATCTTTTTCTCCAATTTTTCTTTTTTTAAAAAAATTCTCTTTCCTCTATGTGTCTTTGGGGATTTTAAGGAGTCTTGGCGTTTCGTGGAATGTTAATAATGCACGAAAATTTAATTATGTTTTTTTTTCTTCTGTTGATTTTCTGATAATATTTGTTCTATTTCGGTTTTGAATTCCCGGATGGATTAAATTTGGTGGCACTGTAAATTAAGATTTTTTTTTGGATCTAAATGATTAGTTTTCTGGGTTTTGTAATTCTCTGGTGGGAACTGAGAAAAAGTACGAAAAGAGAGAAAACAAAAGGACTTTTCTTTTTAAATGAGGACGGTGGGAGACTGGGAGTAGATTTAATTTGGGATTTTCCTTGAATTTCTCATAAAATTTGCTTGTTCGGTTTTATTTATTGGGCTGCTGAATTGTCTGTTCTCTGTTTCTTTCTTTCTGTTTTTTTGGGGTAAAACTAAGAAAAAAGTCCCAAAAGGTGAAAATGTTATTTTTAAACATTTGGTTAATATGTTTCTACCAAAAGAAAAAAAAAAGGCATTTGGGTAACAGCTCTTATTTTTATTGTTTTATTTTGGTTCCCTAAGATGTGGGTTGGAAGTTCTCTAATGGATTTTACTTAAATCCATTGATTGTATTTGGGTAAAAAGTTAATCATCCTTCTTCTTCCTATGACTATATAGCTCTTCTTCGTTTTTTTCTTTTTTTTTCTTTTGGGGTGTTGCTAGAGCCAGCATGTTATGTACTGTTGATGATTTGTATTAAGAGTGACTAGGAGTTATTTCACTTGCCAGTTGAATTTGTATTGTTGAATCAGTTCTTTTTATAATTGATATTATTTTGTTTCTTACTTTGTCTAAGAATTTAGATTATAAACACATGAATGGCAATACTGCTTTCATAAAGTCAATCCCTCCCGGGATGATGGGGAATGTTTTGTCTGCTTCGGCTTCGAGTATTTATTTCTCATTGGTTTGGACTTGGTGGGTGATTTTTTTTTTCTTTATGATTCATATAGTTTTGTTAATTGGTTCATGACCCACAGATTGTTCTTTGCTTTATGAGATATGACATGATTCATAGTGTAAAAGTCATAGTTGTCATTTTCATTTATCCTGTTGAAGTTTATTCTCGTTTTGCTGAGTGTGAGGCGGTCACAACATGTTGATTAGTCTTGCTCTTGTTTCATTCTTCTTCTTCAATGTACTTCTTATATGGACTTGTTCTATGTAATTTTTCTAGTCCAATCATCTCCACTGATTTAGATTTCTTACATGCTTCGCTTCTTTCATAATTTTAAGTTGGTTATACTTAAATTGCCTCTGCATCTTTCCATGTATGAGGATGTCTGAGAACTTTATAAGAGCTTCCTATAAGAAAATTCTTAATTCACATATGGCGCAGAATGGGCAGTGCTGGAAATAATCGAAGTAGCTATGGGGAATACACTTATGCAAACTTGGAGAGGGAGCCATACTGGCCTTCTGAGAAACTATGGATCTCTATCACAGGAGCTGGAGGCTTCATTGCCTCCCACATTGCAAGGCGGCTGAAGAGGGAAGGGCACTACATTATTGCATCTGATTGGAAGAAGAATGAACACATGGCGGAGGAGATGTTCTGCCATGAGTTCCACCTCATGGATTTGAGGGTCATGGACAATTGCTTGAAGGTCACTCGCAGTGCAGATCATGTATTTAATCTTGCTGCTGACATGGGAGGGATGGGTTTTATTCAATCAAACCATTCTGTGATCATGTACAACAACACCATGATCAGTTTCAACATGCTTGAAGCTGCAAGGATTAATGGAGTGAAAAGGTACGAGTTTTGTAATTATTTTTGTCTTTTGCGGATATTATAACTCTAGGTTTAAGCATTAAAAAGTTTGATCGCTTTTTTGGACAATTTACAGGACATGTAGTATTACCTGAGTTCACTCATGGCACATCATGGCAAGGAAATTCTGTGAGAAATTGAACCATGTCCTCTTCACCAATAGAATGGGTTTTATAAGAATTCAGTATTTCTTAGATCTACAGGTTAATTGGCTAAAAACAAAATTAAATTTTTAACTGTGTGAAAATGAAACTAATTGCTAATATGCAAGAAAAATTTATAGTATGATTTGTAATTAGCAAATATCAATCATCCTTGTACATTTCTCGCTTTCTTTTTCTTTTTATTGAATTGATTAACTGAAGCTCTTTTAGTAATTGTCTCATCAAATTTGACTATGTTGCATGTGTCATGACCCATTCCTTTTTCATGTATGGGAGCCACTTCTTTATAATAAGGTATACATAACTTTGGAAAAATGTTGATTAAAAGAATTACTAGTAATCAATAGCTTGTAATATATTTTGGCATTTCTTTGATTTTTTTTTCTTTTACTTTTATATGTCTACTTGTTTCCTTTCTGGATTTTTTTTCCTTAAACTCAGTATTATGTTGTTGGTCCTTTTTCTTATCTCCTATATCCCCACTTCTTTTCTGGTTGTTGAATATTTGTTTCTTACCATACTTTTTGCAACATCATACAAAATAGGAACTTGCACCAGGAAGCTAAGAAATTATTTGCTTTATGGTTTCCACTGATTAATTAAAGCTGATGTCAGCCATAAACCCAACTTCATGCAGATGCGATATAACTACAAGCTAATGTTAGAAGTTCTAATGGGTTCGTTAAAACAAAAAATGATCCTTCAAGAGTTCATAACACTGGTTGTTCATGCAATAAAGAAACTAGTTGTGTTATTATTTTCTTTTTAAATGGTTTTTCGAATTTTGAAAGCTTATGCTGGGTTGCCATATTGTGAAGCATTTTTTCCGTCAATATATCTGTTTATTTCTTATGTAAAAGTTTTTGAAGTCATTTCTTTCTTTCAGACTGTTAATGAAGCCCTTGTTTCCAACCAAAATTTGTAGGTCTTTGCAAATATATTTCAGTTTTATTTATGAATCAGTTTGAATCTGATGATATGTTATCATACCTGCTGCATTATCCTATAAAACTGGGTAGACTTATGAATTGCTTTCTTCCATCTGTGCTCTATTGTTCTGATAACAGGTTGGCAGCTGGAAGTGGGCTCTTTATATCTTTCATTTATAAATTTGTGTGTCTTTCATTTTAGTTATAGGATTCAATCATCTCTTAATTTTCCATGCTTATGCAGTACTGGTAAAGTTCTGAAATAAGCTTCATGATATTTTGTCTGCATTTGTGCAAATACTTGCTTGCTAGTAAGCAACTATGAAAATAAATTCCGGTTTGATGGCCTGCAGGTTCTTCTATGCATCCAGTGCTTGCATTTACCCAGAATTTAAGCAGCTGGACACTAATGTGAGCTTGAAAGAATCTGATGCTTGGCCTGCAGAGGTTTGTTCATCTCAAAATGTTAACAATGTTGCTCTGATTAACCTATTTTTTGAAATTAACTCCGTGCAGTGTTATTTACTGGATATCAATTTCTCGTGCAGCCTCAAGATGCTTATGGCTTAGAGAAACTTGCGACTGAGGAATTGTGCAAGCACTACACTAAAGACTTTGGTATTGAGTGTCGGATTGGGCGGTTCCATAACATCTATGGCCCTTATGGAACTTGGAAAGGTAACTTGTAAGCTCTTAATAAAACATTCCAAGATCTTTTCTGGTACTATAAGAACTGTTGTGGTTTTTCTTGAGTGCAATCCAGGTGGGAGAGAGAAGGCTCCTGCTGCTTTCTGTAGAAAGGCAATCACCTCGACCGACAAGTTTGAGATGTGGGGAGATGGGCTGCAAACTCGATCCTTCACATTCATTGATGAATGTGTGGAAGGTGTCCTGAGGTAAACTCTTGGCAACATCGTTCTTACAAGTATCTCTGTTACTACTACTATTAGACATGCTGGAAAAATGAAAAGGCTGATGAGCCCAGCAAACCTGATTTGTATCTTGTGAATAAACAAAAATGAAAGTCCAGAAGTTCTTGACGTTCTTGTCCCTTAATTGAAAATCGAGACAAATTTGTATTTCTAGTTAGGCCTGAAATTTCTTTATACTAGAGTTCTTTCTGACCTGAGCAAAACAATGAAAGAACTTTATACTTTTGACTCTAATTGTGTTCTTCAACAGAGCTTCCTTCCCTTCCTAATATTTGCAAATCTATTGCTGATGTGTTTTAGATTGACAAAGTCAGACTTCAGAGAGCCGGTGAACATTGGAAGTGATGAAATGGTGAGCATGAATGAGATGGCTGAGATGGTACTCAGATTTGAGAACAAAAAGCTGCCCATCTATCACATTCCTGGCCCGGAAGGGGTCCGTGGCCGCAATTCCGACAACACTCTGATTAAAGAGAAACTGGGTTGGGCCCCAACAATGAAACTGAAGGTACTCAGAGAATTAGTTTTTTCTTCAATTTTTTGATTTCTGGAGGCTTTCAATTTATCTTGATACTGATTATGCAAGTTCTTCCTTTAACTTCCACAGGATGGTCTCAGGATCACATATTTCTGGATAAAGGAGCAAACTGAAAAGGAGAAATCTCAGGGGGTAGACTTGTCTGTCTATGGATCATCCAAGGTGGTAGGGACACAAGCACCTGTTCAATTGGGTTCACTTCATGCAGCTGATGGAAAAGAATGAAATTATTGCCAGTGGCTGCAAGATGCAGATGTGATCCTTTATCTGTTTTGGAATGGGAGGAAAAGTCTGGCTATGGATGGTGGAAATTTAACTGAAATGGTGTCTTGTTTTCACATTATTCCTGATAGTAAGTTAAGGGATGTCTTTTTGTTTCCTATGTCTTGGTGGTTATGCCTCCTCTTGTAGGTTGCTGTTATAGTCTATGTATTGCATGTATTAGCGTTACTTTCCTTTTCTCTGGGAGATGCAAAATAAAAAACAATGGAATAAGCTCTCTTTGTTATTCTGTTATACTTGATTATTCTCTTCATGCAAATCAGATTTCTGGCAGTATCATTATAGCCGAAATTTAAGTTTAATTGATTCATGTTAATCTTTGGAGTTTGAGAGCATTGTTGTAATTAGTGAAGTTTAAAATAATCTTGATAGCTGTAAGAAATTCATTTTGAACTGCTGCCAATGTGGGATCTGATGCATCACTACTCTATATGAGATTGCAGTTTCTCTCTCTCTCTCTCTAAACAAACTCCTAGCTATTTAAGACAGTAGCATTTGTTGGGCCAACAGTCATCATATCTATACCTACAACTATAACCAATAAGATTTGTCTTGATATTTATTTCTCAGCTTAAAAACATTTTAGCTATTCATTCCTGCTAAGAGTTATTTTAGCTGCCACTGACAGGTTCTCTATCGATCTTTTCTATAACTTTCAATCACGTTCGTTTTCCTAACAGCTTGACATGTATCTGTCTCTCCACTTATCAGATTGTTCCTAGATCTATCTTTCAACTCTAACTCCATAAGCAAAATGATTCTTCTTTTATACTATTAGATGTAAGTGGCTGCAGTACTTATCGGACTAGAAGCAGAGTGCTCTGTCGTACCTCCAGACAACAAATTGAAACTCTTCATCTTTCATAAAAGCTCCAAATAATCTTTCCACCAATGTGACTGCTCCATCAAGGTCCAAAAACCCCAACTAGCTGACGTTCTTAAAGAGGCTAATGCTTTATACAAATAGTTTACTTAAGAACTAGACTTGTCATATACTATGTTAAGTAGTGACATGAATAATTACAAATAGATTGCACTTGATCTCAGCACTGTGGCCTAAAAAATGGCATGACAATGTAGTTTAAAACCATTCTTCTCTGAATTGGAGTGTGTAATCCCGATAGAGACAGAAAGAAACCTGCAGTTCCATCAGAAACTTGTATGCCACAAATTTCCCTGCTTGACAATGGCAACTTTCCTTGAGAGTTCTTGTCCATTGGATGCCTACATGCAGAAAGAGACATGCAGCCTAGAGGTTATGACTGTATGCTTTGTTCTATTCCCATGTGCCTATGGAATATTTGATGAAGATCGCTAGTTTTTCTGGACCACCTCCATGGATGACTTCAGGATGAAAAGAAAGTATCTGCATATGCTGATTGGTATGCCATCGGTTTTATCGAGTTGTGAGGCCTGAAACAAATTCGGATGTACTGGTGCTTTTATGAGACAGACAGCTTGATCATGATTGCAGATGGTGCATCTTCAAGAAAGAAGACTTCTTATCTATCTTCTGGATATATTGGACTTGCTAGAACTCTAGAATTATTGAGAGGAAAGTGCAGTTCACCACAAAGTCAAGGAAAATGAAGTTGAATGATAGACCAGGGAAAGTGTTTCAATGCAGAGAGCTTTTCTTGGCAGCATGCACCTAATAAAACTTTGGGCATTGCAATGCTCTCCAATGTATAGTTTGCCTGTTGAGGAGGCAACTTTGTGTTGCTGACCATATTGTGCCTCTTCTGGGTATCTGCAAATTGAAAAACAATTTCTTCTGCGACTTTTAGAGAGAGAATAGTTTTCTTGGTAAGAAAACAAATTTTCTTTATCATTTCTATGGTTCTAGAGGTCCACATTTCAAGTCCTCCAAGATGTCTATAAACAATTTATATGTCACTTATAAAGTCAAAAATGACATTTATGGATCGTATAATGTTCTGAAAATAATCTGAAACATAAAGTTCTGGAGGAACTTGTCAAGAAAAGTTGTTTTCTGGCACCTGCTATAGGTTTTAATCAGTTAAGAATCTCTTAAAAGGTCACCTTAATGATTTCTAGATAATTAAAATACAACTACTTAAATTGTGGACTTCTCCACTACAAATTGGTTGTACTATAATTGTAGATGCTTAGAGACACCTGTACATTGTGTATGAAAAATTCATTAGGCCCACAGCCACTGATTTGACAATTCCATAGACCCATATGTGAAAACAAATCCACAATCCACCAAGCCTTAACAACTAGCAAGAGGATTTTTCAGTGAACTTTACAAGAGCCACATAGCATTACTCACTATAATTATTTGTTTATGCATGCCTATCTTAGTTTTTATTCATGGAATCATTTTTCATTGTTGTAATGTATATAATATTGGTTCTCATCATCTCCTTAATACCTGTTGATAGTACTTTAGTAGGATAATGAACCAGTATTGCAGTTACAATGCCTTGATCTTACCAAGATATTGAATACCAACTGTAAATACTTTCAATTGGAAGGGCACCTCTTTAATCTTGATAACCGGTAGAGGATCATTTTGCATATTTTCAAATCCTTAACACTTCTTTAATCAATATTATTGGATAGTAGGATCAAGCTTGGGATGGGCATTAAGACCATAAAGATAGAACCCTAACACTTTGTTTCTTGGGAAACTAAACAATGGTCGATTGAAATGCTAGCATGCTAGATCGATCTGATCAATCAATGGTTAATTTGTCCATCAAGAGAAAAGATTCAGCCTTGCCTCAGGACTTCACAAATTCTAGTAGAACGAAAATAACATATAGAAACCAATCTAAAAGGAGAGTATTAATTCATAGGTAAGTGACAAAAACCAATAATATTGATTAAAACAAGGATAATTGAGTACAAGGTCGGAGATCCTTTAGGATGGAATGATCATCACACCAAAGAACTAAGATATAAGAGATTCATGCAAAGTTCACTCCATGGAAACTCTTTATAGAAAGTTCCAATAGTCGTTGCAATGTTAGAGATTTCTCCTGATCATGGTCCTTATTTCTTTTAATTGACTAAATGCAAAGAGCTGCTCAAAACTAGCTGAGATACATGTTTTTTTTTTATTTTTTTATTTTAAACTTCCATTAATTCCTGGAATTGCATGTTCCACACCGAATGCTGAGTCATGTACTCTCTAGATTTTGGTTTATTAAGCCTTAAGCACCGGCATGCCCAATTAGGATTAGGTTAAATTCAATATAATTTTAATTCTCGATATAATGCTTTTATGGTTAAACTCTAGCTATCATTAGCCAAATGGCTAAAATAAAATTTAAAGTAACATATGCCCCCGCCTTTCAAGGTTGAAAGGATCTTTAAAGCGTAAATTAATTCCCGCCCCTCCCCTTGACTACTGTATAACGCTAAGTCCCTGTTGACCCAAACCATGCTTTCTGGTCCAAGATTAGGGATAATCTTAATTACCGGTCCATAACAGAGGTTTGTTTTTTTTTTCCCGAAGCTGCCCTTTCGTTGCCGTTATGGTTGAAAACGTGGAATCGGTTGGGAAATCGACCGCAAATAGGGGAATATGGCTCGAACTCTCCATTGGAATCGTGGACAAACAGGATTTCTCCATTGGCAGCGAGTCGGGGAGATTGTTCGCATGGGATATGGCTCGGATTCTTCTATTTTGCTTCTTGGATCTGAAAGAATCAAGCGGAAAGGGGAGACTTTGAAGCGGAAAGGGAAGAGTTTATCCATTGGAATCGTGGACAAACAGGATTTCTCCATTGGCAGCGAGTCGGGGAGATCGTTCGCATGGGATATGGCTCGGAGTCTTCTATTTTGCTTCTTGGATCCGAAAGAATCAAGCGGAAAGGGGAGACTTTGAAGCGAAAAGGGAAGAGTTTATCCATTAGAATTGTGGACGAACATGGTTTCTCTATTAGAAGCGTGTCGGGGAGATCGTTCGCAAACAGGAAATACAGTTCAGATTCTTCAATTCTGCTTCTTCTACCAGAAATAATCAAGCAAAAAATTCTGGTTGAAATATTATTCTGTGAGTTGCGGAAAATTCAGGTTCTTCCTTTTTTGTTTGCTTAGAGTCCCTTTCGATATTTAGTGGCAATGGTTTCATTGCACAAGAGTAATAGAGGTTAAAATGCTACTCCAATTTCTCTTAATTCACCGAGGCAACCCTCTGTTCTCCTCTGTTTCCCGAATGTTATTGAACGAAAACCCTGTTTTAGCTGGCTTATCTTGTTGTGTGTCTGCCATTGCTCATATACTGTTTAGAGACATAAATGTGTGACTTCCATTGCTGATATCATATTCGAAAAATAGTTACTGTGGCAGCATTCCCTTTGCTTCATTGTTGTAATAGCATTCGGAACTTCAATCATTTCCTCTTTTTTCTTTTTTCCATTGTTATGGCTTCCAAAAAAGCAAGTAGCCCTGTTTTCATGGCTATTTGTTCTTATGGTGGTGAAGCTCTTATTATTTCCATCTCCGAGGACACAAAGCTCGATCAAATTTATAAGAAAATAGTGGAAAGGTGGAGACATCTGTTTGATACAATGGTAGAAGTTAAATATTTTATTCCAAACAAGTCTAGAATGCTTGTTTCGCTCCTAGGCGATAAGGATGTTCGGAATATGCATCAAATACACGTCAACTTAAATGCGCCGGTGATCGAGTTAGCTGTTAGTCATATTCCATGCTTGATCGAAACAGCCGATATCGTAATTGATATGAGGTAATGCAGAAGTTAATTGCATCTGTTTCTATTTTGGTAATCTTAGTTTAACTCTTTGTTGTATTGCATATTTCACTTGTTAGTTTTTTCATGTTAATCACTAATTTAATAGTTAGTATGCTGAATTTTTGTGAAACTTATTGTAGGGATAGTGGCCCATCCCAAAATGTTGAGTGTAGCTGCCGATCAAAAAATTTTTCAAAGGGTAGCTCAAGTAATTTCAGTCGAGTTGTTGAAGAAACAAGAGCTGCAATCGAAGAGAAACCTAGTCAAAAAAATTCTTTAGATGCTTGGAAAACCTCTATTGAGGGTGTTGGTCAGGAGTTCAATGATGTGGAAACTCTTCGCGACACGATTCGCAACTTTTGCATTGCAAATTGTAGAGATTTTGTATTTATGAAGAACGATCGCCTGCGACTGACCGTGGAATGTGCATACGAAGGATGTGAATGGCGTATCCATGCTTCCCGACTTGGAAATCAAGAAAGTTTTTGTGGAGCTCAGAATGTCTGGAAGCACCGGAGATAAAAAATGAATAGTCAGCATACATGTGGCGGAGGGTTGCAAGTTCGGTCACATCCTAAGGCTTCAAAACGTTGGGTTTCAAACATAGTTAAAGAAAAACTTCAAGATATGCCGTTATATAGGCCGATTGATATTGTAAAGGATATTCGTCGAGAATATGGTGTTGAATTGCCGTATCATCAAGCTTGGCATGGAAAGGAGGTGGCTATGAAGGACCTTTATGGTCACAGATCAAAATCTTATGACCGGATACGCTGGTATTGCGATGCCATTCTTGAGACCAACCCCGGCAGTATAGCGGAGTATGAAACTATTGAAGGTCGATTCAGACGCCTATTTATTTCATTTCATGCTTCAGTAGTGGGTTTCATAAGAGGTTGTAGACATTTGATTTTTATGGATGGAACATTTATAAAGCATAAGGATGGAGGAGTAGTACTTGGCGCGATTTTCAAAGATGCAAACGACGATATGTTTCCTATTGCTTACGGTGTGGTCGATACGGAGACTGATGACAATTGGGACTGGTTTTGTCAGAATTTGAAAGATGCAATTTATAGTTGCATTGAGTGGCGAAGTGAGCAAATCACATTTATGATGGATAGACATCAAGGAATTATTAAATCAGTGCCGAAGTACTTTTCTGGTAGTTACCACTTATATTGTTTTCGTCATGTGAAAGACAACTTCAAGAATCAGGTATATATAGTCATATTTTTAATTTTTCAGCATACAATATATCTAACTAATTTAGGATGTTGATGATTTCATCCTTTTATTATTGTTAATGCAGGTGCTTGTCTATTATTGTGCAAGTGAGAGAAAGAGGCTGCTCGATTTATTAAATGCTGCTGCCTATACTACAAGGCTGAATGTTTTCCACAAATTAATTAGCAAGCTTACATTAGATGCTCCAAGGAGTAGAACTTTTCTCCTGCATGCAAATCCAAAGCATTGGGCAAATGCAGTATTTTCAGGTCCACGATGGGGTATTATGACATCTAACGTGACAGAGTGTTTCAACAGCTGGATCTTGGGGGCTCGCCATCTTCCCGTGCCTCAGTTGGTTAACCATATCAGGCTTCAAATAATGACATTGATGCATGAATGGCGTAATCGAGGTTACAATATTCAAACAAATCTATGCCCAGATGCAGAGAAAGTATTGCATAGAAATGCAGAAGACGGTCGGAGATTATCCATATTTACGTCGAATCCAGAGCAATTAGATACCAATGCCATCCCGTATTTATTGGAATAAATAAATATCTACACTGTTAGAGATCGAAAAGTTGAATTTGCCCTAACCACTTCCGAATACTAGGCTGCAAAGAATCTAAAATTTTTCTGGTAACATCAGCTGTCACATCACGAACGTTTGAAAGATGTTGAACTATAGCAGCCTATAAAATTTATAATGGCACACAATTAAATTTTTTCAATACGTAGTTTCTCTAATTTAAAATGTTGATGTAAAGAACCTGTATCTCACAACGCAGGTAAATACTTGGATTATCAACAGGCTCAACATACTCTTGATGGAATAGCTCCATCACAGAAAAATACACGTTCATGACCTGTACTTCAGAAAAAATGTTAAATAAGCAAATGAGATAGATTAAACTGAGGTACGTCACTAATTTACGTACATCACTGCGTAGTGGCCCATCATGAAGGAGCTAGACTATGGCATCACCAGTGCATGATGGTCTCAAATTATCTGCATCTTCCCAAATTGTGTGCCTACGTATTTCATTGACATGTTTAAGGTACTTTATTTGTGAGAAATGTGAAATTGCACCGTTAATAAAGGAAACTTACTCGAAGTTGTTTCCTTGTAGAAAGAAATCAATAGCTTCTTCATAGTAAAGAGGGAGTATACCTTCCCCCTTCCCATGATACGTAAGTTTTGGTGCCACTTTTATTGACCTTTCAGGCGACGCCGATCTCTCAACATCAATTATGTTAGAGGATTGTACTAAATGCTAAGAACAATTAAATGTGAAGACAACAATATAAGTTAGCAAAGACATGGGATATTGAATTAGCAGCTGATATATGGATACAAAATATTAGGGAAAATGAAAAGAATGCTATACCTCTCCAGGAGGGAGAGTTTCTTTATCGATTGGAGTAGACCTATGGAGCTCCGTAAGTGCAGTACTTATAGGCATCAGAAACCTACTTGAGTAATTGGGCGAATCATCCAATTTGTTGACTTTCTGTTTTTTCTGTGCCCTTTTATAAGTCCTCGGAAATTGGGATATGGCTTTTGCTTTCTCCATTGCCTTACGATGCAAAAGTTACTCTACCTCCAAGTCATCTGCACTATGGTGCATATCCTCTTCTTCCGCTTCACCTTGATCCATAGCCTCATCAAAAACTGTGGCATCTCGAAGGAACTTTTCGCCTTGGACATCAGTGGGCCAAATAACCTGATAGGAATATGCATTTTATGTAATAACGATATACACTACAAATCTACAATCAAATAATGCCGGAAGAAAATAATTACAAACCTCCACCATTTCTGCACTATGTTGCAAATCCTCTAATTCCGCTGCAGCTTGGTCCAGAGCTTCACCAACTGCAGTATGCTCTTCCCTCACCTGAGAATGTGTGGTATTAAATTCATACAAAAATACAAGTTCGACAAGAAGACTGAGTTAATAATTCATCAAACTTTGATTACCACAGTAGAACCGGTCGCATGCTTACTTCGTTGGTCATCCGACAAGAGACCCTTATCTTGGAGGACCTTTTCAACTCTGGACAACCTCTTATCTATCAGGACCAACCGGTGATCTTCCCCCTCTTTGTCATCCCCAACAGTTTCAGGGTCTTGTAAACTAAAGCCATGTGTTCTTAAACACCTCTCAACCAATCTCATGCGTTTCTCTATGCCTTCCATTGGATGAGGTTCCCTATGGCTAGATGAAGGTAACTAAAACAAAAGAGTTATCCAACTAAGTGTATATATTTCCTTAAATACCAAATGAAATTATATGTGCGCTGGGTGTTTGTAAGCATGTGCTAGCAAGAATTAATGATGTGTGTAGAGAAGATAGGTGTGTGCCAAATGGAGCTAAGTGTATGCCGGCAAGTGAAAAGTGCATACCGAATGCAAGTAAATAGGTGCCTAATGGTTTAAAATTATTGCTATTGCGAAATAATAATAGTTAGAGAAATGATATATTGAGTGCCATATAGAAATAACAACTTTCCATCAATTTAAAGGAGTGTGCCAAGTCAAAAAAGATGAGTGCCAAGTGGTTGTCAGTGTGTACTGCCAAGAAATAATAATGTCTAGATACAAGAGAGGTGGTGCCATATGTACATAAGTGTGTGCTATATAGAAATAACAACTTCCCATCAATTTAAAGGAGTGTGCCAAGTCAAGAAAGATGGGTGCCGAGTGGTTGTCAGTGTGTGCTGCCAAGAAATAATGATGTCTAAATGCAAGAGTGGTGTGTGCCATATGTACATAAGTGTGTGCCATATAGAAATAACAACTTTCTATCAATTTAAAGAAGTGTGCCAAGTCAAGAAAGATGTGTGCCGAGTGGTTGTCAGTGTGTGCTGCCAATAAATAATGATGTCTACGTACAAGAGAGGTGTGTGCTATATGTACATAAGTGTGTGCCACCAATTGAAAGATACGTGCGAAAGTCTAGAATGATTGTAAGTTCTTTGTACAAATATTGAAACTTTTTTGTAAACCCTTTTGCAATGAATCATCTCTTCACATCTCTATCAGAGCAACGTCTCGTGGCCTTCCTCGTGAGAAAATATGCAACTCCTCCTCTCTAGGCTCTAGCTTCTCGATCACCTGATGCAAGCGAAAACTTAAGTTTGGCATCAACTAAAATTATTTCCGATGTAAGAATTAAAAATTCAACCTGATATCGTTTTAACTTCTTCATGATTTCAGCAATCACGTCCACCTTGCGAGGAAATGGGGCATTGCTCCAACGCCGGAGACGTGGATACATGAAGGGGGGTCGTTGGCTTCCAACAAGGTTGTTCGCATGCTCAACAGCCCATACCTGCAAAAAATCAATGTAAATATAAAATTAGAAGTAAATACATATCTTAACAATGAAATTTAAAATAGACATTAAGATGCTTACCACGAAAGTGACCGTGCAACCGTCCATATATTTAGCTGATCCCATGCCAGTGATATTCCTTGACTGCACACTATCGGCTACACTAGGTATTTGTTGGCGAAGAAAAGCAAAAACAGCAAGACCCCAACTATATGAACCTAAGCGGTCTAAATCATCAAGATATGAACATAATGCTTTAGGAACATAATAGTGTATAGTTGGAAAGAGGATAGTCACAAAGAGATATAGAACCCATAACTTTGTGAAATCCTCTACATCTTGTTGTCCGCTATTTCCAACAAGAAATTGTAATCTATTCTTAACTGCATTTCTATTGGCTTTTTTATGGTCCCCCTCAAAAAAAGGATGATGAGGTCAGATGTGACCCTCCCCTTACTATGCAGTTCTACCTCATCGTCCGTCGCACTTAAACCAAGAATTAGTGCAAAATCCCTCCCTACAAAAGGAACTAAAACCTTACCAAACTAAAAACCCTCCTCCTCGTCATCCCAGAAGGAGAGCAGAGTGTCCAGGACAGGCCTACTCTGTTTAATATATGGAAGACCTAGCAAATGCCCAAATGGTGTGCCGGTGATCCTAACCTTCTGCTTATAAGACAATAACGGGACTAGGGTGACCATAAAATTGACAAAAGGGCTGAAGTAACACCTACCATTGACCATATTTTTAGGGCCAACAGCAGGTGCTTTGCGTTTAGTCTGAATTGGAGCCATGAAAAATGTCTGCAATACAAATATATTCAAACACTAATTGTGAATAAAATCAACTCAAATATAGAAACATATCATTGAGTAAAACATAGACGGGATGATGAATGATTTTAACAAACTATAACAATGAACGGAATTGTTTCCCAAATAATCATGCTTTTTGAAGACAAAAATCTTAATTTTGATATCACAGCGTCCCTGTCCGAAAATTTCTCAAATCCTAAGCATTCGCACATTTTTAAAATAAATGCCCTACAATACTATATAACAGTTTGTTGCTACGAAAACTAAATTGAGAAAGTATGATGCAGGGTTTACAAACCGTCGAAGAACTGGCAAGATGCCTCGGAGAGGGTTTGGGAAGCGATGTCGAACGAAGCGCCGTCGACCAACGATCAGGACGAAGTCGCGAGCGTCAAGGAAAGCTTCTGGTGTGGGAGTCGACAAAATGCCGTCGACTCAGAACTCTCAGTCGGAGACCTACCGGAAAATAGAGTAGACAGAGGAACTCTCAGTCGGGAGCAAGAGCGATTTGCCGGTGGGAACTTGTTTATGGTCTTAGGGTTTGAAATAGGGGACACCAGATCAACCGGAATTGGTGAGGAAGATGGAAAATTTCGTGGGGAGATAGGATTGCAAAAAGGGGGAAATATGAATCCTTAACAATGATAGCTATTTCCATGTGAAGAGAAGAGTGAAAAATGGGAAGAGATGAAGCCGAATCGGTGGGAAGTTCAGGGATATTTTCGTCTCAAACAGAAAGCCAGAAACAGGATGGACCGGCTATTTCGGTGGGAACTTTAGGGCTATTTTCGTCTCAAACAGAAAGCCAAAAACGGGATGGACCGGCTGTTACAAAAATAGTAAATAGGGACTAAAAATTATAGTCCGGTCCAACACTGGACCGGCCATTAATTCTCCCATCTTTAAATACCTAAGAAATCTTTATTTTCTATTAATGCTTAGAACTTCAAACCTAAGGTTAAACTCATGATTATCTAATCGATGAAGAATATAATGATAGCCATTTAATCGCTAAATTTTTTAATTTTTAATGCATGACTTAACATTTATTAGCCATAGTAAAACAAAAAGAGTCATTTAGCTAGAACTCTTTCACAGTTTATTTTTTCAACATTCTTATTTATTGTGTAAACCTTGTTCATCCACTTTCTTTACGCATTCTTCTTTGATTCCAAATCTCTCACTTTCCATTAACTTCCGACTTGGCCATATCCAACAAAACTGTCTTGAGGTATATTATGTCATGCAACGCTAATTTGAGTAAAGACATTTAGTCATTGACTAGACTGATGATGAGTTTAGAGATAATGTTGGGCTACATCTGAAAGAGAGAATTCCTCAAGAAGTTCTATATGAAAAATTTCTGTTGTAGAAAAAGTACTACATTGAGCGAAATGGCCCAGACGCTCAACTGAGTGCAATGACGATTTGATTGCCACTAATACCTATTTCTCTGATCCAGATCGGTCCTCTGTTCCTTCTTCAGTTATATGCTTATTTTCCAGAGTTGAGGACTGAAGATAAAGATCTCATGATTCCTCCTGGCTAGTCACTTACACATGGCCATAAGATGCTTTCTGCTCATAAAAAGGGATCTCAATTTTTGAACTTACATAAAGTTTTTCTTAGAATTAGACTTTAAAACAAAGATGAACTCTTTGCTCCATTCTTGGATTTCTCTTTCAGCCCTACTTGGTTGTTGAATATAAATACAAGAACATATAGTAGTGATCATGAGATTGAAGAAGGTTCTAGTGCAGGTATGGGTACCCATCCTTTAAAAACAGAGTGGAATGAAACTTGGGTGAACTTTGTCATCATATATGATCTACATTATAGTTGGTATACCGTACCAAATAATAGTTATGGTGTTGAATCTTACTTCCCTCAACAATTTTCTAGGCTATTCAGGTTAAACTAGGTTGTCCATTATTGATTAACTCAAATATAGATATAATTTTGACCAGTCGCCACTTAGTCCAGGACTTGCAGAAGGTAGAAATGATTGATAATTATAGTTAGTATCAAACAATTTTCTAGTTTCTTACCCTTTAACCAAGACCATACTATAGTAAACACTACAAATCTTGGTGGTCTCTGTATTTGAGTATTCTGGCCATGTATAGTGATAGCAGTTGCCAAACGATCTTTCAAAATGGCTTCCATCAGTATCCAAGACATCCAGGAATAAGTCTCTGAAGACAATTTCTATTCCTGAAGGTAACAGCTATCACCTTTAATTCATCTTCTATTTGTCTTTATAATAAGATTCTTTAACCAGTATTTGTTATTTTATAAAAGCAAAAACTGCTCCTTCTCAATCATCTTCTATTGTTGCTATAGGTTCAAGAAGATTAATCAATATATCAAGTTAGCCCTGATAAATTGTCTTACTTCCTCATGACCAACCTTCTGTAAAGGTTTAGCTTCGACCCATAATCAATGGTCATAATGATGAGTGTCAGAGACTTAGAGAAAGGATGGGGGAGTCGAGGAATTGTGGAGGCATGGCGAAACATCAGAATTATGGCCCATGTAAACACTGCCATTTATATTACAGACAATAAATTCTAATACCGATTAAAGGGGAAAAGAGAAGAACAAAATCATCTACACAGCAACAGGATGATGAACCACGAGAGATGCAAAAGATTGGCTTGTTTTCTATCCTCTCACTAATCTCCTTGAACTTATGGAGCAACATATTTCCATGGCCATGGTTCCAGGACTAAGGCTTCATGAATTAAGCAAGTTGATGGCCCTCCAAGAGGAGTGCAAGAATAGGATGAGCACCATCCCATCTGTCTCCGTGATGAGCGCCGGGACTGCCATCAACACCCATTGGAGCCTATCGGCGCATGCAAACAGTCATGGCTCGATCTCCTCACGTCGTTCATCGGCCCTTCGTCCTCCACCTACACCACTCCACTCAGAGTCCATGTTCCACAACCGGCAAACCGGTGGCCTTGGCACCTCCGACGCCGACGTTTTGCAAGTGGGAGCAGCGTTAGCGGTGTAAGAAAGTTGATATTGCTGTGATTTCAATGAATAATTTCCCACACTTTTTATTGATAGAAATACTATGTTATATACAAAGCGGTAGAGAAGCTAATTTAGGAAATATGTAAACAGTAAAGTTAAAATTGTGCTACTGTTACAATATACAGCTGTAGAATTCAAATTTAGAATCAACTCCAAATATAGAATTAATGACAGAATATTTGACATGATTTTAGGCTAGACATGCTCTGTTTTGATTTGAGTAGAATCCACGCATGCTTCCCTTGTAAGCTCTAAATATAGAATTAATGACAGAATATTTGACATGATTTTAGGCTAGACATGCTTTGTTTTGATTTGAGTAGAATCCATGCATGCTTCCCTTATACGCCCCCGCAAGATTGAGCTTCCATCGGCAAGACTAATCTTGTTACGTAGCAATTCCGTGCGCTGTTTTGACAGTGGTTTTGTTAATAGATTAGCTAGTTGGTCTTGAATATGTACATGTCTAACTTGGAGGCTTTCTTTTTGCACTAAGTCATGTACAAAGTGAAGGTCGATTTGAATGTGTTTCATGCGCGAATGATTGATTGGGTTAAAACTGAGATGTGTGGCTCCGAGATTGTCACATAACGGCTGGGGAGATTCTTTGACTGGAAATGCGAGTTCTTTGAAAAGAGCGGACAACCACATTGTCTCGGAAGCCGCATTAGCTAGTGCCCGGTATTCAGCCTCTGTTGTGGATCGTGCAACTGCTCTTTGTTTCTTGGAGCTCCAAGAAATGGGGTTAGATCCCAAAAAACTGATATATGCAGAGGTTGACGTGCGGTCATCCACATTTCCAGCCCAATCAGCATCGGAGTATGTTCTTAATACCGGAGTTCCAGCTTT